>NC_136061.1:641390030-641991270 GCF_964261635.1 Lissotriton helveticus | reverse complement strand
TCATTATTTAACCAGATTGCTTCTGGTCCGTCCCACTCAAGTACTTGAACTGAGACAGGGCGAGGTCCTCACAACCTCTGAAGGTTTCAATAGAGCAACTCTCCTTTCTATGTGACAGACTGTCAATTTCATCCATCTTTTATGGAGTGACGGCCCCTGCTGCCTTGTTCTGTCATGGTGATTTTACGAGAGACTGCCATTTTGAGGTGTTAAGTAGCACAATATGTAAGGAAATTCCTGCTCTAGTAGAAGTCGGCTGCAATTATGAGGGTCAAAAACATAGAATCCCATGAACTGACAGAGCCCTCGCATGTGAGTGATTCCAGCACACCTACAAAAGGGAGTGTCTTTAACTTCTCCAGTTACTTTGATTCTCATAATTGATACCAGCCTTTTGATGTGGGGAGCCTTCTATGTATGACTTCAATTGTAGGGTTGTTGGACGATCATTGAGTCTCTGCATTCCTCAAACTGGCAGGAGCCTCTGGCCATCGTCCAGGGTTTTCAGGGCTTTGCTTCAATCCTTGTTGGAACAGATAACCAGGAGGCAAACATAGTCAAGGAGGCATGAGGTGGTCTACTTGCAAAGAAGGTTTGATCCTGGGCAGAGGCCCATCTCTACTCACAAGGAAGACATTTGGGGACCAACTCAGCAGGTTCTTTCCTTCATCAGTGACACATATCCTGTCTAAGGGAGCATTTTGCCATCTGTACTTGAAGAAGGGGTTCTACTGGTTAGATCTGTTAGCATCTCAAACCAGTACCCTTCCTGCATGGAGGTTGAATGCCCAGGGATATAGTGAGTGTATACCCTGTTATTCCCCTGGTCTCAGGGGCTTTTCTGTGCCTTCCCTCTCATTCCACTCTTCCCAAGGGTGCTGGAGAAGATTCAGGGGAGGCAAAGACTGCACCTCTGATTGAACTCTTTTGGCTGTAACAACCCTGGTTTCTAGCTCATCCTCAGTTGAACATGGATCCCACTCTGGCATTTCGATTTCCTCCTTAGTTCTGAAGGAGGTCCTTCCTATTCAATCCATTCCTGACCTAACAACTTGGAGGTGGAAAGTGTGAGATTAAAGGGAAGGGGCTTTTATATAGATGTTGACTTGCTTATTCAGGAGTGCAGGTGTCCTTCTTCAGTTTTCAGATGCAGCAAACAGTGATCCCAACCCATAGTCATCGTGTAAGGTGAAAGGACCCCATGGTCGATTTTTCTGAATTTTGGAATTTCTGAGGAATTGACCTCTACAGGGTATGGCTCCTTCTTTGCATACCCGCTGGGCAGCAATCTATTGTTTCAGAGTTTTCTGGGGATCTGTGCCATCATGGAACATGCTGTACAGAAGCAGGGACAACAGAGGCACTTCTGGAGGAGGAGAATCATGTGGAATCGAGAAACCTATTGCAGACTTAGAAATTGAAAAATATTTATTCTGAACTTCTAGTCAATATTATGTTTGCTTCCTTGTTAGGTATAGTTTCTCAGCCTTCAAGAAGTTTTTTGTTGATAAAATGGCAGCAGCAGTCATCCCACTGCATCCTAATTCAGTGCACTGAACAGATGAATAGACAAGCAGATAAACAGACAGACAAACGGACAGACACACAAAGGGTCTGACTAGCTTCCCTTATAACACGCACACTTCTTTTTAAACAAGGGATCTGTGCCATCATGGAACATGCTGTGCAGAAGCAGGGACAACAGAGGCACTTCTGGAGGAGGAGAATCATGTGGAATCGAGAAACCTATTGCAGACTTAGAAATTTAAAAAAATGTATTTTGAACTTCTAGTCAATATTATGTTTGCTTCCTCGTTAGGTATAGTTTCTCAGCCTTCATGGAGTTTGTTGTTGATAAAATGGCATCAGCTGTCATCCCACTGCATCCTAATTCAGCGCAATGAACAGATGAATAGACAAGCAGATAAACAGACAGACATACGGACAGACACACAAAGGGTCTGACTAGCTTCCCTTATAACATGCACACTTTTTTTTAAACAAGGCTCTTGGCCTGGGTATTAGGCAAGTGAGTCTACTGAGCCTGTTTGAAGAAAGCCAATGAGGAGTACTGATTAAGTTTTAAACACTAGGAGTTCCTGCAGAGGAGCCGAGGAAAGGAAATTGATACTGGCTTCGAAACTGAGTCTAATACCAGGAGTATTCGAAAGACTTTTATCTTTATTTCTTATGTCCCAAGCTGGGAGAGGAGGAAACCCCTTGCAGATGAGTCAAAAAGTAGAAAGTTAATTAAAGGCAACTGAATTTGAAATGCCTATTTCTAAAGTGGATTCTATCTCTTACAGGAAGCCGGAGAAGGAGTCTTCTGCCCACTGGAATTTGCTTCCACATACTGTTGTAAGGATCATACCCTCCAGCACAGAGAGAACTCTTTTTCATTGTAGTTCGAAGACATGCACACTTTTGACATATGTATGTTTTTGGCATGTGAATTTATTCAGTAAATGTACAATGAATATGTCTGAGAAGCAAGATCATTCAAAAACACATTCAGTGATAATTTAGTGACTATTTAGCTTGGAATTTATTCCAGGAATGTCATAAATCTTATGACTGTTTCCCTTCATAATTGTGTTATTTTAATCACTTGCTTTATGGCTTCTTTCTTTCAGTTTTATGTTCTTAAATAGATAGAGGATAGGTTCCATTTTAGCTATCGTCTTCATTCTAGCTAGCCCATCCAGCTTGCTTACCTTTGCCCCCAAATACATCCTAAGTAAGTTTGGTGGCCATTTCAGACCATGGAGGCTTCCATCTTTAACAATGGAGCCTACAATTGTTCGTCAAATTATGCAACATCATTAACATGTCTGTGCCTATCTTTCCAATAACTGTGAAAGTGTTAGGTCATTCAGATATCAAACATCAACAAACCCCAGGTGGGGCCTCATATTGTAGTCTGTATTTACATATGTGTGCCTTATTAGTACATCCACTGATGTATATGCTTATGTTAAAACATTGCTAAGGGTACATTGCAAATTCCATCTCAGATAACATACAATATATAAGGACTACCACTTGACTACTTAGGAAAGAAACTTCACCCAAGTTGCAGACGTAGATCACAGATCCAGATGAGCATTGCACCAGATTCCGCCTCAACCAAAGACGCTTCCAGCAAGACTCCTTGAGGCTACCTTCACAAGCCAATGCCAGGATTATGTTCTCTCATCAACGCAATCTCCAAGTTCTTAGCTAACAAGCTATTCCAAAGAAACAACAAACCGTGTTGTCCAGGTATGCGCACCACCTCCAAAACTTAGGCTTGCTATTTATTCATCTGCTAGAACTAGCATAGCACTTAAAGATAGCACAATTGTGATGTTACAATTTTTCCTATGTTCACTGTTATTGAAAAGCTTAGGTGTTTTTTATAATCTTCTGTGATGTTACCAATATTATAACTATTTTAAAATAAATATGTTGAAATACAAATCCCATTTCAAGTGATCCCCCTGTGAACATCAATAATAAATGATCATTTGGTTTACCACTGTTCCCTGTTAGTAACCTAAAAGCATTGACACCACCTTTATTTATCGGGTGGGGTTCTGAGGGGTTACAATAACTTGTCTTTTACATTCAGCACTGGAGCATTGGACTAAGTTCACTTGTGTCTCCACCTGTGAGTGTGAAAACAAATCTTGTAGAGTGGAGCCAGAGATTCAGTTTACACAACAATACCAAGTGCCAGGAGCAGGAGGACAACCATGTTCTCCACCCATAGCAATCTAGCTGTCTGGAAAGCTAGTAAGCCATCATACTAGGGGGCAGATTTATGAGTTCTGGCGCATCTCTGCAGATCAGCAGGGATGCGCCAGAACTGATGCGTCACGCAATTCCCTCCTTGCGGCACCACAGATGCGCCGCATTTACAATGCGGCGCACCATGGTGCAAGGAAGGGCAGATGCGTGACGCATCTTGTGGTGTACGGGCGGCGCATTGCTGGAGTAGCGTCGCAAGTGCGACGCAACTCCTGCAATGTACAGAGGCCACCCATACATAACGTGGTGCGTCACTCCTTACGCCTGCTTCAAGCAGGCGTAAGGATTTGACCCAGCAGCGTCGTAAAACTGACTCAGTGAAATCTTGTAGATTTCACTGCGTCAGTTTTACGGGGCTTTCCTACGAGGGTACGCCCACCCTGCGACAGAACGCCCACATGAAACCTGACGCAGGTTTCATGTGGCGCAGGGCTTTACAACGTGACGCATCTGCCTAGAAGCGTCACGTTGTAAATAGGTCGCAGGGATGCGCCACGTTTCCGTGCCGTTGCGTGACGCAACGGCGGCGTAAACGTGGCGCAAGTCCGACATAAATCTGCCCCTAGACATTTCTGTGCCCAAGGCCTGAGGTTACTTCTGCATCCAACATTAATAATGCAGAGTTTACATTTTTGGAAGGTCGTGTCTATGTGTATTTAACTGGTGAAAGCAGATACAATTTACAGGGCTAATTTGAGTTTTAAGAGAGAGAACTGAGTCAAACAACCTCCTATATGTTTACTTTAGCAGACTGTGGAATCTGGTGTCCGAATACTCTTGGGAGGCGAAGTGAAGTAGAGACCTTCCATGAGTGCAAAAATAAAATCATGAGCTCTCCTTTGGCAATTTTGAGCTGAAGATAATTATCTACTATCCAGGACTAACTATTGTGAAGGGTTTTTTGCAATGCTGGCTGTATGTCAGAAATATCGTCTGACATAATTACCATGTCCTAAATATTGTGCACAAAAGTATTTTACAAATGGCTGTAGACTTTGTCTTATTAACTCCAGTGGGGCGATATTTTATTAATGTCATGAGATATTGTAATGACACTGCGATACCATACCATGGTGCTAGTTTACTCAAGATGTTCTATGAGAGCTGACTATGTATCTATGTATGACACTGGTTGGTCCAGAAACATTTTGAATTGTGGAACCACATCAACATTACTCTAAGGACCTAGTGACAAAGGAGAGCTCTCAGGTTTCTTATAAATTGGAGTAGCTTTCACAGGCAGAAAAGTTCCCTGTGTTATTATTTGGTAACAATTTTCCAAATAATAGCAGAACTATTTATTGGAAGTAGGATGGTCTGTGCATCCATGGACAGCCCATCAAAAAGGATATGAGGTGCACAGTTCTGCTTCCGCAGAGACTTCCAACATAACCATTGGCAACCCTGTCCCATCATTCACCCTGTAGAATGTCATCCTAGAAACCATCCAGTGTACTTTCCATCTCAAGCTTTGGTGTAAAACCAGACAGCATAGGGGAGGGGCAACAGATGACATTAAGGTTATCTTGTAGCTGAGATACAACAATGTTCCTAAGAATGTTTACTGCAGTAGGCAGCGCGGTAACTGGGCAAACATTGGCTTGAATTGAATATAATTTAAGTTAGGTAAATTACTAGAAGATAGATAGATAGATAGATAGATAGATAGATAGATAGATAGATAGATAGATAGATAGATAGATAGATAGATAGATAGATAGATAGATATATTCACTGAAAAAAACATAGGTTTGACACCAGTTATAGTTAGCTGGAAATTTTACTGACATAAAACCATTGAAATTCCCACGTTATAGTTAGTTGGACTCACTATAACTTGCGCGCCTGCAATGCACTGCTGATGACGTCACATATTACATCACTCATGACATGGTCAGTGACATCACTCATGACATCACTGATGACACCATCCAGTGAATGTGTGTCTTTCTGAAAAATAAATATGTTTTATATATGTATATGTAAAGGTCGATGGAAGAATAAATGTTTAAATAGGTGTCTTAATGGATGTTTTAAAAAAAAAATTTGATTGGTTAACTGGCTTATTAAGTGTATCTTAGTGAATACATATATTAGCGAGTATTGTTTAAATATTTAAATGTTTGTATCAGTGTTTCACTTTGTGTATAAGTGGCTGCATGGGTTGGTGAGTAGCTACATGTGTGTGTATATGGGTTATTAGATTTTTTTTAGTATCAGTATGAGTGTCTGTATGGTTTGGTGGGGGTGTTACTTAGCACATAGATGCATCAATGACTGACTCACTGTTTGTATGTGTTTTGAAGACAGCATATGTTCAGGACTGTATGGGTGGATGAGTGTGTATATGTGTGTATTAGTGAGTGAATGACTGTCTCACTAGTGTCTTTATCAGTAACTACATATGTTTTAATCTAGTATATGTGAGTATTGATGTATATAAGTGAGTATATGTGAGAGTGAGAGATTGAAAGAGTTCTTGTTTAAATAAGTATGTGTTTCTATAAGTGATTGTTTAAGAGAGTAAGTATGTGTAAGTTTCCTTAGAAGTAAGGTGGTAGTGTGTGTATAGCTGTATATGCAAATAAATGGATGTTCAATAGTTTATTTGCATGTGTGATTATGTGTGTGAGTAACTTTTGGATGACTGTCGGTGTGTAACAGGATGTATAGGTGTTTCACTACATATGATGAGTGAATATATAAATGAGTGACTATATAGAACTGTTGGTGAATGAGTGGATGTGTATATAGATGGTGTTATTACTGAATTGGTTGTTGTAACTGGTATGGGTATCTCTATTTTTTTGAAAATTTTAGTTTCTATTTTTGAATATGTGTTGCAAGGGTTACATTACACTGAAAGGAGGTCTGTCACTCTGTCACGAGGATGGTGTCATCAGTGATGTCATGAGTGATGTCACTGACCATGTCATGAGTGATGTAATATGTGACGTCATCAGCAGTGCATTGCAGGCGCGCAAGTTATAGTGAGTCCAACTAACTATAACGTGGGAATTTCAATGGTTTTATGTCAGTAAAATTTCCAGCTAACTATAACTGGTGTCAAACCTATGTTTTTTTCAGTGTATTTAATAGGTTTTTTAAATGCTAATTCCTAACTATAACTGGTGTGAAACCTATGGTTTTTTCAGTGAATTTCATAGGTTTTTTAAATGCTAATTCCTAACTATATAAGGCCTGAAACCTATGTTTTTTTCAGTGAATTTCAAAGTTTTTTTTAATGCTAATTCCTAACTATATAAGACCTGAAAGCCCACCAGGAATCTCCAGTATGCGCCAGGGGACTGCATTGCAGAGAGGTGTAATGAAGCCACGCCCCTTTTTACACCTCTCTGTAACGCAGCCCCCGTGCATGTTTGAAGAGGGGGAACTAATTCCCCTTGCATACTGGGGGCCCCTGGGGGCCAACTAGCCCACCTGGAACCTCCAGTATGCGCCATGGGGCTTCATTGCAGAGGTGTAATGAGGCTACGCCCCTTGTTACACCTCTCTGCAACGCAGCCCCCTGCCGCGTTTGCAGAGGGGGAACTAATTCCCATTGCATACTGGGGGTCCCTGGGGGCCAACTAGCCCACCAGGAGCCTCCAGTATGCGCCAGGGGGCTGCATTGCAGAGAGGTGTAATGAGGCCACACCCTTTTTTACACCTCTTTGCAACGAAGCCCCCGTGCATGTTTGAAGAGGGGGAACTAATTCCCCTTGCATACTAGGGGTCCCTGGGGCCCAACTAGCCCACCTGGAACCTCCAGTATGCACCAGGGGGCTGCATTGCACAGAGGTGTAATGAGGCTATGCCCCTTTTTACACCTCTCTGCAACGCAGGCCACTGGCGCGTTTGCAGAGGGGGGACTAATTCCCCTTGCATTATGGGGGTCCCTGGGTCATATCTGCCCAAACACCGATATTCCGAACAATTGAAAATGACTTTTCTTGAGAAACATTTGGATTTGGATTATCATGTCCTATACTTTGGAATTTTTGAAAGACTGACTTTGAGGATGCTATAAATTACTCAAGTCTGCCCGAATTGTGTGGGTAAAATTGATACCTAGTCACTTTGAATAAGAATGTACTTACGTCTCGTCTAACATTTGGAAGAAATATCTAGTTATATGACAACAAGATACCGACATAACTTGAAGGAAATAAGAACGCCCTGAAGAAGTTTTGTTGTACAGAACGAAACGTTTCGGCTGGCTGTGGTACATAAACTTTAGAAAAATAAAAGCATTTGAATATACACCAAGATTCAGCGCTTCAATAAGGACTCTAAGTGATATGATTTGATTGGACTTATTGTGCAAGTGGTGCTGTGCCAAACTTTGGAATATTCTCCACTACTCTCTACTACTTACTCTCTCCTACTCCACTCAATACTCACTCTCTACTACTCATTCTCTACTACTCTACTACTCTCTACTACTCTCTCTCTACTACTCACTCCCTACTACTCACTATCTACTACTCTCCACTTCTCACTCTCTACTACTCTCTCTCTACTACTCACTCTTTACTACTCTCTCTCTACTACTCACTCTCTAATACTCACTCTACTACTCACTCTCTACTACTCTCTACTACTCACTCTCTACTACTATATCTCTACTAGTCTCGACTACTCATTCCACTACTCACTATCTACTACTCTCTACTATTCTCTCTCTCACTCTCTACTACTCTCTACTACTCACTCTCTACTACTCACTCTCTACTACTCTCTACTACTCACTCTTTACTACTCTCTACTACTCACTCTCTACTGCTCTCTACTACTCACTCTACTACTTACTCTCTACTACTCTCTACTACTCACTCTACTACTCACTCTCTACTACTCTCTACTATTCACTCTACTATTCACTCTACTACTCTCTACTACTCACTCTCTGCTACTCTCTCTACTGCTCTCTACTACTCTCTACTACTCACTCTCTACTCTCTATTACTCACTCTCTACTCTCTACCTCTCTCTACTTCTCTCTCTACTAGTCTCTACCTCTCTACCGCTACCTCTCTACCTCTACCTCTCTACCTCTACACCTCTACCTCTCTACCTCTCTCTACACGCACACATACACATATATATATGCATATATATGCATATGCATTTATATATATGTATGTGTATGTATATACATACATATATAAACATATATAATATGTATATCTATATAAATACAAATATAAATGCATGCATACATATACATATATGCATACAGATGCATGTTATTTACATGAAAGTTTAAAAAAACACTAATAAAAGCAAAGCTAAAAAGCCACCTCATTACAAACAGAATGGCTTTAACTTAAACGAGGGCGAGATCTATTGCATTTTCAATGCTTGTTTACTTTGATTCCATCAAGAAGGCATTCAGATGTGTCACACATTTGCCATAAATTCTGAATGTTAGCACTCTAGTTGCTCATTAGATCACTGTAGTAAAGCTACTGCTCACCAGGGAAGTCTGCTGCTGGTATTCAAAGTGCATGTTTCAGTCTGCATGTCAGAATTTCTTTAATGAAATTGAAGAGGATTTGAGAAGTCACTCAAAATGTGCCCTAATTTTTCTTTCTGCAGCACTAATCATACTTTCTATGGCAAAATATACCCCCTCATTTTGTTCCTTTTTAAATTAAATGTTTTAAGAGTTACCACTTTATTCCAATCAAGATGGCTTCAGGTGTGCCATACCTTTGTAATAGGTAGGACTGTTAGCGCTCTAGTTGTTCTTTAGAACACTCTGGGACATTATGTCATTGGGCTATACTTGGGCTATATCTGGGTGATATTTGGGCTACATTTGGGCTCTTTTGTCTCTGGTGGCCATCTTGGGAGACTGCATGTCAGAATTTTTTAATGAAATAGAAGAGGGTTTGAGAAGTCACTCAAAATGTGCTCTAATTTTTCTTTTTGCAGCACTAATAATACTTTCTATGGCATAATATACCCCCTCATTTTGTTCCTTTTTAAATTAAATGTTTTAAGAGTTACCACTTTATTCCCATAACGATGGCTTCAGGTGTGCTATACCTTTGTAATAAGTAGGACTGTTAGCGCTCTAGTTGTTCTTTAGAACACTCTATGAGGCTGCAGTAGAACACAAAGGAATCAACTGACAGTCTCTGTCCTTGTTGGATGTACATGTTTTACTGAGAATGTCAGACTTCATTCTCACATGACTGAGAAAGATAATGTGAATTTACAGAAAATATGCTTTCAGTTTAGCTTATAGATCCCCTTCCAAACCACTGTGGGAAAATCATGAGATATTAGTTTTCTTTCAAACATGATTCATGATATCACAGCAGAAGGCTTTTTCACATGGTAAAATCCCCTTAGAACACACCACAATTCCTAAAATGAGCATGGTACTGATAGAGCGCGCGAGGTCACCCAGCCAATGATTCCGCCATTTCCGGCTTCAGGGCCCATATACTTTCAATTCACACTATTCATTGACCAGGCGACTTCACGGGCTGCTATCAATTGTGTGTGTTCCCTACTTGTTATGACTCAGTGTACCCGACTTACCATCCACCAACACGGGTACCTATGACATCAATGAATCAGGGGCCTAGCTGTAAAAGGAAAGGCAGCAAAATGCAATTTCAAATGACATTCAATATTGTTTAAATGACCACGGACAACTGGAAGTTTTAAAATGTTTATCTAAAGATCGTTATCATCAAGCATTAGATACACAAGTATGAAGCAATCAATAACCAAGATAATGTAAATGATATAGCTATAGAGACATAACGACAGGGTAACCATTCAAATGTAATATGGAATGCAAATGGGAAAAATACTAAAATCTCAGAAATGTTTAAGCCTGGACAGACTATGCATGGGTTACTATAGGAGGGCCTATAAAGAGTAACACGCTAAACTTAAAGTAAAGGGACCTTTAAATAGTCTAGGTAAGGAGGTTCTAGACCATATCAGAAAATGACAAACAGCAATGCAAAATATAATCTCTAAAAGATTGAAAGACATGGGAACATATTAAAAAATATGCAAACGACTTTACATTTCAATAGTTTGCGTTAAAGCATGGAAAAATCAACATGTGCAAAGGTGTCACTTTATTGTAGCAAAAGGTAGAAATATAGAAAGGTGCAAGTTTTAAAGAACTTAGAGCAGTATTTACCTAGACTGGTGTGGAAACCAAACCCTGGCCACGGGTCAGTTAAGGACAGGAAACCCTCAAGGAAGGATACCCCTCAAAGGACAGCAGGTGCAGAATGGTCACCCCGGACAGGACAGGATACCCTCAGATTAGGAATCAGGACAGGACCCTCAGGACAGGACAGCAAACCCTCAGGACAGGACCGCTCAGGACAGGACCGCACCCGCAGTTTGGAAGCAACGCCTGCGCTCCACCCTCTCTGCAGTTATCGATCAAGACCCCGATTGGGTCAACGAACTCCCAGCAAAGTGCTTCGCCAGGACTTTAAGGTTCAGTAGAACCTTAGTCTATGGTCAATTTCGGACAGAGTGCTCCGCAGCGCTCTGTATCTTCAGTCACCTATTGAGTACGATGGGTCAGTGACAGGTCAGCTAAACCAGACAAGTCGGACAATTCCCTAGGTAAACCCAGGGTAGATATACTCTTTTGGGATGGTGTACCACCCCCCAATGTTGCAAAGTGTCAGAATCCCTCAATTTGGATTGGTCCTAAAGTAGGATTTGGGTAACACACCAATCAGAACACGCTAATTCGAGCCTATATTAGCATACTTGGGTACCGCCTAGAGAGATTGGGGTTCTCATGAGAAATTGTGCAGAAATACGAGTGACAATTAACATTGTAACACATGAGGAGCAACATTCTCCGTTCTCGTAGCGCAGAGGTGGCTTTCCCAGGCGCATCTTGACTGTGGCTGCCAGCTGGCTGAGTTCCACTGTCCAAAATTGCCACCTTTCAGTATTCTCTGGTCATGCGCAGAAGAGACCGTCAATATGGCTCCCAATCAGTTTGGACCCCCATTCCCCGCGGTACATGAAAAGTAAGCGAGAACAAATTAATACACAGAAATAACGTTATGAAATCACATTCACAGGATTGTACTTTCAACTTATCATTATAACATATACTTCTGCAGTCTAAATGTTAGCTACATGGAAACAGGCACAAGAGCAGTGGCACGAGCAGTACCACATGATGGGCACAGCTATGTATTACGCATGCGCAAAATTTTCCCTCCAACTCTGCAGACGCATCAGGACACGTGAGTGTGGCTGACGCATGCGCAGTAACTAAATTACAAGCGGCGGCCATATTTTAAGTACACGGATTAAATGAATTAGAAATACACATAAGCAAGCTTCATAAACTTTTACTCAAACTTAATATAAATGTTAGTAAGACGTACATTTATTACCTTGTTACACATAAACGAGGTTCTTGAATACAGCAAGGTCGCGAATATGCGAAGCTTTGCTTCATCAATCCCCTCTTTGATGATATTTACTATCATCACAAATAAATGGAACCAGATGCCAACTTTCTTTCACACTTTATACAATTCTATCTCTTCCAGCAATCGTTCCAATTTCTCTCTTTCAGTTTTGGTAGGGTGAGAAGTCTTCACCTTTTTGTATATTTGATCATTCACTTCTTCCAATTCAATCTCATCCACACTTCGTTTCACCCCTCTAGCATTCACTTCATGCTTTCCGGTGCGCTTGCGGCATTTGCAGCAAACAAATATGAAAAATAGGATGAGACCTATAATCCCAATTGGCATCAGTACTTTGAGCAATAAGCCTTTACCTATACTAGCGAACC
Source organism: Lissotriton helveticus (assembly GCF_964261635.1). Classification (NCBI taxonomy): domain Eukaryota; kingdom Metazoa; phylum Chordata; class Amphibia; order Caudata; family Salamandridae; genus Lissotriton; species Lissotriton helveticus. The sequence continues at coordinate 641,978,666 of NC_136061.1, read as the reverse complement.
AATGACCTACATTTGAGAGACCATCTACCAGTCTCTTCCAGGCACTATCAACCTCGAGTGGTCTGAGTTCCTTTGCCAAATTAGTAATATTTTTCACATATCTTTTGATCTGTACACTTTTATCCGGAATATAAGTGCAACAATGTTGCGCCTTCAACATCCGGCAGACTCCGCCCTCTTTCGCTAATAAGGTGTCAAGAGCAAGTCGATTCTGCAAAACCATTGATCTGATCGCAACCATTTCGGTGTTGACCAGCAGAAATCCATGAGCTGTCTCAGTAGACAATACATCCACTATAGTAGACAATTTACAAATTCTGTGAGTGTTCAGAACCACTCCCACTCCAGGTATCAGTGCACTGAAAATACTACCCATTATTTCACCTATGCTTTCTCTTTTACTACGCACTAAGCCATTAGTATTTTCATTGCTTCCAGCGCCTCCATTCACATGGTATATTTTCGGGAAGACAATGCCAAAATAGCAACTTCCATACCAGTGATCCGGCAATTTGAAATAAGCTTTGTCCCCACAAATATAATAAATTCCAGGAAACACAGGCTCTGACCCATTTTTGAAACCCCAACCTCCAATTACCTTGTAATTATGTTCGCATTCACTGGAACCAATGAAAATGTTATTATAATAGCTAGTCTTCTCGCGGTGAAGACATAGCTTGCCTTTCTTTTCAAAATCCAGCAACAGAGCAGGACCCGCCCCACCAGTTGAGGTGCCTTCCATGTTCTCTGCCCACTTTGGCTTTTTCTGACTTTCGTCATTAGCCTTCTTTTGTATTTTAATTCTCCTTTTCTCTGCCATGTTTAGGAACATCTTTTCCTGCTCATGCAAAGAACAAGTCAAGTTATCTCTGTGTGCGTCCGCTATGTCAATGTTACCTATAGTCAGGAAATAATCTCCCATGTATCGTATTGCGTCACTTTTGGTATGTACTGGATTCAAGTTCCCACGTATAGGGAGCTCAGAAAAGATCACGTCATTGTTAGAGTAATAGTACTGTAACGGTCCTCTTTTGTAAAATAAGCTAGCTAAAATGCTACAGGAAATTCCGTATGTCAGTGGCAAGTGATGGTATGTCACGCCTTCAGCTACAGAAGTAGGTAGCTTCATGCAGACATAGCAATCTTCAATTTCCATAGTCTCTACATAGTGTATTAACAAGTTTGCGAAAACATTTAAGCGTGTCCTGTTTTTGATTCTATGATAATGTAGTTCCTCATCTGATGCTTCTAAGTCTCGTTTTGTTTGTCTCAATGCTCTTTCATGTCTAGCTACACTCTGTGTTGTCAGCTCTTCACTGTCAGTATTTACAATTTCAGTAGGGACAATGTTAGTATCTTTACTGACAGCAAAGGGTATAAAAATTGTTAGTCCTATCCAAAGTAATATCAGGACAACTACACTACAGACACATACCTTGCAGCAAGTTTTGCAACAGCTGCGACTAGGTCTACCACTCACGGTTGAATCAGACATTATGGCTCAGAAATAGTTTCTCGACCCCTCTTTGTGACCTTACACGAGTATCTTACTTTGTGTAAATTCACGGTGGCTCTTCTTCCTCTTCGTCAGAGTACTCAGGGACGGGCTCTCCGTCGCTTACGTCAGTGATATCGAGATCTTCAAGTTCTTCTAACACAAGGGTCCATTCAGGTGACTTGTACTTTTTGTTTTGTCTCTTTATCCGATCACTCCTTCTTTTGGAAGAGTCTTCTGGTTGTTCTGCTATACGAGCACTTCTCCTTTCTTCTGCACGTTTTTCTTCTACTGTTTTTATTCTCAATCTTAATTTCTTTATGTATTTAGGCTCAAGATGCTTTCTTTTCTTAAGTCTTTTGGTTGGTACTTGGACTTCGTTTCCTTCTCTTGCCCTTTTATTCTCATTAGCTTGTGGCAATTCTGCTTCAGTTTCTTCTTCTTCTATCTGACTAATTCCAGGGCTAGTATCTGTTTCTTCTGCCTGGGTACTAATCTGGCCTTGTTCAGGTATACTGTGTGTTTGCTCTTCAAGTGTCTCTGATTCTATTTCCTGAACACTTTCTCCTAATCCTATCTGATCCTGTTCAAGCTCTTCGATCTCTTGATTTTCTTCTGCTCGAATTATTACACTATGTCTAGTCTGTCCCTTCCCGATATCAGGTGTCAGTGGAGGAGTATCAATCACTTGTTCTGTATTCCTCTCTTGTTCAAGATCCTTCACTTGTTCAGTATCGGGCACTTGTTCAGTCTTATTCACTTGTTCTGTATCAATCACGTGCTCTGTCCCTGTCTGACCTTCTCCTTCCTCAGTTTTGATGTGAATCTCAAGATTCTGAGGCTCTTCGCCTATGCCTTGCTTTTCCTGACTAGTCCACTCTCTACCTTCCCAAAGTCTTTCATTTGTTCGAATAGGGTCTTCAGTGAGGTCAATCTATGGAATCCACTCTTCTGGCCATATGCTTGGCAGCTCGTCTTCAGCTACTTCTGGCTCAGCTCCTTGGACTCCTTCAGCAGGCTGGGCTCCTGGTAGTTCGTTGTCAACTATTCTTGGGCCAACGTCTGCTGATTCTGCAGCTTGACTGGTACTGGGCTGTACGCTGTCAGCTACTTCTGGTCTGGCTCCTGCAGAGTCCTCTGCTGGACGTCCTTCTGCTTCAGGCACTTCGTCTGGTGGTACCTTCTGGGTGTGGCTGGCGTGTATCCAACGCGGAACCCCGGCACACTTGACTGCTGTGGTAGTAACCAGAATCACCTGACGTTTTTCTCCCCACCTTGGCTCCAGGCAGGTCTTCCGAGTGTGCTTCTTTATCTTCACCCAGTCCACCGGGACCAGTTTGTGGAGAGGAGTCGTTGGATTGAGGATGGCGTCTTCTCCGATCTGGCGAGAGATAGAACGCACTTGGTCACCCAATCTCTTGCAGTATTCAAGTACCAAATCATCAGTAATACTCAACAGTTTGCTTCCTGGTACCCATGCTTGTCTCATTATTCTTCCCATAATAATTTCATGGGGACTTAGGCCTGTTTTGCGATCAGGAATACTTCTGAGTCCCATTAGGACCAAGGGCAGGGCCTTCACCCAGTTCAATTTAGTTGCATCACACAGTTTTGCTAGTCTGTTTTTGATAGTTCCATTTATTTGTTCCACCACTCCAGAAGCCTCTGGACGGTAGGCACAGTGTAGCTTTTGTGCAATTCCAAAGGCCTTACAGAGTTCATCGATGACGTCATTATGAAAATGTGAGCCTTGATCTGATTCAATAGTGACTGGCACCCCGAATCTAGGTATCAGTTCTTTTAATAAACACTTAGCTACCGTTTTTGCGTCATTTTTGGGAGTGGGGAAAGCTTCCACCCATTTTGAAAATAAACAGACCATGACAAGGACATATCGTTTCCCTTCACAATGGGGCATGGTGATGAAATCAACCTGTATCCTTACAAAGGGACCCCCGGACCTCCCAATTTTTCCCAGTTCCACTACAGTCTTCTTCCCTGGGTTCATCTTTTGACATGACAGGCACCTCTGGCAGAGGGACTCTGCTACTTTCCTGAACTTCTTACTGTACCAAGTCTGTTGGAACACTAGAATCATGGCGTCCCTACCAATGTGTGATCCTTCATGTATCAACCTCGCCATTGCGCTAAGTAGGTGTCTAGGTAACACAGGCATACCAGTTGGACCTATAATGACACCATCCACACGTCTTGGTCTACATCCATCTTCCTTCCACTTCTCTCTTTCTTGCCAAGGTGCCGCCTGCTGCCACTCTTTCACTTCATCCCATGTAGGCACTTCCTCAAACACCTGAAGTTGGCAGCTGGTTCCTGGCCCCCCTCGTTTTGGATTCACGATATACCGATCTCTTGCGCACCATTGGGCCACTCGATCAGCATAATCATTCCCTAGTGATACCTTGTCCATGCTCTTCTTATGAGCAGCACATTTTACCACTGCCAGTTCCTCTGGTAACTGGATTGCCTCTAAAAGGTCTTGAATAACTTTTCCATTTCGAATAGGAGTACCCGATGAAGTCAGGAACTCCCTCTGCAGCCACAACTGGCCAAAGTCATGCACAACCCCATAACAGTACTGACTGTCAATATACACTGTTATGCGTATGTTCTTCCCAATTTGGCAAGCTTTTATCATAGCAATCAATTCGGCTACTTGTGCAGACTTGATGTGATATAGATAACCTGCTTCCTCAATTTTCTCGAAGGACACTACTGCATAGGCAGCACTCAGGCCTCCTTGTTCATGCCTTAGACATGAACCATCTACAAATAATTCTTTGTCATGCTCAGGCAAGGGCGTTTCTTTTATGTCTGGGCGTGGCTTGGTGTTGAATTCAGTTAAGTCTATGCAATCGTGTTCATCATCCACCCCCCCTTCCATATCCTTTGGGTCGGGGAGTAAAGTGGCTGGGTTCAGAATACTGCACCTAACAATATTTACATTTGCAGCACCCACAAGAATCCTCTCATATTTAGTCAGCCGACTAGGGGTGAGATACTGTGTTTTTGTTCTGGTCAACAAAATTACCACTCCATGCGGAACATACACAGTTACCGGATGTCCCATGACAATTGACTCACTCTGTTCTAAACTGGCACAGGTAGCAGCTACTGCTTTCAGACAACCTGGTAATCCAGCAGCCACTGGATCTAAGGTGGCAGATAAATATGCCACAGGCCTTTTCGTTGTGCCATGTTCTTGAGTTAGGACTGACAATGCGCAATTATCGCGAGTGTCACAGAATAGGGCAAACTCCTTGGAATAGTCTGGCATTCCCAGTGCAGGAGCAGTACACAGACAATCTCGTAGTTTAGTGAAGGCTGTTAAGCTTTCATCATCCCATTCTACAATCTCCGGTGTTCCTCTCTTAGTCATTTTTATCAAGGGCCTGGCTAGGACTGCAAATCCCAGAATCCACTGCCTGCAGTATCCTATCACACCCAGGAACATTCTTATTTCTTTCTGAGTACGGGGCAACTGCATCTTTTGAATTATTCTCACTCTTTCCGATGTCACTTTTCTGACACCTTTTTCTATCTGGTGCCCCAGATATTTCACCGATTTTGCACAAAACTGTAACTTGTCAGGGGACACTTTATGTCCCTTTTCACACAGGTGATTCAGTAGGGCAATGGTGTCAATCACACAATCCTTATGACTTTTAGACGCCACCAAGAGGTCGTCTATATATTGCACTAAGACAGAGTTCCCAGGTAGGACTAAAGTTTCCAAAATTTTTTCAAGATCTGATTAAAGATAGAGGGGCTCTCTGTATACCCTTGAGGGACCCGGTTCCAGCAATACACGTGACCTTCGAAGGCAAATGAGAAAAGAAATTTGCTATCTGGATGCAAAGGAATGGAAAAGAATGCATGACACAAGTCTATCACTGTGAACCACTCTGCATCCCAGGGAATCTGATACAGAATCACTGCCGGGTTCGGGACAATAGGGCAACAGGGAACTACTATTTTGTTAACTTTTCGCAAATCCTGCACTACTCTGTACTTGCCACTAGGTTTCTTAATGCCCATAATCGGAGAGTTACATGGGCTACTCATCACCTCCTGTATGATGTTTCCTTCTAACAATTTCTTGATTTCCACAGCAACACCAGCTTTCACTTCTGCATTCATCCTGTAGGGTTTAGTATTGGGGTATACCGCATTGTCCTTTATTGCTATCTGTATGGGGTCCACATTTTTCATCAACCCTACATCTTTCCCAGTAAAGTCCCACACGTCCGGCTTCACTGCTTCCTGGAGTTCTTTGGGTAAATCCTGCATGGTCATTCGTTTAATTTCCGAGTCAGGGCGGACTAACATTAATTTATAAATGCCGTCTTCATCTGGGGTCTGAATTTCAACACCCTTTGGTGTGCAAAAGATGGTACAGTTCATTTTGCACAGCAAATCACGTCCCAGTAAGTTTACTGGACTGGTGTCGCAAACTACAAATCTATGCATTTCCTTAAAGTTTCCGATTGAGATCTCCATGGGCTTGGTAACAGGAGTACTAATCAATTGATTAGATACACCCACTACTTGGATGGCTTCTCCCGAGAGGGGTAGGTTTGGAACGTCCACTGTTCTCACAGTAGAACGGGTAGCGCCAGTGTCCAACAGAAAGGTGACATCGTTTCCGTCAACCTTTCCTTCAATGTATGGTCCGGACTGGTCTACCGGCAAGGAGGCGCCAAGTACGCACTCCTCGTCCTCCCCTCTCAGGCCCCGTCAGTACTGGTCATCACAAAGGAAGGTATCATTTAGAAGATACTGCGAAGTTGCTGCATTTCTGTTCTCATTGCTTTCCCAGACTTCTATCTCATCTCCCTCTGCCTGTTTTCCCCTGTATACTTGCTTTGGTGCTCGGGGCACCTGAACTGTTTTTACCTGTGGTTGAGTCTTTCTCGGTCTCTCTTTCTGCGTCTGTGGAGTTAAATCAGGAGTTTTGGAGTTATCTTCGGGCAAGTAAGGACACTCGTTACGCCAATGTCCAATTTCGCCGCACTGATGGCAGGGAAATTTCTTCATAGCCTCCTCCCTGCTCATTTAGGGCCGGGGCTTGCCTCCTCCCCCTCCCCCAGGGCCTTCATTCTTAGCATTTTTGACCATGTTACTCAACTGCTTTTCCTGCTGCTCTGCGAGCTTCACCTGAGCCCACATCACTTTATCCTTTAGAGCCTTTTTCTTTTCTGCCATCTCGTCCTCGCAGTACTTGGCGTACCGCAGGACCTCATCTACCTTCTTGGAGTGCCAACAGATTTTGTTATCTTTTATCCACTGACAAATCTCAGGTCTTAAACCATTTACAAACCTGTAAATGAAGTGCGTCATGTCCTTCATCTCGATGTTATCTATACCACTGTATGTTTTAAACACCTGTAACAGCCTTTCATAATAGGAGTGCACTGTCTCCTCTCTTTCCTGCGTTGTTCTGTCTATCCTGGTCCAATCAGTTTCCTTTGCTGGGACCTTTAGTTTCAGATGCTGAATTACTTGCTCATATTTTCTCATCACTTCTTTCGATGGTTCCCCAGTTTTTTCATCTCTCGGGTATTCCTCACTAGGCCAGGCTAAAGCTATTTTACACTCGGTCCATAGATCGACTGGGACCACAATGTCGAAAAACCCATCCAGGTCTTTCCACAGGCATTTCTGTACCTTTACAAACCTTTCCACTTGCCGGTACCATTCAACTGGCTTCTCCCGCAATTTTGGGAAATCGTTAGTAAAGGACACAATATCCTGTCTGGACCACGGAACGTGCACATACCTCCCACCGGGTACTTCGCGCATGGGGCATAAAGTTTCAGGCTTGTCTACTTCTCTCAGAGGGAACTCAGGGGTAGCTTGTCTGGAGCGGGCCTCCTCTTTCTTATGTGCCCACCTCGTTTTCCATTTTTCCACGTCTCCCCATTTTTGCAAAACTGCAAGCAATTCTTTAATCTGCAATTTTCTTCCTGACACATTCAAACTTTCTAAATCTTTGTCGGAAAACTCAGCTCGGTATGGTTTCTGCAAGGGCTTCGATCTTGATATATCTATCCCCATACTAGCTGCAGTGTCGGTCAGTTTTTCATGGAGCACCCTAGTACTCCGGGTAAGACTTTTACACATAAACAGCAACTCTTCTTCAGAATTGGTATTCAATCTGTCTAACCCCACATTTCCTGCCATTAATTCCTCTATTTCTACTCTCAGTTTGTAGAGGTCTAAAGATTTCGTTTGCGGAGCCTGTTTTTCTAATTCACGACTCCAATTTTCAATTTCTTCCGGCGTTACCAAAGAGACACTCCTAGTCCCTGTTGCTGTTTCTAATTTAATTTCTTTCGCATCAAAAGGATTATGCCTCTTCTGCACTCCCTTTCCGGTCTGTTTGTTTGGCAGATCCAAGAACACAACATCAGACTCACACTCACTGGACTGATCGTCTATTAGTAAGGACTCTTGCCTCGGCGGGGCCATTATCGGGTTCATAACTGGAGGGTTCAGACCTCCTTGATTATTCCCGTACAACGGAACCACTGGTCCGATTGTTACCGGAATAGTCAAAGCTTCAGGACTGGTATTTAACTGGGAAATTTTCTGAATTATTTCTGACCTCTGTTTAGCTATGGCCTCTTGCTCCCTTTCATCTAACACTCTTCCTAATGTTCGGTCAGGTATCATCTGTGGGGTCAGTTGAGGCGTAAAACTCGGGGCAGTAGGATGCGTCTCACTTGGTCCCCCACCATAATTTGGTTTCGGGAACAAAGTTCCCGTGCCAAATGACCTACGCTCTTCCCCATATGGAGGCTGCAAAAAGGGTACTCCTGAACCTACTGGCTTTTCTTCGTTCTCATAAAGGGGTCTGGGGTAAAATGTTCTTTCACGGGAATATTTTTCCTCTGAGCTTTCGGGCATTCTAGGATATATATTGCGTACCTCCGGGGGCTCGGGCTTCTCAAAATAGGGCAATACCTGGCCCCCTCCCCCCCTACATAGGGATCTGTCCTCCTCCTTAATAGATGGACGTTGGACAATTTCTCCTGTACTGGAAGGTCGGGCTCCCTCATTATAAGGGGGCGGACTTCTCGTAAAGATGTCATCTAACAATTCATCGTCTGACTCTCCAAGAGCTCCCCAATGCTTACACTTTTCTGTCCTTTTTTCTTCCCCCGACGGGGTACATGCTGGTATCATAGGAAACAGACCCTCAACAATCATGCTCTGCCTCCACTGTTTCATCCTCTTATCCCTGGTCTCTTGTTTCAGCCTGGGGTACCATTTGGTCAGACCTTTGTCCATTCGGGGTTTCTCTCTTTCAAAAGCCTCAATTTCCCATTCCTCTAATGCCTCATACTGCGTTAGTCTCGGTCTGGGAGGTAATTCATTCATGCGGGTTCTCAAATTGAATAAAATTCTACCATTAAAAGTACCGTCTAACGGAAAAGCCAATACTCCGTCATCTTTTGTGTACTTCACCCAATTCTCCAACCACACACAGGTGTTGTACCCTCGGTCAAACATCATGAATGAGGCAGGAGTATTCGGTGGCGGGACAACAACGCCTTCCCTAGATTTAATCGGTTTGTCCGTTTTGAAATAATTCTTTACCCTACTTACAAGGGACATCTTTCTCTTTCCTCCGTACATAATATCGTATCTATTGGCTTTCCACTGATCCCTTTCGAACCCTTGGTTTCTCGGATCGGGTCTAGTCTCTGGACAATATGAGTGCCACATACGATTTCTACGCTTAACTTTGTTTACAAAGCTACCTCCAATCAGAACGCGCCTTGCAATTCTGTGCAACCAATGAGGTGCACGCGTTAAAATAATTTCGACCAATGGGTGCGCGGCCCCTTCGTGAGACAGTTCTCACTCCCCGGCGCTTCACCCCTCCTTTACAATTCCAGCCCCGCTACCCGCCCGCTGTTTCTACCAATCCCAGCGCGGCACGGAGTGACGTCAGAGGCTCTTCGCGGCTGACTCCCTCCCTTCACAAGGTAACGGAAACTTTCTTTCTTTCTTTCTAAAGTGCTCAGTGCTTGGTTATTTAACAACGAATACACATTCGCCACAGTGCTCAAGTGTCTAGACAGAAAGATTTCTTTTACTGCAAGTAAACTACTTCCATTTACTTTTCACGCGCTGCGGGCAGATCTCTTCCGCCTACCCTTCACTCTAGCATCGGTGAACCTGTTATTCCCCTAAACTCATCCACTTCTTTCCGGGATATGTTCCGAGTCTAAGGTTTCTCAGCGGACCCCTTTGCTTTCACCCAAGCTTCGAGGAACCTGCTACTTTTCCGATGTGACCCTTACTAGGTTACGCCACTATGGGAATTTTGCCAATGAACCTCGTTACTGACATTTATTCACACATGTATTCAGAAAAACCCTAGTTAGTGCTTCCCGGTTATCCTAACCTGCACCTAACTTTCCTTTAAGCCTGTGACCTCAGGACAATGGATTCTATTCACCACTTGCCCTTTCAATTCCCCGGGGAGTTCGGACAACAAGAAACTAAACGGTTGACAAACGCATGGATTAATACATATAACAATATAAGAACAAGAATAATAACAATACAGCAATTCATGAATTGTTTTTACAAGATATTATTCGTGCGTATTCACAAGAGATTGATCAGGTCTCTTTAGAACAGCCGCTCTTTTAGCAGCATCAATATACTAGCAGCTTCCGACTTAACTAGTCTAACTAATCCTACCTAACCTTTAGCTAGTCCCTAACCATACCTCTGCTTACCAGAAAACTGATAGAGCGCGCGAGGTCACCCAGCCAATGATTCCGCCGTTTCCGGCTTCAGGGCCCATATACTTTCAATTCACACTATTCATTGACCAGGCGACTTCACGGGCTGCTATCAATTGTGTGTGTTCCCTACTTGTTATGACTCAGTGTACCCGACTTACCATCCACCAACACGGGTACCTATGACATCAATGAATCAGGGGCCTAGCTGTAAAAGGAAAGGCAGCAAAATGCAATTTCAAATGACATTCAATATTGTTTAAATGACCACGGACAACTGGAAGTTTTAAAATGTTTATCTAAAGATCGTTATCATCAAGCATTAGATACACAAGTATGAAGCAATCAATAACCAAGATAATGTAAATGATATAGCTATAGAGACATAACGACAGGGTAACCATTCAAATGTAATATGGAATGCAAATGGGAAAAATACTAAAATCTCAGAAATGTTTAAGCCTGGACAGACTATGCATGGGTTACTATAGGAGGGCCTATAAAGAGTAACACGCTAAACTTAAAGTAAAGGGACCTTTAAACAGTCTAGGTAAGGAGGTTCTAGACCATATCAGAAAATGACAAACAGCAATGCAAAATATAATCTCTAAAAGATTGAAAGACATGGGAACATATTAAAAAATATGCAAACGACTTTACATTTCAATAGTTTGCGTTAAAGCATGGAAAAATCAACATGTGCAAAGGTGTCACTTTATTGTAGCAAAAGGTAGAAATATAGAAAGGTGCAAGTTTTAAAGAACTTAGAGCAGTATTTACCTAGACTGGTGTGGAAACCAAACCCTGGCCACGGGTCAGTTAAGGACAGGAAACCCTCAAGGAAGGATACCCCTCAAAGGACAGCAGGTGCAGAATGGTCACCCCGGACAGGACAGGATACCCTCAGATTAGGAATCAGGACAGGACCCTCAGGACAGGACAGCAAACCCTCAGGACAGGACCGCTCAGGACAGGACCGCACCCGCAGTTTGGAAGCAACGCCTGCGCTCCACCCTCTCTGCAGTTATCGATCAAGACCCCGATTGGGTCAACGAACTCCCAGCAAAGTGCTTCGCCAGCACTTTAAGGTTCAGTAGAACCTTAGTCTATGGTCAATTTCGGACAGAGTGCTCCGCAGCGCTCTGTATCTTCAGTCACCTATTGAGTACGATGGGTCAGTGACAGGTCAGCTAAACCAGACAAGTCGGACAATTCCCTAGGTAAACCCAGGGTAGATATACTCTTTTGGGACGGTGTACCACCCCCCAATGTTGCAAAGTGTCAGAATCCCTCAATTTGGATTGGTCCTAAAGTAGGATTTGGGTAACACACCAATCAGAACACGCTAATTCGAGCCTATATTAGCATACTTGGGTACCGCCTAGAGAGATTGGGGTTCTCATGAGAAATTGTGCAGAAATACGAGTGACAATTAACATTGTAACACATGAGGAGCAACATTCTCCATTCTCGTAGCGCAGAGGTGGCTTTCCCAGGCGCATCTTGACTGTGGCTGCCAGCTGGCTGAGTTCCACTGTCCAAAATTGCCACCTTTCAGTATTCTCTGGTCATGCGCAGAAGAGACCGTCAATATGGCTCCCAATCAGTTTGGACCCCCATTCCCCGCGGTACATGAAAAGTAAGCGAGAACAAATTAATACACAGAAATAACGTTATGAAATCACATTCACAGGATTGTACTTTCAACTTATCATTATAACATATACTTCTGCAGTCTAAATGTTAGCTACATGGAAACAGGCACAAGAGCAGTGGCACGAGCAGTACCACATGATGGGCACAGCTATGTATTACGCATGCGCAAAATTTTCCCTCCAACTCTGCAGACGCATCAGGACACGTGAGTGTGGCTGACGCATGCGCAGTAACTAAATTACAAGCGGCGGCCATTTTTTAAGTACACAAATTAAATGCATTAGAAATACACATAAGCAAGCTTCATAAACTTTTACTCAAACTTAATATAAATGTTAGTAAGACGTACATTTATTACCTTGTTACACATAAACGAGGTTCTTGAATACAGCAAGGTCGCGAATATGCGAAGCTTTGCTTCATCAGTACCATCAACAAATGATTTATAATGTAACTAAAGTCCTAAAACCCTCTATTAACTACAATGCTTTTTAATGAGGTGCTATCATGTATATTGGTCCCAAGATGGCTGCCAACACTTCTTGGATGAAGTGCTGACAGACAATCAGATCAGATGTGTGGTTAGGCTCCGCCCAGATATATATATATTTTTTTAACCTAAATTACTCAAAATCCACTGGAGCACATATCTTGAGACATAGCAAAGGCACATCGGGCTACCAGTCCCTACAATTTTGCCAAGTTTTGTGGAAATCCATTCAGCCGTTCGGGCTAAAAGTGAGTCCATCCGCCCTATGGAAATTAACATGGGGAAAACACGTTTTGGGACCCCCCTTTTATCTCAGCCCCCGCTTGACGAATCCCCCCCAAACTTTCAGGGAAGGAGCAGAGCGGAGAGGGGCCATCTTCTTTGAGAAATTTGCGAAGATTCGTCCTTCGGCGCCAAAGTTATTCCCAATAGAATGTTGCGGATTTCCTATGGAAATCAATCCTAACTATAACTACCTACTGGTGACCGCCAGTAGGTAATAGATAGATAGCTAGATAGATAGATAGATAGATAGATAGATAGATAGATAGATAGATAGATAGATAGATAGATAGATAGATAGATAGATAGATAGATAGATGGATGGATGGATAGATAGATAGATAGATAGATAGATAGATAGATAGATAGATAGATAGATAGATAGATAGATAGATAGATAGATAGATAGATAGATAGATAGATAGATAGATAGATAGATAGATAGATAGATAGATAGATAGATAGATAGATAGATAGATAGATAGATAGATAGATAGATAGATAGATAGATAGATAGATAGATAGATAATGTTTAGATCCAGCCCTTTGAGGCAAGCATGTTTTTATTTGGTTGGTGTCGGAGTACAGTTCAGATCCATGTCACGTAGTAAAGTAATACATATTGTCCTTCAGTCTACTTTGCATTGGCATATCATGATCCTGTTTCATTAGGACTGTACCACTAATTGCAGTAGAATTAGAACGATTCTGAAGACAATGCAAAAGAAAATATGGACAAAACTCAACAGTAAAAAATTAAATATAATGGTAGAGTTGAAACAATATATACTTGTGATAGCTGTATGCATGTCGAAGTTTCCGCTATATAATAATTCTCTAAATGTTTTATTAAGTTTTTTTGTGCTTCCATTTAAAATGGTCAAAGTTTTTTTCCAAACTAAGAAAGCATAACTTCCTTTAATAAATTATATATTTTATTTTTTAACGTTCTTTTTATTAAGTTATAAGAGACAAACCACAATACAAGTGGTAGCATTTGAAGCTGAGCACAGTGAACAGGTGGCCAATCAAGAATATCGATACATAAACAACAAAAAACAATCATACAAGCAGTCTATTGACATGTGTCCGATAATCTCCACGAGGGTTCAACGTGGTCATATGTATGCCATGGGAGTTGCATTGTAAATTTAAGACCATGACAGGCCACTGTAGTTTATCCACGGGTCCCAAATTTATGCTGGCACCCTCTCCCTTTGTATATTAATCATGCAGTTCCCCCGCACCAGTGCATGTCTGCACTCTTTCGCTCTATGTCGAGGAGCCTCACAATTGTGCAAAATCACTCAAGGGGGTGAGGGCGGCAGCACGAGTTTTATGGGCGGCGAGACCCCGCTCTTACCCGCTGCTGTCACAGGGCAGCAACATCAGGGATCACTAGCACCCCCCCTTACCTGCGGCTGTCGCGGGGCGTCAAATGCAGGGCCCACCATGGGTGGCAAAAGGTCCATCTACACCACTGATTATCTGGTTCTTTCCCTGGTGCCCCATGTGATTAGGATGTAAACATCCCGTCCGGGATCAGTGTCAGGCCTGTGACCATTGCTGCTAGGATTGGCACCCCCTTTCACCAAAATAGGGACGCTGGGCAGCACAGTCCCATAATATGTGTAAAAAAGTTTGTTTGTGCCCACAGCCCCGCAGGCAATCACCACTGTCAACCCTACCAAATTTAGCCAGCAATATTCTTGTGTAATAGATTCTATGTGGAATATTTACTTGAACAAGGTGAAACCCCATTTTAATCGCTACCTCTCTAGGCCCTAAGAGTGCCCTACCTAGTTCACTTGTCATCGGAGAATTCATCTTGTTCCCACAGTCCTCGTAAGGCGTCTGGGGCATCAGGTAGGTTTATCATGAGCTTTCTGTAGATTAGAGATTATGGAGTGTAAAAGTTAAATAACAGTTGCCTGTATCAATTCTCCCCATTAAAAGAGATTTACGATAATACATTTTTTATGAAATCACGTAAAATCGCTGAGACAAAAACATGAGGTTTCTCACTGCGTCGTAAAAGCATGCTGGAGTGTTTTGAAAAATGGAAATGTAAAAACGTAAATAAAGAAAGAAACAATGATAATTTACCTATGCATGTAATCACATGTTTGAGAATCTAAACAATAGTTAACAAAGAAAATGTGCTGACAATAACTTCTAAAATGTGTCAAATGAAATTAATGTTACATGAAGCACTCGAAATGGTAAAAATGCTTAGTTCAGAGATGAATGATAATATGTAGATTCACAGTTTTCCTTTAGTATTGTGTGATAAAACATGTATTATAGAGTGACACGTATATAATTTTGTTTTGAAAATGGTAAACATGCAATTCATTTTTTTAGTAGTGCGTAATGACATGAAACTTCTGAAGAAAAATAATGATTGAACTAATTAAGAAAATTGAAATACCTATATTAATGTGTGTTTTATATCAATCATAATGTGGCAATGATCCAGCACATTTTCATGTAGGCCTCAGATGCTTTTTTTCCCTTGTCCGAAAGGCAGAATCTAGCTGAAGTAGTCACTTTAGACTCTGTGAGAACTTTTCGTGAAGATTCTTTCCTATGCTCTAAGACAAAGAACTCTTTTGATTCAGCAACACTTTTGACAGAAATGTATTGATAAAATTACAAACCAAGAGAGAGCATCTGGGAATGGTTAGACAGTGAACAAAGTGAATTTTCTTACTTTCGAGGAAAGAATGGAATTATAAAAAAATTTAATTTGATGATTCTGCAAAAGGATTACTTAATGCTTCTGGATTTTTAGTGAGGTATTGATCACACCATGAGCAGCCCACAGTGTACAACCAATGGAAATCATATGAGGATACTTTGTGTGCGTAAACTGAAAACCTTTGAAAGTATAAATGCGCAATAGAGGAGGAGTTAGGGTTTCTGGCTGTCTTTTTGATCTCTCCTCGATGCCAAACCATTGAACTGAACTTTCCTGAACTGACTGGAACCTGCACTTTGCCAGCTGGTAAAGTGTGCAGGAGAAAACCCTTTGGTTGAAGGATTGACTGACTGCTTTCTGAGGCACGCTGTGCTTCATTGTCTGCATTTTTGTTTTGTATGATTTAAACGCTGAATCTCCATAGGAAACCAACAAATGGCTTCTACATTTGAATCTCTATGGCATTCTGTGGCTAATTTAACTAATTGACTGTTATTAAATCTGATTACGAAATGCAATTTCATATTTCCGGACCTTTCAAATTGAGGCTTTAGATAAATGATTTACATGAGCAAACCATCATCATATTTGAGACATTCTTGGAGTGAATTTATTGTCTAATGAGTTATAAATGTTGGTGATAATTGTGAATTGATGATGGAAATAAGCATGTTTTTTGTCATTTCTTATTCCAGGTCCTTATAAGGAATTGCCTCACATTTTCTGAATGTCCAAGTCTCTGTTAGCTCAAATAAAAGATTGATTGGAGAGCCAGTGATTGAAGTAAGTAATGTTATGTACCCATTGAGTGTAAATGATCTAATTGGAGAAATTGTAGTGAGATAAACTTTTACCTATCTTTCCGCTGCATCAGTTTTCTGGTAGCTTGTCAGATAGTTAGTTTGACTAATTAAACTAGGATATGAGAAGATGTGATTAAAGGGTGTTTTTTTTATAGTTGTTTAGAAAGATAAGAAGGGTTCTGACTGATGGTGAAGTTTTGTCATTGACGAAAATTGAAATGGACTTGTGATCACAGAAATATTGTTGCATTGTGAAAATCGTGTGTCTATGTTGTATTGCATTAGGTCCGTCAAGGCCTAAGTGAGTACGGTTCTGTTGAGGCCTAAGATCCGAAATAAGCCTACGGGCAGTTTTAGTGTGGCATACACTAAGTGTGTTTGTCTGCTCTTTTGTGAGTAGTACTGTGCACGAGAGATCATTGCCGGTACTGAGAAATGGAACTTGAAGCATGACAAGTTGAAATTGTGAGATTTCTTCAGGAAGTGCAACAGGAGAAATCTTAAGGATTTTTACATAAAGAGAGTGAAATTGCGCTGGACGAGGTTTTCACTGGAAGTGAATGAAATTTTCTGAACAAAGTTGTTTTATATTGTATTTGTGTTTTTGTGAAATTTTGCTCTAAAAGGATGAAAGAGAAAAGACGATGAACAGATTGTGAAGGCTGGGTCAGTTGCAGTAGGGAGTCAGACTGACATCATAAAAGTGGTATTGGAGGTTGGTGTGAAGCCGCTCTGATACTGGTGGATGAGAAGGAACAGTGATTGAAGGTAGAACTAATAATATGGAAGAGAGTTTGAAGGTTTAAAAACAGATTGAGTTTAAGAAAAGAAATCATGAAATTCTCTAAATTGTTAAAAGCTTTAATACACAAGGACGAGTCGACACCAACTAGGGAAGGAGTTCATGTGGCTCCAAAAGGTACACCTGACTTGCAGATGTAATTAAAGAGAGGATATCACACTTTTACCTGGTTAAATAATTGAGTAAAATATACAGCAAAATATGGTCCCTTGGTGTTTCCCCATTTAATGTAAGAATTCGAGAAAATTTGAGAAGTCTGTTGAATGATTTGAAACCTAGCCTTAGACCTATACAATATGAAGGCCTTGAAGAGTGGGAACACGAAGCACATCGGAGAGATAAAGAGAAATGTCAGGGGATATATAGAAATACATTGAATCGATATGCAGAGGAAATGGGAATTCCCAGAAAAAGTTGTGGAGACAAAATGTTGCTTTTGGGAGCTCGAATGTATTCGGTAATGGTAGCTGAACATAATGAAGGAGGAAACTGTAAGGAGAAAAAAAAACATACTGAAGAGCCAAAGTCTCAAGTACTTCCTGTAACAGACAAGAGTCTAGAGGATATAGATGATGAATTATTGAATGAAATTTATTTTATTGAATAGAACTCCACCTTATAATGAAGAACAGAATAATACAGGGACAAATACATTTGTGGGTTTAAGACCAGAAGCTCCACCTGCAAATTTAAATCCAGCTTATAAAAGAGTTTTCTTGGACAAAACTCAGACTCCTGAAAGAGCAGGATTTTCAAATGTAGTCATGACAAATACCCCTGATGCATTATAAGTTTAAAAAAAAAACTTTAATTATCATTGTTCCGTCGTATACAGTCAATGTTATCTTAACAGTTGTTCCTGCTGAAATACGTTAACAGTTCCATTCAGAAGCCATTATTATCCATATTTGTGGAAAGAAATAAAATAAGAAAAACACAAAGTTTCAATGTATGACCATCACATGTCAATCTTTGTTCTAACCACATTTTCCAATAGCAAGCACGTCTCTCACCACCTAAGGAACATTATGTAATGAAAACAATGCAAACATCCATGGAGTCCCTTCAACCCACGCCAGTCGGAACAATGCCATGAGGAGTTTGGGAAGGGGCGCCAGGGTCCAATTTCTGTAAATACGCCTTGAGTCATGTATGCCCTCCATAGATATTTAAAAATTTATCAATTTATGCCTGCTATTGAGGGAGATTCCCTTTGTTTGTGCACAGCCGACGGCCCATTGATCGTCAAGAATGGGATACCCTAAGTCCAATCATAGTCAGCCCGAATTCTAGTATCATAGCACGGGATCAGGGCCATCGTGGCTCTGTATAATTTAGAGATCAATCGAGCCCCATCAGAATTTGCTATAACCAGGGACAGAGGTTCGAAGGATTGCGGCTTCAGCGGGTAGTCTGATAATTTAGCACGCAGAGCCCTGTACATCCTGATAAAAATAAAATGGTCCATAAAGGTCAATCTAGTCACCCTGTCTTGACTAACATTGGCAAATATATGCCCACCCGAGAACAGGTCACAAACTTCACCATGGAATGGGATTTAATTACCCGCAACACCAAGTTCTCTTCTGTAATGGGGAGCCATGGGTTGTGCGCGATAGGGATATCAGAGGAGTACAGGGTGCTATGCCCTGTGATCCACGAGAGTTTGTGCCCAGCGCAGCTCATGGTAGACACTGTTTGAATATCCCTAGGGTCACGAGGGAAGCCCTGGGGTAGAATGGCGGAGAGCGAAAGCAGAAGTACCAAGTCAGACTCCGGCTCCCATAGGGGATGCGAGTATCTGGATTGTACCATGAATGGGCAAAGCTGGCTTGCAAAACAAGATAATACAATCTAAGGTCCGGGCCCCCAGTCCCCTGGCAAAGTCATGCTGTCCCATCATATCCTAGGTCGTCTGCCCCCCACGTGACCCAGACAAGGTGTGACCAGAGGGTCTTAAAAAAACTGTCTGGGAGAGGAATTGGGATGTTGTGGAACATGCATAGGAATTTTGGGAGAACAACGGGGCAGCGGACATACAAAACAATGTCGTCAGCATAGGGGGCAACAAGCAGGGCCTGTATTGAACTGTATATCTCTGTGAAGATGTTTTGCCTGAAAGTGGCGGACCAAAGGGTCCAAAGTCAATAGAAAAAGTAAAGGGGAGAGTGGGCAACCCTGTCTGGTACCACGCGAGAGAGTGAATGGAGCGGAAAATGTGCCATTCAAGCGGAGTCTGGCCGTGGGAGAGGCATAAAGCAACACGGTGAGGTCTAATAAACCCTTGGGAATCACTAATTTCCTTTTTACAGTCCAAATAAAAGGCCATTCCAGTGAATAGAATGCCCTTTTGGAGTCCAACAGTACCGCTGCCGCCGGGATTTTAGGAGAAATTCTATGCAACACTGCAAACAATGTACGCAAATTCAGCGCAGTCGATCTATGGGGAACATAACCCGATTGCACTGGGGAGATGATACGATCGAGGAGTAATGCAAGCCGCAACGTAATCATTTGGCTAAAATTTTATAATCCAAACTCAAAAGTGATAGCGGCCTGTAGGATCCGCAGTTCAATGAGTCCTTGCCAGGCTTGGGTAGTAAGACAATTACTGCTTCGCGCAGTGTTGGGGGAAGGGATTTGTTTTCCAGGGCTTTGTTGTAAACCTCAAGAAGGTAAGGCACGAGTATATCTTTGTAATGTTCATAAAAAATACCAGTGAAGCCGTGAAGGCGCTATTGTGCCGTTTAAGGCATCTAGGGCGCTGACAATTTCCTCCTTCGAGAATGGCTCCTACAAAAATGTCTGCATATAATCCTCAAGCCATACCATGGCAATCTCATCTAAATAGGCCCTGCAATTGTCCTCGTCTCACTGTACGCGCTTAGTGTATAAGGTTGTGTAATATCAACAAAACTCATCCCTAATCTCAGCTGTGTCTGTGTGAATCTGTCCGTCAGCAAAACAAAGAGATGCAATGTAAGTCTCCCCCCACAAGGTCACAACAACTGTACTAGCATGCATCCCTGTCTGTCCCCCTCTCCATACCACCTGGCAGTGACATACTTCCCCAGAAAGTTTGCTTCACTATCTGCCGCCTCCCTGAATTCTGCCAGCAGCAACAGGCGATTAACCTGTGCGGCCAGGTCTCAGTGGTTGCATTGGTCTGCGTCCAATGCCTTCAGGCGGTCCTCCAAGCGAGCAAGCATGCCCCACAATTATTTCAGTATCCCAGAGTGCTTTGTAATACATCCCCCCCTTATATACACCTTAAACGCCTCCCAAACAGTCGTTCTCGTGGTGACAGAACCCACAATGAGATCAAAATAAGTCACAATGGATTCTCGGATTTCAGCTGGGAACACTGCGGCATTTAAGGCTTGACCCGGGAACGTCCACTGCCGCTCAACACCCTCTGGCCTGGGAACCCGGACATGCATACTGACCGGTGAGTGGTCTGAGTACGTTCGGGGCAGATAGGTCATAGTGCGAAACCAAGGAGACATGTTATGGGATATAAGCCAAAAGTCCTGTTGTGTCCAAGTGTTGTGGGGGGCTGAATAGGGGTGTAAGCAGTGTTGTTGGGGTTACACATGTGCCATATGTCCACTAAGCCCATAGAGTCACAGATGTCCCTAAGCACTCTACTGGTTCGGGGCTTTGTGGCAGGGGAACCCACTGTGCTATCCAGAGAGGGTTGCAGAAGTAGGTTGAAATCTCCCCATCAGCGAACATAGTCAGCTCCCAAGGGGAGCAACAGGGTGTGCAGAGAGTGAAAGAAATAAGGGTCATCTTCATTCTGCGCATAAATACACAGTAAAGCAATGTTGTAACCTATTAGCCTCCCAGCCACCAACGTGAAACATCCCACCCTATCAATAATCACTTTATGCAGTTGAAAGGACAGTCATTTGTGTATAAGTATGGCAGTTTCCCTGCAGTAGGGGCTATAGTTTGGAAAGTAGAGGTGCACACCCCAGATAGAGGCAAACAATGTAGGGGAGGAGGGGGACAAATGTGTCTCCTACATAAAAACCACATCCGCTTTATGGAGCTGCAAATAGTTCAACACACGTTTCCCCTATCCTGGCATTATTCCATGTGATAAAATTAACGTCAGATATTGTGGAGAGCCATCATCACAAGTGGTCATAACTGTAAAAAACATGAATGTGTCTACATGAGCAAGAGGAACAAAAGCAAACTTGTTAGGAACAAATAATACCATATGACCAAAGAACACCCCACGCCCCACACGTCCACCCATCCTCTCAAACCAAAATAAATGAAAAACTCACAAACCCATAAGAATCTCAATTAGACCTCATATTTACCAAATGGAGACATAACACAAAATGTGCAACTGCACTGGGGGGGAGGCAACGCCTCGCCTTGTCCCCGGAAACCTTAAAGAATGTGTTGTAAATAGAATACAATAGGACCAGAGCCCAGAGTCAACACTACGAACATCGTGAGCAAGAAAATCTGAAAAAGAACATATAAACACAAATGCACTTTGATACTTATCAATGTTGCGTTATGGAAACGTCAATCAACTCGCTGAAAGCAATTCCACACTGGAGCCAGAGTTCGGCATCGGGGGAGATCGATCTGGCATGGGAAATTTTCTCGGCGGGCCAGAGCTGAAGCGAAGTCTAAGAAGTTCTTGGGTTTCAGCTGGAATTTCAAAGATCTTGGACCTGCCGTCAATGTCAACTTTCAGTCGCGCTGGGTACAGCATGCCATATTTGAGACCGGCCTTGCATAACATGGATTTAACTGCTGCAAATTTACGGCAGGCCTCCAGGACCACCGCTGTAAAGTCCAAGTACAAAGAAATGGAAGAACCCTGCCAGTCCAGCAATCCACATTCTCGTGCCATTCACAATGACCTGTCCCTATCCTAAAGTGCAAAAGTCGTGCAAAAAATGCGGCGAGGTAGATATCCCCGGTTCGGTCGGGGACCGCGGGTTCTATGCGCCCTTTCAACAACAGAAGTGGCAGCGAAGGACTCCTTCCCAAATAATCCAACCAGAAGGCTTGTTGACTCTGGCATGCCCATGATACGAACGTTGTTACATCATCCCTTGGCTTCAATGTCTTCGTTCTTCATCATGACATTCTTTAGTAGACCTTCCATCCCCTTTAACCGCTTTGTTGCTCGGGCTGTGCCGTCCTTCAAGTCAGAGATCCTGCCCTCCGCTGTGTCCAGTCTTTTATCATTCTGATCGAATTGTGCCCCCATTCTGTTAAGGCGTTAGTCGAGGGTGTCGAATCGAGATTCTAGTGCACAAAAGCCCGCCTTAAGTTCTGCCATGAGCTCCTCATTTCCCTGCACGTTGGTCTGAGGTGGGGCAGTAGCCTGATCACTACCCTCCGCCATTGTTGCGTGTGTCAAATCCATCCCACCACCAGGCTTTTCAAAGGTTAGTTTCCGCTGCTTCGAATCCCCCTTACCCATGGCCCTGAAGTGGAGTCACAATGGAACGTCTCGCAGCAGCCGTGGCGCCATGCAATCAAATCGGGTCGCACTTGCCAAATCAGGTAGTAGACCATGCAGACGGAAGCGAGCTCCCCAAAGCACCCCACGCAGACCTCCAGCAGGGCACACACCACGGTCTTCTGGCCGGTATGTAACAAGTCTACCAGGCCTCTTCAACTGATCTGCCAAGATCTGACTGCAGCTGTGAGAGAGGACAGCCCACAACCATTCATCTCTGGTGCACAAACATGCCCACAGTAATCATAGTTTATATCAAGTGCTCCTGAGGCGTGTCTTGGTGCAATAAACATGCAGGAGGGGTACTGTGGCGAGCAAAACATGGAGAAAGGCACCGCATCACAGGAAAGAGAGAGCATCCATCAGCAGGGCCACCAGCATCAGAGACAGCCCTAATATGAAGCCCAGTGCTCTGCAGGCTGTGTGAAA
Organism: Lissotriton helveticus; assembly: GCF_964261635.1. Taxonomy (NCBI): domain Eukaryota; kingdom Metazoa; phylum Chordata; class Amphibia; order Caudata; family Salamandridae; genus Lissotriton; species Lissotriton helveticus. The sequence continues at coordinate 641,955,728 of NC_136061.1, read as the reverse complement.
ACAAATGCAGGCTTACCCACTGTCATCCGTGGAGCCTGCGCTGAACAGGAGCACCATGTGTAGTTCAATGCAGCAGGGGGCCAATGCGACTACTTGGTGAGCCCCGCTGCCACCAGCAGTAACCAGCAGTCTGGGACAGGAGGCAGGCAACAACAGAGGCCGCCGCTCAATCATACGCCACAACCCCAGGCACGCACATCATGAATTCAGCAGCCCTGGACCTTTAATTTTCAGAGGCAAAGCACCGCCAGAGTCGGGTTGGCTTAGGGAAAGGAATCGCAGAAACATCATGTCGCTCCGCATAGTGTGGACTCCGGGATGGCCGCCGTGTCTAGGAAGTTTGACAGAGCTCCGAGACTACGCTGCCATTTTGGTACGCAGTCCGGCAACACCCCCCTGATGCATTATAAGTTCCCATAACTATCGGTCTGGTTGTTCCTCTTTATCGGGGAGGGTGAGGGGTTTCACAGATACATGCAATATTAGTTCCAACTAAAATCGTAGGAGAAATTCATTCTTTACATGGAGCGAGAGAGGTTGTGAGAAATCAGGGAACATTATGTGCACCAGAAAGAACTGATGAGGGTGATGTAGAAACGTGTAATAGAATGAATTCCTTTTTTTAAATAATATAGGGCAACTTCAAAACAATGAAAATCTCACAACATATCAGGAATAAAAATAGTGAAACTAGTGTTTAGAAAAATACAAAAACTATTTATTCAAGAATTCATAATTCTGTTTTAAATTTTAAAAAGACATAATAAATCTAGTCTTACAGAGACCATACTCAGTATAACATCCTAACTACACACATTCATGACACATTCATACTACACTCTATTATTCATACCCATATATATGGTCTGTTTGAGAAAGGGGAAAATCACAATAAAGTCATAATTAATATAGCAGAACATCTCATTGAACACATGATTTTGTATTTTTTATATATGGTGGTTTCCAGATTTATCTCAACAGGCGTTTCTGCAGAGCACTGCCTAACTCAGGAGTTCCACCAGTGAATGTTACGCTCAGAAGAGGATGTATTACACCAAAAGACGAATTGGAATAAATAATGAATGAAATTTCATGTTCAAGTCGTGCAGAGTATTATGATAGATGAAACGTGCTTAACAAGACGGTAAAAACCAGCATCCAGCAGGGTAATTCTCACAGCGACGAAGAAATGTCTATAGTCTGCTTGATATGCTGAGAATAAAGAGATGGAGGATATTCTTTTGGACCTCTGAATCTTAAAATTTGCAGAGAAAGAGCCTGACAGGGTGGCGGCCGACCAGGAAAGAACCCAACCACCTCAGATGCATCCTTCTCAACACTCGCTCCGCCCGAAAACATGCCGTTGAGCTCTGGGACCTACTCGACTCAACCTCCCCAGACGTCGCCTTCCTGACGGAGACCTGGCTGAACCCCGCCTCGGCACCCGACATAGCCATAGCCTTCCCGGAAGGCTACAAGATCACCCGCAAGGACCGCATCAACAGAGCGGGAGGAGGAATCGCCATCGTCCACAGGAACACTCTCAGAGTCTCGACAAACACCGACGATACCCTCAGCACACCGACCCCAACACCACCCTCAGAGGAACCCTCATCTACAGACCGCCCGGACCCCCACCACAGTTCAGCGACTCCATCGCCGACTTCGTCAGCACACACGCCCTCGCCTCCACGGACTACATCCTCCTCGGGGACCTGAACTTCCATCTCGAGAACAATGACGACACCAACTCCACCACCCTGATCGACAACCTAGCCAACCTCGGACTCAGACAACTCGTCATAACACCCACCCACTCCACAGGTCACACGCTTTTTTTTTTCTTTTTTTTTTGTGTCCTCATACATGCCACCAGCAGATATGACCTCAAAGTGGGAGCTCTCCGTGCCACTTGCACACTTAGGTTACTTGGATTCCGCCCTCGATGGAATGTGCAGAGCATACAGGGATCTCCCAGAGGCAGGCTATTTCTTAGTCCGACTCCCTGTTCGACACGTTACCTGGGAGGACCAGGCCAATAGCCACTGGCAAAATCATTGGACTTTGGTTAACTTTCGGCCCACGTTCTTAAAGATGACCACACTTTGCTAGCGCTTTCGTCACCGCACAGCAAGTCAGACTGACTTATCATCATGACATTCCTCAGGCAATCAGCAAATTTTGGAGGTGCCACCGACTCCCACTCTCTACAAATTTCTCTCCTTGCGATTACAATTACATAGAAGATAAATTGAGTGGCAGGGTTGTTTAACACATATCCTGGGGGGAGCCCAAAAAAGATTAATCTGGGACAACATGAAATTGATGTTAACAAAACCTCTTCTAAAAAACCACACACCTGTCTCCAATAACTGCTGATTTGTGGGCACCCAAAAAACATGTGTAGGTCATCAGCTGCACCCAGCTTACACTTTGGGCAGCAATAACTCTCTGCTGATAACCTGGAGAGCCTGGCCGGAGTCCAATACACCCTGCAAGTTGTGAATAGGTGGTTCCTTCTGAGGTTAGCTGGTTAATTGTTTTCTGTGATATAACGAATGCATCAGACCAAATTTTCCTTATCTCCTCAGGAGTACCGGCTATATCCCTACTCCAAAGGTTTGATATCTCGGACGTTAACGTGTCATTTGCCCCAATCAGGATGTTGTACCAGAAGGCAACCTCGCGTTTCCAGACACCACCTCTGTTTATGAGATCTAAGAATTGAGGCTCCTCCAGCATCTCCCAATCTTGTCTCCCCCACCATGAGGACAACTGATAAAACTTAAATCTTGTTAACGACCCCCCCGTTAAGTTAACTAATGAGTCCCAGTCCAGCAGTTGGAAGTTGGTACTAAGGTCTGCCCACTTTGCTACACCTGCCTCTCTCAAAGGGGTTGCCAATCTGTCTAGGAGACAATCCGGGGAACCGGGTGAGTCCCAGATTGGAGCATGCATGTTATAATAGGGGATTTGCGAGACTTTCCGGAGATACAGCCAGGTTCTTAATGCAGCCTGCAGAATTTTCAGACGGACCTTTTTGTAAAATTTTTGATGTCCAAATTTGTAAAGAAAAAAGTCTGGGCTAAATGACTGGTCAGATAACATTGCCTGGAAAAGGCGACCATGCGAGGAAGAGTCAAGTCTGTTCGCCAAGATTCTAAAGTTCTTAATCTGGAAGGCATAGCAATACATCAAGAGATCTGGTAGTCCGAGGCCGCCCAGCTTCAACCCCTTGTAGCTTGGCAATGTCTTTAAAGTCAAAAGATAATGGAATGTTGTTAAAGAGGAAGGTTATTTTAGGGAGAATGATCATTTTTATGAGGTTCACTCTTCCATAGATATTCAAAGGGAGAGTCACCCATCTTGATAGTGACTTACTAACTTTCTTTACTACGCTCTGCCAGCTGGTTTTGGCGGTATCTGCTCATTTCTGAGTAAGCTGTATCCCTAAATACCTCATTTTTTGTTTAGCGCCCTGCACTGGGGGGGAACTGTTCCAGCTCATGATTTCGGTCTTCTCCTTGTTTATTTTGTAACCCGACACCCTCCCAAATTCTTCAGATAGTTTAAATAATAAGGGGATCGGTTCTGTAGGGTTAGTGGTGTAAAGGAGAAGATCATCTGCATATAATGCAGTTTTAAGTTCAACCTCCCCCATTTTAAAGGGCAGAATGTTAGGATCTGATCTCAGGGAACATACGAAGGGCTCGATGTAAACATCGAACAATAGGGGAGACAGGGGACATCCCTGCCTTGTGCCTCTGGCGATGTTAAACCAGTCTGTCAAGCCCCCATTGATCAAGACTCTGGCGCGAGGTTCATTGTAAAGAGATTTGATTCCCTCGATGAACATGGATGGGAACCCTAGCTTAGCCATTGTTTCCCAGAGAAAAACCCAGTTTACCTGGTCGAACGCCTTAGCGGCGTCTATTGCTACAATTGTTAAAGGGAGATGCCTTTCTTCTGCGAAATCTATAGCCCCCAATACCTGAAAGGTAAGTTCATTCAGCTGTCGACCTGGTATGAAGCCTCTCTGGTCATGGTGGATTATTGACTTTATGACTTTTGCTAGCCTGGAGGCTAGTAACCTGGAGAAGATTTTCAAGTCAAAAGATAGATCGGCCTGTAGGATTCTATCCTCTGGGGGTCCTTGTTTGGTTTAGCTATTAATACAATCGTAGCTTCAAGCCAAGAGGTAGGTGTATTTTCCCCTTGGAGGAGAATTCTGTTAAAAAGTGATACTAGGATGGGCAGGATTACTTCTAAGTTGTCTACGTACACCTCTGATGGTAGGCCATCTGGGCCTGCCGCTATCCCCCGACTCATCTTCTTTATTTGCGCCCTCACTTCTCCCTCTGTGATCTCACTGGTTAGTAAACTCTTAGCCTCATCAGGTAGTTGGGGCAGTTCTATCCAGCCCAGCCAGGAATCCACCGCCTCTAATTCAATGCCACTGGCCTCTTGGTAAAGGTCTTTGAAGAAACCACTCGCTTCTTCCCTGATCAGATCATCTCCTGTTAACTTATTCCCAGATATTCGATGGATGAGCAAGTCTATGGTGTTCCTACTCATCTCTGCCCTTGCTTTCCAGGCAAGAAGGGCTCCACATTTCTCCCCATACTCAAAGTTCTTCATTTTGCTAACCTCCCATGTGTCCTTGATAGCTTTTTCGCTTCTTGCCTGGAATTGTGATTGAAGATCCAGGAGTTCTTTTTCTAACTTTGGGATACAATCCCTGTCCGTCCAAACTGCTAATTGCAGCTCCAGTTCCTTCTTTTTGATTCCTTCGAGGTCTTGAGTTTCTCTTGTCTTGAATGATTTTCTTTTAAAAGACATCATGGAGCTCAAAATACCCGTCAAGTACGCCTTGAAGGAATCCCAGACGAGTTGTTCTGTACCGGAACCTATATTGAAAAGGAAGAACTCGGTTATACTCTCTTTAATCTTGGACAAAGTCTGATTCTCCAGCATGAGGGGTCTGTCCAGGGTCCATCTGCCCACAATGGGCTTAATCCTGAAGTTCAATATAAGTTCTATCACTGAATGATCAGAAATACCCAGTGGTGTATGGGTTACTGACACTAAGTCGGGGATTAAAGAGCGGTCTAGAAGGAAATAATCGATTCTTGAATAGTGTTTATATTTTTTACTATAGAAGGTATACTCTTTAAGAGCACCATACTTTACTCTCCAAGCATCTAAGATGTTAAAATCTTTCATAATGTTTCTTAATACACGGAGGGAGTTTTTTGGGGTAGAATATTTTGCTCTGGACGTGCGATCCAACATGCTATCCAAAACCAAATTAAAGTCCCCTCCTAATATTACTGGTGCATTATACTGTAATAGACTTCCCTCCAGCTTCAGAAGGAAGTTGGAATTATCCTCGTTAGGGCCATAATACACCGCACAGGTATATGGGGCATTATCTATTAACAGAGCCACCACTAACCATCTTCCTGACTGGTCCGTGTCCCATTTCTGTACTTTTATACCCTTGTTGGCTCTTATAATTATGGCTACCCCTCTTGTTACCCCCGTTTGCCCTGAACAGAGTACCTTTTCAACCCAACTTAGCTTACTAAAAACTTGTTTACACAGCTTTGCCTCTAAATGTGTTTCCTGTAGTAAACAGACTGAGGCCTCTGAATTTTTTAGACATTCACACACCCTTGCTTGTTTTTTCACGCTCCCAACTCCATTGTGGTTCCAGGAGAGGATTTTTTTACTACTCAGCCTACTAGCAGCCATGATAGTCTATACAAACAAGAGACATTCCCACCTTCCAATGTGCTGACTGACTTGCTGGTTTTTACATTATATGAGGACTTTTTATATTTACCCTTCCCCCCTAAACCCATCCCTAACCCTCCCACAGGGAACCCCCCCATTGAAATAGGCGCTGGTCTCGCCTATGGGGAACCCCCAACTCCTGCGGTACTTCAGACTAACAAACAGCTGGTGCAGGATTATCGTGTGTGTAAAACATTTTTTTTTTTAAACTCCCTAAACCAAGTTTTTTTTAAATTAATTTTATACCCGTGCTCTCTTTTTTTTTACAAAATTTGCTTACTCGAAGGAGGAGAATCTTTACTTTAGATTTATATTAGAACAAACACTGATGAATAAGCCCCTTATTTTTTTATTTTTTTTTCCCCTCCCCATAACATATCTACCATCTACTTATTTGGTACTCTGTATTAACTGATTTCTCATACATATTGACTTTATTAATGACTGACCACAGCTTCTCAATTTAGTTCACTGCTATAACTGCTCCGCAATCAGCTGATTAATACCTTATGCCAGGCTATTTTCTCATTTTTAATAAGAGATCATCTACCTCCTCTGGGTGGTTGCAGTTATACAATTTGTTGTTCCACATAACCTTTAACAGTTCGGGAAACTTCATCTGAACCTGTGCTCCAAAAGACCTAAGTTCTGGCATCCTGGAGCCTAATTCCCACTGTCTCTGGGCGGTACGACCTCCTATATCTGAACAAATTAAATATGGATTGGCTCGATGATGTAAGGAAGATCTGGAAAGGCACCTATTTAAGATCAATTCTTTAATACTGTAAGTTTGAAAGTTAACCAATATTTTCCTTGGGGCCTTCCGGTCAGGATGTAACCTGAAGGGGTCTCTGTGCACTCTCTGGATCTCTGATTCCAAATATATGTCTGGCCGATCTTTCAAGACTCCTTCTCGTAAGAGTCTGCACACAAAGCCCTTAATGTCCTCAACTTCCTCTCCTTCAGGGATTTTCAAGATTCAGAGGTTATTTCTGCGTGTGTGCATTTCCAGTTTCTCTATATCCATCATTAATGATCGATTTTGTACCTTTAAGGAGCTTATATCTTTAGCGTTGCCCAGCGTGGAGTCGGAAAATAGAGAGACCATAGATTCTAACACATTTGTTCGTACAGAAATGTCCTCTAATTTTGCCTCAATGTGATCGAATCTTTCATGGAGGCTCCTCTGATTGCTTTCTGAGACCTCAAATTTCCTCAGGAGGTCCTCCCTGAGAGATTTGAATAGGGAGCCGATCAATTCTCCTTCAGACTGAGTCGGTATTGAACCCTCGTGTAGTTGGGGGGCCATGGAGTCTTGAGCGGGCCCCGCTGAAGCCTGTGTAAATGAGGGTGGTGAGAGGCTAGACAGCCCGGTTGGTTGCGAGGATGATTGGGAAGTCGCCCGGAGGCCCTGTGTGGAGTTTACTGCAGGCACTGGAGAGCCCGCACTACCAGTTGTTACTATAGTCTCTGGTTCCACTTCCTCTTGTGCATTTTCGAGAGGTGTGTACCGATTTTCCAACCTTATTACTGCTGACTCAGGTTCGGATTCAGGCTGATGCTGGGACTGAGGCAGGGGATGGGATTGAGACTGACACTGAGACAGCGTACCCTCACTCTCCTTTTCCTTAGAATCCGCCATTCGCTCCATGATTTTAAAGTAAGCCTCAAGCGATGGGGTGTTTCTTTGTAACTGACCAGTCACCTTTAATCCCCCGGCTTTCTTTACTTCTAACTGTCTCTTCCTTTTAACGGGTGTTATAGGAGATGGACCACCTCTCTCCAAGCCGTCAGCAGAGTTTAAAACCCCCTTTAACTTCAGGTCTTGCTTGGACCTAAGTTGATATCTGTTTCGATTAAAAATCGATTGTTTGCCCGAGGTCTTACTTAAACCCTCAGCTGATAGATTGGGGACCCCCTTAGAACCAGGCTCTACTTCCCCCGCTTTGGTTAATGGTCTCCCACTCTTTGTGTTTGGTAAAGGCTGGGCTGACTTCACAGATGACACCAGTTGCACATCCATACAGCCCCCCCTTTGAAAGCCGCCTTACGAGTGTTTGGGGTGTTTATTCCACTTACAGTCTGCTCGGATATTTCAACCTGGAACCGGTAGACAGGTCCACGAAATTGAATGGAGAAGAGTGCAGCTTGTGCACGAGACCACCACCTCACCCGCCGCTTGCCAACAGAAAACACCGATCCCTCTGAATCTGTACTTGACGCTGGCGCAGGGGAGGATCGACTGCAGCTAGGCTCGGCTCTTCCCACGCCTCCACACACCATGCGTCCTCGGGGTCCTAGCGCTTCCGAGCGCTACACATGAATCTCCTACTGTAACGACACAACCGGAATACGTGTCGGAGAAAGCCCACAGGGGGAGAAAAAATTAAAACCTAGTTTCTAACCGCGTTGGGAGGAGAAAACTGCATCCTGCTTTCGCTGTTGTGTCCTGCAGTACCGCGGAGCTACGGAGCTCCGCGACGGGCGTTAACCTGCCGCCGCCATGTTCCCTTCACATCTGCAACATTACTTCCACTCCTAATTGTACACTTTTGCAGTAAGGAGTTAGACTGACATCATAAAAGTGCTGCACTGGTATTGGAGGATGGTGTGAAGCTGCTCTGATACTGGTGGATGAGAAGGAACAGTGATTGAAGGTAGAACCAATAATATGGAAGAGAGTTTGAAGGTTTAAAAACAGATTGAGTTAAAGAAAAGAAATCATGAAATTCTCTAAATTGTTAAAAGCTTTAATACACAAGGACGAGTCAATACCAACTAGGGAAGGAGTTCATGTGGCTCCAAAAGGTACACCTCACTTGCAGATGTAATTAAAGAGAGGATATCACACTTTTACCTGGTTAAATAATTGAGTAAAATATACAGCAAAATATGGTCCCTTGGTGTTTCCCCATTTAATGTAAGAATTCAAGAAAATTTGAGAAGTCAGTTGAATGATTTGAAACCTAGCCTTAGACCTATACAATATGAAGGCTTTGAAGAGTGGGAACACGAAGCACATCGGAGAGAAAAAGAGAAATGTCAGGGGAGATATAGAAATACATTGAATCGATATGCAGAGGAAATGGGGATTCCCAGAAAAAGTTGTGGAGACAAAATGTTGCTTTGGGAGCTCGAATGTATTCGGTAATGGTAGCTGAACATAATGAAGGAGGAAACTGTAAGGAGAAAAAGAAACATATTGAAGAGCCAAAGTCTCAAGTACTTCCTGTAACATATGAGAGACTAGAGGATATAGATGATGAATTATTGAATGAAATTTATTTTATTTAATAGACCTCCACCTTATAATGAAGAACAGAATAATACAGGGACAAACACATTTGTCGGTTTAAGACCAGAAGCTCCACCTGCAAATTTAAATCCAGCTTATAAAAGAGTTTTCTTGGACAAAACTCAGACTCCTGAAAGAGCAGGATTTTCAAATGTAGTCATGACAAATACCCCTGATGCATTATAAGTTTAAAAAAAACCTTTAATTATAATTGTTCCGACGTATACAGTCAATGTTATCTTAACAGTTGTTCCTGCTGAAATACGTTAACAGTTCCATTCAGAAGCCATTATTATCCATATTTGTGGACATAAATAAAATAAGAAAAACACAAAGTTTCAATGTATGACCATCACATGTTAATCTTTGTTCTAACCACATTTTCCAATAGCAAGCACGTCTCTCACCACCTAAGGAACATTATGTAATGAAAACAGTGCAAACATCCATGGAGTCCCTTTAACCCACGCCAGTCGGAACAATGCCATGAGGAGTTTGGGAAGGGGCGACAGGGTTCAATTTCTGTAAATACGGCTTGAATCATGTATGCCATCCATGGATATTTAAAAATTTATCAATTTATGCCTGCTATTGAGGGAGATTCCCTTTGTTTGTGCACAGCCGACGGCCCATTGGTCGTCGAGAATGGGATACCTTAAGTCCAATCATAGTCAGCCCGAATCCTAGTATCATAGCACGGGATCAGGGCCATCGTGGCTCTGTATAATTTAGAGATCAATCAAGCCCCATCAGAATTTGCTATAACCAGGGACAGAGGTCCGAAGGATTGCGGCTTCAGCGGGTATTCTGATAGTTTAGCACGCAGAGCCCTGTACATCCTGATAAAAATAAAATGGTCCATAAAGGTCAATCTAATCACCCTGTCTCTACAAACATTGTCAAATATGTGCCCACCCGAGAACAGGTCACCAAACTTCACCATGGAATGGGATTTAATTACTCGCAACACCAAGTTCTCTTCTGTAATGGGGAGCCATGGGTCGTGGGCGATAGAGATATCAGAGGAGTACAGGGTGCTATGCCCTGTGATCCACGAGAGTTTGTGCCCAGCGCAGCTCATGGTAGACACCGTCTGAATATCCCTAGGGTCACGAGGGAAGCCCTGGGGTAGAATGGCAGAGAGCGAAAGCAGAAGTACCAAGTCAGACTCTGGCTCCCATAGGGGATGCGAGTATCTGGATGGTACCATGAATGGGCAAAGCTGGCTTGCAAAACAAGATAATACAATCTAAGGTCCGGGCCCCCAGTCCCCTGGCAAAGTCATGCTGTCCCATCATATCCTAGGTCGTCTGCCCCCCACGCGACCCGGACAAGGTGTGACCAGAGGGTCTTAAAAAAACTGTCTGGGTTCGGAACTGGGATGTTGTGGAACATGCATAGGAATTTTGGGAGAACAACCGGGCATCGGACATACAAAACAATGTTGTCAGCATAGGGGCCAACAAGCAGTGCCTTTATTGAACTGTATGCCTCTGCGAAGATGTTTTGCCTGAAAGTGGCGGACCAAAGGGTCCAAAGTCAATAGAAAAAGTAAAGGGGAGAGCGGGCAACCGTGCCTGGTACCACGCGAGAGAGTGAATGGAGCGGAAAATGTGCCATTCAAGCGGAGTCTGGCCGTGGGAGAGGCATAAAGCAACACGGGGAGGTCTATTAAACCCTTGGGAATCACTAATTTCCTTTTTACAGTCCAAATAAAAGGCCATTCCAGTGAATAGAATGCCCTTTTGGAGTCCAACAGTACCGCTGCCGCAGGGATTTCAGGAGAACTTCTATGCAACCCTGCAAACAATGTACGCAAATTCAGCGCAGTGGATCAATGGGGAACATAACCAGATTGCACTGGGGAGATGATATGATCGAGGAGTAATGCAAGCCGCAACGTAATCATTTGGCTAAAATTTTATAATCCAAACTCAAAAGTGCTAGCGGCCTGTTGGATCCGCAGTTCAATGAGTCCTTGCCCGGCTTGGGTAGTAAGACAATTACTGCTTCGCGCAGTGTTGGGGGAAGGGATTTGTTTCCCAGGGCTTTGTTGTAAACCTCAAGAAGGTAAGGCACAAGTATATCTTTGTAATGTTCATAAAAAATACCGGTGAAGCCGCTATTGTGCCGTTTAAGGCATCTAGGGCGCTGACAATTTCCTCCTTCGAGAATGGCTCCTACAAAAATGTCTGCATATAATCCTCAAGCCATACCATGGCAATCTCATCTAAATAGACCCTGCAATTGTCCTCGTCTCACTGTACGCGCTTAGTGTATAAGGTTGTGTAATATCAACAAAACTCATCCCTAATCTCAGCTGTGTCTGTGTGAATCTGTGCGTCAGCAAAATAAAGAGATGCAATGTAAGTCTCCCCCCACAAGGTCACAACAACTGTACTAGCATGCGTCCCTGTCTGTCTGTCCCCCTCTCCATACCCCATACCACCTGGCAGTGACATACTTCCCCAGAAAGTTTGCTTCGCTATCTGCCGCCTCCCTGAATTCTGCCAGCAGCAACAGGCGATTAACCTGTGCGGCCAGGTCTCAGTGGTTGCGTTGGTCTGCGTCCAATGCCTTCAGGCGGTCCTCCAAGCGAGCAAGCATGCCCCACAATTATTTCAGTATCCCAGAGTGCTTTGTAATACATTCCCCCCTTATATACACCTTAAACGCCTCCCAAACAGTCACCCTCATGGTGACAGAACCCACAATGAGATCAAAATAAGTCACAATGGATTCTCGGATTTCAGCTGGGAATACTGCGGCATTTAAGGCTTGACCCGGGAACGTCCACTGCTGCTCAACACCCTCTGGCCTGGGAACCCAGACATGCATACTGACCGGTGAGTGGTCTGAGTACGTTCGGGGCAGATAGGTCATAGTGCGAAACCAAGGAGACATGGTATGGGATATAAGCCAAAAGTCCTGTCGTGTCCAAGTGTCGTGGGGGGCTGAATAGGGGTGTAAGCAGTGTTGTTAGGGTTGCACATGTGCCATATGTCCACTAAGCCCATAGAGTCACAGATGTCCCTAAGCACTCTACTGGTTTGGAGCTCTGTGGCAGGGGAATCCACTGTGCTATCCAGAGAGGGTTGTAGAAGTAGGTTGAAATCTCCCCATCAGCAGACATAGTCAGCTCCCAAGGGGAGCAACAGGGTGTGCAGAGAGTGAAAGAAATCAGGGGCATCTTCATTCTGTGCATAAATACACAGTAAAGCAATGTTGTAACCTATTAGCCTCCCAGCCACCAACGTGAAACGTCCCACCCTATTAATAATCACTTTATGCAGTTGAAAGGACAGTCATTTGTGTATACGTATGGCAGTTTCCCTGCAGTACAGGCTATAGTTTGGAAAGTAGAGGTGCACACCCCAGATAGAGGCAGACAATGTAGGGGAGGAGGGGGATAAATGTGTCTCCTACAGAAAAACCACATCCGCTTTATGGCGCTGCAAATAGTTCAACACATGTTTCCCCTATCCTGGCATTATTCCATGTGATAAAATTAACGTCCGATATTGTGGAGAGCCATCATCACAAGTGGTCATAACTGTAAAAAACATGAATGTGTCTACATGAGCAAGTGGAACAAAAGCAAACTTGTTAGGAACAAATAATACCATATGACCAAAGAACACCCCACGCCCCACCCGTCCACCCATCCTCTCAAACGAAAATAAGTGAAAAACTCACAAACCCATAAGAATGTCAAGTAAACCTCATATTTACCAAATGGAGACATAACACAAAATGTGCAACTGCACTGGGGGGGAGGCAAAGCCTCGCCTTGTCCCCGGAAACCTAAAAGAATGTGTTGTAAATAGAATACAATAGGACCAGAGCCCAGAGTAAACAATACGAACATCGTGAGCAAGAAAATCTGAAAAAGAAAATATAAACACAAATGCACTTTGATACTTATCAATGTTGCGTTATGGAAACGTCAATTAACTCGCTGAAAGCAATACCACACTGGAGCCAGAGTTCGGCATCGGGGGAGATCGATCTGGCATGGGCAATTTTCTCGGCGGGCCAGAGCTGAAGCGAAGTCTAAGAAGTTCTTGGGTTTCAGCTGGAATTTCAAAGATCTTGGACCTGCCATCAATGTCAACTTTCAGTCGCGCTGGGTACAGCATGCCATATTTGAGACCGGCCTTACATAACATGGATTTAACTGCTGCAAATTTACGGCAGGCCTCCAGGACCACCGCTGTAAAGTCCAAGTACAAAGAAATGGAAGAACCCTGCCAGTCCAGCGATCCACATTCTCGTGCCATTCACAATGACCTGTCCATATCCTAAAGTGCAAAAGTCGTGCTAAGATGCGGCGAGGTAGATATCCCCAGTTGGGTCGGAGACTGAGGGTTCTATGCACCCTTTCAACAACAGAAGTGTCAGTGAAGGACTCCTTCCCAAATAAGCCAACCAAAAGGCTCATTGACTCTGGCATGCCCATGATACGAACGTTGTTACATCGTCTCTTGGCTTCAATGTCTTCGTTCTTCATCATGACATTCTTAAGTAGACCTTCCATCCTCTTTAACCGCTTTGTTGCTCGGGCTGTGCCGTCCTCCAAGTCAGAGATCCTGCCCTCCGCTGTGTCCAGTCTTTTATCATTCTGATCGAATCGTGCCCCCTTTCTGTTAAGGCATTTGTCGAGGGTGTCGAATCGAGAGTCTAGTGCACAAAAGCCCGCCTTAAGTTCTGCCTTGAGCTCCTCATTTCCCTGCACGTTGGTCTGAGGTGGGGCAGTAGCCGGATCACCACCCTCCACCATTGTTGCGTGTGTCAAATCCATCCCGCCACCATGTTTTTCAAAGGTGAGTTTCCGCTGCTTCGGATCCCCCTTACCCATGGCCCTGAAGTGGAGTCGCAATGGAACGTGTCGCAGCAGCCGCGGCGCCATGGAATCAAATCGGGTCGCACTTGCCAAATCAGGCAGTAGTCCATGCTGCCGGAAGCGGGCTCCCCAAAGCACCCCACGCAGACCTCCAGCAGGGCACACACTGCGGTCTTTTGGCCGGTATGTAACAAGTCTACTAGCCTCTTCAACTGAAAATCTGACAGCAGCTGTGAGAGAGGACAGCCCACAACCATTCACCTCTGGTGTGCAAACATGCCCACAGTAATCACTGCTTATATCAAGAGCTCCTAAGGCGTGTCTCGGTGCAATAAACATGCAGGAGGGGTGCTGTGGCGAGCAAAACATGGAGAAAGGCCCCGGATCACAGGAAAGAGAGAGCATCCATCAGCAGGGCCACCAGCATCAGAGACAGCCCTAATATGAAGCCCATTGCTCTGCAGGCTGGTTGAAAAAAAATGCAGGCTTACCCACTATTATCCTGGGAGCCCGCGCTGAACAGGAGCACCATGTGTAGTTCAATGCAGCAGGGGGCCAACGCGACTCCTTGGTGAGCCCCGGTGCCACCAGCAGTAACCAACACGTGTGCCCGCTGAGATCAAGGGGGTGGCTCCAGCAGTACGGGACAGGAGGCAGGTAACAATAGAGGCCGCGGCTCAATCATTCACCACAAGCCCAGGCACGCACATCACGAGCGCAGCAGCCCTGGACCTTCAATTTTCAGAGGCAAAGCACCGTCAGAGTCTGATTGGCTCAGGGAAAGGAATCGCAGCAATATCATGTCGCTCCGCAGTGTGGACTCTGGGAAATTTGACAGAGCTCCGAGACTACGCTGCCATTTCGGTACACAGTCCGGCAACACCCCCCTGATGCATTATAAGTTCCGATATCTTTTGGTCTGGTTGTTTCTCTTTATCGGGGAGGGTGAGGAGTTTCACAGATACATGCAATAATAGTTCCAACTAAAATCGTAGGAGAAATTAATTCTTTACATGGAACAAGAGAGGTTGTTAGAAATCAGGGAACATTATGTGCACCAGAAAGAACTGATGAGGGTGATGTAGAAACGTGTAATAGAATGAATTCCTTTTGTAAATATTCTAGGGCAACTTCAAAACAATGAAAATCTCACAACATATCAGGAATAAAAATAGTGAAACTAGTGTTTAGAAAAATACAAAAACTATTAATTCAAGAATTCATAATTCTGTTTTAAATTTTAAAAAGACATAATAAATCTAGTCTTACAGAGACCATACTCAGTATAACATCCTAACTACACACATTAATGACACATTCATATTACACTCTATTATTCATACCCATATATATGGTCTGTTTGAGAAAGGGGAAAATCACAATAAAGTCATAATTAATAAAGCAGAACATCTCATTGAACACATGATTTTGTATTTTTTATATATGGTGGTTTCCAGATTTATCTCAGCACGCGTTTCTGCAGAGCACTGCCTTCCTCAGGAGTTCCACCAGCGAATGTTATGCTCAGAAGAGGATGTATTACACGAAAAGAAGAATTGGAATAAATAATGAATGACATTCCATGTTCAAGTCCTGCAGAGTATGATGATAGATTAAACGAGCCTAACAACACGGTAAAAACCAGCATCCCACAATATGCTTTTTTAATTCTCACAGCGATGAAGAAATGTCTATAGTCTGCTTGATATGCTGACAATAAAGAGATGGAGGATATTTTTTTGGACCTCTAAATCTTAAAACTTGCAGAGAAAGATCCTGACAGGGTGGACGAGCTGTCAAGCCACTAAACTTCACAGTGTGTGCTGAATGCGGTAAAATAGCAAGATCGTACAAGCAGCTCTTTCATGGCCGACGAACGCCTAAATCAACGTGCCTCGGATAACGGATGATGTGACTCGTCAGGCACCATTAATCTTATCCGGGTCATACCCTGTCTTAGCCTCTTCCACATTGATCCAGGCAATAGGGGATCTCCGAGACTCAGGTCTAATAAGCCACGCCAGTAGATGCCCCGCTGTCCCCTCCTCACTCTGCACCCTTTTCATATATGCTCTGTAATCGTGTGCTCAGAGCCTATCCAAAGCCTCATCATGCTGCTTGCGCTTGGCCAGCAATTGCTCGCCGGGATCTGGGATCTGGCCCCTGCATGTTTTTGAGGGTTCTCAAGTTCCCCTCAGTCTCCATAAGCTCTTTATGGAGTTCCCTCTGTATCCCAACGATCTGCCCCGTACACTGTCCCCGCATCACCACCTTTAAAGCCTCCCATTCAACCAGGGCCGTATATGCTGTATCCGCATTCTCAGTAAAGTATAGATCTATTGTCACATGCAGTGGGTCCGCAAATGGCACATCGTCCAGCGCCGCAGGGCTAAGTCGCCATGCAGGTATTGGAGGCCTGCACTGCTGGCGGCAAAGAGTGTACAGCGAAGGGCTGTGATCCAAGTTTGTGCAGCCCAGGAATTCGGTGGAGTGATTGAGGGTGCCAATTGTTTTTGAGCACCAAAATGCGTCAATCTGAGTATGGAGGTGGTGTAAGTGCGAAATAGTAGGAGTACTCCATGTCCTTACCATGTTGTAAGCTCCAGTGATTGTGCAAGTTCCAATGTGTCATCCACTCCCGCATCCCCGCTGCCTTCCTGTGTGTCTGTGCTCCCACCAGACAGGGCTGAGAGCGGTCCAAATGTACATCCGCTACACAGTTAAAATCACACCCCAAACACATCTGCCCCCCACTATATCTGCTATATGTGCCGAGAGGGACGTCAAGTAAGCCACTTGGTCGTGATTCGGGGTGAAGCAGCAGCATATGGTCATTTCCTGACCCACGGTCGTCCCCCCATTAGCACATACCTTCCGTCAGCATCCGTCAAGGTGTGGGTCATTTCAAAGGGAATCCCCGGGCGCACCCACACCGACACCCCGCAGGTAAATGCAGAGTATGGAGTGGCATAAATCTGCCCCCTCCATCATCTCCTCAACTGACCTACCACTTCTTGCGTCAAATGAGTTTCCTACAACAGGGTAATCTGCACTCCCAAGATCTTTAAGTAATTATAAATATTATAGCGCTTAGTCATAGAACCCATACCTCTGTTGTTCCAAGTAAGTATCCTGACCTCACGTTGTGCCATTGTTGCTCAGAGTGTTCCAACATCTCCCCCACAGGCCCAACCCCACCCCAAGACAACGGGACCACCAACGGTGCACCCCCACCTGCATGAGAGACATGGCTGATGGACTGTAACAACCCCAAACATAAAACAACACCCCGGCCCCAGGGCATTCTGGCAATAGTACACAAAAGGATGTGTGTATGGGCCAGATGTAGGTAAAATCAGTGTTGCGAGTCCTTAATAGCGATTTTTAGCGAATCGCTATTAAGGACTTGCAAAATGGAATGTATGTAGGAATCTCAATAATAATTGTGATTCCTTAATATTCCTTAATTGTGAATTGCAAATTGCCTAGAGGGCCATAGGAATGAATGGGAATTGTGCGCAATTTCAAGGGTGCAAGGGTTGCAAAAGGACATCCTGTTGCACCCCTGAAATGTTCATGTGTTAAGGCATGTATGTGTTCCACATGGCACTTTGAAAAAAGCAAAAAAGTGCTTTCTTAAAGGAAATCGCAAATTACCATCAACTTGTAGTTGGTGTTAATTTGCGATTCCTTAAGGCAATATCCCAATTTGCGATGACAACTAGCATAGCATTTAGGGATTTGCAAATTGCGATTCTCTAAATGCTTGCACAAAATAGGGAATCGCAATTTTGTGGAGTAGGTATTTGCCTTCGTGCATTGCACACAGCTGAATTGTGATCGCAAACGCTGAAATTCTGCAAATTTCAGCATTTGCAATTGCAATTTGGCTTGCCAAATCTGGCCCTATGTCTTTGGGAATGGTTAGCTATTGCAGCCAGTGGATACCACATTTTTCTTTGAGAGCCAAGCCACTTCAGAGATGGACACACAAAGACGTGTCCGATCCTGTTCCATGGGATGAGGAATACATACGCTCTTTCCTTAAACTGCGAGACAGTTTGTGTTGAGCTCCAGCATTGGGAATGCCCGACTTTAAGAAGAGTTTTACTCTGTTTTGCAGTGAGCACGAAGGTTGTGCTCTATCAGTTCCAATGCAAATGCATGGAACTGCAAGCAGACCTTGTGCATATTTTTAGCTACATTGGATCCAGTAGCTGCTGCTTTACCTGTATGTTTGAAAGCCGTTGCTGCAACGTGTGGGAGTTTGGAACAATGTGAAACCATTGTGATGGGTCATCCATTAAAAGTGCATGTGCCACATTCAGTTGAAATTTTGATAACACAAACTCGAACACAGTTTCTCACGAGTAGTCAGTTAACAAAATATGAGCAGGTGATTTTGGGTGCAGAGAAGATGACTGTGACAAGATGTACAAGTTTGATTCCAGCTACCTTGATGCCATTGCCAGGACATGCAGTTGTGATGAAAGAAGCTGATCATGATTGTCTTGATGTGACTGAATTGTGTACGAAACCGCATCCTGACTACCAATATACTCCTTTACCTGAGATAGATCATGTTTTGTTTGTAAAAGGATCGTGTTTGAGAGATTCTGGAGGAAGCTTGCGAGCTGTGTATGAGATATGTACTGTGGAGTGTTGTTGAAGCATCGTGGTTGAAAGGAGTGTATTAAGCACAAGTGGCTGAATTGATTGCACTTACCAGGGCTTGCAGCAATACCGAACAAATGAGAGTAACCATATTTATAGACAGTCAGTATGGTTTCGGGGTGGCGCATGACTTTGGGCAGTTGTGGTCTCAACGTGGGTTTATAACATCTTCGGGTTCACCTATATGAAACAGAGAGTGTGTAAAAAACCTATTGATGGCACTACAACTGCTGGCTCAGATTGCGGTGGTGAAGTTGTCCTCCCACTAAACGGGACATGATTATGCCACAGTTGGCAATCGTTACACTGATGAGACTGCACATTATTGTACCCTAAATTGTTATGCATTCAATGTGGAATGAAGGAACATTCTGATGACACAGAATGCAGGTTGATGTTTTCAGTTGTTGAAACGTAGGAAGAAATCAGAGAATTACAAGATTCAGTTCCAAAATCAGAGAGAGAAGGTTGGATTAAAGTAGGATGTAATTGTACACAGGAAGTTGAGGTGTGGGTGCACATGGATTGGAGGCATGTGTGCCAGATAGCCTATTGTCTCCGATTGCAAAGATTTGCCATGGACCTGCTCATGTAGGTAAACATGCTATGTTACGTCTCTTTCATCAAACTTGGTACAATCCACGATTTAGAGCCATTGCAGATAGTCTGTGTCACAGATGTGTGATTTGTCAACAACAAAATGCAGTAAGAAAAACAATGGTCAGTACGAGTCACATTAGGAAGTCAGGAGCTCCTTTTACCCGCATGCAGTTAGATTTTATTGAAATGCCCCCTTGTAATTGATTGACATGTGTCCTTGTGAATGTGTGCTTGTTCTCTCATTCGGTATAGGCTTACCCCACAAGACACAATGATAGCTTAGCAGTAGCTAAACTGCTTCATAGAGAATTAATTCTGAGATTCAGTTTTCCAGTCTCGTTTGAATCGGATAGAGGTAATCACTTTAACAATGAAGAGATATGAATGTTTTGTGCTGCACTGCAAATTGAGCCAAGGCTACACTGTGCTTATCGACCAGAGGCATCTGACATAGTTGAATAAGTGAATGAACGATTAAGTTCAGACTAGCAAACGTGTGTACGTCCCCATCACTGAAATGGCCTGATGCATTACCTCTGGTGTTAATGAGTTTGCGAAGCATCCCAGGCAGAAGAACTGGATTATCGCCTCATGAGATATTAATGGGGAGGTCCATGAGGTAGCCTACAGTCCCAGCAAATCAACTTGTGAATATTTCTGATGACTTGGTACTTTATTATTATAAAGGACTGGCTGTACGTTCCATGTCTCACCAGGTTGGAAAAGTCGCAACTATTGTTAAACAGGAGCAGTGCCACGATCTGTGCCCAGGTGATTGGGTACTCGTAAAGAACCATGTGCTTAACTCCTGTTTTGAACCTCGTTGGCGTGGGCCTTATCAAGTGATTCTTGTAACCACAACTGCTGTTAAATGTGGCAGTCTACCTAATTGGGTGCATGCAGCCCACACTCGTCGAGTCCCTTGTCCTCTTGAAAGTGCGGGGTCGTGGTGAATCAACCGGTGGTAACAGAGAGACATCTCATTCAGAGTGAGCACAGAGAAGATATGGCGCCAGCTACTGGGTCTCGAGACACTGTTATAAACTAGAGTAAATAATGTGAACAGTGTCCCAGAAAAACAAGTGCGAAGAGGAGACCATTGGCCCATAAAATCTGAAAGAAGGAGACACATAATAACCACAGGAAGAATACTTTCCTCTGTGATTGAAGTCTCCAGTCCATCTGAGCAAAGTGATACAGACGGAGAAGAGTCTACAGTTCGCAGAACAAAAAGAGCACAAACACCCAGTCAAAGATATGCAGATCCAGAGTGGACATATTTAGCTGCTGCAAACAACTGGGAGAAAGAGTTCTCTGAGTTTTGTTCTAACTATTGCAGCTCATCGAAACCACCATGAAAAAACTGTTGTGAAGGAGAAACGAAAAAATAAAGGCCAAAGAGAAGCTAAAGGATAAAGTTGTGACCAGATGTTGCCTTAAAGCTACCACACAAAGCCTATTGCTATCGACTAGTAATATAAAAAAAAATGAAGAACTCTAACCTCGAGATGGAAAATCAAAATCTAGTTTTGTTAATACGTAAGCGTATATGTGCATGCTTTCTAACTGCTTTTGTTCTAATCCTTGTCTTGTTGAATACTAAATCTACTTCATAATGCTTATTCAAGCAAAAATACTAATTTGCATGTGACCACAACTACTGAAGTGACTAAATTGCAAGAAGGAATGGTCATAACTAAAGATTTAACAAGTGATGATTAACATCATGATCGTTCAATTAATGATTTTTCACTAAATGTGTTTACTAAATTACTGTCTGGGTACGTTAATACTTTGGATGTAAGAGATTGTTATGTGTGCATGCAGTTACCTACTTCTGTGTCTGAAGGGGTGACGCACCATCACCTTCCTTTAAAGCATGGCATATCTTCTAGTGCACTAACAAGTTTGTTTTATGTTAAAGGGCAATTTCAATATTATTACTCGAACTATGACTTGATTATCTCGGAAGTTCCAGTAAATAAAAATCTGAATAAGGTACTGGAAGCACGAGATGCTAAGATAAAGGGAGAATTATTTCATCCTACATCACCTATAGATACTTTATATGCGCTTCAATATAATTTAACTTGTGCTTGGCATAGTGTAGGAAAGTAATTGATTAATTCAGTAGAAGATCATAGGGAGGAAATAAAGAAGAAATCTGAAAAACAAATGAAAACACATCCATGGGCACATAGGAAGGGTGATTATAAAAAGGGAGAGACATACGCTGCAATGACTCTAGATTGGCAACACAAAGGAAAGATTGGCATATTAAGATGCAAGAAAGAACATAATACTACATTAATTGGTTCCAGTGAATGTGAACAAACCTTCCTGCTTATGGGAGATTGGGGCTATATTTGGCAGGTTTGGATCCAGTCTTTCTAGGAGTGTATTTTGTGTGTGGGAAAAATGCTAATTACAAATTGCTTAAACGTTGGTATGTTAGTTATATGTGAATAGTTTTTCAAAAAATGTATCATGTAGATGAACACAAAGGATTCAATAAAAGAAAACATGCACGCTTTAGAAGAGGAGTAATTGCTGCTGAAAATATTGGGGCTATTTTTGGAGCAATAATACCTTCAGTTGGGGTATTATTGAAGTCACACAAAATTTAAAATGTTTGACAGCAGTAGATTAGTACTGCTGGTGGATTTTTAGTAATTGACATGGGAATGGTTGCTATTAGACTTCCTTTAGACGTTCTCTTAGCAAAAAAAGGCAGAGTCTGTCGCATGCTGAAAGTTTGACAATGTTGCACTTATATCCCGGAAAAGGTAAAGATTTGAAGGAATATTTAAGCAATATTACTTATTTAGGAAAATAGCTAACTGAACTAAAAGTAGATGGTGCTTGGGAGAAGATGGGAAAGTGATTTTCTTCTATAGGAAATTTGTTTGCAGCACTGGGAAAAAGGCTTAGTGGGGAAAATACAATTGCTATTGGCTTATTAGTAATAATACTAATGTACCGATATTGTAAACATAAAAGAAGTTCTAGAGAAACTAGAGGGCGAAAAAGAAATAGAGCAGAAATTCAATTAGAAGATAGAAAAAGTGGCTTTTATGACGATATGAAAAACGTTGAACAAATGAGACCGAAGCAAATGAAGACAACTGCATTCTAATGTGGCATCAGAATAAGATCAAATTATAAGATTGTGTGATGGCTTGATTTGCCATCAAAGGGGGAATTGATGGAGCGTAAAAGTTAAATAATGGTTGCCTCTATCAATTCTCACCAGTAAAAGAGATTTACAATAAAACATTTTTGATGAAATCATGTAAAATGGCTGAGATGAAAACATGAGGTTTCCTACTGCATCGTAAAAGCACGCAGTGGTTTTTTGAAACATGGAAATGTGAAAACATAAAAAAAGAAAGAAACAATTATCATTTACCCATGCATGTAATCATGTGTTTGAGAAACTAAACAATAGTCAACATAGAAAATGTGCTGACGATAATTTCTAAGTCGAAATGGTAAAAATGCTTAGATCAGAGATGAATGATAATATGTAGATTCACAGTTTTCCTTTAGCATTGAGTGATAAAAATGTGCATTTCAGAGTGGCACATATATAATTTTGTTTTGAAAATGGTAAACATGCAAATCGTTTTTTTAGTATTGCAACTTCTAAAGAAGAATAATGATTGAACTAATTAAAAAAATTGAAGTACTTATATTAATGTGTGCTATATATTAATCATAACATGGTAATGACTCAGCAAATTTTCATGTAGACCTCAGATGTTTTTCTTTCCCTGTCTGAAAGGTAAAATGTGGCTGAAGTAGTCACTTTGGATGCCGTGAGAACTTTTCGTGAAGTTTCTTACCTGTGCTCTAAGACAAAGTACTCTCTTTTGATTTAGCAACACATTCAACAGAAAATTATTGATAAAATTACAAACCAAAAGAGAGCATCTGGGAATGGACAGACAGTGAACAAAGTGAATCTTCTTACTTCTGAGGAAAGGATGGAAATATAAAATAATTGAATTTGATGACTTTGCAAAAGGATTACTTAATGCTTCTGGATTCGTTTGTGAAGTATTGATCACACCATGAGCAGTCCACAGTGGTAACCAATGGAAATCATAGGAGTTGACTAAAAGGAAACTTTGTGGGCATATGTGAAAACTTTTGGAAGTATAATTGCCCCCTGGAGGAGGAGTCGGGCTGCTGGCTGTCATTTTCTATTTCCCTGCCTGGCATGCTGTTGGACTGAACCTTGATCTCTCCATAATGCCAAACCATTGAACTGAACTTTCCTGAACTGACTCAAACCTGCACTTTGCCGGCTGGTAAAGTGTGCAGGAGAAAACCTTTCGGTTGAAGGGTTACCTGACTCCTTTCTGAGGCATGCTTTGCTTAATTTTCTGCATATTTGGTTTGTAAGATCTAAACCCTGAAATCTAAACTTTTCCCATGTTTCTCTCTCCTTTCTTCCAGCGGCAACCAAACAAATGTCTTCTTTATTTGAATCTGTATGGCATTGTGTGACTTATTGACTGTTATTAAATCTAATTACGTGATACAATTTCATGTTCCTGACCATTCAATTTGAGGCTTTAGATAAATGATTTGCATGAGCAAGCTTTATCGTATTTGAGACATTCTTGTCTTTAACCCTGGGTGGGGAACTCTACTTCACTCGCGGAGTTTCCAGAGTTTTCTGCACTCCAAGTTACGTGGAGCTCCGAAAAACTCCGACCCACGTAGTGGAACAAAGCTTTTTTCCTCGCTCTCATTCGTCAACGTCAAGTTGGAGATCGCGAGCGAGGAAAATCAACATCCCGCTGAGATATTTCCTCATTCGCGATCGTCAGCATCAAGTTGGCGAGCGTGGAAAATCAGCATCCCAGTGAGATTTCTTAACGTGAGGGGGTGAGGTTTGTCATTGATAGTGGTAGCGTATGCTCACGACAGCTCGCGTTGAGAAACTGCCCATTCGCGTTGAGCAAGCTGCCTCTCGAATAAAAATCTACTCGAGTGGGAGAAAAGGAAAGCAGGGACCGCTTGCACTGTGCATGGTGCCGTTCGCAATGATTGCACAGTGTGGAAAAGCATCTGGCACTGTGCAATTACAGTGAACGTCATTTTTCTATCGTACTCCACCGCTTGCAGAGCTCCGCGTAGTGCGGCGGAATTTTTTGCACAATGCGGACTCAGTCCAGGGTCACTCATCTTATGAGTTAAAAATGTTGGTGATAATTGGTGATGGAAATTAGCATGTATTTTGGCATTTCATATTCCAGGTCCTCTTAAGGAATTGCCTCACATTCTCCAAATATCCAAGTTCCTGATAGCTCACATAAAAGATCCATTGCAGGACCAGAGATTGAAGTAGGTTATGTTATGGGCCCAGTGAGTGTAAATGGTCTAATTGGAGAAATTGTAGTGAGATACAATTTTGCCTAGCTTTCCGCTGCATCAGAGACATCACCTTACATCTTAGGAGCTCCTCGAGTGTTCTATTTTCCAGCACATTGGCATCCGGTAGCTGAGTGCCTACCAGAATATCTTTCATAGCCCTTTTCCTCAGTCATCATGCATTCCTCTCTAAGTGCTCAAAAATCCTTCATGGTTGTGCCTGCCCAGAGATCTTGCAGAAAGCTGATCCCTATTAGATCACAATGCTGAAAGCCCAATAGGCCACATACCTCAGGTAGTTTCCAGAAATTTCCATAAGAGGTACTTCCTGTTATGGTCCCAAATCACCCCACCTGATGGAAAGCCTAATCCTACACCTGGAGCATCACTCTAATATATGCTGGCAAGTGCGATCCACATTTTTGCCCACAAAGGGCATCTTTGTAATCTCCCGACGGCATGAGCGCCTTACCCCCTCGCATGGATGATTCATATAGGTTTGCAAAGTCTCAATCCTTGACTACAACCAGTCTTGCCACCCAATAGTACCGTCTGAGGTCAGGGAGGACTATTTCACCCTCATAAAACCTTGTGGACAGCTTTATCAAAGCAATCCTCTGGGTTCCAGAGTTCAATAGGAGATGCCTCAGTTAGTATTCCACACTTTGGAAAAAACTGGAATAACATAGGGTTTGTACAAATAAGTCTTTTGGTAAGATTATCATTTTGTATAGAACCTCCCTAGCCAACAATGAGGTCTCCAATCTTTTCCAGTGCATAGCAACCCCTCTGAATTTCTCTGGTATACCGAACAGATTGTGCTGAAGGAAAGCAGGTAATTTGATGATATCATATTCATATTCTCCAGGGCAGAAACCTCTTGATCTAAATGTGACATTGTTTGCTCATGAGGGAGTGCACCAGGGCTGTATATTGGCTCCCTTCTTATTTTTAATATATACTAATGACTTAGAATTTTTTTTACTACAACAACATCTGGATGTTCCAAGAATAGGAGGCAAATAGGTACCCATCATTGTCCTATGCCGACGGTACAATCCTCATGACCTTAAAAGCCAATAGCTTACAAAAATGTTTGAATGCATTCACTGAGTTTATGGCAGGACTGGACCTTAAGGTTAATTTTAGTAAATCTTTTATTATGGTCTGTGGTCCAAACAAAACTAAAACACGTAAATATATAGTAAATGATATTGCTATTGACAAAGTGCCAAATTTTACTTGCTGGGTAACCTTTTTAATAATAAACAAAGTTGGGACCATTCGATTATGACAAGAGTACAACAAACTAGTAGAACCATAGAGGTTTTTTTTTCGATTTACCAGCAAACTTGGTCATAAGCCGATAGCAGAATTGAAAACATTGTACAAACCCAAATGTCTGTTAGTGTCCACCTATGGGGTAGGAGTATGGGAATATCATAAAAGTGCACAGATTCAAATATTAGAGAGCACATTTTTAAAAAAGACTTTTACTTATCCACAGTAGTTCTCCCACTCAATTCTGTCATTCTGAGGTGGGCATTGACTACGTGACTGACAGAATTCATATTGCCCCCTTGCTTCTATGGGGAAAAATTTGGACCTCAGAGGACCTATTATTTTCAAGACATATCCTAAGAGACTGTATGAACCTTGAGAATGCAATGGCGGTCCCCTGGTTTCGTTATGTTAAAGAAACTTTTCATAAGATAGGCCTTTTTATGATAACCTGGAGTCTATTCAACCCAGTATGAAAATGGGCAATACAAATGCATATCATAATATTTTAAACTTGTCTAACCAGGTCACTGACACAGTGGATTATGCACTTTTAAATCAACAACAATTTTATTTGTCTTTTACCACCCAGGTCCACTCACGTTTTCTAATGACTAGATTTCGTTTAAGCACACTTCACTTTCTTGTAGCTTTTCCAAAACAGGGAGGTTGATGCGAGAGGCTACCCCCCTGTCCATGTTACAATGTAGCCCAACAGAGCACAATGCACGTTATGTTTTTTTGCACATTCTACAAAGACCCAAGAGCCCGTTTTATCAAGCCTATTTTAAGGGACATTCGTCCCTGTTCTTACAAAGAGAGTTTTAACTATTTGAGGTCGCTATCAACTGTTACTATATGCAGCTCTGTGCTTAGTTTTATCAAAATTATTTTTCTAATTAGGAAACGTTACAAGTTGTAAATTGCTTTTATTGAATTTACATAACCTGGTTTTTATTTTGTGCATTGCTTTTAAACTATGTGTAGAAATGTTATGCTATATGAATGTATGATTTTCTGCAAACTTTTATGATTCATTTGAATCGAATAAAGTTATTTGACTGACTGATAGGAGCTGCCTCAATTAGCATTCCACACTTTGGAAAAAAACTGGAATAACGTAGGGTTTGTACAAATAAGCATTTTGGTAAGATTAACATTTTGTATAAAGCCTCCCTAGCCAACAATGAGAGCTGCAATGTTTTCCAGTGCATAGCAACCCCTCTGAATTTCTCTGGTATACCAAGCAGATTGTGCTGAAGAAAGCAGGTAATTTGAAGACATCATATTCATACTCTCCAGGGCAGAAACCTCTTGATCTAAATGTGACATTGTTTGCTCCCCAGTGCCCCAGACACTCTGACAACTTGTTAATTGATTGCATATGACATCCATTGTAACCTCTGGTCTCTGATAATTAGCTTGTATGCTCATGTTCATTATCTGGCTTATCCCAGAGACCTTTCTTTAGAATAATACGTGACATCCCTTTCCACCAGGGCATTTTATCGCTTTTAATTTGTTGTGCGCCCATGTGCCAGGCTGCAGAGGTTGGATCCCCAGATACCCTTTCCTTGTATGTTCATCCAGCAGGAGATGACAATGCTCTCTGTCCTGTTGCATTACAGTCCTGGAATAACTGCACTGACTTAGGGTACCAAAGCTCTCACTCTACACACTGACTGAAGGGGTACTGCACAGCTTCTTGTCTGGTGAGCTCCCAGACCTGCCTAGCCGCTCCACCATAGGAGTGAAACAGCTGAAAACAGAAAATGCTGTTTGCTTTTGGCAGAGCTGTTATAGGTGAGGGTAGATAGGCGCATATTCATTTTGCTGTAACTCTGTATGTTCCTACTGATATGTGCATTTAGAATCTGCAATAAATAGAATTGGCTTTAAGGTTAAGATGGTGGGCTTGCAGTGCACGTTCAGTTGCATAGCAAGTGCAACGAAAGGAATTCCACGTTTTGGTATTAAAACAGCTTTTAATTGGGGCACGGTGGCCCCTCTCATATGCATGGGCCCGCTGCCACGTATGTTCACTATGGTCCCACTGGAAGCCTTTTCTGTGCAATAGGTAGATGGACCTCTGTTGTGACCGTCAACTTCTTTGCATCTCCTCACATTTTCATCAACTCCTGGCTGGTCAGGAAGAAAAGATGACCATTCACAAGGTTTATAAACAGACACAGAGATAGAACACCTGTGGCCACCGACGAGTTTACAGCAGCAGCTCAAACAACCCCAAAAAATAGAGTCTTAAACATCAAGATGAACAAAGAGCGCCAGTATTAAAAGTGATTTCCTTGGCAACATTTATGGAATGTATATGGTTGTGAGTTGTGCCAGTAATGAACATCAAAGAAATGATCATTTGCAGCCTCCCCGGCACCTGGTCGTATTTGTTTTTTTTCCGGCAGAATATACATGCACCAACCCTTGCAGATATACGGATTGACCGCAAACAGCTTTCAGGTAAGGAGTGCTTCACATGCTGCACCAGGCGCTGTATTCCTAAAGTTGGAATTCTGGGACTAAATATATAGCACATTCGAAAACATGGTCAGGAAGGCTGGCCACATAATTTCCAGCAACAACGTGTTAATGCAATTTCAAATCCAGTGCCATTAATCACTTTAGCATTCAAAATAACACTTATAAAGTGGCAGACCCGTGCGCCCCAATCAGCAAGTCACCCGCAGCACAGTGTTGCAAAAACAAATGAGGGTCTTTCTGTTGTATTGTTTACATTTCCATACGGATTTGGAACAAAAAGCACATAGCACATGATGTATTTTTATTAGTAAACATTCAATGCAATCCATTCTTTTTTCACGGAAAGCCTTACCGAGAAAACGCTGCCGTGTTTTAACCTTGCCTCAAGCATTACTGAGAGGGATTAATGTAAGCAGGCATTATGCATTTTCAACTGATGTTTGAAATGTGTATTGTTCGGTGGAAGAAAAAAGACTCAGTGCAGCCAAGCCTTCAACATTACGTGTATGCCTTCAATATTGGCAGTGCACAAGCTATTATATTGTGTTTTTCTCTTTGTTCCTAACTCGCCAGTGATAAAGTTTCAGGAATGATAGAAATATAGCAACATATTTTGGAGTTATGTGGTACGTGCACAATAACATCTAAACAACATTATAGACAATAAATAATTAAAATAACATTTCTAAATCAGCTTGGAAAAAAATGACACAAAAAGGAAGAAATCCTATTTAAGGATACAGAGCTATTAAAACACCTTAAATCTTCCCATATGAAACTCATAATCAATGTATGTGAATTAAGTGCGGTTGACTGGGATCTAGGCACCTTCCAAGGTCGACCAGCATTGGAGCCTTGTCAAGTGGCTACTCTGCTAAGGGAGAGGACCTTCGCCCCACTGCTTCTTGCAGTGTAGAAAAAGGAAAAATAAAATGATAATAAACTGAGGACATTATCTTTTTAGTTTTCCCCGTTGCAGCATCTTTGTGGGGGCATTACATTGTAAAGCCCTGCATCAGAAGAGGCTTTCCTGTGCACAAGGGGGTGCAGCAACGCCTCCTAAAAGTGACTGAGTGAAATGTATAACATTTCATTCAGTCACTTTTTTTTTCATTTCAAAGAATTTTATTATTATGAAAAAGCAAATGAAGATACACAATACAAGTGTCAGTGATACAATTGATATAGGATAAAACAATCAAAATATAGTAGGCAAGCATGCGTTGTAAAAGAGACATCTGTAACAAAGGTAGCCCGCCAGAATCAGATAAATAAATTAAGTATGGTAAAAACAATTAATATATTTCAGAAACAAGAATCAAGAGTATCACTATCAGTTAGAGTACCCAAGGAAAAGAAAGGAAGGGAAAGAAGAGAGAAGAAAGAAGGAAAGAGAGAAAAGAAGAGAAGAGAAAGAGAGAAAAAGCAAGAAAAGAAAGAGAGAGGAGGATTTCCACTGGACCATCCCAACAGACAAGACACCATTCAACCAGACATATCAAAGGGGTATTGTACAACCAACCCTTTGGAAGATAAATCCATGTAGGTATCCAAACCAGTCCAAACACCACTAGCAATAGACGGAGAAAGATGGGCGTGATCAACCGAGGTATGAGCACTGCGTAAAAAGGAAACCCAAGCCCACCAAGTATGATAAGAAACTAAAGAAAATGATTTCCACTCCATTAAAATTACTTTAACTGCAACAGTCAATAAAAGATCTAACAGCTGTAATTCCATGGAATCTAAGGGAAGAGGGACTGGGGATGCTAAAGGGCCTAATAGGATTAATGGAAAAGATAGTTGAAACTGAATACCAAAAATGAGCGTGAGGTGTTTGTGAATGAGATCCCAAAAGGGTTGAAGAAGGGAACATTCGAACAACATATGAGGAAAATCGCCTGGTAATAAGCCACAACTTCAACAAAGATTGTTCTCTTTGAGATTCAACGAGTGTAAGCGAGCAGGAGTCCAATGGAGAAGGTTAACGGAGAAAAATTTAGATTGTATTAAAAAGGGGCGATTTTATTACGAAGAGAAAATTTACCAATCATCTGCCAGGTGTCTGAAGAAATATGGTCCGTGACAATCTGGTCAAAATGGTGTAACCATTTTTGCTGAGCTACAGTATGGGTAGGTGTTGAAGTAGATTGTAAAAATTTATAAATTTTAGAAGCTAAGTGACCAGTCCTAATCCATAAGTGAAAGAGAGTAATCGTAGGGGAAGTAGGATGAAGGCGCACCTTAGCCAGTGCCACTTTTATCTTGAGAAAGGTATAAAAATCTAAATTAGATAAAGAAAACTGTTGAGCTAAAGAGGAAAACGGTAATGGGGCATTATTGGAATCATAGAGATGATTAACAAGCGAGATCCCTTTAGAAGCCCAATAAGACATTAAAGAAGAAGCAATAGTAATTTTAATTTTAGAATTCCGCCAAATAGATGACCACCTAGATTTGTGTAATGGAGTCGCCACTCTCTTGTCCACCATTTTTACCGCAGCAATAGTATTTAATATAATAGAACGGGAAAAAGGAATAGACAAGGTAGACGTAGTTAAAAAAGAAGCAGTCGGCAAAGGAGAGGCCAGTTCTTGCTCTATTAGCAACCAAGATGGAACATGAATAGGAGGGGATGAAAACCAGAGAGCACCTTGAGATGCCAGAAAGGCAGTTTGATATTTTTCCCAATCGGGAAAGTTACAACCTCCCATATCATAAGGTTGTCGTAAGAATTTATAAGCAATTCTAGCCCTTTTATTATTCCATAAAAATTTAGAAGTAAGAACATCAATGTCATGAAAGAAGGAAACAGATAACTTTACTGGGAGCATGGAAGAAACAAAATTAATAATAGGCGTAATCATCATTTTAAGAGTCTGAAGGCACCCCCACCATGAAATGTGTTTTGGAGACCAGGCGTCCAACAGACGTCGTACTTTAAGAATAGTCTGATTTTCATTATAAGCAACTGTATCATACAAGGTGGAACAAAAATAGATACCCAAATACTTCAATTGCTTAGATTGCCATTTAAAGCCAGCAGAGCCCATATGTGTAGAGAAACAATAAGCATTAAGTGGGAACATCTCAGTCTTGTCCTTATTTAAGGTGTATCCTGAAACCTTTGAAAAAAGAGAGATGGTATCAGAAATAGCAGGAATGGCCAAAGCAATATCATCTGAGAAAATAAGGACATCATCGGCGTAAGCCGCAGTTTTAATTCCGGTGAGGGCCAAAAGAAAAACCCTTAATATCTGGATGTATGTCAAATAGTCTAAGGAGGGGATCAATGGATAATAAAAACAAAAGAGGAGATAAAGGACATCCCTGTCTAGTGCCCTGGCGAAGATTAAAAAAAGACGACGTAGCGCCATTGACTCTTATGTTGGCTCGGGGTTGTGAATAGAGGGACATGACCATATGAATAAAGGAGTCACCAAGATTATGTGCACATAATACAGCACATAGAAAAGGCCAAGAGACCTTATCGAAGGCCTTTTCTGCATCGAGAGCCAAAGCAGCGGCCGGGAGCTTGGAGCATTTAGCTGAACTGAGAATATGGCAAAAGGTTCTGATATTATCTCGCGCGAGACAACCCTTTACAAAACCCGTTTGAGATGGATGCACCAGTTTAGGAATAAAGGATTCCAAACGCTTAGCTAGGATTTTAGCAAAAATCTTAGCTTCCATGTTAAGAAGGGAAATAGGACGGAAGTTTTTGGGGTCAGAGTGATCTTTTCCCTCTTTTGGAATCACTACAATGGTGGCATCAGCAGCAGAACCAGAAACAGATCCATCCTTAATAAAGGCATCAAAAACAGATTGAAGCTTGGGAACAATCAAAGGAAGAAAGGTTTTGTAAAACAAAATAGGGTATCCATCAGGCCCTGGAGCTTTTCCAGAACGAGTGGCTTTAATTTCAGCAATAATTTCGTCAGAGGTAATTGGTCCATTTAAAGAACTACTATCCTTCACAGAAATAGATTTTACTGGGACAGATTTTAAGAACTCTTGACATTGCTCAAAAGAGGATTGATTAGAAGGAGTATATAGGTTATTATAAAAACCACGAAAAACTTCAAGAATCTCCTGAGTCTGAAATTTTTTATTGCCAAGGTGATCATTAATAGAAGAAATCTGAGAAGACTTATAAGAGGATTCCTGAAATTTTAAGGTAGCCGCAAGAATCTTACCAGCTCTGTTTTTTAACAATAGGCCTTTTGGATTTCTGAGCCTGAACCCCAATATGGGCTCTCTTGGTAACTATGGTGTTATATGTATATTTTAATTGCTTAATCGACTGTAGGCAGGATTTATCTTTAGAATGTCGAAAGAGAGCTTCTAGATTTTTTCTCTCAGTTGCCAAGTCGGTAAGTTCCTTTTTGAGAGCAGCATTCCTTTTCGACATACACTTAATAACCTGACCACGGAAAGTACACTTAAACGAATTCCAGAGGACAATTGGGGAAGTAACTGAGCCTTCATTCTCAAGAAAAAAAAGTATCAATTTCATTGGAGAATTCACGAATCTGGGAATCATCATCCAAGATTTCAGTATTTAATCTCCAGGAGCGAGGTCTTGTTTTAGGAGCAAAGGACAGCAACGTAAAAGTAACCGCCACATGATCAGAAATCAGAATAGGGTGAATAAGCGGAGAGGAAGAAGAAGAAACCAGAGAGGAGTGTACCAATAAATAGTCAATACGCGAAAAGGTAGAACGAGGAGAAGAAAAGAAAGAAAAATCACTACCAGTGGGGTTATGTTGACGCCATATATCATCAAGATGAGATGTAGAACACATATTAATTAGTTGTTTATGAGATTTAGGAGGGCGAAACTGAAAAGCTGAATTTCTATCTAGAATGGGATCCATTGGTAAATTGAAATCCCCACCAACAATAAGATTACCTGAGTGAGGTGTGTCGTTCAATTTTTTGGTAATTGCTTTCCAAAAAGACGGATCATCCTTGTTAGGGGCGTAAATATTCATGACATAAAGATCAGCATTGCCATCAGACAGCTTAGTTAATAACCAGCGACCCTCGGTTTCGTGCTCAGAAGAGACTATGGACAAGCCCAAATGTTTAGAGATTAAAGTGATAACCCCATTTCTTTTACCACAAGCATCGGAGCAGACAACATCTGATACCCACTCCTTCTTTAGGAAGAGTGCCTCTCTGGTAGAGACCTTCGTTTCTTGAATAAGAACTAGATCCGAGGAAAGAGATTTGCAATAATCTAAGATTTTTGACCTCTTGACTGGATGGTTCAAACCCTTAACATTAAGGGACAACACATTCAAGCCAGACATAATCTTGCAGAAAAAAGAAAATACAATACATGGATGAGAGAAAGCAAACAAGCAACACCAATACAAGCAGCCAACCACAAAGCATTAAGACCAAAAAGGGAGAATCCTATGAGGAAATCCAAAGAGAGAAAAGAAAGAAGAGAGAAAGAAAAAGGTGAAAGTGAGAGAAGATAGAGACAGATAGTCAAGGAAAGGCAAGAGAAGGAGGAAAAAGAAATTAACGAGAAAGGTCTGAAAAAGACCAAATTCATACTAGGGGGAACATGGGAAGACGAGCAAGGGGACCGTCATGAGGTAGAATAACAATCAGCTTGAACAACCCCAATGTAACACATAACTTGGTATGAGTAATCAGGAAAAGAAAAACATCTGAAATCTGGACTGATAGTAAGAGGAATATTACAAAAAGAACAATTCAACCGGTAAGTCTATAGAAAAAATATGCATATATCAAATACTACATAGGAGGAGAGAGAGAGCACTATGAAAAAATGAATGAAACCGAAGGGAGAAAGACATCAAATAAGTGTGAAACATGCCAATCAATGAAGTGTAAGTAGAAAAAGACAAGAAGTAATTAAATAGGAAATAGGTAGAAACTAAAATGTATCAAAACAGTAGCTGACTCTAAAGGGTATAGGACCATTAAATGAATAAAATCACAGAAATAGCTTAAATAGATACTAAGACTAAGTAAACTAAACAAGAGCAAACCTCAAATGCATCAGGAAAAAATTAATAATAAGAAACGAACTACCCAAGAAGACTATAGAATGCAATATGAATACGATAAATTACAATAAATTAGCCCTAGTAGAGGAAGATATTAAATAGATGTTAAGCAGAACAATCAATGAAACAGCAACGGAGATATATACAAGAACTAAGTATACAGTAAATATTCAAAGGCACGGATAAGCAATTAATTACTGTTCGTAAAATATACAAACCTTGTTATATTTAATCTAATGGAAAAAGGAAGGAACATCTTAAATATATCAATTGCATATATGATACCTAGACAAGATAGCAATAAAGTGCAATATAAATAGAATAACGTAGACCTAGTAGAGAAAAGCATCTAATAATGGTAAAGCACACTAATCAGTGAAGCAACAATTAAATAAGCATATAAATAAATAGAACAAACAATAACTGTAACATGGTAAGAACAGCTTAATGCTAGCAATATAGAAATAGATAATAGAAATCTGTGAACAAGTCTTGTAACCAAACAACAAACAGTACAAGAAATATTCAAGCAAATAATCAATAAAGACATACAAACAATAATGAAACACCGCACAGAAGAACCAAGTAAAAAACAAGTGAAAAAAATTGACGTTGCAGAAGACTAGAGGAAACCTAAGATCGAGGATAGAAAAAAGACCAACTCTCACATACGGATGATAGGAACATAAAGGATACCATAAAGTGAAAAAAACGAAAAGAGGAACTTAGCATGTACATAGACCCTACAAATAGAACAAAAAACAGGCAGACGCGAAAAGACTGAGCAGGAATAAGGGCAACCGAAAAAAAGACACTACTACAAAATTGAAAAAGGGAACATAAATGAGATATGTCTAAAATAACAATAAATTACATCATAAAGAAGGAAAGGAGAACAAACCATGGGGAGGAAGAAAAACACTACAAAAACTAAAAGACCTTGCAAGGAATAAGGACAACCGAAAAAAAGGCACTACTACAATAATGAAAAAGAGACACAAAATTAGAAATACCTAATATACCAATCAACGACATCATAGAGATGGAAAGGAGAACACACCAGGGAGGAGAAAACACTACCAAAAACTTAACTTACATTACCATGCACAAAAACACCAAAGACGCACCATCAACAGCGGACCAGAAAAACACCACGCAGGTCCAAAAAAGACAATCTCAATAGATCTGGAAAAGAGAAAAAAACATTGCAGGCATAGGAATCACATCAAGTGCCAGAAGCACCAGGAACAAGCGAAGCCTCCATTTGAAGCTCCATCTGTAGCTCCATCTGATTGTCTAAGAAAGAGGCCAAATCAGCAGGTTCATCGAAGATTCAGGAGCGACATCTGAAGGTAATGCGAAATTTTGAAGGGCCAGAGAAGGAAAAGGGGATATTCATCTCTGATAGACGTTTCCGGAGATTAAGAAAGTCTTTCCTCCTTATCACCGTGTCTCTGGCAAAGTCCTGAGAAATTGAGATGCGATGACCTTCCCAGGAGACAACTTTAACCTTTCGCATATGAGCCAAAATTTGTTCCGTGTGTTGATGACGCAGCGGTTTAAAAATGATCGCCCTTGGTTGCGTAGCAGATTTAGAACGAAAGGTGGGGACACGATGTGCCCGTTCCAGCTCAAAGTCTCTTTGAAAAGAAATTTGTAGGGTAGAAGGCAACCATTGGTATAAAAAGTCAATCATAGACGGTGCTACTTTCTCGGCTTCTTCAGGAAGGCCAAAAATGCGCAGGTTGGATCTGCGGTTACGGTCCTCCTGCTCAGTGAGATCCCTCCGCAATGCCGCCATTGAGCTCTCTAACTGCAAAAGAGATCGAGATTGCTTTTGCATATTATCCTCTGCACCACTGATACGTGTCTCCGTGGCAGAGACACGAAGGGAGAGAGCCTTAAGATCATTCTTGATGGCTGACACCTCCACTTGTAGCAAATCTGTATTAGTTTTGGTAGACTGTGCAATGTCATGTACATCATTAAGACGCATCAGAATAGTCTCCAAAGTGGAATTGGTATCTTTTTGAGAAGATTCAGGTGTAGGAGATACTTGTTTGGACCTCTTAGGAGAGGCTTTGGAATCTTTTGCGTCTTTAGCAGTTGGTGACAAGCCCATATTTGCAGCCATAGAGCCCACAAAACAGAGGGAGAAGAAGAAACCACTTCAGATAAATGAGGGAAAGCAAAAGGCCAGGGGATATTGGCGTACTCAGTATGCAAAAAAAAGAAATGAGCACAAATAGGAGAGCGCACGTCCAGCAGGTAAAGCAGAGTAATAAATAATGGCGGACTTACAAGCAAAAAGAGAGGAATCTCAGCACAATAATATCATGACCCTGCAGGTATCAAGAGGACGCCTTCAGAAACTAAAAAACCAAAAAGCAGGGTACCAAAGAGCATATAAGAACCATTGAAAGGCAGTGGAGGCGCTCTAAAGGAAGGCAAAGTAGATTGGAATCCACAAAAGTCTCACTTTAAGCAGCCACGCAGCATGAAGAGTGGAAGAAAACCGTTATGGGATTATAAAGGATAACAATAGTCACCAGCACCTGTTGACCCGCATTCCTGGCAAGTTATTAGCAATGGCACCGCCGTTTTGTGAAGAAAATCGGAACTTCGTCAGTGAAGAAAAAACAAAATGGCGGCCGCTCGTAGAAACACCGAGCGCCACCTCAAAACGGCAAAAAATCAGGCATCAGCAGCTCCAGGCCGCAGGAAGGTCACCCAAACAGCACTCGGCAGCTTCCAAAACATGAGACCCGCTGTGGACGACTGTGGGGTAACTGGAAGCGGTTGAAAACCTCCGACGGCCCTCGTTCGTCTTGGAGCTCAAGCGCAACCCGCCATCTCGTAGCGGCGCGCAAGCCACGCCCCCCTCATTCAGTCACTTTTGAGCTTATGCTGCGTCAAAACCTTGCACCTGTTTGAAGCAGGTGTAAGGATTGATACAGCTTTGTGACCATAGGGCCCCAGAGCATTGCTGGAGTTGTGTTATACTTGCAACCGAAGTCAAGCAATAATTAATCCAAAAATTACTTTGCAATTTAGTTCTGTTATTATTTTATAAAAAGAATATGAAATATAATCTAAAAAATTAAATACATATAAATATTTATATTAAAAATATAAGAAATTAGTTTAAAAAGAAAGACATAATAATTATTACATTTATAATTTATCATTTACAAAACCATAGGTTTCACACACGTTATGGTTAGGAATTAGCATTTTAAAAACCATGCATCCAGGTTATGTCGAAGCATTTCTGTAACAGCTAAAAGTGTGGACTCAGTAGAATGACTGGTCCGAAACCGGACTGGGAAGGATGCAAGAGCCCATTAGTTTCAATGAACTTAGATAGATGGCCATTGATGTGTCTCTCCAGAATTTTTGAGAGAACAGGAAGCAATGAGATTCAATCAATCAATCATATCATTTATATAGCGCACTACTCACCCGGAGGGTCTCAAGGCGCTGGGGGGAGGGGGTCCGCTACTGTTCGAACAGCCAGGTCTTGAGCTGCTTCCTGAAGGCGAGGTGGTCT
This sequence comes from Lissotriton helveticus, assembly GCF_964261635.1. Lineage (NCBI taxonomy): Eukaryota > Metazoa > Chordata > Amphibia > Caudata > Salamandridae > Lissotriton > Lissotriton helveticus. The sequence goes on along the minus strand of NC_136061.1, from coordinate 641,917,764 downwards.
TGGGTCAGGCGGAGGTGGGTCGGAAGCGAGTTCCAAGTCTTGGCGGCCAGGTAGGAGAAGGACCTTCCTCCTGTGGTGGTTCTTCGGATGCGGGGGACGGCAGCGAGGGCGTGGCTGGTCGATCGGAGCTGGCGCGTGGGAGCGTAGAAGTTGAGACGGCTGTTGAGGTATCCTGGGCCTTGGTTGTGTAGGGCTTTGTGTGCGTGGGTGAGGAGACGGAAGGTGATTCTCTTGTTGACCGGGAGCCAGTGCAGGTCTCTCAGGTGTCCGGAGATGTGGCTGCGGCGGGGATGTCCAGGATGAGTCGTGCTGAGGTGTTCTGGATCCGCTGGAGTCTCTTCTGGAGTTTGGCGGTGGTTCCGGCGTAGAGGGAGTTGCCGTAGTCCAGACGGCTGGTGACGAGGGCCTGGGTGACCGTCTTCCTGGTCTCGGTGGGGATCCATCGGAAGATCTTGCATAGCATGCGCAGGATGTTGAAGCACGACGAGGAGACGGCATTGACTTTTCTGGTCATGGAGAGGGATGAGTCCAGGATGCAGCCCAGGTTTCGTGCGTGGTCTGTGGGTTTGGGTGCGCTGCCCAGGGCGGGGGGCCACCAGGAGTCATCCCAGGTGGAGGGTGCGGATCCCAGGATGAGGACTTCCGTCTTGTCCGAGTTCAGTTTCAGGCGACTGTTCATCATCCACTTGGCAACGTCTGTCATCCCTTCGTGCAGGTTGGCTCTGGCGGTGACGGGGTCTTTGGTGAGGGAGATGATCAGCTGGGTGTCGTCGGCGTAGGAGATGATGCTGAGGTTGTGCTGGCGTGCGATGGCTGCGAGGGGGCTCATGTAGACATTGAAGAGTGTTGGGCTGAGCGAGGAGCCTTGAGGAACGCCGCAGATGACTTCGGTGGCCTCTGATCTGAACGGGGGGAGGCGGACTCTCTGTTTCCTTCCGGCGAGGAAGGAGATGATCCACTCCAGTGCCTTCTCCTGGATTCCGACGTTGCTGAGGCACTGTACTAGGGTACGGTGGCAGACAGTGTCGAAGGCCGCGGAGAGGTCCAGGAGGATGAGGGCCGCTGTTTATCCGTTGTCGAGCAGGGCTCGGATGTCATCGGTGGCTGCGATCAGGGCGGTCTCGGTACTGTGGTTGGCCCGGAAGCCAGACTGCGAGAGGTCGAGGGAGCCGTTCGTCTCGAGGAAGGCGGCCAGTTGCTTGTTGACGGTCTTCTTGATGACTTTTGCCGGGAATGGGAGCAGTGAGATGGGGCGGTAGTTCTTGAGGTCGGTGGGGTCGGCTGATGGCTTTTTAAGTAGGGCGTTGAGTTTGGCGTGCTTCCAGCTCTCCGGGAAGGTCGCGGTGTCGAAGGAGGTGTTGATGATGTCTCGCAGGTGGGGTGCGATGACAGCGTCGGCCTTGTTGAAAACGCGGTGAGGGCAGGGGTCTGTCGGAGATCCGGAGTGAATGGAGTTCATAGTGTTGACGGTGTCTTCGGTGCTGATCGGGGTCCAGGCACGGAGGGTGGTTGTGGGGGGGGGTTGTTCGATCGTGGCGTGCGTCGGTTGAATGCTGAAGCTGTTGTGTATGTCCGCGATCTTGTTGTGGAAGTAGGAGGCGAGGGAGTTGCAAAGGTCTTGCGAAGGGGTGATGTCGTTGTTTCCGGCGTTGGGGTTGGAGAGTTCTTTCACAATGTTGAAGAGTTCTTTGCTGTTGTGTGCGTTGTTGTCTAGTCGTTCCTTGAATGCGGTTTTCTTGGTGGCGCGGATCAGTTGGTGGTGTTTTCGGGTGGCGAGCTTGAGGGCAGTCATGTTGTCCGGCGTCGGGTCTCTGCACCAGATTTTCTCGAGTGCTCTGCAGTTCTTCTTGGAGCTCTTGAGTTCGTCGTTAAACCATGGTGCTTTCTTGCTGCCGGGTCTGCTTGGCGGGGTCTTCAGAGGGGCGAGGTCGTCTGCGCAGTCGCTGATCCATTTCGTGAGGTTGGTGGCCGCTTGGCTGGGGTTCGTTGTGCTGGTGGGAGGGTTCTTGCTCAGGGAGGTAGCGAGCTGGTCTGCAGTGATCTTGTTCCAGCTTCTGCGGGGAATCTGTTGCTGGTGATGGTGGAGCGTGGTCCTTCTGAAGCTGAAGTGGACGCAGCTGTGGTCCGTCCAGTGGAGTCCCGTGGCGTGGCTGAAGGCGATGTCCTTGCTGGAGGAGAAGATCGGGTCGAGTGTGTGTCCGGCGTAGTGGATGGGGGTGGTCACCAGTTGCTTAGTCCGAGGTTGGCGAGGTTGTCCAACAGGGTGGTGGTGTTGCGATCGTTGTTGTTCTCCAGGTGGAAGTTGAGGTCCCCGAGGAGGATGTAGTCAACGGAGGGAAGGGCGTGCGGGGTGATGAAGTCGGCGATGTCCTCGCTGAATTGTGTGCGTGGTCCCGGTGGTCTGTAGATGAGAGTGCCTCTGAGGGTGGTCTTGGGGTTGACGTGGATCTGGAAGTGCAGGTGTTCGGTGGGTGCGAGGGTATCGTCGGTGTCGGTCGTGATGCGGATGGTGTTTCTGTGGATAATGGCGATGCCTCCTCCGGTCTGGTTGATGCGGTCCCTCCGGATGATCTTGTAGCCGTCCGGGATGGCGATGGCGATGTCGGGCGCTGATCAGGCGTTCATCCAGGTTTCCGTGAGGAAGGCAACGTCTGGGGCTGTGGTGTCGAGCAGGTTCCAGAGCTCAATGGCGTGTCTGTGGACGGAGCAGGTGTTGAGCAGGATGCACTTCAGGTGGGTGCTGCTGGAGTTCGGCTTGGTGGGTGCTGGTGTAGCGTGGGTCCGGTTGCAGGTGAAGTTGCAGGAGTGGCAGCTGAAGGGTCCGAGGGTGCGTTTCGGTGTGGCTCGGTAGCAGCCCGGGGTTCGGCCGGTGTTGAGTGCGTGGAGTTCTGTGGCGTCGTAGGTCCGTCGGGTCGGCTTCCGTCGGTGGGGGCCAGGGGTCCTGGCACTGGGCGCGGTCCAGGCGCGGACGGGTGCAGACGGGCTTACCTTTGGCGCGCCTTCGGCGCACAATCGGCGCGCACGCTGCGCGTCAACGCTGCGCGTATGCACGGTCGCCATTTATGGTGAAGTGGGACGGAGGTCGGAGCAGCTGGGAGGTGGGAGCGGGGAGGGCACAGAAGGGAAGGGGGCGTGGCCGCACGCAGGCGGCGGGAAGCGGGGAGCGGGAAGCGGGTGGGGGGCACAGAGATCGGCGCTAAACAGAGCAGGGCACAAAGACAGGACAATTAAAAATATAAATGGCACAGAGCACAGAAATAAAACGGTACAGGCAGCACAAAATATACAGTAAAAACGCAAACTATGACGGCGGGGGGCGGGGACGACGGGGCGGGCTCAGCGAGGCTGAGGGCAGTAGCGAGGGGACGCACACGCTACAGCTGGTGGCCGTGCGGCACGGGGGTGTCCTGGGGTCAGGTCACACTCACCTGCGCTGCACGGTCGCCATTTATGGCCAAGTGGGAGGGAGGTCGGAGCAGCTGGGAGGTGGGAGCGGGGAGGGCACAGAAGGGAAGGGGGCGTGGCCGCACGCAGGCGGCGGGAAGCGGGGAGCGGGAAGCGGGTGGGGGGGCACGGAAATCGGCGCTAAACAGAGCAGGGCACAAAGACAGGACAATTAAAAATATAAATGGCACAGAGCACAGAAATAAAACGGTACAGGCAGCACAAAATATACAGTAAACACGCAAACTATGACGGCGGGGGGCGGGGACGACGGGGCGGGCTCAGCGAGGCTGAGGGCAGTAGCGAGGGGACGCACACGCTACAGCTGGTGGCCGTGCGGCGCGGGGGTGTCCTGGGGTCAGGTCACACTCACCTGCGCTGCACGGTCGCCATTTATGGCCAAGTGGGAGGGAGGTCGGAGAAGCTGGGAGGTGGGAGCGGGGAGGGCACAGAAGGGAAGGGGGCGTGGCCGCATGCAGGCGGCGGGAAGCGGGGAGCGGGAAGCGGGTGGGGGGCACGGAAATCGGCGCTAAACAGAGCAGGGCACAAAGACAGGACAATTAAAAATATAAATGGCACAGAGCACAGAAATAAAACGGTACAGGCAGCACAAAATATACAGTAAACACGCAAACTATGACGGCGGGGGGCGGGGACGACGGGGCGGGCTCAGCGAGGCTGAGGGCAGTAGCGAGGGGACGCACATGCTACAGCTGGTGGCCGTGCGGTGCGGGGGTGTCCTGGGGTCAGGTCACACTCACCTGCGCTGCACGGTCGCCATTTATGGCCAAGTGGGAGGGAGGTCGGAGCAGCTGGGAGGTGGGAGCGGGGAGGGCACAGAAGGGAAGGGGGCGTGGCCACACGCAGGCGGCGGGAAGCGGGGAGAGGGAAGCGGGTGGGGGGCACGGAAATCGGCGCTAAACAGAGCAGGGCACAAAGACAGGACAATTAAAAATATAAATGGCACAGAGCACAGAAATAAAATGGTACAGGCAGCACAAAATATACAGTAAACACGCAAACTATGACGGCGGGGGGCGGGGACGACGGGGCGGGTTCAGCGAGGCTGAGGGCAGTAGCGAGGGGACGCACACGCTACAGCTGGTGGCCGTGCGGCACGGGGGTGTCCTGGGGTCAGGTCACACTCACCTGCGCTGCACGGTCGCCATTTATGGCCAAGTGGGAGGGAGGTCGGAGCAGCTGGGAGGTGGGAGCGGGGAGGGCACAGAAGGGAAGGGGGCGTGGCCGCACGCAGGCGGCGGGAAGCGGGGAGCGGGAAGCGGGTGGGGGGCACGGAAATCGGCGCTAAACAGAGCAGGGCACAAAGACAGGACAATTAAAAATATAAATGGCACAGAGCACAGAAATAAAACGGTACAGGCAGCACAAAATATACAGTAAAAACGCAAACTATGACGGCGGGGGGCGGGGACGACGGGGCGGGCTCAGCGAGGCTGAGGGCAGTAGCGAGGGGACGCACACGCTACAGCTGGTGGCCGTGCGGCACGGGGGTGTCCTGGGGTCAGGTCACACTCACCTGCGCTGCACGGTCGCCATTTATGGCCAAGTGGGAGGGAGGTCGGAGAAGCTGGGAGGTGGGAGCGGGGAGGGCACAGAAGGGAAGGGGGCGTGGCCGCATGCAGGCGGCGGGAAGCGGGGAGCGGGAAGCGGGTGGGGGGCACGGAAATCGGCGCTAAACAGAGCAGGGCACAAAGACAGGACAATTAAAAATATAAATGGCACAGAGCACAGAAATAAAACGGTACAGGCAGCACAAAATATACAGTAAACACGCAAACTATGACGGCGGGGGGCGGGGACTACGGGGCGGGCTCAGCGAGGCTGAGGGCAGTAGCGAGGGGACGCACATGATACAGCTGGTGGCCTTGCGGTGCGGGGGTGTCCTGGGGTCAGGTCACACTCACCTGCGCTGCACGGTCGCCATTTATGGCCAAGTGGGAGGGAGGTCGGAGCAGCTGGGAGGTGGGAGCGGGGAGGGCACAGAAGGGAAGGGGGCGTGGCCACACGCAGGCGGCGGGAAGCGGGGAGAGGGAAGCGGGTGGGGGGCACGGAAATCGGCGCTAAACAGAGCAGGGCACAAAGACAGGACAATTAAAAATATAAATGGCACAGAGCACAGAAATAAAATGGTACAGGCAGCACAAAATATACAGTAAACACGCAAACTATGACGGCGGGGGGCGGGGACGACGGGGCGGGTTCAGCGAGGCTGAGGGCAGTAGCGAGGGGACGCACACGCTACAGCTGGTGGCCGTGCGGCACGGGGGTGTCCTGGGGTCAGGTCACACTCACCTGCGCTGCACGGTCGCCATTTATGGCCAAGTGGGAGGGAGGTCGGAGCAGCTGGGAGGTGGGAGCGGGGAGGGCACAGAAGGGAAGGGGGCGTGGCCGCACGCAGGCGGCGGGAAGCGGGGAGCGGGAAGCGGGTGGGGGGGCACAGAAATCGGCGCTAAACAGAGCAGGGCACAAAGACAGGACAATTAAAAATATAAATGGCACAGAGCACAGAAATAAAACGGTACAGGCAGCACAAAATATACAGTAAACACGCAAACTATGACGGCGGGGACAACGGGGCGGGCTCAGCGAGGCTGAGGGCAGTAGCGAGGGGACGCACACGCTACAGCTGGTGGCCGTGCGGCGCGGGGGTGTCCTGGGGTCAGGTCAGATTGGACGATAATTCAAAGGGAGCGCGGGGGCAGAGTTGTTTTTTTTAATAGTGGGACGACCATTGCATGTTTCCAATCTGAAGGGACAAGGGACTCAGTTAGGGATGCATTAAGGAGATTACGGATGTAGCAAAGTGATGGATTTTCGATCTGTTGTAGTACTGTAATGGGTAGTAAGTCGCAGGGGGATCCCGATTTAATATTACTAAAATGTTGTGTAAGTGTCACCATGTTCAAAGGTGGCCAGGAATCAAGTATATTCATATGCTTATGGTCTGACGTGGAAGCAGTATGACAATCAGACAAAGAGTCAGGAAGGTCAGATGTTGCAGTGGGCATGAGAGTAGAAGGGGGAGTAGTACTAGTCAATGCAGAATATATTATTTCCACTTTATTTAAGAAGAATTGGGCAAGGTCCTCGCATTGTGTTACATTCAGACTGGGGGAAACCTGCGAGGTAGCCGAACCGGATGGTTTTCTCCTTTTTTAACTCTTTGGAGAACCATGGGGCAGGGGGGCGGTGATTATTTAACTTCCTGACCGAAAGAGGAAGGCAAGTGTCCAGTGCAGACTGGATCCATACTTGAAAAGCCGCAAGGTCCAAGACAAAATTGTTTTTGAAAATAGGGGCATTAGTGGAAAGAAAATGATCAACTTGCTTATACCGTTCAGCAGGTTTCTCCCTCAACAGAGGCAAGTCATTTGTGAACGCTGCCAAATAACCCCTGCTCCAAGGCACATGCACATACCCTCCACTTGGTACCTCTCGTAATGGGTCAACTTCAACTCCTGGTATACCGCTGCCTGGCGAAGGCATATATCCCACCACCTTCCTATCGTTCTTCTTCTTTAACCATCTTTCTTCCCATTTATCAAGCATGCTCTATGTGTGTATCCCTATGACCAGCTCTCCAATGTGTGTCTTCAACTCTACCACCCTTTTCTCTTCTAGTTGCTGATCGGTAAAAGTTCACCTATGGTTTCCCTGTAGCATTTTCATCTTAGACAAATCCACATTATACTGTTAAGTCAATTCTGTCAGTTTCTCATGTGCTCGCCTTGCTTCACAAGTGACATCTTTTGCTACCAATAGCAACTCATCCTGTTCATAAAGTTCTATACTCTCCCAAGGCAAAATTCCAGTGATTATCTCATCCGCTTCTGCTTTTAGCCTTACTACGTCCAACAATTTTGCCTTCACTGCAGCTTTAATCATTCCTGGGCTTGATGCACTACTCTGTTCTTCCTTTTCACCCCTCTGCTTCCTTTGTTGACTGTCTGATGCTGTAGTCTGCAAGACATGCTTATCTCCAGAAGCTCCCTGATCTGTACCTACCGCTAATATCCTTCCCAAGGTTCCTCTAACTCGGGCTTCCCACATTCTCAAATCTGAATTCAAGTTTGCCAGTGACACTGATTGTATTGTACTAGACTCAACACGCACCCTCGAGGAATCTGCGGTTGCTGGCAATGGGGTACCAGCTTCTACAGGCACCAAAAATGGGCCGTTTCCATTCATCGTCACATTTCCTGCTGGGTTGACCCTTTCTCCCAACTCTGACTGTTGTTGACTAGCTTTTTCTCCTGGACTCGGATCATACAAAGAGACTACAGGTCCGATGGTGACCGGTACCGTTAGGGATCCCGGAAACCTTATAGCAGCGTTGACTCCACTTGCCTCTGTACCTCCAAATACTGGCATCCCGGTCCCTTCTACTCTTGTTGAAATCTTCCCCACTACTCCTACACTATGGCTTTTCTGTGGCATTAGTATTCGTTCCATACTCAACGCATTTTCCGATTCTCGCCTTCGTAATTCCTATTCTAGATTATATGGTGGTGGACGCTCTGCTAATAATCTGTCTAACAAGCTGTCATCGGTGTCACTCCCATCATCTCCATCTCCATTCTTATTCCGACCATCTCCCTCCTTTTCCATCACTGGGTACAACCTTTCTCCCTCGATTGTGTCTACTCTCCACCTCTTCAACTGTGCATCCCATCTTGCATCCTGATATGCTTTCATTGCCTTCCTCATCCCTCCCTCACATCTTTCCCTGTTCTTTGCCTGATCTGCGTGCATCCAAGCAGATAATGCTTCAAACTGTGTTGGTCTGGGTGGAAACAATAATGAAGACATCACTCCCCTCAACTGATACAGTACCTCTAAACGAAATGAACGATAGCATGGAAAAGCCAAATTTACCTATTTTTCAGTAACCTTGTATGAATTTTGAATCCAAACTATGGTATGGAGTCCTACGTTCATTACCATGTAATGTGCTGGGGTATTCTCGGGCGGTGCTACCTCACCCACTCAAGTTACCACTCCCTTATCTCCCCTACATGGATCACATAATACTTTAAAACACGGCATGCTTAAACCAATTTTCCTCAACCAACAGGATTTCCCGCTTCAACTTTCTTGACGGTAACCAACCAATCCCACTGCAGTGTTACACTAACCAACCTATCACAGCGCGGCACACTATGACGTCACCATTTCCTCCACGCAGCGGTACATCCTCCTTCACAATCTCACTATACATGTTCACTCTCAATTATCAAAACAGGTAATTTTCTGCCTTTATAAAAGATCGATAGAGTTCAACCCCTCAATAACATTCACGCACCGTGACCCTCGACCTGCGCAGGCCACTTGAATCGAAGTAGTCCACCCTTGCACAGAAGGCTTTCACATGATCTACTCACACAAAGTCCCCTGTCTCAGGTAGTTTGTCAATAGCGCTTCACGACTACCCAAGAAACCAACAGTCAGACAATTACTACAAATCTGTGTTTTCTACACCACAAGTCTATCCCGGGATCTTACACTACTCTTGCGCCAAATAACCAAACAAAACAAAACTCTTGGACCGGGCGCGTTCAGTCCAAAACCACGTTCACTCAACTCACATCTCAATCCAGCAAAGACATCAAACAATCAGATTATCACTGCAATCTATCACATGATGCATCCCTATTGATACCCACTTCTCCATTCACTGCAGTCCTCGCCGCACCATCAATCTCTGTCGGTCTTGCCAAAATCCGTTGTTCTCCGTTCTCAATCATTGGTCTATATTACGGGGCTCTACGGGTCTAAATCTTTCCTAGAGTTTCCTAGATTATTCCTTTACTTCAAGAGACAACCATCCTACACTGCTACCAACTGAAGGAGCTGGATTCCACGTTCTGGACCTACAGTGGAACATCTGGTAGATATCTCTTTTTGTCTGCTTGAAAGTGTGGAGGGGAGGAAAAATATTGCTAGCCAATTATGCATTGCAGTTCCAATGAACTATGACTCCGAAGTATCACAGACTCCCAATTCAAAGCTTTGTTGATTTATTACAAGGCCAAGAACAGCTGAACATACGAACACCACAAAACGAGGTTGTAGAAATACTTTGGAAATAATACAAAGCCAAACATACAGGTTAAGATGAGACAATGCAGAATACACAGAATAACTAATTTGAAAATCAGTACACAGAAAATTACAATGTCAAGAGTTTCCCTCATTGGAGGTTTTTAGGTAGAAAGCATTATTCTGTCCCGACACTATCTCTAAAGTGACATTCCTACTTAACTTTCCACAAGGCAATGTCTGAAAAGGGGTGTCAGCACGTGTAGACTTCCTAATAAGATCATTCACATTCAAAAGATCAAGTAGCATAAAGCTACAGAGCTCATTCTAAAATGCTCTCTCGTCTTAAGGCAAGGCAGAAGTCCACAGACTCTGTCTCTAATTCCAATACATGAATTGATACAAGACTTCCCATAAGGCTGTGCAACATTACCCCATCCACGCAAGACACCTCCTCCTAGGTAACTTACCATGCTGCAGCAATGCTCCCAGGCCTTGGCTCAATGATCTTGATTACCAGGCTCTCTCCGGTGAGAAAGAATACCAGCCACATGGAGCCCAGCACAGACAGAGACTCTATTGGATTACTAGAGTCCATGAATGGTTTGGTACTCCGGCTGAAAACAAAAGGCTCCGCCCTCTAGGCAGGGCGTATGCTGTATGCAATTTTTTTCAACAATCCATACATTAATGACCCAGTCAACTTCCCACTAACTTGGACAGATCACTTTGCAGTTAAATGGCAGCTAACAGCGCAGGTCACGAATTCGGTTCCCAAAACCTCTGATAATATTTATCAAATGGCAGAGAATTTCTCCTCTTGGGTACATGAGACTATGAATATCTTCATTTCTATAAATCATAAACCTAAGTTAGAGAAAAAATCCCAGCCATGGTATGGGGGGGGGAGGGCATTAAAAAAATCGAGACAAAAATGTCATAAATTAGAGCATAAATGGTGAAAAAATTATGATGAAAAAGAGAGGAAGCAGTATAAGTCAAACAGTTCAAACAAGCTGAACATAAACTTCTTTTTCTGACCACTACATCAGGATAAAATACTGAGCAAATTAGAGCAGCCTGTGATGCAAATAAAACGCTCTTCTAGATAATAAAAAAACTCACAGTACCGGACAGTCTTAATGAATTTTGGATTCTGCTGTCTTCTTCTTTCAAGAGAAAGTAGTGAATATATTTAAACAGCTATAATATCTCTACAGTTAAAATACAGTATTCCAACCTGAATCAGAGAGCTCAAATGTTACCACCCGCAGCAGAGCAGATGAAAAAATAACCTCTATCATTAAATCAGGCTCCCCTAATCATCTATGTCCACCTAAAATATTCCATGTGGCACGAGAACCATTCACACTTTGACTAGCCGATATCATGGCAGTAATGTGCAATCAGGGAATCTTTCTCAATGACTGCAAGTCAGCGTCAGTTCTCCCAGTCTCAGAGAAATCCAATCTTGATACAAAAGAGCTGAGTAACTATAGGCCAAATCTCTAGGCTACCCCATACGGCAAATCTTTCAGAAAAATTACTTAATCAGCAACTAATGGCCTATATTGATAATAACCACCTGTTGGATGATATCCAGTTTGGCTTTAAGAAACATCATAGTACCGAATCTACACTGGTGGCAGCAATGAAAGAAATTAAAGCCTCTCTTGATAAACGAGGGAATGCTGCTCTGGTGCTGTTGGATCTCTCTGCAGCTTTTGACACAGGAAACCACCTGGTGCTGGTTGGCCGCCTGCAGAGTACAGGAATATGGGGCACAGCACTCAATCTTCTTCAACCATTCCTGTCAAATAGGCAGCAAAGTGTCTTGGTGGGTGATTTTACCTCTCAATTCTATACCCTGCCCTCTGGGGTTCTAGAGGGTTCGTCCCTGAGCCCCACATTGTTCAATCTTTACCTTATTCCACTTGCTGAACTCATTAAGTCATTCTAATTTTCCTTGGCATCCTACTGACATGACATGCAGATCGTCGTGTCACTCGCCGAAAACACTACTGATTCCAGGGACTCCTTTAGGGAATGTATACTGGAAGTAAACACCTGGATGGGCAATAATTCTCTAAAATTGAACTCCTCCAAAATGGAGGTTACTTTGTTTGGAATTAACCCCTCATTTTGGACACATTCTTGGTGGCCCTCTGCACTGGGAGCACTTCCTGCCCCAGTCCCAAACGAAAAATCTGGGGATATTGATTGACAAAGATCTGAAGCTGCAGGACCATATCTCCAAAGTTACCTCAGCTTCCTAACACTCTCTGAGACTGATTAAAATAATTGAGAAATATCTGTCCTTCGAATTTCTGAAAATAGTGGTTATTTTATTAGTTCTGCAAGGCTTGACTATTTTAATAGTCTTTATCTTAATATATCGGCCAGAATCCTAAAAAAGCTACAAACCCTGGAGAACGCATCAGCACGCTTTCTCCTAAAGGTGTCTAGATTTGAATCGGCCAAGGGAGCCATTAGGGCACTTCAATGGCTTCCGGTAAAACAACGGATTATGTTTAAAGCTCTGCGCACAGCTTTCAGGACCCTACATGTGAATGGATCAGTATATTTCATAGAGTATTTCAGATGGGACACTCCGAGCAGGTCTTTTCACTCGAGCACAGCAACAAATCTTGTAGTTGTTCCTTTTAGGAAAGCTACACAGGGTGATAACACTTTCTTCAGATCTGAAGCCTTGCTTTGGAATTACTTGCCAGGGGAACTTAAAACTTCGACCTGTTCACAAGACTTTAGGTAATCTCTTAAAACATGGCTTTTGTCTTAAACTAGGAAACTTCTAGGTTTCATCTTCTGTCTGGTCTCCACAGCGCCTAGACTCTTCCGGGCAATAAGGTTGTGCTTAACAAATATTTTTCATTCATTCATACCACATTATAATCATTGCCGTTCAATGTATCTTCTGCTCCCTAAGCCTAACTCCTAAAACAAAGACATTATTTTAACTAACAAAGATGAGTTTCTCCACATGCAACAGGAAATGTGAGAAAGAACAAGTTCTGAATACACATGAATTCTACTAGCAACGCTGACTTGAGAGCGGCAGGGAGAAATACTCATTACACCTACAGAATTTGGCTAACATAAAAAACAGCATGTGATTTCATAAAGCACACATATACATGACTGTTTATTACTGAGCACATTTAAGTCGATGCATTACATAAGCATACGAATTATAACGTTCATTAGTAACAGGTATAATTGTTTACATTAACGCTTTCATCTAATCATATGCAATTGCAATGTTGGTTTCTCCACGTTATACAAAAATATGCCTATCACTTCACCTTGGCTGTTATTACAGTGCACAATCTAATGACACAAATGTTAACACGATAAGTATTACATGCGATGCGGACTATCCATGATTATAATGCACCCCTACAACCGACAAAGCAATGTGCGCTCTATCAGTGGCAACGCGTATGGGGAAACATTCCTGTGATGTGGCTGCACCTGCCATAGAGTCTTGTGCCTGGCTGCCATCAGTGAGGTCGGGAACCAACAGCACATCGTGTGAAATACGCCATAGCAGCAGATTACTCTGCGTCTGCTCAGAACATCCTGGGTGGAGTTTTGTGTTTTATCGGAATTAAGGGTGGTCCCTCTAAGCTCTGCGAAGACATAGCTATTGTAGCAATAATCCAAATGGTACTACCCTCTCTGTAAGGACCCTGAAGAATTTAGTTTCCCTCAGTCGGCATCTCACTCAGGCCCTTATATGTGAAGGGCTTACACCGCTGTTGCGTCACTTTTTGTGATTGTGATGCTACAATGGCATAACATATGTGCCACACCATCATATTTACAAAGTGCCCCCTCTAAGCAGATGCATCACTTTGTAAACTCCTGCTCCACATTATACCTGCGTCAGGTATAATGTATGCAGCGTGGACGATCCCCATGAGAAATGCTCATACAAGTAGCGCAGTTAAATCTATGAGATTTCACTATGCCACTTCTAAGAGTTCACTGCGTCAAATCCTTACACCTTCTTCTTAGCAGGCGTAAGGACTGTCGCAGTCCCTTTTACATGGGGCTCACCTATTTGTAATGACACATTGCTGGAGGTGCATCTGTTTTGCGACACACTCCAGCAATGCGTCATTACTGCTCCACCAGATACTTCAGGATTCCTGATATATCTGGTCAATCCTTGCGACGTGGAGCAATGTACTATAAATACGGTGCATTCAAGGTTTTGCAAGGATGGCGCAATTAAAATTGTTGCATCACTGTTTTCAAACAGCGATGCAACACTTTTCATAAATGAGGACTTCAATTGCAATAGTCCCTTGTAAGCTTTGATTTGGAAGCCAGTCACCATTTCGATCTTTATTTGTTTCAGTGTACATGAAGGGACCGATTCACAGTACTAATTTAAGACAAAATCCTAAACTTACTACCATTTTGGTATTCACAGAAGTCACTTACTCATTTTGGTATTCACAGAAGGCACTTACTCATGTCAGTATTCACAGAAGTTAGGAGTCCTAACTTTCGGACTCCTAAACGCCTTCTGTGAATACCGAAAGATTTAAAGTTAGGATTTTTCTCAGGTTAGGAGTAGTAAAGTTAGGACTCCTAACTTTAGGTTATAGGAGCCCACATTTGCAATCCAACTGCCCTTTTTTTCCTGCCTTTGGCTTTTTAGATTGCCATTTCTAAATTATAAGTAGCTAACAATCTGGACCTCCAACTAATGAACGTAGGGGTATCAGGGATATTCCACTTGCTTGTTATACATGACGGGCCAGGGCCATAGCGATAAACAAAATTGCGCTCCTGGACCTCGACCTGGTAAGACCTGCCCCGTCAACTCCTACTGCCAAAATTACCATATCTGCAGTAATACTAATTGACGTTCCTAAAATGTTCGACAAAAAATATTCATTCTCATGTCAGAACACACCTAGTCCAGGGCAAGAAAAAAACATGAACCAAATCTGCAGTCCACACCTGTTACACTTATCCCCCTTCAACCCCCCACCATTTGGCAATTTTTTCCCTGAGTGTAATATAAATAAAAAATTGACATAAAATGCTGGCTCTTAAGTCTACCAGTCATTAAGACCTGATTCGCCATATACAGAGAATCCTCAATGTTTACACCACTGTTCCCCAACTTGTTCTCTCATTTTAAGTTCCAGATCCCAATATCATCTGCGAGCGTTTCAACTAATAATTGATATATCTTACCAATAGAGCATTTTCTCCTTATTCTTTCAATCAGGGTAATTTTTTCCATTGTTGGCCCTAAACCTGTCCCAGTCCTCCCCAAAAAACTACGGACTTGTAAATATTTTTAAAAATAGTGTTTCTGTATACCATATTTCCCCTGTAAACTTGAAAAGGATAACAGTTGACCGTCTTCAGAGAGAAGTCCCTTTGATCCCTATCTACATGTATCCTGGTCCCAAAATATTGGCGGTAAGAGGGCAGAAGCAGAAAATGGGGTATAAAAATTAACATTTAAAATATTCACCCTTTTTCTTATTTGATTCCAGACTAGATACGCAGCTTTGAGCACCTTGAACTTAGTCTTTTTGCAGTAACTGGGCTCTAGAATCCTTACCAAGCAGCTATAAACTTCCTCCCCAAGGCCAAATTCATAGATAGTTGGTCTCCTAGCAAACAGTAGCTCAGCCTTACCTCCAACTGTAAGGGGCCCCAAATGTTGCATCATAGAAGCCCAATAATACAGCTAAAAACATGGGATACCCCAACCTCCCCGATGTCTCGAAAGTATCATCCATTTAAACGCCCTTTTTGGCCTTCGATACCCCCAGAGAAATGTTGAACAAATCCGATCTATCCTTGTAAAACAGGAAACAGAAAACTCAAGTGGAATTGTTCTAAAAAGATACAATAGTTTGGGCAGAACCAACATTTTTAAAACATTACAGAGCCCATGGAGAGAGAGATGCAAATGATCAAGCCATTCCAAATTACTATTCACCTTATCCAGTACTGGCATAATATTCAGATCAGGAATTTGTTCAACAACGTGGTAGGTTTAATATCCAGATAGGTTGCTTCTGTGACAATTGGCAGATCTGCCGGTGGGTTGCTATGAGAATGAAGCATCTGAGTTTTTTCAACATTCAAATTATAGCCTAAAAAACTACCAAACACTTCTACCAGATTCTTAATTGCTGGAAAAGCCAGAGTGGCATCGCTGGTAAGCACCACAATATCATTGGCATGAGCCAAGGTTTTATACTCAATATTGTTGATTCTGACAGGTTTTATGTCAGGGCTCAGATTCAGTCTATTAAGAAATACATCAATATGTAATGTAAATAGCAGGGGGGAGCAAGGGCACCCCTGCCTTGTGCCTCTGCTGATGTTAAATACATTAGATTCCTGAACTGAGATACGTATAACCGCCTTTTGGATTAACATAGAGAGCCTTCACTGCTTGCACAAATTTCGGGCAGAACCCCTTCCATTGCAGAGTATGCCATAGAAATCACCAGGAGGCCCTGTCAAATGCCTCGGCACCTAACAGGATCACCCCTAGCGAAGATTCAGTAGTCTACACCCAATCAAGAAGGGCAATTACCCGTCTTACATGATATGCTGTATCCCGTCCCGGAATAAATCCGTTCTGTTGAGCTGATACCAGCGGACTTATGACTCTGCCCAGCCGACAGGCCAAAATGTTTGAAAAGATCTTGCTGTCCGAGTTTATAAGTTAGGTCGGTCTATATGAATAGGGCTATAGCTCAGGTTTATCCTTCTTCCTAAAAATGATATTAGTAGTTTGTCGCCACCAATCAGGGGTAGAGCCCTTTTGAGCAGATTGGAATAGCAGCATAAGGTCTTGTTGCAGTACATGTCGGAATGTCCTAAAAAATTCCAGAGGGATACCATCCAGACCCACCGCTTTCCCCAGGGCCAACGACATTATGACCCCCTCCACTTCTTCCCATGTGATTGGTGCTGCTAACATCTCATTCTGATCGCTAATAACCTTAATTGTCGCCAAATCAGAAGAAAATTCTTGCATTTGAGTCTTGCCACCAACGGCCTCTCCCTCAGTATATAATTGATGATAGTATCTATTAAACACTTTCAAAATTTCACCAGAAGAAACCTGTACCTGGTTAAGGGGATCCTTAATGCTATGAATCTGCTTAATAGCTTCCCTATGATGCAATCGCTTGGCTAATACCCTACTCATCTTCTCTCCAATTTCGTATATTTCGGTCTTAAACTGGGCATATTTCCCAACTAATCCTTCACTAACATGCTGATGGATTTTCATTTTTTAAATAACAATGGCCTTTAAAGACTCTTCAATGCTGAGACTCCTTGTTATATTAACCATAAATTCCATTTCTATTAGCCTCAACGGCTCGATCCAGTTCTTTATCAGCTTGTTTTTTCCTCTGATTGGCTATAGAGTAGCTGATGCTCTCACCACGTACCCCTGCCTTAAAGGTGTCCCAGGCCATCGTGTCAGATGCTGTATGTCTATTCATTTAGAGAAACACTTTAATCCAGTTACTCATGTACGTACAGTATGTTTGATCCAGCAGCTACTTTCTTTCAAATGTCCAAGTCTTATGATTACAATTTCTACTAATTGGTAGCTCTAGTATTACTGCATTATGATCAGAAATAATCCCAGATTTGGGGATTTGCATATAGCCATGTCTGAGCTGGGGTGGCAGAGTGGGCTAAAAAACGGCGATAGATCAAACCCAGATCTTTTGACTGGGTGTGAGTGTTTGATTGGCTCAGATGCTCCATCCATCACCACCCCCTTTTGTACCGCTTTGGCCGCGATAAGTGTGGCAGGGTATGCTCAGACGTGAGTCCCTTGCTCACTTTGCCACTGGATTCAAGCAAGCCGGGCTGAAGACAGCTGGAATGCCAGAAACCGGTCCTCGGAAGCTTGTTTCCGGACCAGGGAAGACATGGCTTGGCAGTTTGGGCTGGACTGTTCCCATGAGGCACAGGGTCAGACAGATTTGCATATAGCCATGTCTGAACTGGGGTGGCAGAGTGGGCTAAAGAATGGTGATGGATCAAACCCAGATCTTTTGCCTGGGTGTGAGTGTTTGATTGGCTCAGATGCTCTGTCCATCACCACCCACACCACCACCCCCTTTTGTACAGAAATATTCCCAGGCATAATCTCAATATTAACAGTCTCAACAATTTGTGTGGGGACAAAGAAATAATACAAACGCACTAGTTTTTTATGTGGTGCTGAATAAAACGCTGGTCCTGGATCATCTCTTTTATGCCTATGCCACACATCAATCAACCCAAATTCCCTAGCTAGCCCCTGAGTAGCTATAAACACTCTAATTTTCTTTCCTCTGTATAGGGTATTCCTAGTAATATCAACTTTGCCATCTAAGTGCAGATTAAAATCACCACACAAAATTAGAGGCTGTGGCCACAATACTAGCTCAACACTTAAATAATGCAGCACTTCCGGGTCATCCAAATGCGAACCATAAATAGAACAAATTGTCAAAGGGGAGTTATGAATTGTAATTTCCACGATGGCCCAACACCCTAAAACATCGTCTTTCACCCGCTTACATACCCCAAGATTACGTTCTGAGGCTACCCCTCAGTTCGTTGTACCTTGCCTTGTGCAAGCCAGTGTTTCTTAACCCAGATCCTGCAACCACCCACGATTATTCCAGTCTCCTGTAAGCATAGCAAGTCAACTTTCATACTCTGTAGAACTTTAGCTGTCACGCCTCTCTTCCTCCTATAATTTAACCCAGAAAAATTCCATGAACATATTCAAATTCTACCCGTCATTATCATACCAAAAAACATAAATTCCACCTCTTATATGACCCACTCGAACTCAAAGCTGCATTTCATACCAACAAGACAATTATCATTTTTCTCAACGAAAAAAGAACCATGACCATATTTGATACTCATCAACCAAACAAACCCACTGTGCCTCCCAATACCCCCACCCACACCCCCACTCCAAACACCTCTGTAATCCCACTTCCTCCCTTCCCACCCTCCACTCAAATGAGACATAAGGACTGAGTCCTCTGTGATGGGAAGCAGATAATGACTCCCCCTTGTAGGAGTTTAACAGAAGCATCAGCATTGGCCTTAAAACCACTGAATTGCACCCAAAGTAGAGCAGAGTTTGACCATAGTTCTGTGTCTGTGGCACATAGCGATGCAGCCATTAGACCACCACACTCACCGGACACACCGGACACAGAGAAGTATCAGAGGAGTAAGATGTGAATGGTAATTACTGTGTGAGGAAGAAGGTAGTAGCAACCATCCCTGCCCTATTACCTGTTCCTGCCTGGTTCAGCCCTATGCATCATGCACAGGGACATAACCTCCCACTGACCCCCGGAACACTCTGCGACATTCACCTGGAACCCGACAAAGACTGCCATATCTTCATTGGTTGCCAATTACACAGCAATCCTGCTGCGGACTGCACACTCCCTCTACCAATTCACTTTCAATCCCCAAAGGACTCTGGTTGACCCACCACATTAGATGACTGTGAAGGTGTGCACTAGCAGTGGCCGCATTGAACATGAACAACAATCTTGCAACCCCCCAACATAGGCAGACATCCATGTATGAAATAGGGCTGTGTGTAGAAACTACAAAATAGGTAGCAGGCCAGAAGTGGTGCCCTCCATCACATGTGACAAAAAAATCAGTTTGCATACCTACACCCACACATCTGTGTGGACACAGCCTGTTTTGATGTATAACATTGCTCCACATGGCCTGAGTTTAGACACCACACTCACATTGCTGAAGAGTAGACACATAAGTGCACAGGTCTGCTAGCAACTATCCTGAACACAATGTCTGTCTCACAGAGGTGGAACTGTCAAAAGGGACCACCCCCCATTGTACATGCATCAGTCAGTCCCTCCCTGTGTAGGGACGATGCTCATTGTGGCACACGATTTGTCAATCTGATCAAAACTCATCACAATTAGACACCAGTGAAGTTGCGTAGACTTTATTTGCATGTGCGTGTCAGTACGGACAAGGCAAGGACCACAACATGCAGGGAAATGCTTAAGACACTTACACACAGCATGTGAACATGTCGAGGTGCAAGAAATGGGGAGGCAAAAATGTACACAAAGTCATTACAGATGGCAACAGTCTCAGCCCATCTTGCCTTGCTGGACGAGTCATGTGATGTTTGGCATCTGCTCATTGTCCTGTGTGAGGGGACAAGACTCACAGTCCATGAGGTCTGCATAGTGCTGTACCACCGGATTGAACCGACTATGTGCTCTGCTAACAGTGAGCAGGTAAAAGGGTCCAGCAAGGTCACATGTCGTGCTGTATTGCCAAGTGTTTAGTCCCCCTCCAGCAGTATGTCAGATTTAGGAATGTTGCCAAACGACGCTGTGCAGCTCTGCCCGTGGGACTGCATCACCTTGCACAGGTGTGGGTACACACTCGTAGTTCCACGCACATGAGTTCAGAGTCCAGACAAAGGCAAACATGTCAACTGTTGTGGTGGGATATGAGAGCATTATCCATGATGCAGCAAGGTGTTGGGACCTGTGCTGTGGTGGACAATCCGATGTGGCTGCAGGAACGTAGTTACTCGTCCATGAATGCGAGCACAACTACATGGGCAATCTGTTCCAATAGTACGTCATTGTCTGGGTGAGCCAATCCATTAACTGGTCCGGGCAGATGTGTGCCGTCCACGCCATTTCACGAATCCGCACCACAGCCCAATAGAGGAGCACCTCGATGTGGTCACTGCACACGAGGAGTTGTGCAATCTCCCATGCACAACTGCCAGCACATACGACAAAGATCAGTGCATCCAATGCACGGGTATCCCAGTGACACTCCTGTTCATGGGCCAACTGGGGGAGCACTTTCAAGTCATAATCCAATTCTGCTACCATTGTGTTGGATAGGTAGACCTCCATGGGCCACTCGGATGTGCATGATCAACAGTGGAACCAGGGCTGGACGTAGGCAGGACGGAAACTCAGACGGAAACTAATTTGTGCACAGTACAGTTCCACCTGACAGGGGTTGTGCATGTCCCCGGGATGGCCTACCATTGCGTTTGTTGGTCTTGTAGCACAGGCAATCCTCAGACCGGCGGCAGTTCGGTGGACGACATGGCACATTTCTGGGCAATGAGTAGTATGTGTGTGCAACGTTACGACTTGTGGGTTGTTTTTAAGCAATGTGTCAAGGGCATCCCTTGCAGGTGTAGCTCGTGCAGGGACAAGTGTGTGTGGGGTGTGGGGAAGGTGGTCTTTTATTAATAAAGGTCAAGGTATGGGAGTCATCAGAGGCTGGTCTGGTATCTCACGCAGGGTGTGCCAGCCACATTCGACCAATGGTCGGGGGTTTGGTTGTCCTTCCGCCTTGTGTATTGAGACAAAGGAGCACTCATACCTACTGCTTGCATTTCTTATATGTACTGCGGCCTTAGCGCTGACTTTGATGCCAGGCCTGTGATTTGGGCTGCACCAATTACATAACACATCAGCAGTTGGCATGTTTGAATGTACCAAGGGCCCGATTGGCCTTGCGCTCCTTGTTCAGTCTCTCTCTTTCTTTCTTTCTCTCTCTCTTTCTTTCCTTCTCTCTTTCTCTCTCTGTCTGTCCTTTGATGGGTGCCTGTCACACCTTCTTATCTTGGATATTGTCTTGCAGGCTGTGGCTCACAGATTATGCAGGGATGCCCCGCCATGACTCTTCAAAATAGTTGTTTGGAGACAAATTAGAATGTGATATTTTGTTTGGACATTCAATGGTGAATGCATGAATCTGGTTTTCTGTACTCACATGTATGTTAATTGTTGTTAAGGTGCAACATCAGGCGGGTTCTTTTGTTCATGGTATTGTGCCGTTGATGTGCAGTATCTTGGTACGGGGGAGGTAGGGGGTGCCCAGGGTAGGGCCTGGGGTGGTGGGGGTTGTCCTGGGGTTGGTGGCGGTGGGTGTTGTGGCCCTCTTGGGTGTCTGGCCCGCATGATCAGTGGCTCCAAGGCATCTGTTGCCCTTCAGGTGTGGCTCTGGGCTGAGCTCCCTTTTGTGGTGCAGGCTGTCGTCCAACTTTGCACCAGATTAGAGCAGGTGTTTTTTTCCTGCTGCTAACGCGCCTTATCGCATGTTTTGTGCTCTTATTGCTGATCTGGCTGGTCGTTCAGAATGTTGCGGAGTGGTGTTGTTGCGGATTTTGGCCAGGGAACGCCTCCTCTGCATCTCATTAGCAATAGTTGCCGGGGTCATGTGTGGTGATGTTTTTTGCGCTGTTTTCGCAGGTAAACTGGTGATATGGGCTTTTAGCACCAGCTTGTGAATGGTAAGATAAATTTATTGTGATTTTGGCTGCGATAAAGTGCTGTCAATTTGGCGATAGTCCCTTGAGAATATGCCCCAAAGAAGTGTTTTGCGGCTGGGTAGCACATTAATTTGTTGGTTGTGCTTGGCTGGAAGAGTGTGGATTTGAAGTGTGGCTTATGTGGGAAGTGGTTAACCATCATGAGTGGTAATCAGAAGGAAGCTATTTTATGTGCCATTTGTCGCCATTATGTGGTGGAGCAAAAAAGAGTAAGAGATAGTGGCTGAAAGTGTAATTAATGCAGAGTGGAATTTGTGGGAAATGATATGGTGGTGTGATTCATTGGCAGAGGCTGTTCAACTTGCATTGGTGAGAATCAGAACTTGCACATATATATGCAGAGTGGTGTAAATAAGAATGAATGAAAGTTTCATGAGAACTCATGCCTACTACTCTTTAGGTTAAATTGATTCCAGCTCTATGGTGGTATGTTAATCTACATGTGCTCATTCGTTTGTTGAGTGGTACTGCCTGATGGTTGGTGGAACCTTTCATTACCATGTGGGGAAATGCCATGTCTTTACTATCTTTCTGATTTCAAGGAGGTCTATGTTTCTTGTCTTTGCTGGAAGAGATTGTCATGGCTTTGATCGATCTATAGAGAAGAAGGCTTCACTGGGGTATTTCCTTTTGTGCTGGGAATGATTAGTTGAGGTAGTGGGTTCTGAGATCTGTGAGAATCTGTGCTGCCTTTCTTGGTGCGCCCTTGCAATATCAATGTGCATTTAAAACACTTCTGTTCGAAAATATTATCTTCTTTTCTAATAAATAAATACATTAATGTTAATGAGCAACTAACCATAGGTTGTCAGGGATGCGCTTGGCAGTCTAGTGTGATGTGATTCTATAGGCAATGGTGGAGTTGTCTTTCTTCCGCAATTTGAAAGCGTCGCCATTGTACAAGTAGAGGGGAGGATGGCCCCTAGCTGCAGTCCTTTTGCATAATCTAGGTGACACCTGACATTGACAACGGTGGCTTGGAGCGTCTGTGAGAAACTTGATGAGAAAGATGCATCAACGGGTTTTCACAGTGCAGAGTGAGCTTCTGATAACTTGGTTCATTAGAGGGATCACGGAATGACTGGAGTCCATGATCACTCCCAGATGTTTTACCTCAGTCACTGACGCTGGGGGCATATCAGATACTTAAGGGCTGGAAGTTCAGAAGTTCAAATCTCTGTAAGTTTAAGGTGGTGTCTTAGAGCCCATAAGATTGACCCTCAGAGTGGGATGACCAGATAAAAAATCAAAAAAACTGAAACATTTCACAAACATAGACGTAGGACTACATATTCACACTGACCAAGGGGCGCAGAATGACCTAAAAGAAATGGATCACCAAAAAAGAAAACATTGGCAAGGAAGGAAATAATTTAATTTATTTCTAAAAGGCTGGTAATTCATTGGAACACATAAAAGATTGTCTCCCTCTGTGTTCAGTCGACTCTCTCTAAAAACCGGGACATGTGCTGAATTTAGTGAAATCTCCTGGGTCAGATGATGAGAGACTGGGTCTGTTCAAGCAAATCTAGATGTCTGAGGCAGTGGTCATCCTTTCGTTGTTTATAGGTCCTTTGGGTCTAAGCCAATGCTTAGAGGAGATAATATAAACATGTGATTTAAGTGGTTGAGATGAATCAAAATATACTGATAGTTAAGGAGGATATTAGTCTACTTTGGTTCCTTTAATTCCAAGTTCATCAAATCCCTTTAGGAGGATACGGTGGCTGGCTTTTTTAATGGTTTTAGGCAGGTGCAAGAGTGAAAGAGTAGAAAATCCATTTCAGTCCACCATTGTCTTGTGTTTATTCCAGATGCTCATCAACTTGGACTAAGTGCCCCTCCTAGAGCAGGACCCTGTTTGATGGTCTTAAACAGTTTTTGTTTTCATTCAGGACGTCACAGATATAATTAATGGCAACTATTTCAATCAGTTTTGAATGTGCCGTTGAAGATTGATCGATACCTAGGAGGTTCTGCCACATTGAGGTTCATCTTGATGAGCAGTCTGATTTAGGAGGTCTTAAAATCTGAAGGGTAGGAGCCAGTTTTAGAGACTTATTTATGGAAGTTCTTGCTAGTTTAGTAGCAATTGCTGAGAGTAGAACGTGGTACCAGTTGTTGAGCGTGGGATGTCTTTGAAGATTTGAGTGGGACAGAGTTATGACTGCAAACATTCTGGGAGCACTTGTCATGTTCATGGACTAAAATAACCTGACTGTGTGGAGACCGAGCTGATTAAATGAGAGCAGGGTGCAATGTAAGTAGGTTTTCCTAATCTTGGTTTCCGTGGCCTAGATGTATGGCGTCTTGCTCATGGGGTGTTGTTGTGGCATCTTTGCTTTGGAAAAGGTGTACTAAATGTTGATGTTACAGAAAGCTTGAGAGCGGAGAGTCTCCATTATGGTCCTTGGGTTGTGGATTCTGTGACAATCCTATAAACTTCCATAATAGGGAAACTGGTATTGAAGAGTCATTGGGATAAGTGGAAAGTTTATGCCTTCTTACAGGATGATTTTTAGATCCTGTTAAATTATTGGAGGGATAATATGTCATGTTGGTTGTTAGATTTCTTCCATTCACACTGCAGTGCAGTCATTTTAAAATTCAATTTGTTTATCTTGTGTTAATTTAAGGTGTTTTAGGTCAATGGGGAGAGGATGTGTAGCCTAACGGTTAAGGTGATTGACTTTAAATCTGGGTAACCGGGTTCATGTCTTGGCAAAGACGCTCAACATCCTGTGATTCTGGGCAAATCACTTAATCTCACTGTGCCTAACAAAAATGTATGTGGCCTCATGTAACGCAACTGGTGCTCATGTAAAGCGCTCTGATACATGATTGCGGGTCAAGGTTGCGCTATATTAAACTTCATAAAAAATAAATAAATGACTAGTGCATAATTTGAGCCTGTGGTTGCAGGTGGGGCCCACTAGCACTTATGTTTGGCAACTGGCACCTATCTTTCATCAACAGATGTTTATTCACAGGAAGAGAGAGAAAACCCCAAAAAGTGAAAAAAAGAAGGAAGAGAAAGACAGAAAAACGGTTACAAAGAAAGTAGGATTAGAAAAAGAACCTACAATAGTGAAATAATGGGCAGGAAATGTCTGGTGGTGGATTAAAGAGGGATATGGTGCAATCAGACTATGCAGCTTAGGTATTTGGCACCCTGGGATTCAATAGCACCTGGCGCAGGCTTCTGAACAAAACTTCGAACACCGGACCTTATTCTTTTACAAATTTTGCCCTGTCAATGAGTAGGGTGTGTAGATGTCCTGAGGGGAATGAATCAGTCAAAGCTTGTGGGAGGCCAGTTGCAGAGGTGGTGTACTAAAATTATTTGGTCTGGAGGTGAAATGTCCAAAGGATGAGTGTTGAGCGCTGTGAGGGTGAGTTTGATCAATTATTTAAATATTATTTGGCAGGGAGCTATTGCTATCCAGGTAGAGAAAAGATTGCATATGTCTAGCATGTGGGCAACTACATTTGTAAATCCAGAGATGAGTTGTGAACATTTGAGACATCCTAATTTGTCCTGAAGGATCTTAGTTGGGTGAGATTAAGTTGGCCACATGAAATGTCAAGGTCACTCAGGGGGAAGATTCTGTTTCGATTTAAGGTGATATCTGAGATGTCATCTAGAAATACATCTGTAAAAATGCTCTATTGTTTAACAAGGCTGTATATCAGCTAGGAAGAGCAAGTGAAGGGATGTGATGGTGAGCTAATATTATCACTAATACTCCTACAAAGTGATATTTTAATCTTATCCAGTGTTTGTCAATCTTACTCCATTGTGCTTTTAAGTATACAATTTGTCACAAATTTTCGCAAATCTTTCTTAAAGGGTTAAAAAAAAATCCCCCAACAGTGTGCATTTAATTATATTCAACTAGTCTGGTGTGTTTTGTAATGCACTACTTGAACCACTTGCTGCAGCTTTTAATAAAAATCCCTAGCAGAAGTCAACTACAGCCTGTGTAAACGTAAGTTTACATTTGTACCCCTTAGACCAGAGGCACTAGCTAAATGGGCTTTTTTATGCAAAACTGGACACTAATTTCCCCAACAATTTTCTGTGAAGAGTATGTTTTACATTATGATGAGTGTTGACCTAAACGTTTTACTGCGTCTTTTTTTGCAAATGTTTGTATCAAAAATTCTTATTTGAGAAAAAATGTAGGGGTGTGCATAATTTGCGTTTGCATACTTATGAAACATTATGAAATGTTTCGGCAAAACTATGCAAAATTATGAGTAATTATGCAATTGCAAATCTGTCCTTTACCACTATATTTGAGTGCAAAATGCATTCTCGTGTCAATTTTGCATTTTGCCCTAAAAAAAATAGTGGGAAAACACAGTAGCCATGAACAACATATGCTCGCATTCTGGTTCTTTTCCTGTGAACTGCGGGATTTATTTGTGACTGGCATAATGGCATAATTACAGCAATTACACGTAACAGGCATATTACAAAATTCCCCAGTTTACTCAAATTATGCTGCCGTGATTTAACTTTCATCCAAGCCTAAAAAAAGTCATAGTCAAAAAATATAATAAATTGCAACTACAAATTATCATGTGCTTTACAATCTCAATAAATGGAGAGCATTATTCATACTTTTTTTGTAGACAGAAACTACACCAGAAGTTACCTTGATGTTGTAATTACTGGGGGACAGGCCCCTCAAAATAGATACTTATACCTATGGCCTTGGTTCAGCTAAATTTGGTCAAGATATATATGTGAAGATGGCCTCACTATAAGAGCCTTGAGAGTACCCTTCATTCATTTTCCCAGGTTGTTTCCGAATTCAACATTAATGAGGATTTTGTTTTACGAAATTATAAATATATTCCCACTGCCGCAACTCGTGATCACTTGCTAATGATATGTCACACTGACTACCACATTCAGCAGCCAGGAATGGATGCTGAAGTGACCATTTAGTTAGACAATGCAGTATTTGTTTCGGAAGCTGACAAAAATTGTAAAACTCAAGCAACTCCTATGCAAAATGTACAACTGCCTATGTTTGCAAAAGGTATGATTCTCAAACAGAACAAGGTGGGGACTGGGAGCGATCAAGGTCCAGCATACGTGCTCCCTAACATAGATCAGGGAAATAGGGTATGCAGTTCAGCCGCGGTCGGTAGGGGAGTACCTGCCGGGGCGGTGATGTGGGGAGGGGGAGGGGCAGGGTGGGGGGTAGTAATCTATGGATAATGGACGTTTACAGGTAAGTAAACATATAAATAAATCAAATGAATTTCGTTGCGTGCACTGCATTGCATTTAGGGATGCAGTGCACACAACGAAATTCGTTTGATTTATTTATATGTTTACTTACCTGTAAACGTCCATTATTCATAGATTACTTCCCCCCACCCTGCCCCTCCCCCTCCCCACATCACCGCCCCGGCAGGT
Source organism: Lissotriton helveticus (assembly GCF_964261635.1). Taxonomy (NCBI): domain Eukaryota; kingdom Metazoa; phylum Chordata; class Amphibia; order Caudata; family Salamandridae; genus Lissotriton; species Lissotriton helveticus. The sequence goes on along the minus strand of NC_136061.1, from coordinate 641,890,423 downwards.
ACTCCCCAACCGACCGCGGCTGATGCAGTTACTACATTTTATAGGGGTAAGGCCATCTTATGTCCTACCCAGACAAAAAAGTCAAGTGATAGGTCAAAAGGAAATTCGAAAATCAGGAGCAAGAGCCCTCACCCACTCAGTTGGATGGCATGCTGCATCATTGGGCAGTTTCTCATTAGGTTGGCAATGCAATGCCTAACAGGAACCCACAAGAGGGCTCTTTGCCGGAGATCTTTTTAAAAACTTGCTGTATAAAAAAGATTGTAGATTGAAAAAGAAAAAGTGAAAGTTAAGAATGACTAAGAGACACTGGGGATATTTTGTTCTGATGGTGGATCCTGTCATAATCAAAAGCAAGGATAAACAACGAAGGAAAATGATGTCACCCAATTAGGTGGGTGAGGGCTCTTGCTCCTGATTTTCAAATCTCATATGACCTGACTTTTCTATCTCGGGAAGACATAAGAGACCCCTATAACATGTAGGAACTACACACCTTATTTCTCTAAAAGGTGGGATTACACATAGCAGACCCTCTTTAAGAATTATCCGGGCAATATGGGAGTTGTGATTCTTCTGGTCAATTAGCATTATAAGTGACCAGGCGTTATGTTTTCAAAGAAAGTAACCACATTGGTGGTCCTGGAATTTTTGATGGAAGTTTTCTGCAGAGAAGAATTTCTCAAAATCCATGTCACAGATAATGGTGTTCAATTTACATCATCCAAAATGTCAAGATTTTTTTTTTTTTTTTTTTTAAACCTTTATTAGTTGCGTTCAGCACAAAAAACATGACAGTGACAGCACCTGCAATTCATTACAACATTAAACGTGGTACATTCCAGAGAGAGGGAGCAGCTTCACTCGGGCTAGTACATCACAGGTACAGTTTAAAATGTACATCAAAGAGATACCAGTATACCAGGATCCACCCCCCCATTACAGGCACAGGTGTAAGGCGGATGATCCCCACCACCCCTCCGCTTTCAGGCATGAGGACAGGCCATCAGGGGCGGCGCCACCACAACCCACCAAACCTCCATCGTCCGTGATCTGTCCAGTCAGTAGGCTACGCCATTACGTGCAGCTTTGTACCACTCGCGCGGTGAGCGTGTGCACCCCTGCCAAGCATCGCAACCAGCGTCTAGTGTAGGGATATGCAGGTCCTACCAAAGAGCGAGGCCGCGCTCATCGCTCCCCTTCGCAAGTGTCACCTGCATCAACGAGTATGTGTGGCCAACAGTATGTGCGCCCACCATCACAATCCCAAGATTCGGATGAGTAAAAGAGGTCCCTCCCTAAAGCAGTGTCACCAGGCCTACGAGTGTTACCAGCCCCCTCAATATCAGTCATAAACAATTGTCACGACTACCCAATTTAATGCAAGTGATGCAAATTACCTCTAACCATGTGTGAAGTAGTATGGTGAATGCGGTAAGTAGCAACCTATACGCTCACTGGCTCGGGACCGGTTCGTCATCTCCAGAGGAATCGCTGTGCGTCGCCTGAGACAGCCAGTACACTTGTAAGGGGGACCAAAAATCGCTAGGCGCGCATCGGGCGGGTAACAGTTCCGCATAAACACCATGCTGGTCCTGGCAGTATGTGAGGTCGTCGAGCCATTCCTTAAATTTTGGTGCTCTCCCTCTCCCCCACCTGCAAGCTATCCTTCGCTTAGCGAGGAGCAGCGCAATGTCAACAAATTTGCGGTCCGGTTTTGGCACTTGCTTGGTATACCCCAGTAGCATCACTATTGGTTCCATTGGTAGTGGGCCAGCAATCATTATCTGGAGTGCGGCGTGTACCTGTTCCCAATAGGTTTGTATGGCTCCACATTCCCAGGCCAGATGAAGGAAATCCGCGCCAGTCGCCCGGCACCTAACACACCTATCATCCTCCGAGAGATGAAACCGGAGTTTCCTGACTGGGGTATAATAGTAGCGTTGCACAAACTTATAGTGAATAATTTTCAACCGACAGCTGGAGGAAATCTTAGCCGTGACTGCGCAGCAATAGCTCCATTGCTCATCCGTAAGTGCAGATGGCAGTTCAGAGTCCCAGTTAGTCCGGGCTTTCGGCAGTATCACTGGGCGTTGCCCACGTATAGCGGCGTACAGTTTAGACACTAAGTGCTTGCCACCGGAGACGAGCATGACATGCAATGGCAGTACCGTCCCAGGTTCTTCCGGGAAGTTGGGGAGTATTTCGCGCATACCCTGCCGGAGCCTGATATAGTAGAACACCTCCATGGGCGTCGGAGGAGTAGTTTGGAACAACTGTTCCTTGGTACGGAACGTTCCGTCCTGAAATAGGTCTCCCCGTGTATAAAGGTGTATGCGTTTACACATGGACCGAAATCCGTTTTCCGTTAAAAGAGAAAGTTTCGGGTGATATGCAAGGGGCAGTGCCGGGGAATAGAGCATGGGGGCGTCCAACAGTTTAGTTACTCTCCGCCAGGCATCAATAGTACAGGTGACAGTGGTAGCGGGCGTCTCAACATCCCCGATCAGTCCCATCAGCATGCCCTTGAGCGGGAGCGGATGAACGATCCAGTCCTCAGCAGCGATCTGTGGCATAAAGGGAGCGGGGTTAACCCAGTGGTAGGAGTGTTGAGCCTGAGCACTGAGATAGTATAATTCCATGTCGGGCACATCGAATCCTCCCCTATCGTATGGCTGCGTTAAGACCCTCCAGCTAAGGCGTGGTTGCTTTCCACCCCAGAAAAGGCGCAGTAGCTCAGAGCGGAGCCGTTTGAAAAAATAGGCCCCCGGGTAGTAGGGAATGTTTTGGAATAGATATAAGAACCGCGGGAGGACGACCATCTTGATCAGGGAAGCCCTCCCTGCCATCGATATCGGCAAGGCCCTCCAGCGGGACACATTATCAGTCAACTGCGAGATAGCCACCCTGTAATTCGACCGGATAGTAACGTCTTTCTCGAGCGACACCTCTATGCCCAGGTACCTCAAGTCTGAGCTGCACCATTCCAGGGGGTAATCCAGCGGGAACCGGGTTACCGATACCGTGAGAGGGAAGAATTGCGACTTCTTCCAGTTTATATGTACCCCGGACATGCCACCGAACGCCACGAATTCCCTCAGTAGCGAATTAAGGTGTTCTTGAGGGTGACGCACGTACAAAGTAACGTCATCTGCGTAGAGGGAAATACTTATCTGCCGCTGAAGGCAGTTGAAGGCACTGGCCTTGTGCAATTGTCGAATTCTGCAAGCCAATGGCTCTATCGCTAAGGCGAAAAGCAGGGGTGACAGAGGGCAACCCTGCCGAGTCCCCCTCGTGATTGGCATCTGTGTCGAAAGCACCCCGTTGACGACGACCCTGGCGACCGGTGAGGTGTAGAGTAGTTGCACCCAGGCTATGAAGATCCGGGGGAACCCCATTCTGCTCAGAATAGCTATCAGGTAACCCCACTCCACCGAATCGAACGCCTTGGTGGCGTCCAGAAACACGGCAGCGACCGGCAAGTCGGGCGAGATGGTGGGTATCAGGGAGAACAGTGTGCGTAAGTTATGGGATGTGGCCCTCCCCGGGACGAAGCCAGATTGGTCCGGCAGCACCAGGGTATTCATAAGTAGAGACAACCTGGTCGCCAGCACTTTCGCGAGAATCTTCGCGTCGCAGTTTAGCAGTGACAGAGGGCGATAGGCATCAGTGTCCTTCGGATCCTTTCCCGGTTTCAAAAGTGACGTGATCGCTACCTCTCTCATGGAGCCCGGAAGTATCCCTACCTCGAGCTAATCCTCGAAGACCTCCTTCAGCACCGGCGCCATTATATCGATGTAGCATTTATAAAATTCGGCCGGTAGGCCATCCAGCCCCGCCGCTTTGCCATTGCCAAGGGACATGATCGCCTCTCTGATCTCGTCCAGTTCGAACGGGCATCCCAAGAATGCCCTATCGCTATCACTAAGCCAGCAGAGTGCGACGTCATCCAGGAAATTACCGAACTCCACCTCACCCACCTGCTGCATGGAGTATAAACGCTGGTAGTGCTGTAGAAAGGTGGTTTGAATTCCTTGGGAATCCTGGTAAGTCCTACCCTCCCCATCAGAGATTTCCAGGATATGGGTGGCGAAGCGCTGGTGCCTCGTGAGAGCAGCCAGCACCTTTCCCGGACGGTCCCCCTCACAGTAGCGCCTAGCCGTCCAGTATTTGCCCCGGAATTTCGTTTCCCTGGCCGCTTCCTCTTCGTAGGTCGACAGAAGAGCCCTGAATTTCCCCGCCAGGTCAGGGCAGGGGTTACTGATCATCTCTGCCTCCAGCGCCTTAAGCTCTGTCTCGATCTTAGTTAATGTGCGCACTATGTCCTTCAGTATACCGCAACTTTTAGAGATCGTGATCCCCCTCACTGTCACCTTAAAGGCTTCCCAGATCGTTTCGACCTTGTCGACCGATCCCTTGTTTCGCGGAAAGAAGGCTTCAATCTCCTCTCCCAGTTCTTGTCTAAAGACAGGGTCCAGTAAGGCTGAGGGAAAGAGCCGCCACGGCGGTCGCACCCTAGCATACCCCGGCATCCCCAGGACTGTCAAAACAGGACACTGGTCCGAGTAGGTACGAGGTAGATGTTTCACCCGGACAACTCCCCCAGCAAGGCCTCGCGAGACAAAGCAATAATCGATCCTTGCCCATGAGCGTGCATGTGCCGTAAAGTGTGTGCCTTCCCTAACTGATGCGTGTGTGTGCCTCCAGCTATCTACTAGCCCGGCCTCTGTCAGTATGCCCTGAAGTGTATCCCTGGCGTTAGTGTTGTACTGTGCACTACCGTCCGATCTATCCGCTACGGGACATAACGATAGGTTGAAGTCTCCCCCCCAAAGAATGTGAGTGGCTTCAATTTCCAGTACATGGCCCCACAGTGACAAAAAGAAACCAGGAGTGTCAACATTAGGCGCATAACTATTAACAAGTATTATGACATCAGTGCCCAATCGCCCCCAAAGGATGACGTACCTCCCCTCTCTATCCGCCCGCACTCCCAGCTTCTGAAACGGTAGCCGTTTGTTGATTAAAATAACAGTCCCCCTAGAGTACGTGGAATAGGAGGAAAACTCTCTCACACACGCCCATCTACTCGCAAACTTAGGAATACCAGTCGGATTAAGGTGGGTTTCCTGGAGCATAGCTATCTGCACATTGTGTCGATCTAAATAAGCAATCACATTCCTGCACTTGCGGGGGTTATTAAGGCCACGGACATTCCAGGACATTATTGAGACAGTATTCGACGTATCATCACCTGTGTTGGTCATAGTATCCCTGAAAGAAGCGTTCGGCCAATGCTGCAATCCTCAATCCAGACGCACCTGATGCAAATCTTTCCGCTGTCCAGAACATTCTCTGCCTATAAACAGCCGCACTTTCATACACATGAACTCCGGTACCTGCACACATGTCATTAAAGTCTTCCGCAACATCAGTTCTGCTTTCAACAACTCGCATCCCAGCAAACAATGCCCCCCCCTCCCTCCATGCACAACAACCCCCCCCTGACTCCCAGCTCCCCCCCCACCCACTGAAGCAACCCAATCTTGCCAGTACCGCATCCCCCCCCTCCACCCCGACCCCAACAAACAAGAACAATAGAAAAACCTTTTGGGGAATCCCCTCCTAAGGACACTAGAGGAATGCACCCAATCACCCCAACACTCCCCTCTCGACCCACGTGCGCCATACGGGGAAGACAGAGAAGGTGGGGTGGTGCCTGGCATGTGTGATCCCTGCAGGCTTTAGCCCATATTGCAAGTCAGCTCCTTCCAACTCCTCCCCCCATACCGGAAGAATCACCAAAAAGGGTTCATGAGGCCCATCCCAGGAGCAACCGCTGTTCATCACTGTCTCTGCTCCGCTGTCGGATCGCCCAGTCCTGGAACACCTCCAGCAGAGGGGCAAGAAAAATGCACAAAAAACAGGTGTCGCTCAACAGCAATCAATAATACAGCAAACCCATCAACTATGTTACTACCGGCAGGGCCGGGCCACCCCGACGGTAGCAGGCATCACAGCTCTAGGTCCAGCCGCCGTACCATCCGTCGGAGGCAGTGGTCGAATGTATACAAGGACACAGTTAGGACTCCTCGTGCTCGGCAGGGTTCACGTCTGCCTCATCCTCCCTTCCATCTTGTCTGCCCCTCCTGGCAGTGCGTAGTTTCCGAACATAGTCCTCGGCCTGCTGCGGGTTCACGAAGAAGTGTTGTTTGCCCTGGTGGGTCACCCTGAGCCGCGCTGGGTACAGAAGCGCGTAGTCCACTTGCATGTCCCTCAGCTTCTTCTTCACGTCCAAGAATTTCCTACGCTGATCTTGCACCATGGGCGTAAAGTCCGGATATAGGGAGAACTGTACGCCGTCACAAGTTAGATTCCGATGCGTGCGGGCTGCGCGAAGTGCCGTGTCGCGGTCCCGGTAGTTAAGCAACCGGGCGATGGTGGGCCGCGGCTGCGCCCCCGGCTTGGGGACCGGGCCCAAGGAGCGATGCGCCCTCTCCACAATAAATTGGCTGGAGAAGGCCTCCTTACCCACTGCCGTGATGAGGATGCACTCCACGTAGTCCTCCATGCGCCCAGTGTTGGTGGATTCTGGAACTCCCGTGACGCGAATGTTGTTGCGTCTGCTCCTCGCCTCCAACTCCTCGTTCTTCGCCGCTATAACTCTCAGGATATTGTCCATTCTAGTCAGGCGCGTATCGTGGGCAGCGGCCGTGTCCTCCGAGGTAGAGATGCGCCTCTCCGCCTCCCCCAAGCGCTCCTCATGAACCTCCAGTTTCTGTGCAACCCCATCCATTCGGGATGATAAGCGGTCAACCTTGTCGACTATCGTGGCGAAGCCCTGCCGCATCTCCTCCATCATCAGTCTCAGTTCCGGGGCCAAGGGGGGAGAGGGGGGCTCAGTGCCCGACGTGTGAGAGGCTCCACTGGTCCCCGCCATGCTGCGTAACGTTTTTTTGGCAGCCGCCGGCTCGAAAGATAGCTTGGGTTGCTTATTATCATTTTTGCCCATCGTGGCTTAGCTGTGAGCACCGTCCGGGCACTGCGACCGGTGCCAACGTCTGTGCCCACTGCTCCGAACCCAGTCGGCGTGTCCTAATGGCCTCACTTGCAGCAATCGCGGAAATGGCGGTATCAGCTCCTCGAGGGTAGAGGAATCACAGGCAGTCACTCCCTCACCCCCAGGGCCCCCGCATCAATGATGGAGCTGCGGGCGATGCGACGAGGAGCAGCGACAAGCTCCGTGGTCCGGAGTCCAGGGCGAGGCAGCGGGGGGTGGCGGTAGGCCGCAGGACGTAGTTGGAGGCCCGAGCGCCGAGTGTAGGAAGCAGGGGCCGCAGGCTGGGCAATATCTATGCCCTCCGGGGGTATGTTGTTGCCGCGCAGGTTCCCACTCCTAGGTCGCAGCAGGAGAACAGGGGCACCCTCGGGGCCCCGAGGCGCGATGTCGGGGAGATGTCCGCCCCCCTCGGCAGATCAAGGCCGGCGCCGCGAGGGTCACCCGGTCCTGCAGCGGCCCGCCGGGGCCGTAAGCAGCGCCCCAGCGCACCGCAGTGGCTTCGCAGGGGGAGTGACTCACCTCCGGCGCCGCACCAGGGCCCACAGCAGAATCCTCCGTCAGTGACACAGGCCCCTCAGCTCCGAGGCCCAGCCGCCTCGTGGAGAGCCGCGGCCTCGCGTGGCCAGGTGTCCGGACGCCTCAGCAGTGGGATCCAGCAGCGTTCACCGGTCAGGACTCCCAGCAGCGTAACTCCGGCATCCGATGTCGGATTTCCTCCAAAGTTGGACCGGAGGTGTAGCTCGGGTAGGTGTACCTGTACTGCAAATTCTGGGCATCCACACGCAGGACAAGAGGATAAATCAAGGATCCTTCTGGCCAGGCAGCCAGAGCCTCACTAGAGTGCGGCCATTAGCTAGTGCGCCCTCTAGCGCCTCCAAAATGTCAAGATTTTTGCTCTGGCACAGCACCAAACATGTTAGGACCACTCTATACAATCCACAATGCAAAGGCCAAGTTGAATGTTTTAACAGATATCTGAAGGAGTGCATCCATTTGACCATGGTTGTTGATATTCCTTTTATCATGAGAGAGTATGGATTTATAGAATCTTTCATAATATTGTTACTGGTGTATCACTAGTTATGAAGTTGAAAGAAAGGCAACCCACCTCACAGGTTTGTCCTTGGTGGCTCAAAACTACATTTTATATTAATGGTCGCACATTTAATAACATTGACTTGGGAAAATTTAGAACAAACTTTACAGAGAAACAAAACACCTTTAAAGTAAGGTATTATTTATTACATGTTATTTCTAGTTCTAAAATTTCTATTGGTGATTATGTTAGAATTCAATTACCTATGCGATCGGAGAAGGGTAAAAGCCAATTTTATAAACCTGTAAGAGTAATCAAGACTAACAAAGGGAATGTCATCACTCAAGATGGCAAATGTTGAAGTGTAAGAAAATTGTCTACATCTAAGAGACATCTATTTTCCATTGTTCGACAGCAATGTTATGAGAACATTTTTTATTGACAGTAATAAGGAAGATATTGAGAACATGTTTGATGCACCCATTGACTTACCTGTTGGCCAATCTAGAAGCCAAGATCAGCCTCATAGTGATAGTGAGGCTGAATTTTCCGATGTTGATCTTACAAGCCCGTGGACAGTAATTGTGAGGCTGTTGCTGATAGTACAAAATTCCTTCAGAAGTTCAGGATTCCATCTAGGAAAGTTTTGTTTAATGACTAGGGCACTGTTCTACATTAGTGTTTATTAAGAACGGAGATGTGTTCTAATGTCATGGAATGTTCCATTGTCATCTCAACCTTTTATCCCTTTCTCCTCCTTCCCTTCTTCCCATTGTCTTGTGCTCACCCTCACATAGATGTGAGGGATTTAAAGACTCTAAGGTTTACCGTTTGTCAGTTGCACAAATGACAATCTTTGTATAGCAGAACTGATTAAAGCTCTGTTTACTTCACTACTTCAGGTGCGCAATTTCCACTTTCTAATCGCTGACTCATTTACAAAGCGGAAGCTACAGATGATTTGTGGCTCTTGTAAAAAGGTTTCTTAATACCTGGTGCAATTTTGCTGTTTCTCGGGGGAAGACAACTTTATTTATGCTTTAATACTGTTTCAGGACTACATGAAAGCCCATTTGATCTCTCGAGACAGAAACCTGATGTTAATTACAAAGCATTTAGACTATAAATTACATATTGTATAATCAGTTCAAATGGTTACATATATTATAAATGTGGTATGGTGTTCCCCAATCCTGTGATAAATTTTACTCAATGGGAATTGTGATTTCTAGCCAACTATATATCACCATTAAATGTGGGTATCTTTCCGAAAACCTTAGTCAAATTTACTTTTGTTATATAACAGTAAGTGCTGTCACCATCTATCTGTACATCGCAATTGCCACAACAATACATTCCCCAATGTAATTTTAATCCTAAATAAAGAGGGAGGCGTAAAACAGAAGTGCACACTTAGGGGCCGATTAGGATGGCGGACGGACTTGCGTCCGTCCGCCACCCCAGAGGTGGAGGGACCGTCCTCAGGGGCAGCGGCGGTCCCTCCGTGCAAATTAGGATGTGACCGCCACCCTGGCGGTCACATCCTGGATATTTAATATTGCGGCGGGTGCAGCTTCAAGCAGCACCCGCCGCAATGTTAAAAGTGCATGTTTAACATTTACATGCACAAAGCGGCAGGCACCGCGCGGTGCCTGCCGCTTTGTGCTTGTAAATACTGGGGGGTACCATAGGTACCCCCCATGTGCACCCCCCACCCGCCTACACCCTGGGGGCCCGCAACGGGCCCCCAAAATCAAAAGTACACATGCTTTTCCACGGCGGAAAAACCGCCGCGGAAAAGCATATTTACAAATGCTTCCTAATTTGGCTGACGGTGTCTGATAGACACTGCCAGCCAAATGAGAGCTTTTCTGCCGCGGTTGTAATCCGACCGCGGCGGAAAAGCTGCGGACAGAAACCAAGACCGACCAGCCATCGTAATGCGGCGGTGGGTCTTTGGTGACTCCGCAGAGGATTTTCCGCCTCCTCCGGGCCAGAGTTGGCTTCCGCCGGCCCGGAGGAGGCGGAAAATCCTCCATCATAATGAGGCCCTATGTGTGCAAGACGGTAAAGGAAGATATGGAACTAAAGTTAACTTAATAGTCAATTATAAAAAATGCATTTATTTTTAATTCATTTTTATTTTGAAGGTTTTATATAGCGTGTACAAGACTCTTGCTAGTAACAGAGCGCTTTACAGGTCATACATGGAAGGAACAAAATAACATCACATGATCTAAGAGAAAAGAGTAATATAAATCTAATAATCGTACAGACTAAGCTGACCAAAGGTCGACTATAGAGCGTAAAAACAGCATATGAATACAATACAGTAAACACTTATAGAGTTTATGTGAAATTAGCCATGAGGATTGCTTTCACTTCATTTTTGAATGAGGCAGAGGAAGAGTTCATTCTTGTTTCACTAGGCAAAGCATTCCAGATCCCAGGAGCCATACCAGAAAAGGATCGGTTATAGGTTTTTTCTTGGCAAATTGTTGGGGTTTTAGAAGAAGAGTCTTGGCACTCCTGGAGGCTCTCCTGCCCACAGAGAGCACTAGTTTCTGAGCTAGGTAGAGTGGGGCATTGTGGTAGAGGGACTTTTGCGTCATACATGCGATTTTCAGATGGATTCTGGCTTTAAATGGTAGCCAGTTGGGTGCTCTCAAGTCTGGGGATATGTGAGAGTTTCTCTTAGAGCCCGTGATGAGTCTTGCAGCTGAGTTGATTGTGGCTCTTAGCGGTGCTGTTGATGACCTTGGGAGGCCGCATAAGGTTACCGCCCCATATTCCATGCGTAGGATTACTAGGGCTTGAACTACTTATTTAAAATCGTATGCGGGCAGAAAGGGTTTCAGTTTTCGCAGGGTCTTCAGGTGGAAGTTAGCTCCTTTGGTTGAGGCGCTGATATGTTTCTGCATGGTTAGGTTACTGTCAAGCGTTACCCCTAGCGATTTTGCTGAGTCCACAACGAGAGGTTGACCCTTAAGGGCTCTTAAGTGTTTCATCTACAATATTAGATGCATCAGTGATGTGTCCCAATATTATAATACATGTTTCTGTCAAAAGAGTACAATGAAAACTGTATTAAAAAAAAACAAATTGTAAAAGATCTTTATATTGCAAGTAAGCAAACAGAGAAACAGTGACAATAGGTAGCATACACTGTATCACCAAGACACTGCCATACAGACTCGAACTCCCTGCTGCCATAGTCCCCTGCCCACCCTCAACAATCCGTTAGGCAACATGAGTGCCCGGACACTCCAGGTGCGAAGCCTCAAATACGGTATTCTCAATGGAGGCACATATACCACCTCTATGGTCATTTCATTTCCCTCAAGATTTGGCCCATTTCTTCATACAGCTCCTGCCCTCATAGACTACCCTCTCCACCAGCATGCACCAATCCATGTCAGGCTTCCACTCAATGAGTTTTGGTGCCCGTTCATCCCACCGAACTTGCGCTATATTTCGCATAGTCACCATCAACCCCAATGTCACCCAGATCTGTTCCATTCGGGTAAGGTCAGTTGCGTCTCATACATTCAATGGGCACCACTTTGCAGATATTGCTCCACAAATGATATTCAAGCATGTAACCACTGGCTCTCAATATTGCTCTATGGCATGGCAGCTCCATATCGTGTGAAAGAATGTTCCCACTTGGCCTACATTTCTATGTTATTGTCTTGGTTATTGTTATCTCCGTGCACTCCTGATTTAAAGAAAGTTTCAAAAGATGCTTGAGGCGCGATCCTTGTCGCACTGTGCCTAGCAGTGCCTTAAGTAATTCAGAGAATGTGTGATTTGAAAATCACTAAGGACACGCACATTTAACATGAAACCATGAGGTTTCTTCACATTTTTAAAGTAGCTTGGTTATCTTTTTCAATAAAGCCAGTCATGTCATTATTGACATCATCATTTGTTTTTATTCATTGTCAAATGATTTTTCTTGTCGCCAGTGTTTGTAGAAGTTCATTCAAAACGTAAACATTTCATTGCATTACTTCATGCCCAATGCATTTCGGGTTATACAGGGTAACCCTTCGTCAGGGGCCTGGAAAATGAAAACATACAGGACCTTAGCGATCAGCAAACTAACCATAGACGGTTGAAATAACATAACATCTTCATTACATTAATTAAATGCATTGCATTACTTGCATATGTTAAATCTTAGCAAGTAGACCCTCTTCAAAAAGGATTTCATACATAACAACATTATTACACCAATCGAGCTATAATCACACGAACAAATGTTGCAAAATATCACCAGCTTTCTAGCTTGTGTAGAATATAGCATAAAAGTGCATGAAGCTGAGTGGAGGTGAGTTAACGTGCTGAATGAAGATATATAGAATCAGCTAAACAAAAGGAATGAGACAAACAAATTTACTGAAGAATAACACGCGAAGCTCTCGGCGTTTCAAACGCAGAAACGGTCTAAGTGTCAAAGACCCAATCAGAAGGGGTGTAATAGCCTTGTGGTATAGTCACGTGATTTGGGGAGTTCGTAAACTAGTCCGGAATAAAAATGGCAATTGAACACTATGATAAATAAATCAACTATTGCGTTCGGCAGATAGAGTGGTGTTTAGGCAAAATATAAAGTTTATAAGGCGTGGTTCGAAAACCGTATGAAATGAAAGACCCGCATGGTGATAGGTTAGCGATATAGATCACGTGGTTATCGACCAGGAAGTAAACTTACAGTAGTTTGTTTACTTCTGACACACAGAAGTTCAAAGATGCGATCGATGCGTCTATCGTTATGTACACCTGATGAGAAAAACGGAAAGCCTTCCAGGATATAGGACATAATTAATAAAAATAAAAGAATGTGGTTTAAAGAGACAAACAGTGTGAGCATGTCTGCTATTAAAGAATTACATTTGTCACATGTTCAATCGTAAGTATACATATAATACAGTGTGCTATATCATAAACTCAAAGAAAAACTAATTCTTAGACTTGCTTCATCATTATATGCTGCAATGGTGAGTAATCATCACATTGGCTAAAAACTGATCCATAGTCTGATCTACTGACATACAATTATGAGTCTCAAATGGATCTGGTGAGGGAGCGAAGGGACCTCTGAGTTCCAAGTTGTGCTGAAAATATCAAAGAAAACATGAAAATTCGATTCTGTCATTTATCCCTGTTGGTTGAAGGGCATTAAGTTTTTTAATCCAGAAGAATTCTGCCTTTAACCGCTGTTTCACAGGATCCATGTCACAGCGTTGTGGGAGTATCTCCAGTATGGTGAATTTCAGTTGTGCTATTTGATGATTCCTTTCTAGCCAGTGAGGTGCCACGGCTGATTTCATATTCTTTGTGCGAATGTTACTTTTATGTTCTTACATTCTTATTTTTATCTTTCTTTCTGTCTGACCGACATATATTTTGCCACATGGGCATTTGATGGCATATATCACATTCTTAGAATCGCAGGTACCAGTATATTGTAGATCTATTTTGTGGCCTTGCGTGGGATGCATGAATTTTTTTCCGGTTATTACATTGTTCCAATGTTTGCAATTTAAGCATTTTGACATGCCTTTATGTTGAATTTTAAATACTTTTTTGCTGGTTAGAACCTCCTTAAGGTTTCTTGATCTTTTGAATGCAAAAGTTAATTGGTCACTGTATAGATTTTTCAAATCTGGTTCATCTTTGATAAGCGACCAATGATGGTTGATAATTCTCTTGATTTTTTTGGCAGTTGTTGAAAATTTTAGGACACATACTGTTTTTTGTTCCTTGGTTTGTACTACGGGTGTCAATAGGCTCTCTCTTGAGTATTTAGCCGCTTTTCTGAGTGATTGCTCAAGGATCTCTTTAGGATATCCGCGAGAGAGATATTGATGTTGTTGCTCTTCAATGGTTTGTTCCAGAATGCGTATGTCAGAGGTGATTCTTTTTAGTCGAATGAATTGGGATGTCGGAAGATGTTTCTTTAAGGTTTCAGGATGAAAGCTTTGAAAAAGTAAACAGGAGTTTCGATCTGTGGTCTTTTTGTATACTTGAGTTTGTAGCTGTTGGTTAATGATGGTGATTTGTACATCTAGAAACAAAATTGTTTCCTTGTCCATGGTCAACTGAACCCTAGAATCAAATTCGCCCACACCATGGACAAGGAAACAATTTCGTTTCTAGATGTACAAATCACCATCATTAACCAAGAGCTACAAACTCAAGTATACAAAAAGACCACAGATCGAAACTCCTGTTTACTTTTTCAAAGCTTTCATCCTGAAACCTTAAAGAAACATCTTCCGACATCCCAATTCATTCGACTAAAAAGAATCACCCCTGACATACGCATTCTGGAACAAACCATTGAAGAGCAACAACATCAATATCTCTCTCATGGATATCCTAAAGAGATCCTTGAGCAATCACTCAGAAAAGCGACTAAATACTCAAGAGAGAGCCTATTGACACCCGTAGTACAAACCAAGGAACAAAAAACAGTATGTGTCCTAAAATTTTCAACAACTGCCAAAAAAATCAAGAGAATTATCAACCATCATTGGTCGCTTATCAAAGATGAACCAGATTTGAAAAATCTATACAGTGACCAATTAACTTTTCCATTCAAAAGATCAAGAAACCTTAAGGAGGTTCTAACCAGCAAAAAAGTCATTAAAATTCAACATAAAGGCATGTCAAAATGCTTAAACTGCAAACATTGCAACAATGTAAAACCGGAAACAAATTCATGCATCCCACGCAAGGCCACAAAATAGATCTACAATATACTGGTACCTGCGATTCTAAGAATGTGATATATGCCATCAAATGCCCATGTGGCAAAATATATGTCGGTCAGACAGAAAGAAAGCTAAAAATAAGAATGTCAGAACATAAAAGTAACATTCGCACAAAGAATATGAAATCAGCCGTGGCAACTCACTGGCTAGAAAGGAATCATCAAATAGCACAACTGAAATTCACCATACTGGAGATACTCCCACAACGCTGTGACATGGATCCTGTGAAACAGCGGTTACAGGCAGAATTCTTCTGGATTAAAAAACTTAGGGGCACATGCATCAACCTATTTAGGAAGTGCAAACGGTGCGAATCGGTAAATTCGGCCGTTTGCGCTTCCTAAATACGTTTTTGGGATGCATCAAACACTTTTTCAGAATTAGCATTTTTTTGCATTTCTTAAAAATGCGAATGCATTTAAGGAATCGCATTTGTGAGATTCCTTAAATGCAATGCATCAATTAAAAAAAAAATGCGAATGTTGAAATTGGAAGTGCAAATTACCACGAGGTTGACCCTCGTGTTAATTTGCGAAAATCTTTCTAAATACAAAAAAATGCATTTTTTACACTGTCATGTTACAGACACACATGTCCTTAGGACATGTGTGTTTGAAACATGCACTTTCAAATACATTTCAGGGGTGCAGGGGGGGGTCCTTTGGACCCCCCCCTCTGCACCCTTGGAATGCATCAACAAATTGCGAATTCGTAAATGCCTTTCCATTGACTCCTATGGGCCTTTCGGCCCATAGGAATCAATGGGATTTGCGAAAAAGCAGTTAGGAATTCGGTATTTATTTGCGATTCGGTAAAAATTGCAATTTTTACCGATTCACAAATAAATACCGAAAAAAATGATGCATAGCATTTTGCAAAACTTAATTTGCGATTCGGTAATTTTCGCAAATTAAGAAATGCAAAATGTATGAATGATGCATGTGCCCCTTAATGCCCTTCAACCAACAGGGATAAATGACAGAATCGAATTTTCATGTTTTCTTTGATATTTTCAGCACAACTTGGAACTCAGAGGTGCCTTCGCTCCCTCACCAGATCCATTTGAGACTCAGAATTTGATGTCATGAGATCAGACTATGGATCAGTTTTTAGCCAATGTGACGATTACTCACCATTGTAGCATATAATGATGAAGCAAGTCTAAGAATTTGTTTTTCTTTGAGTTTATGATATAGCACACTGTATTATATGTATACTTACGATTGAACATGTGACAAATGTAATTCTTTAATAGCAGACATGCTCACACTGTTTGTCTCTTTAAACCACATTCTTTTATTTTTATTAATTATGTCCTATATCTCGGAACGCTTTCCGTTTTTCTCATCAGGTGTACATAACGATAGACGCATCGATTGCATCTTTGCACTTCTGTGTGTCAGAAGTAAACAAACTACTGTAGGTTTACTTCCTGGTCGATAACCACGTGATCTATATCGCTAACCTATCACCATGCGGGTCTTTAATTTCATACGGTTTTCGAACCGCGCCTTATAAACTTTATATTTTGCCTAAACACCACTCTATCTGCGAAACGCAATAGTTGATTTATTTATCGTAGTGTTCAATTGCCATTTTTATTCCGGACTAGTTTACGAACTCCCCATATCACGTGACTATACCACAAGGCTATTACACCCCTTCTGATTGGGTCTTTGACACTTAGACCGTTTCTGCGTTTGAAACGCAGAGAGCTTCGCGTGTTATTCTTCAGTAAGTTCGTTTGTCTCATTCCTTTTGTTTAGCTGATTCTATATATCTTCATTCAGCACGTTAACTCATCTCCACTCAGCTTCATGCACTTTTATGCTATATTCTACACAAGCTAGAAAGCTGGTGATATTTTGCAACATTTGTTCGTGTGATTATAGCTCGATTGATCTAATAATGTTGTTATGTATGAAATCCTTTTTGATGAGGGTCTACTTGCTAAGATTTAACATATGCAAGTAATGCAATGCATTTAATTAATGTAATGAAGATGTTATGTTATTTCAACCGTCTATGGTTCGTTTGCTGATCGCTAAGGTCCTGTATGTTTTCATTTCCAGCCCCCTGACGAAGGGTTACCCTGAATAACCCGAAATGCATTGGGCATGAAGTAATGCAATGAAATGTTTACGTTTTGAATGAACTTCTACAAACACTGTCGACAAGAAAAATCATTTGACAATGAATAAAAACAAATGATGATGTTAATAATGACATGACTGGCTTAATTGAAAAAGATAACCAAGCTACTTTAAAAATGTGAAGAAACCTCATGGTTTCATGTTAAATGTGCGCGTCCTTAGTGATTTTCAAATCACACATTCTCTGATGTTGTTGTCTTGCCCATTTTCACCATAGTTGTGAGGTTCCGTAAAAATTATTCTGGGCATTACCGAATATGGACGAGTTTGGTATCTACGAACCGCAAATGACGAGTTCGGCAAGTGTGCGAATTTTCGCTACACTACCTGCCAGGGTTCGTCTAATATTACGTGTTCTTTATCTGAACCCTTGGGTTCCATTTTAGATACGGCATCCATTTTGTTTCTTGCCCTCACGTAGTCAGCGAGCAGGTAACTGTTCGCTTCTTGACCCTCTAGTTCCCAGCCTTGCGGAAGACGCATATTCCTTTCATGCGTCTTTATGGCCGGAGGAATGGTACAGTGAAGGCAGATGGCTCAGCTTGAGGGTAATCTGGTCGTGCCGGTCTATTATGACAGCCGTGCAGGCGATGGGATCCAGCTCTTTGATCCTAAGATCATGCTTCCGATATTACCCCCACACTCTTTTCTCTACACGTGTCTGACTTCCTTGCAGCTGCTCTTGTCTCTTCTTCTTTGTCATTTACAACTCTAATGGGTGTGCCTAATGGGGAAGATGTACTTTTACAGTTGGGAACCGGCATTGCTATTGTAATTATGTTCCGGGATTCTGAACAAATGAAAGCGACCTCTTTGAAGTTTACTGTGAGAACCGAATTGTAATCTTTTGTCCACATGTTATGCAATGGCAACATTCTGTATAAAAGAGAGCGACCTACAAACACAATTTGAAGCAGGCTCTCAGAACCTACACACTGTTGTACTTCTTGTGACTTTTGCCTCCCTGCAGTAATAAACGCTGATCTTTGACGCCGAAGGAAGTTTCCCGTGTCTCTGTAATTTGTGCGCCGAAACAGGTATCCCATGAAGGTTATAGGTGTTGTTCCCTGGCACCGCTGGTACTGTTAAAAGTCCAGTCCTTCAGTTGGCGCCCAACGTGGGGCGACTTCAGCGGTACCGGTCCAAAGCCTGATGATCGTGAGGAACTTTGTGTGAAATCTCCGAGGGAAGGTGCACCCCGCTTCATCGATCCTGTTGTCGAAATAAGTGGCCCGAAGTTTTTCCCTGCGAAGATTCCCGCCTCCTGACGGCTGCGACGGACCGATGCCCTGACTGTCGACCTGTCTTCGACG
Organism: Lissotriton helveticus; assembly: GCF_964261635.1. Classification (NCBI taxonomy): domain Eukaryota; kingdom Metazoa; phylum Chordata; class Amphibia; order Caudata; family Salamandridae; genus Lissotriton; species Lissotriton helveticus. Next base: position 641,872,079 of record NC_136061.1, on the reverse strand, counting down.
CCCGGCGTAGACCTTACGTACAAGCGAGACGATAGACGGGCCTTCCTGGTGACGCCATTGAAGTTCTGAGTTAAGTATTTGTGGGTCGCTCCCAGTTCTTAGTGGTTGTTCTAGCTTTTTGAAAGCTTTGTTGTTAGCCTTTAAGGCTTTGTTGTAATAGCTCACCGAGCTTTGTAATAGCCTCCTCAGGCTTTGTGGTTAGCTCTCCGAGCTTTGTGGTAGCCTTAAGGCTTTGTTGTATTGCATGGTTCCATTGCATTTGTGGTTCTTAGTATTGGTTCTTAGTATTATTTGACAGTTGCAATTGCCAAAAACCGAGGGTTTTGACTTACACGAGGTTTTATTGCTTCGGTAATCCTTGAAGTTTGATACTAGGTTAGTGTGCACGATGCCTAGCCATAGTGGTTTGTTTCGTATTTTCCAATGTTGCGCAACGGATTCCCGGTTGGAGGACTCGTGTCCGATACCTCCAGTTGGAACTCCAATACATGATCTTTATAGTCGACATGGGGTGGGTCCTATAATATATAATGATTACTGGGTCCGCTATACAAAGAAAGACGGTGACCTTAGATGGCCACCACATGGAACTTTTGAACTTTCGATTTTAGACAATCTTGAGGCTAAATTATTTTTAAAGAAAGCTAGGCCAGCTATGTTTGATTCCTTTCGGATATGGCGTAAAGAGGCCAAGCAGAAAGAAATCAAACAACTTAAAAAGGATCAAAAACAAGGGTTCGTTCCGATAATGCAAACTATACGAGAATGTAAACAGGACAAAGAAGAAAAGGAAATGGAAATCTCTACTAGATTGCATCACATGAAAATAGATAAATGTTACCCGGTTTTACCGAATAATCTAGAAAAGAAAGAAGAAGATTTGAAGGAGGATTCCTTGTTATCATATTTGATGAAATCACCACCTCCTTATGTACAGGGTGCTACTGCTCCTGTAGCTGCTCCTGTTATTCCTCCTGTAGTTCCCCTTGTTGCTCCAGTGGCTGCGGGCCAGCCCGTTGTTAACCCTACGTTTGTTTCACCACCTGTCCTTGTTCCTACTGCTCCTGTACCTGTACCTTCGCAGACTGTTGTTTCTGCTACTCCAACTATCTTGTCAGTTCCTACTATGCCTTCTTTCACCTCCAGTGTTGTTGCCCCTGTTTTTCTTTCCCCTTCTGTTCGTAAGCGTGTTCCTAACTCTGTTGCTACCCTTTATTCACCTCTTTCTGGTCCGTTATTTTCGTCTGATTCATCTGAAACTCCTCAGAGACGGAGTCAGATCCCTAGTGGTAGGGAGAAAGAGACATTAATAACCATGGCACATAGGTGGATAAGACATCCTGCTAATTACACTCCTCGTGTGGTCTTTGATACATTTTCTCAGTTTAATGAGCCTACGCAGAGATTCGTGTTTGAGGAGATGTGTAACTTTTTGAGGGAAGAATGGTATAATGATGATGTAGATAATCTACCGTCCGATATAATTGAACTTCAGAGTCACTTTTCCAACGGTATGATCATAGGTGAAGATGTACGACGTGCCGTGGATTGCTTATTAGCGTTTAGATCCACAGCACATTCTCGGGTGTCCTCAGATGATACCACCGAGAATTGGAAAGCGGTTCCTGGTCAATATCCCATGAGAGAGGTTCCGCCACTGTGGGTGCCTGGTGATCCTAATGCAAACCCTGTGGTTCTACCGCATTTTCGAAGGGTATGGATACATCTTCCATGGAAACGATCGGAAGTTTTGCAAGTGAAGCAATCCTTACCCGATCCGCGTAAAAATCCGGCTGGTTATTATAAGGAATTATCACAACTGGTGGAAGCTTCTATTATGAACCTTGCCGACATCGACATGTTGTTTGGCAATGTTGTACCGCAACCAGTTTGGGCCAAAATTCGTCAAGCCAACCACGCAGTTGAATTAGGGGGTGATTGGGCTGCACTGCTAGCGGCTGATGCATTACAAGTTGGTGGGGCTAAGCCCGACCAGCTAATCTTAGACTTGCCGCAGAAAATCATTACGCTCATGAAAACTATCATGCCAGCGATGAAGGTGAACTGGGATAAGTTATCAGCTTGTAAGCAAAAGAAAGACGAGAGTGTCTCGGATTTCTTTACAAGGTTTGAGGAAGCGTTTGTCGACCACAGCGGACAGGACATGGGAGCTGAGGGAGGCCAGCGGTTATTTGTTGACAAATTTGTGTCGAATTTGTTGCCTGAATTAAGCAACAAACTGAAAAATTCAGAGAGTGCGTGGGCAGTTTCAACCCCTGCGCAAATACTAGCAACAGCCCAGTATTATGAGAATAGGGAAAAGGAAGAAAGTGATCGTGTAGAGAAGAAAACGAAGGAGCTAAAAACGAAGGTTTTGTTACAGCAAGCATACCCTCCACGATCAAACCAAACTGATTCACAACAGCAGTATCGACCACGAGCACAGCCCGATAGGACACAGCCGCGTTCTGACAACTTTGATTATAGATCTTCCCTTGGGTATAATCAGTGCGCATATTGTAAGAAAGAGGGACACCTAAAATATGATTGTCTTGCCTTACGGGACCGCCTAAATGGTGTGTCAGCACGAGGAAATCGTGGTAGTGGTCCCCAACAGGCATCACGAGGTAGAGGTCGTGGTTCATCCCACAATCAGAGTGATCGTTATCAAAATCAATCAGATGCAAATAATTGTTTTGACCAGCGAAATGCAGGGTCAGTCCGATCTGCACAGTATAATGTGGACGATTATTACGTAGAGCATGAGACTGTTGTAAATGACCATTACTAGGACAGCCAACGACAAAGAGAGGGAGTAGTGTCAGTTCCGGTCGATCAGAGTGGGCCTTACGTTGCAGTGGCTACATCGGGTGTAGTTGAGCCTTTTCTGTTAGACACTGGTGCGACGAAAAGTTCCATCAGGCATTCGAAACTCCCTGGCGCACCTTTGTCTGGCTTAACGAACGTTTCCGTAGGATTCTCTGGCGCCCCTGTTAGCAACCCAGTCTCTAGTCCTTTGCCTCTTATGATTGGTCCTCGTGAGCTAACGGCTCCACTGATTCTATCTACAGGTTGTGGTGAGAATCTTTTAGGCCTGGATTTGTTGAAACGACTATATGCAACATTGTATTGTTCCCCCGAAGGAGTGGAGCTTACATTGGGACGGAGAGTGATCTCTCCCATGTATTTGTCGGTCGATAAATTCCCACCGGAATTGAGTTCCCTCCCTGCGTCCCTATGGGCCACAGGTCCCAACGATGTGGGACTGTTGGACATTCCACCCTATGTGATTCAATTGAAACCAAATGCGCGATTACCACGTTTACCTCAATATCGTATTTCTCTTGAGGGCGAACGAGCGCTGTTAGCAATCGTTCATGATCTCATTGGAAAAGGTGTTGTTGAAGAAACTCGTGGAAACGTGTGTAACAGCCCTGTATTGCCAATTCTGAAACGAACTGACCCAACTAAACCTCCTGTGTATCGTTTCGTTATAGATTTGAGAGAGGTAAATAAAATAGTGGTTCCACAATTTCCTGTGGTTCCTGACATTACAGCCTTACTAACAATGATTCCGGCATCTGCCTCCTGGTTCACGGTGATCGATCTAAAGAATGCCTTCTTTAGTATTCCGATTGCCGAGGAAAGCAGAGACCTATTCGGATTCTCATTAGGTGGTCGCAGTTTTAGGCTAAAACGCGCTCCACAGGGCTACTGTGAGAGTCCGTCAATCTAAAGCCAAGCACTTAAAAGTCAGCTTGATGCCTTTGTTTTACCAACGGGTGCAGCTTTGATTCAATACGTTGATGATCTTTTAGTGGCAGCTGATACAGAACCTATTTGCAAAACAGCTACGGTATCTTTGTTACACTATCTACATGACTTACACCACAAGGTATCGCCTTCAAAGCTACAGTATTGTCGTCAAGAAGTTACCTATTTAGGTCACTTATTGTCAAGAGAAGGGAGAAGGTTGACCCCAGAGAGAATTGCAGCGATTACCCGAATGACTGTGCCAAAAACCCAGAGAGATGTTCGCGCCTTTTTAGGTATTACGTCCTATTGCAGACAATGGATTCCAAATTTTTCATTGTTGGCGAAACCATTGATAGCCCTTACGTGCAAGGATGTTTCATCCCCATTGCCTTGGACTGAAGAGTGTCAGAGAAGTTTTTCTGAATTACGTAATGCGTTGTGTTCAGCTCCTGTGTTGGGTACTCCTGACTACAGTAAGCCGTTTACACTATACGTTCACGAGAGGGATGGTTGTGCGTTGAGTGTTCTGACACAACCTTTTGGCGGCAAACAACGCCCATGTGCCTATTTTTCTTCGACTTTAGACCCAGTAGCAAGAGCCTTGCCAAGTTGTTTAAGGGCAACTGCAGCAGCTGCGGCGTCCATTCGACAGTCCGCAGGTCTAGTCATGGATAATATGCTTACAGTAATGGTTCCACATGCAGTTGACACTCTATTGAATCGAACGAAAACTCAACATCTGACAAGCGCAAGATTGTCTGGATATGAGTTGACGTTGCTGGCCAGTCACATACGGATAAAACGATGTAATGTGTTGAATCCAGCAACATTGCTGCCGATCGACACAGAGTCAAGTGGTGAAGCAGTACATGACTGCTATCTCAGAACTGAAGAGGAAACTAAGGGTCGTATTGACCTAAAAGATACTCCATTGACAGATCCCGATGGTACTTTGTATGTGGATGGTTCCTGTTTTAAGTTGCCGAACGGTGATGTGACAACTGCGTATGCTGTAGTAACATTGAGAACGATTGTGGAAAGCGCAAGATTAAGTCAGAATTCGGCTCAGGCTGCCGAGTTAATCGCATTGACAAGAGCATGTGTGTTGTCTAAAGATAAACGGGTGAATGTGTTTACAGATAGCCAGTATGCGTTTGGTGTGGCACATAGTTTTGGACGACTGTGGAGAGAGAGAGGATTCCTTACGTCGCATGGCACGAAGATTCAACATGGTCAGCTTGTAAATGATCTTTTAGATGCACTCACATTGCCTAAACAAGTGGCCATAGTCAAATGTAGCGCACATCAGAAAGTAACAGATGATGTGGGTCGTGGAAATGCGTTTGCGGATGAAACGGCTAAAGAGACGGCTAAAGATTTGACGAACAGAATGTATGTTACGAGCTCAGTGAGATGGCCAACAGAGACTGGTATGTGTGAAGACACATTTGAAAGTGTGAAAGGAATACAGAATGAAGCCACTGAGACAGAGAGGACTAAATGGAGAGAGAGCACGGGAAGATTAGATGAGAATGGATGTTGGGTTGATTTATCAGAGAAGCAGAGATGGATGTTACCGGATGCGTATGTGCTCGCTGTTGTTACAATGGCTCATGGTATGGCGCACATCAACACTAAAGGCATATGCAAGTTGTTGTCTCATGTATGGAAGAATGATGGGATTACTAAGTGTGCCGAGAGAGTGGTCAAAAATTGTATGGTGTGTTTGATGCACAATCCTGGTAAGGGCACTCCCACTCCACCTGGCCATTTTGCCCCTCCTACATACCCTTTCGAAGTCATCCAGTTGGACTTTATCCACATGGACCGATGTAATAACTTGAAGTATGTGTTGGTTGTGGTGTGTGCATTCTCTAGGTGGATTGAGGCCTACCCCCTTAAGGATAATACGGCTTTATCCACGGCAAAAATCTTGCTCAAAGAATATTTTCCTCGTTACGGAATGCCTCGGGTCGTATGGTCGGACAACGGAAGTGAGTTTGTTGGGAGTGTGATGAAGAGTGTGTGTCGCGGTTTAGGGATAGTACAAAAATTTCATAGTGCAAACCATCCACAATCAGCAGGCTTGGTGGAGGGATATAATGGCACTCTAAAACTGAAATTGGCTAAAATTCAGGCAACAACTGGTTTATCATGGCCCGACGCTTTGCCTCTAGCTCTCCTGTCGACCAGGGCGACTGTACACTCTCGAGTAGGGCTCAGCCCATATGAGATTGTGTTCGGTCGTCCTGCCAATGTATGGGGAGTCCCAAGACCTAAGGAATTTGATAGAATTGAATACCCTATGTTGATCGATTATCTCTATGATCTGACTGCTAAATTGAGTTTGATTCACCAACAGGTCTTTGAGGCTCTGCCGTCACAAACAGAGGGTCCTGGTCATCGGCTCCAACCAGGAGACTGGATCCTCGTCAGAAACTACGGACGAAAACGAAACCTTGAACCAAGATTTGTGGGCCCGTTTCAGGTTCAGCTGGCTACGAGGACGGCGGTTCGACTACACGGACGTCGGAACTGGGTACATGCTACCCACACGAAAAGAGTCCCGCTTCCTCTGCCGTCGGACACCTGGACGAGAAGAGGTCTTTCTTCATCTGAGACCGACACTCCGCAACGTTTCGTTCCATTCAGCGAAGCTCGGCTTGTATCTGACACCGTTGTTGATTCCCCTCAAACAATTTCCTCCACGTCAACCTTGGAAAATTTGACTGTTGAACAATCACCTGAACAATTGAACACTCCTTTGCCGTCCAATCCACTGTTTGAAGATCAGACTCACCCTGGAAGTAGCCGATATTTTCTTCGTCCACGAACAAGCCACAAATAAAAAGATTTTTTTGTTTCTAGGTTCTACATTGCTCTGAAAACAGTGGACATTATATATATTGTGTATCTTTTTCTTTTTCGTACAGCCAAGAACATTATTTAGCTAGAACCTACCATCCAGGTTGACCGTAAGGCCGTGCGGGTACTTCCTTCTGTTTAGCAGCTATCGACACAAGGTTGGTTTCTATTATCAATTTCTGGGAATTCCTGGGAATTGATAACCGCTACTCAGAACAAAGTGCGTCAAGAACGTCGCGGACGGTCGTTAGGGGATGGAATCATCATTGTCTGAGCTGTCGAAAAGAGAAGAAATGTTGGCGCAAAGATCTACATTGCATAAAATATTTCATACAAAATGGTTTTTCTTACAGGTGGTCATACTATTCCTGACTATATCTATGTTACTGGTAGGGGGAGTATATTATGGGTCCCAATTCTTATTGTCTTCTGCTACATCTACTCTCCCATCTCGTGATCTATATTTCGTTTCTACTGTCTCTCCACATTCCTTTTATCTTCTGCCTCAACACGAACAAGTCAGACGTGCGGAATTCAGAAACAACTCTTTTATACAACTCCTGCATCAGCATCAGTTAGTGGTAAACACTACCAATTGTTGGGTGTGTGGGTTAATGCCACATACTATGGATAAAGGTATTCCGTACCTAGTTCTGCCTTATAGTGCACAAGGGTCAGCTCGAGCATTACAAACTATGTTCCGTAGCGCACTAGATTCCTACCCCCATCGAGAACCACGGTCAGCAAACTCTGGTCCTGGTCCGTACCACAAGACTCTGGCGAGAGCTATTGCAGACTTAGATAGAGATATTTTTGACGCATCGCTCATCCCAGAGGAAGAGGTGCGAGCATATAAGGAACTAAGTGAGGCTGAGTACAGCTTATCAGTGGGTGAGAGGCAGCTTAAAAGCTCGCCACCAATATGGATTGTACCTCACCTTGGTAATTTCTGCTTGAAAGGTCTTGGTCGAAATCCGAGAGCTCAGTTTGGGGAGAGTGCTTGTACCGAGACGTATGTCTTACCGACGCTCTCTTCTCCTGTCTTCCTGCCTGCCAAGGGTACCTACTTTGTATGTTATGATCGAGCCTATACGTGGTTACCTCATGACTTCTCGGGTACCTGCTATATTGCGAATCTTTTGCCTCCCACTTTCACTGTGGCCTCTGATTATCACAGAAATAGAATTGTGAGAGGTGTGGTTAGCAAAGAAGATACTTCCGGACAAGAAGCGGGAGACTTCTTTAAGGGTTTCCTACCATTCTGGGGACCGATGGTTAATAGCAGGAACTTGAGGCAGTTAACTCGTGTAGTAGAATCAACTGCCAACATAACTGCAAATGCCCTTGGTAATTTGACAGCCGAACTCCAGGCGGATAGACTAATGACGTTGCAGAACCGTATGGTTCTAGATATCGTTCTAGCAGATAGAGGTGGGGTTTGTAAAGTCATCCATTCGAGCTGCTGCGTATTCATACCTGATAACGCTCCAACGGTTTATCAAGCCATCTCTAAGTTGCACAAAATTTCGGAGTCCATACACGTGGACGAAGGAAATTGGACGCTTCTGGGATGGTTTTGGGGTCTGATATCAACTTGGGGTTGGAAGATTCTGATGATCATAGGGGTTGTTGTGACATTTCTGTTCTCATGTTGTCTTTGTGTGCAATGTGGTCCTGCCTTATGTGGCCTTTGTGCTACGACGTGTATAAGACAGCCCGTTGTCACCAAGGAGGCATTGAAGGATAGAATAATGTATCAACAACATCTGGATGATCTGATGAGTATCGAAATCGATTATGATTCCGACTAGTGCTTGCCTACATGAGGGCAAAAGGACCGTCTGAGGTTCCGTAAAAATTATTCTGGGCATTACCGAATATGGACGAGTTTGGTATCTACGAACCGCAAATGACGAGTTCGGCAAGTGTGCGAATTTTCGCTACACTACCTGCCAGGGTTCGTCTAATATTACGTGTTCTTCATCTGAACCCTTGGGTTCCATTTTAGATACGGCATCCATTTTGTTTCTTGCCCTCACGTAGTCAGCGAGCAGGTAACTGTTCGCTTCTTGACCCTCTAGTTCCCAGCCTTGCGGAAGACGCATATTCCTTTCATGCGTCTTTATGGCCGGAGGAATGGTACAGTGAAGGCAGATGGCTCAGCTTGAGGGTAATCTGGTCGTGCCGGTCTATTATGACAGCCGTGCAGGCGATGGGATCCAGCTCTTTGATCCTAAGATCATGCTTCCGATATTACCCCCACACTCTTTTCTCTACACGTGTCTGACTTCCTTGCAGCTGCTCTTGTCTCTTCTTCTTTGTCATTTACAACTCTAATGGGTGTGCCTAATGGGGAAGATGTACTTTTACAGTTGGGAACCGGCATTGCTATTGTAATTATGTTCCGGGATTCTGAACACATGAAAGCGACCTCTTTGAAGTTTACTGTGAGAACCGAATTGTAATCTTTTGTCCACATGTTATGCAATGGCAACATTCTGTATAAAAGAGAGCGACCTACAAACACAATTTGAAGCAGGCTCTCAGAACCTACACACTGTTGTACTTCTTGTGACTTTTGCCTCCCTGCAGTAATAAACGCTGATCTTTGACGCCGAAGGAAGTTTCCCGTGTCCCTGTAATTTGTGCGCCGAAACAGGTATCCCATGAAGGTTATAGGTGTTGTTCCCTGGCACCGCTGGTACTGTTAAAAGTCCAGTCCTTCAGTTGTGCATGAATAGCAACATCTATGTAAAAGTTTGGTACCTGGACCTTCTAGCCACCTCCAATGGGATGCAAAACCTTCAGGCCACTCATCATTCTCCAGGCCCCTAGATCCTGCTCCAATTGTCCCTAAGTCGAACAAAGGTATCAGGTATGTGATCACTTACAAATCAGCCTTAAAGTGGTGAGTACTCGGGGGTGCTCCTCACCCCATTGCAGCACCCTCTGCAATGCATGACGTGTTTGCAATTAATGATAGGTTACTGCGGGTATCAATCTATACTCGCTTTGGGAGTCCGCAAATGGAATCACCTCTCCCTGTGTCTACAAGTCTCCCACTGTGGAAAGGTCAATTAGGTCCCACTTATCAAAACCCCACTGTATCCTCAGCATGCTCAGTTGTGCAGCATCCTATAAAGGATTGGCTTGCATAATTTTAATCGTGCCAATCCAAAGCATTCAGTGTTTTGTTCTAGAGGGTGAGTGTAAATGCAGTCAGACTCGAGAGGGACGTGATAATCACACCACCGTAAATGGCCCTGAAGTAGCCCCCAGTTACATCATTTGCCTGAGCTGTGCTGCCAGTAGTATTTTTCTATGTTGGGAAGGGTAATTCTTCTGACGTACGAGCCCCTTGTTCGTTTTTTGATAGCTAGGCCCCCATCCCAGAGTAGTGTAGAGTTATACTGTTGATCGCCTGGAAATAGGATGTTGGGACGGGGTAAGGTGTGAAGTGCATAAAGTAAGTTGAGAAATTCCATCATTTTCAATAAAGCAGCATTCCCAAGGAGTGACAAAGTAAGGGTTCTCCAGTGCTGAATATCTCTCCACAGGTGTGCGAATGAAGGCTCTTAGTTGTGAGTGTAGAAAATGTCAGTGTCTGCGGTGACACAGATCCCTAGGTAGCGAAACCTGTATTCAACAATGCAAGTCGCACAGTAGCTGGGGAGGTGCGGCCCCATCCATGTAGGAGATAGATCCCAAATGTTCTCTAATTGATGGTGTAGCCTAAATATTAAAAGAAAAATGTGAGTATGTACAGGATTCTGTTGAGAGTAGGGACAGAATCTGAAACATAGAGTAAAATGTCATCTGCATAATGGGAGATCCTGTCCTCCCAGTCCTCTCTCCACTTCAGTTCTCTAATCAAGAGGCCACTCCTAATCCAGGTCACCAACGATTTTAAGACCAGGCAAAGATCAATGGGGAGAGTGGGCACCCCTGTCTCATGCCGCGTTGAAGGCAGTTCCCCATTGACATTCACCTTACGACAGCTGGGTTAGAGAAAGCACAGGCCTCCATCGCTGTTGAGAGAAATAAGAGAGGCTGCTCCCTCCAATCATGGTGCTTCTCTCATACTGGTTACCAGCATGAGAGCAGCACCTGGATTGCTTAAGGGAATTTGCTGGAGATCGCAGCGTGGAGGATGTCGGAGGTCATGCAGCAAGCAAGGTAAGTGTTATTTCTTTTTATTTACACACACCACTCACCTTTCATGCACGCATGCACCAACACCACATATACCTGCCTCACCACTCTGCCTACATGCCAGCCACCACTGTTAGGATGGGAATGGGCTATTCATCAATCTCTTTGTCTCAGTGCCTGAAGAAGTACCCGAGAGCCACTTTCCATAATGCTGCCAGGTTGTGGAGTTTTATTTTAATCAGCAGGCCCCTGTTTTAGCCAAACCCATGCTCTTGGATTTGATTGTAAGGGTCCTTTTTGAGTGTCCTTGTCTGCCTTGGAGCCACCTAGCATCTTCATGTCAGGGTCAGAAGGCATTCCGTGCCTGCAGCAAGAGTTACACCTCCTTTGTAGAAAACCGTTGGTTCCATGCTTCTTTCAGAAACAAACCCAGAGATTAAAAGGTTCCATGTACCAGGAAACACCTATCCATAAAATGAGCGCCTGAGGCAGAAGAGATCTTCTGTACATTCCAACTTTGGAATTTTCGACTTCAACCATTAATTCCTGAGATACCACCTTTCAAAGGGTGTGGGCTAAAAACCCAGTCAGATTGTCACTCTGTGGCCTATTGGGCTAGCTAATGGAATGAAAGGAAGTAAAGTTTTGGCAAGATAGTCCATCCCCCAGCAGCATGTCTGAAAGTTGAAAATAGCTGAGTGTTCTATTCACGGCATAACAAATGAACCTCAGTGAGTCAATGTTTTTAATATTTGTTTTCCTTTCCTTTATTTCACTCTGCTTTCAGTACTGGGATTTTCACCAGTTTGACTGACATCCTGAACTGCATGGATGAACCTCACTCACTCACCATAACCACACTAAAGGCTAGATTATTTTCTTTTCTGCTTTTTTTCCACATGATACACTACATCACCGTTCATATTTTCCCTTCCTACTCTTTCCCTGTACTTCACAACATTGGCATTTTCTTTCACTCTTCTCTCTTATTCTTCAAACACATTGTATCTACAGCCTCAATCAACTTGTGACTATAATTTTGAAAATGTACGTGTAAACCACTCGTTTCGCATATTTAAAGACACTGAGGACCTGATGTATCAAAAGGACATTTAACAATCTCTAAATTGCTACAAATGGCAAAGAGCAAATTAGGAATCGCTGAATATCATTTATGTACCTTTCCTGTAGGAAAATAGTCATGTTTTAGCATTAGCTATTTTCAAATACCAAATCGGAATTTGTGAATTGGTATGGTTTGCTAACTTTGACTGTTGCACTGGCAGCAAGTACGGGGCCCCCTCATTTCACGAAGTACATTTTCTTTCAGCTGCACAGGTTGAGCCAGAAACCTCAGAAGGATTTGAGCAGGAAGAGAAAAGCACAATCTCAGGGACCAAGAGTTGCCCATGATACACAATGTCTGTGGGAGAATAACAAGCTATTTGGCTAAAAATCCATGTCTGTTCCAGAGACACCCATATCCAATTCGGACAAGCAGCAGCTTAATGCCGTGGGTGTCACAAAGAGGTCGGTAGAAGAAATAAGGAAATGCTGATACCTCCTGCCTGCCCACAAATAGAAGGTCGCAACAAGAAGAAATGAGGCTACAACTACAGGGGTGGGACCAAGTACAGAGCCATAAACCATCCCCATGGAGGAATCAATTGAGACTACATTCCTGCCTGAAGCCATCACTGCAGTATCTAATATAGGCACATCAGTCCCTGTATTTGATGATCCACCATCAGTTCTTCACAATGTACTTATTACATAGGATATTAGTGATTTATCTTGTCACACAAAAGCAGAAACTGCTGAAATAGCAATTGCCATTCCTACTATTGCTTCCTGTTTCCTGTGTAGTAACAAACACCATCTCTCCTATTTTAGAAAGAGAAAGAAGGGCTTTAAAGCCTACTGTAAGGTCACGAATTAGAGACGTCCGGGAAAGCTCCCCTACTCAAGCACAATTCCATGCACAGGAACAATGTTGCAAATTCAAAGAAACAGCACAGAGCTACCACTGAACTGAGTGGACGGGTAGCAGAATTAGACAGACCCATTTCTGAAGGTAACACAGCAATTAGATCTGGCTTTAGACATATCAAAGGCTTTAAAGGACCTGGCCACGCTCTTGGTTTAAGACTTTGCTGCAGACAGGCATAAACTGAGACACATGAACAATCGCCCACAGCCATTTAGGCCACCTCAACTATGTGCCGGAGAGCTGCTAACATGCAGGAGGAATTAGTATACCACACTGCAGCAAAGAGCCTAGCCCAAATAATACGCACCATAGAAGAAATGTAAACTGTTATTGCAGGAATTACACCAGGAAGGTCAGTTGGCGAAACTGAGGAGGGCTCACGTGTAGCAGTTTTGCTGTTGGTGAGACAGCTACATCAAGGTGCAATAGAACACAGAATGGAAAAGGACAAGGAAGTGACACATAGCATACAATAGGACAAATACTGAAGATGAACAGTGCAAACAGTAAAACATATCATATCACTGTTTTCAAGAAGATATAGACAATGCCATTTATTTTTTGTTATTTATATTTAAATGAATCTGTGAAGAAACAGAAAAATACGTGTTCAATAGATACACTTTTGGTATTTATTAAAAAATGTGCATGTGACGTGTAACTCAAAACTAATTGTAACATTGCCCTGGGACACTCATTCCTCTTCAGCTTTTGCATCATCAGGTGCTGAAGGTGGAAAGAGAAGAGGATTTTCAACATCATCTCTATCAAATTTGTCACTAGCAGAGTCGGTTGGTAACTTCTAAAGTATGACTAGGTTTTGCGGCATAGGTGGGTTGATTTTGCAGCACATCGCGGATTTAGACTCTAGGGCACCCCAATTTTGTGGAGACATCGGAATCTGCCTTTAAGTCACGCAACTGTTAGCTCAATAATGCTCCTTGGAATTTTGTAAGCATCATTACACCTTCTTTCTGCAGGAATTCAGGATGAAAGTACAAAGTCATGATTCATGGTCTTAATGCATATGCACTGTGTGCTGAAATTTAATAAAGTTCTTTTAGAATTCATAAAACACTCAAATGTACCTACTACGGTTATATTAAAATGCCAATTAAATAGCAACCATCTGTCTCTAAGCTTTCCTCTCGTTAGTCGCTCATATAGTTCACAGTGAAAGGATGTAGGAATCATGTGGGCTCCTAGGGTATCCAGCACCTAGGGCTGTTATCAGACAGACATGTAGCTTCACACACTACTTAGATATTTAATAAATGTTAATGCTTTCTATTACGTTACATGTACTAGGTTTCGGAAGGTGAACACATTTGAACATGTGCATCATGTACAGATCTAGTAATTTGGAGAAATGTGTAACAGCGCAGAAATCACTCTTTTTAGATTGCAATTCAGCAGGGGTACTTGGAAATGTAATTGTTGAATTACTCCTTCCCAATATTTCAAAAAGTACATTTCTGCATAAGGAATTCTGGAATATCCTACTGCAACAGTGCTTTGGTAGCTACTAGAAACTAAAAGGTGTAGGCTACACAACACCTGAACGTAGGTAGGATTAGCACCACTGTGCTGTGTAGGTCTGTTTAGTACAGGTTCCAAACCATTAAGAAAAGTAAGAATTAACTCTTTGCTACCTGGCATAAACTTCCTTATCAGGTTGTTCAAACAGTCACTTCTATCGAAAACTGCTTTCTTTGTTTCTCCTCCTGTTCCTCTGTTGAGCTCCAAGAATTCGCATCCGCCTCATTACAGCATAGATTGCAATGCATTTTGGTCCTCATTTTACAATTGCACTTGGTTATCACCTCTAATTGATGGTATTTTGCATGTTCAAAATGCTGTGTTTTTACGATTTTCATATTTGCGAATGCTTTGTAAATCAAAATAGCGATTCACTATTTGATGATCGAAATTAGCTATACAGTATTTTTTAGCACAAAAATAAGGAATCACAAATTACTGTGACGGTGTGCAATTTTAATAAATGCACCATTAGCAACTTTTTGTAAATCTAAAAAAAAAATATCCTTTTTAGTTGTCACTCTCCACTTTGCAACTGGTGTGCGACCTACTTCTTTTTTACACATCAGGCCCTGAAATGCTAATCTCATATTTCATCCCGTGTCACCTTGATTACTGGTCTTCACTCTCTATTATCCTCTTATTGTATTACTTACTCTACATTAGATGTAATATCACTCTGCATCACTTTCCCTGCACCGCCATGCAAAACCCCTACGTTACCATGGATGCTCCGTATTTACAATACGGCGCTCCATGGCGCAAGGATTGACAGATGTGTCAGATATTCTGACGCTTCTGTTGACCCAAAAGTGACGCACTGCTGGGGTTGCTCATGAAAGTGACGCAACTCCAGCAATACTCCACAATATATGGGTGAATCCCAGTCAAAAAGCTCTGTGTCATTCCTTACGCCTCGTCTGAGCAGGTGTAGGGATATATGAAGAAGTGAAATGTTGTAAATTTCACTGAGTCAGTTCTACATGGCTTTTTGCGTGGGAACGCCCACCCTGCATACATTATACCTGACGCAGGTATAATGTGACGCAGTGCTTTACAACGTGACGCATCTCCCAAATGCATCACGTTATAAATGGGCCGCAACATTTTGGCCGCCGCTGTGTCACAAAAGTGACGCAATGGTGGGGCAAAAGTGACGCAAGGGACTTGTAAATCTGCCCCTTAATATGTCTGCCTTCGTTACGAAATGTTGTTCCATTTGTCATTAATACAATTACCTGATGCATTCTTCTCCTTCGCACCTCAAACTCATTGTTATAAACTAGCTGGTGGAGTAGGTATTCATTACCACGACGGAGCAAAGGCTGTGGGAGCAAGGGGCAGGGACAAAGGGCATCTCTGTTATGGTAAGTGAGGAAAGGGGTCTCTTGAATCAAGTTACCTTGCCCTGCAAAGTCTCTGCCAGTTTTTCCATGTTTTAAAGATTCAAGATTTTACTCCACAATAATTGTTTTACTGGGGGAAGGGGGCGAGGGGCCAGGATCCTCACTTTGCTATGATATAATTGTTTTGTGTTGCCCAACACTCACTCTCGCAGGAGGCCGTCTTTAGCAAGTTAGAGTGGGAAGGATGGCTCAACTGCTAAATCCTTCGAACAGCCACATTTTGAGGGATGTATGACGGTACAACTCATACCGTTGCAACGCGTACCATTACGACGCAGGTTTTACAACGCAAGTTGTTGCAACGACTTGCGTTAGGGGGCGCTGGATAGTGAATAGTTTAATTTACTATTCCAACTCCAGTCCCCGTGGATAGTAGGGAAGGTGTTGGATAGTAAATTTAACTATTCCCTATCCTAGAGCGCCCTCGCCCTCCAGCGAAAGTCGTTGTAACGACTTTCGTTATAAATCCTGCGTTGTAACGGTACCGCGTTGTAACGGTTCCGTTGTAAAGGATGTTCCCCCATTTTGAGCACTTTGTTAAAGGTTCTTTCAGGTGCCAATAAAAAATGATGTAAGCAAATTCCAGTGACTTGGGGTAAGATAATAGTTTGTAATGGCAAAATCTTACAATCTCAGCCCTCTATCAGGTTGACAGAAACTGACCCTAGCACAACGATAATCAGGACCCCATGGTAATAGGTTCCTTGTGCATGGGAGAGTAGTTTGAGAACACTCCGCTTACAAATGAGCAGGCAATAAGGGGAGATCAAGAGCTGACCGAAGGCTGTCCTGGGGGCACATTGCATACTCGGCTCCTAATTCAGGTCTTTTATCACTCCTTCCCTTGAAGTCAACACCGTTGGTCTACCATTCAAAGTAAACATCAGTCTAAATAGAAAACCCCATTTGTAACAAAATCTGATTCTATTAGAGATTACTTGTTATTTTAGTTGATTTGCGTTTCGCCAGGGTCAGAGCAGAATGATCTCAGAAGAGAGAGATGTCCATGCTGCTCTCTGAATATTTTCTACGACCTTGATGAAGTGGACCAGGATCAATACATTTGTAGTCATTTGTTTCTTTGTTCGGATGGCGTTGAATGCACAGTGGGCTCTGTCAGGATTCATGTTGTGATCTTCTAGGTTCTTCAGTATGAAACTGAGGAGACCTTGTACATAATCCTCCAAATTGTGGGCGTAATCGCCTCCTGGAACCCTCTGCAATGTAGGTTGTTAAAGTGGGCTCTATTTTCACCATCATTGACTCGAGCAAATAGAGCTTTGTGTTGTTTCTGTAGTTCCTGAACCTTGGGGTCCAATTTGTTTCCGTAATGAGCCCCAACCACCATGGTCTGTTCTCGTTAGTCAATCCGACCTTAGATATTTTTATAATTGAATGATTGATCTCTGACATGGCATCAAAAAACTCCTGATGCAGGGCAATCTTTTTTTTCCTTAATTCTGTCATCATTAGGTGGCTATTGAATTTGGTTCCTCTGGCCTCCATACTGCCCCAGCATCCAACTCCCCCTTCTGATCCATTGTCTCAGAGAGGACACCAGCTAGATGTCTCATGGCATTGGGTTCTTAAAAAAGTCTTTAATATTGACAGATTGCTGGGTTTAGTAAGGGTCTCAAGCATTATCCATCATTTGCTCACCTCTTATCTTACAGCATTTCCTCTAAAGTATGTATGTATGTATGTATGTATGTATGTAGGCATACTTATATAGCGCGTCTGTCACCCAGAGGGCATCCTGGCGCTTTGACCACAGACATTCTTACAGGTGACAATTACACTGCCTTTCTTTCTAAAATATGAGAGGTCCTCCTTGCACCTTAGGGCCAGAGGTAGGGAGTTCCAGAGCTTGGCGGCCGCGAAGCTGAATGAACGGCCGCCCATCCTCACCCTTTTTATCTTAGGAACAATCACCAAGAAGGCCGAGGAGGATCTCAAGAGTCTGGCAGCAGAGTATCAGGAAAAAAGACCTCGCAACACCACTGGACCCAACCCGTGTAAGGCTCTAAAGACCAAGCAAGCTGATTTAAAACAAATCCGTTTTTGCACCGGAAGCCAGTGTAGGTCCGAAAGGGCAAGAGAGGACGAAGCATGCCATGGCCGCGAGAGCGCCAGTTTAGCCGCCATGTTCTGTACCCGCTGTAGCTTCATAATTAGGGTACTAGGAGCTCCCAGAAGCAGTGCGTTACAGTAGTCTAACCTACCGAGAATGATACTACGCACTGCTTCCGTCCTCGCTGAGTGAGGGAGAAGCGGAAGAATCTTCCGCAGCATGCGTAACAGCAGCATGCAGGTCGCCGTGGTTTTATTAACGAAGGCGTCCAGCTGGAGACCAGGCCCGAGCAGGACACCTAGGTTACGGACTGAGTCCGCCGCTGCGACAGTGCCTAAGGTAGAAGAAGGCCAGAGTCCCTCTGGCAGAGGGCGAGGTATACGATCTGCCGAACAGTAGAGAACTTCAGTTTTTGCCCCGTTAAACTGTAACGAGTTCTGACGCAGCCAACCCGCAGCTGCCGACATGCATTGGTGAAAGGATTCCAAGGGGACCGCATCCCTGCCCTCGATGGAAAAAATAAGCTGAGTGTCATCGGCATAATTGATGACAAACATGCCGAATGACTTAATCAGACTTATTAGAGGGCGAAGGTATAAATTGAAAAGGATCGGACTGATTGCCGAACCCTGCGGCACTCCCTGTTTTACCTCTCTCACCAATGAACGAAACGGCGGCATAGCCACAGATTACCGCCTGTTACAGAGGTATGATGCCAGCCAGTCCAAGGCTAAGCCCGTTACCCCGGACTCTTGGAGCCTACCCAATAGGACCGCGTGGTCAACCGTGTCGAACGCGGCCGACATGTCAAGCAACACCAGAAAGGCTGCTCCTCCCATGTCGACACGCGAACGCAGGTCATCCAGGACGGCCACCAAGGCAGACTCCGTACCGTGGGCCGGCCTAAAGCCAAATTGGGCCACGTCCAATAGATCGTTGGATTCCAGGAAGCTGGATAGGGTCCTTGTGACCAATTTCTCTAGGATTTTTATAGAGAAAGGCAAGAGTGAAATAGGCCTATAGTTGGTCGGACATAAAGGGTCCAAGGTGACTTTTTTTAACAGTGGCGTAATCACTGGCAGTTTCCAGCTATCCGGGACCCTGGCCGTGGTCAAAGACTGGCAGCAGATGGAATGGAGCGGGGGGAAAAGTTCTGCCTGGAACACCTTCCAGAATTTGTGCGGCAGGGGGTCTAACGGGGAACCGGATGACACACCATTTGCCAACAGACAGAAATCCTCCAGGGAAGGAATGGGAAAGCAGGTCAGCCGAGGTTGCACTGCTTCCTCCATATTCCAGGTGAATGGTTGTCTGTTTAGTTGTACGGCCTCTGTAGGGGAGATCTTTTGCAGCTGTATGACCCGACCATATGGCAGTTCATCTCTTGTAGGGGTTAGGTGAAATCCTGATTACCCAACTGCTAGCAATAAGAGAATACTATGTTTTCCAGACATTCGAGGGGGTTGTTGGGTCTAAAGAAATCACTCCACCCTGTGGAACACATATGCTCTCTTCTTCATCGCAGGGGCACCAGTCTCAATTCTCTTCTAGCCAGTGCTCTAGTCTCCTTTCAGAAGAGAGGCAGCAAGGTTGCAACTCTGCGAATATTCAGGCCATGTGGGCCCTACTCAAGCTAAAATCCACCATGACAGGCTCTACTCCCCCTGGGCTCACGCTAAGGCCAAGGCTGGGAAAGGCACTGCCAGCAGGTCCTTACCGCTTCACCAGAGGTCCCCTGCCAGCCATACCTCAGTGATCGTTCCCTGGCCATTCGGTCGAGCAGCAGAGTCTAAGTCCGGCACTGGGTCAGCATTGAAGGGTACACCCGAAACCTAGAGCAACCCGGCCATGCTTAAGATAACAGCCATGCCCCTGGAGGAACCTTGCCTATGTCTTTGTGGCTCATTTGGGCCTTCACTGTCCGCCGACACCAACGACGCAGACCACAACCTCGCACAGTGGATCACCAACTGCGCCGACGACCTCGCACCACTGAAGAACCCCCCAAGCAGGACCGACAACAGGAAAACTTCATGGTTCCCAGACGCCCTCAAAGAATCTAAAAAATCCTGCAGATCCCTCGAAAAAACCTGGCACCACGAACGAACCACAGAAAACATGACAGCCCTCAAGATCGCCACCCGTGAACACCACCAGCCGATCTGCACCACCAAAAGGACATCATTCAAAGAGCGACTAGACAACAACACCCACAACAGCAAGGAACTCTGCAACATTGTCAAAGAGCTCTCCAACCCCAGCGCCAGCAACAACGACATCACACCGTCACAAGAACTCTGCAACTCCCTCGCCACGTTCTTCCACCGAAAGATCGCAAATATACATGACAGCTTCGGACCCCAGACTCCGCCTCCACTCACTGAACCAGCAACCCCCACCGCCACCCTGTACCCACATCAGCACTGAAGACACCACCAACGTCATGAACTCCATCCACTCCGGCTCCCCCTCAGACCCTTGCCCCCATCATATCTTCAACAAAGCCGACACCATCATCGCACCCCATCTCCGGAACGTCCTAAACAGCTCATTCGCGTCAGCCGCATTCCCAGAGAGCTGGAAGCACGCAGAAATCAACACCCTGCTGAAAAAAACCTCAGCGGATCCCAAAGACTTCAAGAACTTCCGCCCCATCTCTCTCCTCCCCTTCCCGGCCAAAGTCATTGAGAAGACCGTCAATAAACAGCTGACTGCCTTCCTTGAGACAAACAACTCGCTCGACCCATCCCAGTCTGGATTTCGACCCAACCACAGCACCGAGACTGCCCTCATCGCAGCCGCCGACGACATCAGGACCCTGATGGACAACGGAGAAACAACCGCCCTCATCCTCCTGGACCTCTAAGCAGCCTTCGATACCGTATGCCATCGCACCCTAATAACCCGCCTCTTCAACACTGAGATCCAAGGAAAGGCCCTGGACTGGATCACCTCTTTCCTCACCGACAGAACCCAGAGAGTCCGTCTCCCTCCCTTCCGCTCAGAAGCCACCGAGATCATCTGCGGCGTACCCCACGGCTCCTCGCTCAGCCCAACCCTCTTCAATATCTACATGAGCCCCCTCGCCACCATCGCACGCAAACACAATATCAACATCATATCCTACGCCGACAACACCCAACTGATACTCTCCCTCACCAAAGACCCAGCCACCGCCAAAACCAATCTACAGGAAGGAATGAAAGACGTTGCAGAATGGATTAAGCTCAGCCGCCTGAAGCTGAACTCAGAGAAGACGGAGGTCCTCATCCTCGGACAATCCCCATCCATCTGGGACGACTCCTGGTGGCCCTCAGCACTGGGCTCTGCGCCGACACCATCGGACCACGCAAGCAACCTGGGATTCATCCTGGACTCCTCCCTCACGATGACCAAACATGTCAACGCCGTCTCGTCATCATGCTTCAACACCCGGCACATGCTACGAAAGATCTTCCGGTGGATCCCCACCGAAACCAGAAAGACGGTCACCCAGGCCCTCGTCACCAGCCGACTGGACTACGGAAACGCCCTATACGCAGGGCCCACTGCCAAATTTCAGAAACGACTACAACGCATACAAAACGCCTCTGCACAACTAATCCTCGACATCCCTTGCCACAGCCACATATCCACCCGCCTGAGAAACCTGCACTGGCTCCCCGTCAACAAGATGATCACATTCAGGCTCCTCACCCACACACACAAAGCACTCCACGACATGGGCCCCGAATACCTCAACAACCGCCTCTCGTTCTACACTCCCACCCGCCAGCTCCGATCCGCCAGCCTCGCCCTCGCCACCGTCCCACGGATTCGCAGAACCACCGCCGGAGGAAGATCGTTCTCCTACCTGGCAGCCAAAACATGGAACTCCCTCCCCGCACACCTACGAATGACCCAGGACCACCTCACCTTCAGGAAACACCTCAAGACCAGGCTTTTGGAGCAGTAGCAGCACCGCCCCTCCAGCGCCTTGAGACCCTCACAGGTGAGTAGCGCGCTCTATAAATGTTTTGATTGATTGATTGATTGATTGATAGGATTGTCCAGTCAAGTGCCCAGGCTTAGGGGCCCAACACTAGATCTCAGAGAATCTAGGCCTTCAGGAATCACATTCTTTGCAGTTGCCTTTGTGGATTTTTGTCCTTTGTCAGCCGCAGGAAAGAAGCCCAGCTCCAGTAGCTCAGCGAGGATGTGACTGCATGGGTCCTCATTGCATTCACATCCCTGGACCCAATTTTAAATGTATGTTTTTATTTTACTAGCTAACAGACAATGAAATGTATTTTCACTGATGCTGTGCTGCTCCTTGTCGCCATTCTTTCCAGTCCTTTCTAAAAGATCATCTTCTTAAATTTAGTTCAACCATCCTAAACTGCATTTATATATTTTTTTAGTATGTTTCTCCATGCTTGACCAAGTTAGCACTGTTGCTGGATGTATCTCTTTACAATGCATGCTAATACCATGTAGACCTACGACACACATGTAATGCCACATGTTGATCATTACAAAGCATAGCACTACGTCACATCATGGAACTTTACCATTTTTGTATCACAGAGATACATATATATACAGCTGCGAGCAAGGGGGCTATTCAATTTCATTTTCCCCAAACTACACTTACCAGAATGCTCGATGCCACACACCCTGATGGGCGGTACCATGAACATTCAAATGAATGCGAGATGCAAGGCAGCTGTTCCTTTCCTTCTGAGCCTGCCATTGAAGATGGGAGAATGTCTCCGGAAACACGTCTGTCGAAAACCTGTAAGAGACATACTAAGTCAAGTGAGCTGTGCTTCTGCTGTTGCCGATTTGATTAAAAGAAGGTTTAAACTGAACTTCGTGTGTGGTGGTACACTTGGAAAGCAATTCTGTTTGGATATATATGGGTATATATATATATATATATATATATATATATATCGTGTGACCAAGACCTCTGGGCAGGCCGAAACGTTATGCTGGCAGGCTGCGCTAATACTGAATTAAACATCTAATTGCTCACCTGCATTCCTGGATCGATTCTCGTTTCTTTCTCCGCGAAAAACCCCATTTACGAGGGGTTTGGTGATTTGGATCGAGTCCTGTGGCATATATATATGTATATATACATACATATGTATGTGTGCATATATACATATGTATACACCACACAGTTTGCCTGCAATGAGGGGGCCCAAACAAGGAAAATGATTGTTGCCATTCATTTATTAAAAGATGCAGTGGGAACAGCCAGGTCCTTTCGCCATAATATTGCTCAGCTCCGCCCGACGCGTTTCATGCCCACCGGCACTTCCTCATGGGCTCTCTGGCTTTCGAGAATGCAGGCACGATAATTGTTTTAAGCACCAGTTCAACACATCAACTCCCGCCCGGTTGGGCGTGGCCACGCCCGTGGCCTCTTGGTAGATGTAATGCTACAGTATTTCTCAGGTGAGTATCTGTGCCGCTTTCAAAGTAACGAACAAAATTTAAAGACCACAGTGGGTTGCAAAATGTTCCTCAGCTGCTGACCCACGTCCGTTAATGTCTTTTAACAGGCTTCCCTGTTCCAACGCTGCCTCGGAGTTAACCGCTGCTGCAGGACGGCATGCAGTGCCGCAGAGCACCCCTCGCGGCCTCAGGCTAGCCGCTCAATATACACCACACAGTTTGCCTGCAATGAGGGGGCCCAAACAAGGAAAATGATTGTTGCCATTCATTTATTAAAAGATGCAGTGGGAACAGCCAGGTCCTTTCGCCATAATATTGCTCAGCTCCGCCCGACGCGTTTCATGCCCACCGGCACTTCCTCATGGGCTCTCTGGCTTTCGAGAATGCAGGCACGATAATTGTTTTAAGCACCAGTTCAACACATCAACTCCCGCCCGGTTGGGCGTGGCCACGCCCGTGGCCTCTTGGTAGATGTAGTGCTACAGTATTTCTCAGGTGAGTATCTGTGCCGCTTTCAAAGTAACGAACAAAATTTAAAGACCACAGTGGGTTGCAAAATGTTCCTCAGCTGCTGACCCACGTCCGTTAATGTCTTTTAACAGGCTTCCCTGTTCCAACGCTGCCTCGGAGTTAACCGCTGCTGCAGGACGGCATGCAGTGCCGCAGAGCACCCCTCGCGGCCTCAGGCTAGCCGCTCAATATACACCACACAGTTTGCCTGCAATGAGGGGGCCCAAACAAGGAAAATTATTGTTGCCATTCATTTATTAAAAGATGCAGTGGGAACAGCCAGGTCCTTTCGCCATAATATTGCTCAGCTCCGCCCGACGCGTTTCATGCCCACCGGCACTTCCTCATGGGCTCTCTGGCTTTCGAGAATGCAGGCACGATAATTGTTTTAAGCACCAGTTCAACACATCAACTCCCGCCCGGTTGGGCGTGGCCACGCCCGTGGCCTCTTGGTAGATGTAGTGCTACAGTATTTCTCAGGTGAGTATCTGTGCCGCTTTCAAAGTAACGAACAAAATTTAAAGACCACAGTGGGTTGCAAAATGTTCCTCAGCTGCTGACCCACGTCCGTTAATGTCTTTTAACAGGCTTCCCTGTTCCAACGCTGCCTCGGAGTTAACCGCTGCTGCAGGACGGCATGCAGTGCCGCAGAGCACCCCTCGCGGCCTCAGGCTAGCCGCTCAATATACACCACACAGTTTGCCTGCAATGAGGGGGCCCAAACAAGGAAAATTATTGTTGCCATTCATTTATTAAAAGATGCAGTGGGAACAGCCAGGTCCTTTCGCCATAATATTGCTCAGCTCCGCCCGACGCGTTTCATGCCCACCGGCACTTCCTCATGGGCTCTCTGGCTTTCGAGAATGCAGGCACGATAATTGTTTTAAGCACCAGTTCAACACATCAACTCCCGCCCGGTTGGGCGTGGCCACGCCCGTGGCCTCTTGGTAGATGTAGTGCTACAGTATTTCTCAGGTGAGTATCTGTGCCGCTTTCAAAGTAACGAACAAAATTTAAAGACCACAGTGGGTTGCAAAATGTTCCTCAGCTGCTGACCCACGTCCGTTAATGTCTTTTAACAGGCTTCCCTGTTCCAACGCTGCCTCGGAGTTAACCGCTGCTGCAGGACGGCATGCAGTGCCGCAGAGCACCCCTCGCGGCCTCAGGCTAGCCGCTCAATATACACCACACAGTTTGCCTGCAATGAGGGGGCCCAAACAAGGAAAATGATTGTATATATATATTCACTGAAAAAACCATAGGTTATAGACCATATATAGTTAGGAATTAGCATCATCAGTGATGTCATCAGTGATGTCACTGACCATGTCATGAATGATGTAATATGTGACATGATCAGCAGTGGATTGCGGGTGCGCGATATATAGTTAGTGCAACTAACTATATATGGAATTTCAATGGTTTTGTGTGAGTAAAATAAGGTTTTTTAAATGCTAATTCCTAACTATATATGGTCTATAACCTATGGTTTTTTCAGTGAAGTTCAATGGTTTTTTAATAGCAAATATCATAAGCTGTCGAATGTCAAGTACGTGGTAAGTAAAAACATTTTCGTGTTTATGCACACTGATCTGCTTTGAATGCTGCCCCCCACCCCTCATTTCTATTAGGAGTACTCTCTCTTTGCAGATAGTGAAGGGTAGTTAACGCAGGCCTTTGCCCCCGTTGCCCCCGTTGTAATCCGTCGTGCCTGCTTCTCTCTCCATTTGATTGATTGTTCTCTTTGGTTCATTCTCTATTTACAAACAAGCACAGTGTCGCAATACTCTGTTTAGTCTTTGCAGATAGCGAAAAATCGTGTAAAAAAACAAAAGGAATCGAGCAAAATCAGTAGGCCACTAATGGGATCTCTTTTTGACCTCCCTAAAATAGAAACATTAGGAACAACCTGTTGATAATACCAATGTGTATTTACATAAGCGGCGTTCATTTGTGTTCACAGTACCCCTTGTTGATTGTTTGAATCGAGCATTGAATTGTTCGAAGTTGATTCTCTTAAGAATCTTCTCTGCCTGCAAACGAGGAAGAATAGGAATATTCTCTCTCCCTTTGCAGATAGTGAAGGGTAGGTAACGCAAACCTTTAACACGTCGTGCCTATTTCGTTCCTCATTGATTGATTGTTTCCCCAAACATTGACTGTTTGGGAATTGGTTCTTTTTGGAGGTATTCCCTGTTTGCGAATATACGTAGGAAAATCTTTGCAAATAGTGAAAGGGTACGTAATGCGGACCTTTCTCCCCCGTTGTAATCTGTCATGCCTATCTACTCCCCACTGATTGATGCACCTGTTTCACCCGGACCATTTACTAGAGATACGTCATCTGGCCCGACCAGAGAGCACCCCTAGTGAAAAGGACATATGCAATAATAACGAAGTGATCACTGTATCCTGTTAACAGAAACTTTAGCATGAAACAACCTGGAAAGAAAAGAATAGGAAAACGAAAATCAGTAGGCCACTGATGAACATGAACTTTTATTAAACAACGAACAAAGAAACGATAACATAACGTAATGATAAAACCTATTAATGTCCTAGAAACAAGAAAACGTTAAAATATGCCAGTGGTGAGAGACCAGAAAAACAGTAAGAGAAACCAAATCACCCCTCGCTGTCCCACCGCCTGCCACGCCAAAAAAATCGATAGACTAGGGAAAATGCAAGTCAGTAGAACATCCGCCCCCACTCTGGAAACTTCCAAGGTGGGGCAGGGTTGCGGCTACGCCCAGCCGGGAGCAGCCCATATAAGGCGGGTCCTGCTGCCACGCCTCGGCCAGGAGATCCTAACATAGGGTGTAGCCGGAGGAGAGGCCGAGGCCAGCGGGACCCGGCCAGGGGATTGCCTTTACAACGCTGAACAGTTGCAGGGGGGGGAATGTCTCCTCGACCCTTCCCTCTCTCTCCCAGTCCGGCCGCGGTGGCCCTTGAGAGTTGCAGGTAGTCCCGCCACATGCTCTTCCGGTCCGGCCACCAACGGTCGGGGGGCCGAGGCCGACGGGATCCGGCTGCAGCCGATAAACCAAGAAACCCGTTCATGGGGCCAGAGCCAGGGGCGTCCGGCCGACATCTACCGGAAGCCCGGCCCGAAGACGGACGGGACATTTCTTCTTTCTTGAATAATGGCTGCGACAACACTGGGGGGGATGTCTTGCACATGCCTCCGACCCCCCCCCCCTCGTCCTCATCGCCTGGTCCGGCCATAACAAATCTCAAGCGAGACGCCGTGGGGTGCACTGGGAGGGAGAGACGGTGCGAACAGGCCTCTCCCGCCTCCCCAGGTGGAGGCTTCCCAGCTGCACCCTCAGCGCTCCAGGCGCCCGGAAAAGGGTTCTTCCACTGTGGCCATGCTGCAACGTCTCGCCCGGCAGGGTGGAGCCCGTCCGCTCATTTGACCCCGCGATCGCCAGTAGCTACCGAACTCTCAAAATGGCGGTCGACCTGGCAAGAGCGGGCCCAGCATAAAGAAATGGCCCGGTCACTGGTTGACTCCACCACCGTAGTCCTCCACGACCTTGAAGATTCTAGAGGAGCCGCGGGAGTCTCCGACCCCCGATGGGGAATGACTGCCATGATCGCCCGTGGAGTGACGAAACTGTATCCGCGGGACGTCGGCGCTCCCATGCTGGCGCCAGCCTCACTTTGAATTACTAGAATCCTGCAGACCTCAGTTCTGGTGAAAGCACAGTGTGACCCGGTAGGAAAAATTGTTGCACCCCCTCCCCTTTTTGACTGATAGTTCAAACCACCGATCCTTTCCTTTGCCCTTTTAACGGAACTTTGGACTGCCTCCCCCTCTTTTACATTTTCTAGAGAAAACAAAACATTAACCACTACATTAGCATAGCAGTTGACACCAGAACTGTTTTCAAATTGAAAACCAACAACATCTTCAACAGAATCCTTTTTGTTTCTGCTGTGACCCTGCTACAGCACAGGCATTGTCCCCAGCAGTAATTCTGCAATGCCGGTAAGAATAGCTGTGGTGCCTACTGGACTCACTCACCCCCGCGGCGCCCCACGCCGTTATTTGCTGGGCGGCAACTTACTAGACATCACTTTCGTGCCATCTAGATTTCAGCACGTTCTGCTGCCTTGGAACTATTCGCACAACAGACTGCTACTGACGACCCACCCCCAGGCAACATCTTCTGAATTTTCATAATTTGAAAGAACTAGTAACATGTCCTCATCAGGAATTCAAAAGAAATTGCCACGGTCTCTTCGTTGTTTAAATGTTTTTACTGTTTTTGTTTTGTTGTATATATTTATATGTTATTAAAGTTTTATATTCCTACTACTTTGTTGGAGTGCTATATATTTTTAATGTGACACATAATTGTAAAAACTTTGATGTACAAAGAGTCATTCCTGGAATCTTCCGCTTCAGGCTCGGTCCCCTCCCCAATCACAATACAGGATGGTTTTCAGATAGTAGGAACACGTGTGGTGTGACGGATCTCATCGGGTGTGGGCCTTGATCTACTATAACTCCTTTGAAGAGGGGTGATTCTTTACAGCTGGGGCCATAAACTACATCTGCAGGGCTAGGTGATAGCCTGGGACCGGCCTGGACAATCGGACACAGAGGAAGAGGAGTGTCAGAGGGTGCGGTAGTGAATAGGGCGAAAGGGAGGTGTCGGGCGGGCACAGAGTGTGATTTTCAGGGAAGAGCAGCGCAGATGGGGGGAGGTTTATTGCCGATGCATAAGACAGAGAGCGGGGGTGACCAGTGCCTGGGGAAGATGCTTGCGAGGGTGGGGAGCCATGCTACGGATCGACAGCGTGCAGAGAGTGGGTCTGGTCAAGGCATCTAAAATGGCTGCCGTGCACGACAAAAGTGTGGCATTTCAAAAAAGGCAAGATGGCGCAGACAATGTTTTTCAACACTTCCTCATTTCCTTCGAATCGAACGTTAACAGACGTTGGTGCATATTACCAAAGTTAAGCGATATTTATCGCTAACGATGCTTACCAACGAATTTTTTACCGCTAAGCATCATCAGAAATTATCGAAGATAAACCTTGCTATTATCAAGGTTTATCGCAAATGCGATAATAAACGGCCGCAATGCATGAATATCGCTAAAAAGTCAGCGATATTCATGCATTACCGAGCTAATGCTCTTAGCCATGTTATCCACCTCCCATTGGATAACATGGCTAAGAACTGCTCAGGGCAGGTGTTACTTTTTGGAGATATTCGCGCTTAGCGCGAATATCTCCAAAAGTTGGTAATAGGAGATAGATATCTTGCATGTTGTAATGCAAATTATTGTGGTATATGGAACTCATACCATAATCTCTCAGGAAAGCAGAAACTGATCCTTTTGGGACCGCCTAAAAAGGCCTAGGGGGTGAGGGGTACTCTACTTTGCCCCCTTTTCACGTTCCGAACTATTTTATTTTACTCTCTTCTGTAATTACACAAAATAGCAGCGATAAGATGCATCGGAGACACACAGTGAGAGAAAGGAGGCCGGAGATGAAGAAGAGATGTCAAATACACATTGGAGATAATATAGTGGCAGAAGGGAAGTAAATATGAGTAAACTTACCATGTAACATAAAAATGTTGCACTCTATACTATAAGTCTCATTTTATACTACAATCACTTCGCTACAACCTCATAAATTAAAAATAAAAATGAATAATGTCTCAAACAATTTTTGATTTCTAAATATAAATGTATTCTTCAGAATTTTCTAAATTTGAAAGAACTAGTAACATGTCCTCATCAGCAATTTCCTCATGAAAAGTCTGCAATGATGATTCTTGTAACTCTATGGTCTCCAAACATTCGATAAATTCGCCATCAACAGATTGATCAAAAAAATCATTCAAGTCATCTCCTCCTTGTGACAATATTTCATTATTGGTGCTGTCAATTTCAATCAATGTAGTGGAATCATTCAAGTCATCTCCTCGTGACAATATTTCATTATTGGTGCTCTCAATTTCAATCAATGTAGTGGAATCATTCAAGTCATCTCCTCCTTGTGACAATATTTCATTATTGGTGCTGTCCATTTCAATCAATCTAATGGAATCATACAAGTCATCTCCTCCTTGTGACAATATTTCATTATTGGTGCTCTCAATTTCAATCAATGTAGTGGAATCATTCAAGTCATCTCCTTGTGACAATATTTCATTATTGGTGCTGTCCATTTCAATCAATCTAATGGAATCATACAAGTCATCTCCTCCTTGTGACAATATTTCATTATTGGTGCTCTCAATTTCAATCAATGTAGTGGACAATTCAAAAGAAATTGCCACGGTCTCTTCATTGTGAGCCATTTTATTTTGAAATTGCTTGCTGTAAATTGCAGAAAAAAATAATCACTTTCATTTATCGTTTTTAGTAATACATAATATAAAACTAACTTTATCAGGTATTTAGTATAACAGAAGGACTGCAAATAAATAACAGAAAACATTTTTCAAATTATCTTCAAGTGTACAACATAGTTCCCCTTACAAAGAAATTGCCACGGTCTCTTCATTGTGAGCCATTTATTTTGAAATTGCTTGCTGTAAATTGCAGAAAAAAATAATCACTTTCATTTATCGTTTTTAGTAATACATAATATAAAACTAACTTTATCAAGTATTTAGTATAACAGAAGGACTGCAAATAAATAACAGAAAACATTTTTCAAATTATCTTCAAGTGTACAACATAGTTCCCCTTACAAATTAACAACTCACCTTTTTAAAAGTAGGAGAAGTGTTAGTACTGTGTAAATCAAACACCAGAAATTCACCACCAAAAATTCCTCACAAATGTACCTCAGACAGTAGTATCACAAAATGGCTGTGGTTTCCTCTCATTTGAGATATATACATAACCAATTAACTTTCATCACACACAAATACAAAACCAAAGTAACATTTTAATTGGTTCTAAATTTCAACACTTTCAAATGTGTTTTCCCCATGCAATTTTCCATAGGACATTTACATACGTCTACAGCCTGAATGGCTGAACGGAATTACACCAAACTTGGCAAAATGGTACATCAAACCTAAGAGGTCAGGAAGGATCTACTATGCCCCCTTATGGTCATTTCCCCCTTCGCTTTGGCCTCCTCTTGTCTCTCAATCCTACCGAGAGACAAGATGGCGGCCGCTACGGACTGTTTGGAATGTTGACAGACGCCGGAGAACCAATCAGCTTCGCAAAGCTCCGTAACGCGAAAAGTACGCGAAGCGGAGCGCTGTTACAGATATATATCTTTTTTTGAACGTTAATTTCTCAAAATCCACTGGAGCACATATATTGAGACCTAGCAAAGGCACATCGGGCTACCAGTCCCTAATATTTTGCCAAGTTTCGTGCAAATCCATTCAGCCGTTCGATTATTATTATTATTTATTTTTTTTGCCCCGCGGGGCCCTTTTAAAACCTCCACATCAAACCTAGGGGGTCAGCGAGGATCTACTATGCCCCCTTATGGTCATTTGCCCCTTCGCTTTGGCCTCCTCTTGTCTCTCGATCCTACCGAGAGACAAGATGGCGGCCGCTACGGACTGTTTGGAATGTTTACAGACGCCGGAGAACCAATCAGCTTTGCTTCACAAAGCTCCGTTGCGCGAAAAGTACGCGAACTGGAGCGCTGCCCGGTCCGCTGTTACAGATATATATCTTTTTTTGAACGTTAATTTCTCAAAATCCACTGAAGCACATATATTGAGACCTACAAAAGGCACATCGGGCTACCAGTCCCTACAATTTTGCCAAGTTTCGTGCAAATCCATTCAGCCCTTCGAGCTAAAAGTGAGGCCAACCGCCCTATGGAAAACTCAATGTTAAAAACACGTTTTGGGACCCCCCTTTTTTCTCGGCCCCCCCTTGACGAACCCCCCCAAATTTTCAAGGGCTGCTCAGAAACAAAATGTGCCATTTTCCTGAAAATTTCAGCCAATTCCGTCCACAAACGCCAAAGTTATTAGACATAGAATTTTCAAAAATCCCATAGACAAAAAATCCTAACTATATATACCTACTGGCGACTGCCAGTAGGTAATATATATATATATATATATATATATATATATATATATATATATATATATATATATATACTAGCAGGCCGTCCCAACGTTGTCCGGGTATGAAATAGAATGTGTGTAATGTGTGTATTTGGCAAGGGCAATTTATTTTAAAATCTCGCGGTAGACAACATTTTTTGTTTCATTAGAATCGAGACGGAGAAGGCCCAGCTGCAGCCCTGGTTGATGTTAGCAGGCGCGTGTAATTGGTGTAGTGATCCGCCGCCTGAGCCCGGCTACAGCCCTGGTTGATGTTAGCAGGCGCGTGTAATGTCGTTGAATGAGAGAGTTATCAGCTGCGGGTAAATCCGTTTAATGAGAGAGTTGAGTGACAGCGAGTAGGAGAGGCTGCAGTAATTGTCCCCGCAGACACGATCATTTGCGTGTTCCCCCGCTTGAGGCCCAGATGCAGGCCTGTTTGATGTTAGCAGGTGCGTGTTATCCCGCTTGAGGCCCAGCGGCAGCCCTGGTTGATGTTATCAGGCGCATGTAATTAGTGTACTGATCCGCCGCCTGAGTCACAAGAAAAAATGTTTAAAAAAAAGATAAGGGTTCAGGGTAGGAGCACCCTGACCCCCTGGGTCTCTTGGGGGTGTCCCACACTGATGCCCCAGGGCCCAAAAAGCATTTTGGGTTTGGAAAAAAGAACGGCAGGAGTCGCGGTAGACCCGCGAATCCTGCCAAAAATTAAAAGAAATACCTCACATTAGTGATTATAATTTTGATAAGCAAGGTGCTCCCATCCCATTATGGGAAAAGCTGTTTATTTTATTTAATTTTTTTATACTTTACTGTAATATGTTGAAAAAACTTTAATAAGGTTTGGACGTTATCGCCACTTTCTTTCCACCCTGCTTTCATTGTTCGACATCCTTATGATAGAATACCTTTATATGTGCATTGGCAATGCAATTTTGGCTTTGTTTCAGATTAAATAAAACAGGGGTGCTCTAATTATCTCGAGTCAGGTGTTATCACAAAGAAACCTGTCCAGCTTCACTGGCCTTCTCTAATCTCACTAGACATGCTGTGTATCAACATGATTTGTGTTTGGCGTAAAATGTGCATCGGCGTGTATTTAAAAAAAAAATGTATTTAGTTATTTATTTATTTAAAGCAATTTTCTATAGTGCGAACATTACCCAAAGGTGTCAGAGTACTTTACAAAAGAACCAGTTGCGATACATAAGGACTTAGGTTTACATGAGTTACATAAAAGATACAAACAGAATTTTTTTTGCAAATGTACGAGTTGTAAAGTCACACAGGGAATAGATACAAATGGAAAAAATTGCAAATGTACAAGTTGTAAAGTCACTCAAGGAAGAGATACAAATGCATAAACTCTAAGAATCACATAGGAATGGTAGTGAGTACAAAGGCCTACTACATATACTAGTGGTTAGAGTTATCTCTACATACATATATATACAAATAGTAGATTTCCTCAAGGAAGAGATACAAATGCATAAACTCTAAGAATCACATAGGAATGGTAGTGAGTACAAAGGTCTACTACATATACTAGTGGTTAGACTTATCTCTACATATATATATATATATATACAAATAGAAGATTTCCTCAGGATTCCGTTTTACCAGCGATTCGGCTTGGACAAGTATATATCACATATTAACAGAGTGAAAAAAGAAATTAAAAAATAAAAATAAAAATGGGTACAGAGCGATATGTGGGGGAGAAGAGTTGGAGGCTGAGATTGGTGAGAGGAGAGAGGGGGAGAAAGAGATAAGGCAGTCCAGCGTAAGTGAAATGTCTGAAGGTCAGCAGGATGGAATCCAAGGGACCAAAGCAAAGGACAAGAATCAACAAAATGGCGGACCCGGGTCATGGGCATCGATGGAAACCATCTCAATATGGCAAGATGCACCCAGGGCAAGAGCGACAACAAGAGAGGGTCCCAAAATGGCGGGGCGCACACGAGTTCCAGTCCAAATGTTACGAGGGCCAAGTCCAAAGAAAACCAGGGAGCTGACCCAACGGAGGAAGAACAAGAGGGGAAAAGGTGCCAGACAGTCAAAAGGAGGAGCATCTTCAGTATTTGCACCTCCCTTCACCACTGCTGCACACACATGATCCCTGGTCTCAATGCTCCCATGCTCCTGTACTGGGCACCACAGTCCACCCGTGTCATTAGCTGGAGGGGTGTTAGAACAAATTCCCAGGTCTCCACTCAGCTTTCATGCTTGACAAAAAGCTGATGTCTATCTTGGCTCTCAGAGGGGGGCATTAGCAGCTTCATCATATGTAGGGGGGAGCGCTTTTATCAATCTTTGCAAGCCTATCAGGGTTTGGCTCCGCAAGATAGTATCATCTGCATATTATAAATAACTAAAATGCACCTCACCTATTTTTGGAGGGTGCTGGAGTAGATCTGACAAAAATATATTAAAAAGGCAGAGTGCAAGAACACAATCTTGCTTAAGACCATTATAAATTTAATTTTTTTGTGATAAAGTACCACCCGCACATAGAATCCTGAGCCAAGATTGTTCTTTGTAGAATCAGTGAAAGCTGTCGCTCTTTTATGCAATGTCCTTAAAGTATTTTGCACATACGCAGATCCACTGTACAGAAAGAGCACTAAAATATTCAGATGATTTTTGGTCACACTTGCAACTAATTTCTAAATACGGCTAGTTGGAAACAAACACTTCAAAAACAAACTGACTTCAAGTCACTGCAGGGCGCACACTGGTCGCACGTGCTATTTTAAGTTGTGAGTTGTGTTGATTCGCTCCTTGCCTTTTTCCAGTTATTTTAAAGGAAGCATCTGCATAATCTATGAATCTTTGCCCCACTTGGACCCGTCGACCGAGAGAGTGAAAAATACGATATATCGAACATGGGGCATGCAGACTATTTCAGTTTTATCTTTTAAGAGTAGGGAGGGGCAGGTGTGTGTGGAGCCATATAATTTATATAGGGAGACAATCCATCGGGTTTTGTACATTCCATTCTATAAACCATTGTATCTACATGGGGAAATACTGGTAGAAGTGTCTTTAGTGAAAGGGGCGGATAGTTTTAAAACTTAATCTAGTCATTGTGGTTACCAGGAGAACAGTGACCACACACCTAGGAGGCCCTTTATTTTTTTTAAGCTTTCAGTTGTTGCATTCTTTTTCAATCATATCGTACCTTATGGTGAGCTAGGGAGGAACCTGTGCCACCCCAACCGGTCAAGCAGGTAAGGAAGAAACAGTTTGTTGACATTGTTATATTTGCTGCACACAAGCTCCCTGCTCGGTTTCCTGGTGTGCAGCGGCTATCCCACCTCAGGGAAATTTTCTGTTCTTCTCGAGTCTTCTTGGGACCTCAAAGGACAGTGCGCCGAGACTTGGGCCGGAGACAAGCTGAGGTGCTAGAGTGCTGCAAACTCTTTGGCTGCTGCGGGTCCTTAGGGGCCAACAAGGCCTCTTGTTACCTCCAGTAAGCCCCACACAGTGGGATTGTTGAGAGGTGGTCTGAGGCCTTGTCCCCTTTATACATCACTCTGCAAATGTGTCTCTTGGTGTACTGCTGGTGGGTGGATGAGGTTCCCAGGCCTCCTGATGGCCTCCGGCCTAAAGAGGACTTCATCCCACAAGCAGCAGTGCACCAGAAAGCAGGTTGCAGAGTGGTGGAGAAAGGGGGCGTGGCCTCTGATGACCTCAATGCAATCCAGCTGTGTGGGTCTTACTGGCGGTAACAGGAGGGCTAGTTGGTCCTCAAAGACCCCCAAGAGCCAAGGGGACTTCATCCTCTAAGTAGTGGTGCACCATGATGCGCATTCGCAGAGTGGTGGAGAAGGGGGTTGTGGTCACCAAAAACCTCTCAGGAAACCCTCTGTGTGGGACTTGCTCGAGGTAAGGAGTAGTTGGCCCCCAAAGACCCTCAATAGCCAAGGGGACTTTATCCCCCTACTAGTAGTTTGCCACAAGTCGCGTTTGCAGAGTTGTGAAGAAAGGGCATGTGGCCTCCTACGATGTCTTATCAATCCCGCTGTGTGGGACTGACTGGAGGTAACATGAGGGGTAGTTGGGCCCCAAGGACATCCTTTGGGGCCAACTACCCCTCCTGTTACCTCCAGTAAGTTTCACACAGTGGGATTACTAAGAGCTCTTTGGAAGCCATGCCCCCTTTCTCCACCACTCTGTAAACGCGGCTCCGCTCGTGGTGCACCAATGGTTGGGGGATGTCATTTGAGATGTCATCAGTGATGTAATCAGTGGTGTCACTGGCCATGACATGAGTGATGTAATATGTGAAATCATAAGCAGTGCATTACGGGGGCATAAGTTAACTCAGGTGACTATAACGGCTGAGTTTCTCTGGTTTTGTACAAGTGAAATGTCAGCCTAACTATAATGTCCCTGTTACCTTTGATTTTTTTCACTGAATTTTCAAATATATATATATAAAATAAAATTAACTCTTGCCTCCCCTGACCTCTGTCTACCCTTAAACCTGAAAATCATGCTTACCTCCTGTAACTCAATCCACCCCAAACCCTAAAATCCCTTTACCCCTACCCATCCCTAAAACCACCTTACCCTCCTCCCTTTACCTCTACTCACACCTAAACTGTTATTTTAAAAATAATATAAACATTTTGGGCCATATGTGTCAACACATTTCCCCATAGACACAGAATGGGCAAAACCCTTTGATACATCTGGCCCTATGTTCTTTAAAAAAACTACTTACCTGCAAGGTAAGTTTTGCATCGTAAAGGTGCAAATACTTACCTGGGTGGTAAAGGCCTGCATGGCAAATGATCCCTGATAAAGGCTGTTTCCCACTGTTGCTATCTTTAGTCAGTGTTTTGCTGAAACACTCAGGATAATCAGCTAAAATACATTTTTGGCACCTGTCTTGCATCGCTCCTGACCTCTTTAGTTCCAGTTCCTTACCAGTCGTCTTTTCCTGTTTCCTGATACAATCCACTACGCAGTAATCTGGTGCCCAGCCTACCACTTTGGAGGTTTATTTGCCCCCCGACTTTTTCCTTAATTCCCGGCTTCTTCTCGGTGGGCCCTTCCTGCTTAGGTGCAACCTAGCACTGACAGAAACATGGCTACTAGCAGGGGTTGCCCATAACTCTGGCAGACTCAGACATTTAAGACCTGGGTCTTCAGACTGATCTGCAGCTTGAGATCCTTCACTAGGAGTCAGCCTCATGGCAGTTTGAATTCTATGGCTATTATACTTGTGATAATTGTGGTTCATAAGGCTCTGTCTTTATACTTCATCCTATAAGCCTGATCTTGACTACTTACCAGGGGTGTAACACAGGCACCCACAGCCCCTGTGGTGCGGGGGGCCCCCGAGCTGCAGGGGCCCCATCAGCACAGTACCCAGGCCCATTAGCTCCGGATTAAATCCAGAGAGGGGCCCCTCCGTGTGAGTGGCAGGGGGGCCCCCTCAACTTTTGTTAGGCCACTGCTACTTACCTAAGCTCTCCTGAAGAGTCAAGGAGACTTTGTAAGTCTGGTGTCCATTTCAGACCCAGTATCCTGAATATTGCCCAGCAGAGAACAAATGCAGTTTCGTTTTCCATATTACTAGGACGTTTCTACAATTTCATGTATCTGAAAGAAAATACATGGCTGTCTTAGTCCACGTTCCCCTTCCTCACAAAATCTCCATTATAAAGCTAACCCTGACATCATTTCTGCACTACTGGACAAATCTATCATTTGCCTCTCCAGCGTTCTTACTTAAATTGCCCCAGCTACCTGAGAACTGATTACTTTGACCAATATCCATCCATGATTAAATTAATTTCAGTGAAAAATCATTACAAACGAAAAGATCCCTTAAATCAATTGAAGGCAGACTCTGAATTGATGCAAGAATCATGATATCATACTTTTTTTATTTTTATTCTGTGACGAGAGACCAAGACCTAGAAACCTGCTCCATCCTAAGTCATTTGGAATCCAGGTAAGCTTAAAAATAGAGTCTTCATAGCGTTACTTTGTGATAGATATGCTGATGTGAATGAAATCCATTCAAAACTAAATATACACTAAACTGTCCTCATTACATTTTTTACAGAACAATATACCACCGGGTGTGGTGCACCCATGTGTCACTGGTAAAGGAATACTATCACAATTGGATGAGGTATTCCCTAGGTTGCTTAGCAGTTATATAGTGCAAGAGATCTCACTTAGAATCACCATTCATCAAATTATGTGAGCTTAAGCAAGTCGAAACACCCTGTACCTTGTTGTCTTTATCTGCCAGAATCAGTGGCGGCTTCTCCGCTATGGCGGAGGAGCGTCGCTCCGCTGCTTTTAAGCTGTGCAACACATAAAATGATAATAAGTTCTAAGCATTTAATGTTTCTGTGCTGCTTAGTTTGCAGGCGGGGCTGCTCTGCTATTGGAGCAGGGCAGGTGAGGGGTGGTTTGCCCACTCCTAAGTGAGCAATGACTGTTTGGTCGGCAAACCAGTCATGTGCACTTTCCCTGTTCTCCATGCAGGCCTGTGTGGAGAACATGCCCAGGCCCGCATTCCCTGGTTGAGCATTGAACCAGGACTCAATACCAATCACAACGCTACACTGCAGGTTTGTAATTGGTCAGTGGAGCACGGGTGCCGACCAATCACATTGCTGCATTGCAGTGTTCTGATTGGTCAGGGGTGCCTGGCTGTGCTTCCCGTGCCTCAGTCTGAAGAGGAGAGCAGAGAGTGGGACCCAGCTCGGCAAGGTAAGTGTTTATTTTATAATTAATATATTTTTTACCTTGCTCACCATTTCCTCCCTTGCTGAAATATCCCCCCACAGACCTGCGTGCCCGCTCTTGCCACACCACCCGCTAAAAATGCCAGCCGCCACTGGCCAGAATTGGGAGTGCCTAGAAGTGATTCAGTTTGTAATTAAGGCATAAATACCACCTATATATTGCATTGAACAGGCAAGTCAAACTCTTTCCAGGAGATTGCCCCCCTTTGTGATAATTTGAACACAAATTGTACCAATCTGTGTTTTTTACAACTAGATTTTTTTGTTTAAAGTAGCTGGTAATTAGATTTTACAAATGTGCTCAAAGGGAATTTATGGACTATTTTAGTTTTTGAGGGTCCACTAGAAGGTTTATTTTTCTGCATAAGTAATTATTGCCTATGCCTTTTAGAAAATTGTGTATTTGATACACTTGATGCATAGAATACCAATATTTATGCTGCAAGAAAGGCAGTGCCTGAAGCTATAAGTTGATTAATATCTGTTTGCAAGTTATTAGGCCGTGGAAATGTATGAGTCATAAAATAAAACAAAATAGCATCAGAATTTGATAATTTTGCTCTAAAAGAAATTGAATTTTATGCAGCACTTCTGCCATTTCTGAAACAATATAAATAGCAAATGTAATTGTTACCCAATTTATGAGACTCAATGTACCAACCTCAGAAGGATTCAACCTCTTGACCTCCAGACCATTGCATTTGTCAGGTGCAGCTATTCTATTCATTGAGCCATATATAATAGCATCAAATCTTGTTATTTTATTTTCTTGCTGGCAGCATTATAGGTAATGGTGTGACCTTCATGTGGCGAGCACAGATAAAGATACTTCCAATACATTGTCCATGAATATTCCAGCACGCTGCTCAAATATCCTACAGTGCTGCTAAAACATCATGCTCAATATGCTTAACAGCCTGCCTTCGGAGATGGTCAAGTAGGAAAGTGATGCTTAATGTACTAGTAGTGATGCTGAAATACATTTAGGCTGCTTATGGTGCCTAGGTCTGCTGAGGTTTTCACAGCATGACTGTAATATGTTATCCTTCAGTTACAGAAGTCGCAAAGCCAGGCTTCGCTTCTATCCCTTGACAGAGCTGCTGCTATTATGTTAACATTAACTGCACAGTCCACATTGCTGTGTAAAATACCACAGAGTCAAATGGTGCACAACATGGATGGAAGAATTGGCAAAGGAACGTTTGTGAATGGCTTGCAGCCAGACACACACCAGCTATAACATCAGATATGACGAGCTCATATAAAGATCCAACTTTTACATAGGTGGAGCATATATTTATAAGTGCTCAAGAGGAGCAATGTTTGATGATCCCCGGTCACAGACATGGGGTTTCAGGGAATAAAAGCACCACCAAAACCACTACAGCCTGCTTGACACTATTAACAGCCTCAACCAGTCGGCCATCTTGCTCATTCTCTTTCTTGCTTCCCCACACACTGTAAATAGGACTAACCTTCAACTGCTAAGGAGCAGAAGTGCCCCAGAAGTGACGGCAGGCAGCCTTACATCGCTAGTAGTCTCCACTAGCCAATCAATGAGCTCCCTACTTTTCTGGACATTCCACGCATTGCACATAGGATCTGTTGGGTGCATCCCAGAAGCCATCCCTTGCAGATAATTATTTAATGCCCTTCCATTTCCACCTTTTAAAACCACTTCTCCTATTTGACAAATGGTGCTTAAGGGCAAAGGTGCCTCTTGTTTATGACTATTGAGGGGGGAAGAGACCCAGGCCATTACCACTTCATCCAGGTAAGTTACAATTTCCATGTGCTTCACAATCCAGTCATCATATTTTATCTCAACACTCAGCTTGAGATCAGTAGCACATTTGCGACTTTTGCTTGGCAAACTTCCAGAATCTTATTCACATTCTATAAATAATAAACCAACACAACATAACCTCCAACTCATGTTCATCAATAAACATTTGGCAATTCTGCCAGTCCCTAAAATTACAGACATCACTACTCAACACAATCTTAATACGCTCTTCATCATTCATCATTTACCTCACAAAAACACAGCTTGCACCCACATACAGATACACTTTAGATGTCCTCCTTCCCATAAGTTACCACACCCACTGTGCTTTTCACACACAGAAGACAGGTGATGGAGGTGCCGTCATTCATAAATCTACACTATGCTGTACTGTTGGTGAAGTAGCAGCACTCAAACCATTTCTACTACTCATCTTTTACTGCTACATCTCTACCTGATAGCCACCTTGATCTTTATCTACAGATACTCCATCACTAATACAGATTTCTCAAAGAAATCTCAGATATCACTCCTGCCTCTTTTCAACACATCAATTAATTCTTCAATACCTTCGAGTCCTCAATGTACACAACACTACCCTGAAAACCCACAAAGACTTCAACATACCACTGAAACCATGATCCTCCAAAATGAAACCTTCAGCAACAGGGTCATTTCTAGAGCTCATAGTGAATATGCGCTCCATACAGAGATAACAAAAATATAGAGACGGACCAAAGGCTCCACTGACCTCTCCCAACTCAAAGCCCTATGCAATGCATGTAGATCCTTCATCAGTGGGGCCATAGTCAACTAAAATGCCCCATTTGAGTGGTCACCCCCCCTATGTTTTTGCTAAATATTATTGCTGGTTTTTAAACTCTGAAACACTGATGATTTGTGCCCAGTGTATGTGCTCTGATCCCTAAAACATGAACATGGATAATCTTTGGAGTATTTAACTAGCTTATAAGGCTGAAGTATTGGTGTAGGGACTACACTCATGGCATGGAAAGTTAAATGTGAATTACAGCACTTATTGTGCCATCCACTAGTGTGATAATGAAGACATGATTTTAGGCCTACTATTGTAGACGGACTGGTGTAGTTTAATTAGGCTGTGGCACCTGTTAACCATTTTTTGACAGGTGAACCCCCTCCCTTTTAAATATTAGTTAGTCACCTCTTTGTAGACCTTGCAGGCCTACAGCTATTTCCACTGTCGTAGACCTAGTTGTTCTAATCAGAAAATCAAAGTACAGATTAAAATATTAATATTGTATCTGCGGAATGGAACCAGTTTGAAGAATAAGTTAACAACTATTTTGAATAGCTATTCAAACAGCACTTCAATGGTGTAGTTGGAGTTTTGATAAATATTAAGAAAAAGTAACTTTTAAAAGGTTGCCTTTTTTTCTGCCTGAAATTACTGGAGGCTAATTTGCATTTAATCTCCAGCTTCTCCCCATCTGTACTTGGCCTGAGATGTGTGAAAAAGATGTGTAATTCACAACAGCACACAATAGGCTGACCTAAATTGGCAAAAAGTACCCCCCCCAAGCTCCTTTGAATAGGCAGGGTGAGGGCTCTGGGCATTCTGAGATAACACAGTGTCAAATTCTACGTGACAGGTCTGTAGAGACACATGTAACACTTTGGTGCACTTGAAGGAAAGAGAACATGTTGCCAGGACAATTCTTCTGACTCTCGTACCTAGTTGATGAAGGACCCTGTTTTTGACCTACCAGACTTCCATCTCTGGGTTTCTTGTGGTTACTGTGCCTGCCCCAAACTGGATTTTTGTGTTAGATTTAGGAGGACACTAATGTTTTCCATAGTGCACTCCCTTACATGCCCAAAACCCTTAAAGCCCAAGTTTAGTGTGGCCGAAGACTTTCACCATATTGAAAATGTCTTAACACATGGCATTTTGCACCTGACTGCAGTAAGTCAAACAAGAACTACAGAAAACATGGGTAGAGTTACCCCTGAGAACATTTACCCCATTGATTAGGGAGTACCAAGGATTCATCTCCACCCACTGGATAGTCCCAAGCATAAATGTGGCACCCCTAGGTACACTATCACAACACTGATGGACCTGTAAGGGTTATCAAGAGGACTGGACCTCCCACACTTGGCATCTGTGACCTTGAGAAGGACCACTGGTGGCTGGACACCCTTCCCCTTGAAATGCAAGGTCAGAAATATCTCCAAGGATCATAAGGCTGATACCCTGGTTGGCTGAAAAGAAAGCTGAATGTGACATTCCTGTAAAGAATCTCATCTGGCCAGTGGAAATTGGACCTTGACTGGACTTCACTATTGCCCTCTGTCTGACACCCTGAGAGCCTCTAAGTGCCTACCCTGAGGTCACAGGGACCTGAGAAGTGTACTCCTGTGGTTATTTGTCACCAAAAACAGTTGGGAACGTTTTTCAAAACTTTTGCTGCAGAGCTCAGGAACTTCATGTGGACTGACTGCCAAAAGTGTCCAACCAGCAGTTTTACAGTAGCAGATTCAGGTTTGCATTGCATTGAGAAGAGTTTTTCATTAAAAAAAACAGAAAAGTCCTTTTTCAGATTGGAACTTAGAAACTTTTTCAAACTTCCCTACTCTCAAGCCCTAACAGGGACAATTTACTTGATGTATCCAACTCCCGCGACTTCGCGATCGACCTCACATCATACCTCGGTCCCGTTCTATTGAGACCATAGACTACCAGTGGTGCGTTTTGCTTTTTGAAGGTATTTTCACCTAAATCTTTACAAATTGTTTTCTCTGGTTCCCCTTATTGTATTTTTGTCGCTTCGGTGTCATTTTGCTTAATACATTTTTCTCTATTTTGTTTACTGGAGTATGGTTTTTATTGTGTTCAGTATTGTTTTTAGAACTTCTAAATGCTTTACATATTTTTGTTACGTTAAGTCTGTGCTGTAGATACCAGGGGCTGAGCACAGGTTTATACAATACTTTGTACTAGACCAAAGAAGATAGTGACTTTATTATTTATGGTAGGCACAAATCCACTTCAAATAATAAACTACTTTCTCACAACTTTCAACAAGACTACCATCCCCAAAGTGACCAGCGGAACCAAAACTTTTCAAAGCAGTGAACCACTATGTTGGCACATTGCCAGACCAATGAAGTGTCATCAATAAAGTATTCACTGAGAAGATGAACAAAAATCAAAACTCACATTGACAACACCTGACATACACCTTCCTCTCATTTCCCTGCATTCCACCCCAAGTGGACAGCTTAGAACTTCCTCTTGCTAACTGGCAATCTCTAACCCCTTAAAACAACCACCTAAAAAGACGACATTGTACCATCAAAACAGGGATGGGCTGATATTTCTGCTATTCTGGAATTTGCCTGTTAGGCTGCAGGTTTGGGGGCTGCTTTCAGACAAGGATGGGGTGCTATGATCTTACCAGGCCCCCAGTATCCTATTATAGTTGAGGTTTTTGCAATATGGGGCTGTTTTAAACATTTTTGCTAGGGCAATTTTTTGGTTTCCAGGCCAGTTCGGCACCAAATGTGGTGAAATTCCTTCATTGAGGTACTTGCTCACTTCCCTTTGGTGAAAACCCCAACCCTGGACACATCCCTCCAACTATTGACTCATTGATCACCTGTGTTTTATAACAATCATTGAGAAAGCAGTAGCTATTCACATACAAGATAATATCAGTGAAAATAACCTCAACAATTACCAGTCCGGCTTAAGACCATGCAGCAGGTCAAAGTTTGGGACTCTGCATGTAGTTGGTGATGGCGTAGTAATCACTGAGAGAAATGATCCCAACCCCAGTCTCCTGGTGCTACACAAGCTTTCTGAAGTATTTGATACAATCAATCACCATGTAGTGTCCACACCATGGAAACTCTGTCAGACTTCTCTGACACAATGCTGTGATGGCTCATCCCTTATTTTGTCAAACAGGTATCAACTCATCCAGATGAAAGCGTCAGAAATTCCTAGTCTCATGTAAAGTACCACATGACCTCATTCTTGCCTCCACCACCCCTAAATGCTACCTTTTGGAGCTAGCCATAGCTCCAGTATCTAGTAATAAACTGAAGAATTATAACTCTCCATGAATATCTAAACACCTCATGCTGCCCAGTGACTCAAACACTGTATCAATCGAACCGAGCATTGGATGTCAAGCCCCTATCCAAATCCCAACCTGATGAACTCTGATTTTCTCATAATACCCAGCAAGAAAACCTAACAACAGGTTCAACACAGGCTTTCCAAAATTAAACTGGACAGCTTATCTAAAGCTGAAAACAATGTAAAATCTTTGAATATACAGTCACTACAGACCCCTCCAACACAGAAAATAACATCACGGAAACCAAGACAGGACAATACTAGCTATCCCTCTTGAAAGCCAGATGACAAATTCAAACAATCCAGGACTTAGTTTCTATTACCTGAATGGAGGCAACACACTGCTTAGCACTCTCTCAGATATCACATTGACTTCCCTGGTACGCATCTTATCCACTTTAGCATGTTACATCATAAATCTGAAGCTCAACCACACCACT
The DNA here is from genome assembly GCF_964261635.1 of Lissotriton helveticus. Taxonomy (NCBI): domain Eukaryota; kingdom Metazoa; phylum Chordata; class Amphibia; order Caudata; family Salamandridae; genus Lissotriton; species Lissotriton helveticus. The sequence goes on along the minus strand of NC_136061.1, from coordinate 641,827,158 downwards.
CCAATCCTGAAGCATCTACATTGACTCCCTTCCAAGCCCACACTTCATCGCCACCTGCACTATTAAGGAAGGCCTCCTGAAATGGCACACCTATGCTAAGACATTTAGGGCCACATGTATCAAGCAAAATTGCATTTGCAATCGCCGAAATTCGCAGAATGCAATTTTGCCAAATGGTATGTATTAAGGCAAAATAAGGAATTGCAAAATTTGCGATTCCTTATTTTGCGATTGCATTTAAGGAATCGCAAATGCGATTCCTTAAACACTATCTGGAACAAAACAATTCATAATATTCCACAGATATGTATCTGTATCTGCATAGTTAGACAAAAGTGTAATAATATTCACAGTGCTCTTGGTGATCAGGAAAGGAAGGAATGGAAAAACGAGTGTCCAAGTGTGGGAAAGGGGGGACATGGAAAGGCAAGGTGTTCTAGATAGTGTTTGATAATACAAATTTGAATGGTGGGTATTAACCGCACCTCAACATATGTTGTCCTTCTTTCTTTGTGCTACTATGATTTTTGGTTTAGATTTATTGTTCTACTGCCAAGACCACATTTTTTGTAACTGCATTTAACTGACCCTGGTCAGTTAGTATATTTGGGTCGAACCCGTTTATACATTACACATTAGTTCAAATGGTCATACAGAAAGTCATCCTATGCATACATTCAAATTACAGAGAGAAAAAAGACAAATGACAATACAAATTTACATCGTTTTTGGAAGAAACAATCTTCATTCAATCTTTAAGACAGTAGGCGGTTGTCAGGAAAAGGGTGAATAAGGAGGTGCTCATTTGAGGTGAGAACGTGAAAAAAAGGTAAAAAACAATCAAAGAAGGTAAAGAAACTTAATTATCAAAATGTGTATACAGAACATTGGTAGGAATATATATACATGAATACATTTTTGCTTCACTATAATTTTCTTTAGATCCCCTCTGAGCATTAAGCAGGGGTCAAGAGGTAGTATTCCAGGCCCAAAAGAGTTTAGCACAGTTGCAAAGAGTAAAATAAATAACATCCAACAATGAAACACAAGTCAAAACAATGATATGTGGAAAGTTTATCAACAGTGAATATCCATCTGACATCATCAGAGACACCGTAACAATAGCAGAAAGGAGCAACCGTCAAGTATTAATGAGACCAAAATAATTCAGCCAAATCAAACTAACCAAAGATTGATTTTTTATCTAAATAAAGGTTTATTCACCACTCTACTGATGTTTGCATATGACAGTTCCAAAAATGTAAATGAGTTATTACATGTCAAAGATCAGACAGCAACCAGTATTTCTCATACATGGGTACAACCCCATTATTTCAACTGCATGAATTGTAATAACATCATTAAAGGGACTGAATTAATTCACCCAACAAAAGGAAATAAAATTAAGTTGAGAACTAACACCACTTGTGAAACGAAGAATGTGACATATATGTTAAAATGCCCATGTAGACTAGCTTAAGTGGGAAACACATCAAAATGTGATTGACTGTACACAAGGGCAACATTAGATTGAGAAATGAGAAATCAACAGTAGCAGTACATTTCAACAATTCGCACATAACATCAGCCAATTGCAGTATTTAATACTGGAACAGGTTTAAGTCAAAGAATACACAGATAATAAAAAAAACTACTAAAAAGAGACGTCTATTGGATCAAATGATTAAACACATGAGCACCATTTTGACTAAATGATCACTTAGAATACTCTTGCTTCTTGTAAATATATATTGAAAACAGTTGGCTGAACTGACCATGGTTATTTCGTTATGAAGGAGTATCAAGATAGGAGCCGCAACACTCCTTTATGAGTTGATTTTACACTAGGAAAGGAGCAGGACGCAAATGTGATTGGGTGTTGATGATTGTGTAATCTAGATATCAGTGTTGACATTTTGAACAATGACAGATGACATCAATATGGGTTTAACATTGATTTGCGATTATATGTTGAGTTAGCAACGAATGAAACAAATTTGTCATCTAATAGACATTACATAATATAGAACATATATCCTCCTCACAACAATATCAACTGACAGTCACCCATACATTACAAAACTGATATGGTGGCAGAAACATCTTCTAACAGATATGCTCGGGGAAAGCCTTAAAACATATCGTAGAGGCGAGCACTTTGGCTAGTACCTCATGTCGTAAATTGACAACTATGGGTTAGCATTTAGCTGAATCCATCTTGTATTTAGAAGTTATCTTATCCGCTTTGTGAAAGCCATTTTGTATTTCTGGCAGCCATTTTGTCTGCCATGTGCTCTGTCCTACCTTTCTGTTAACTGCTCTTGTAATCTGCCTAGAGACAAACTATATTCAACATCTTCCACTTCACACATGCCCAAAAGGGCCTAGCTAGTAGAATGCACCTGCCTCTCTAGTATAACTGTCAGGTATTTTTGCTGCTGTATGGAGAAGTAACTCTCCTCCCACTTTCTTGAGCAAGTAGATCTTGTATGCCCATCTTAGTCATTTTGCATGCTTACACGAGCCAGGACTGCCCCTTGCATTTATGCTTACTATGTAACTCTAAAGCATATATAAAGCCCCAGTTTTCTGTACTCCTTAGACTGCCTCATTCAGTTGCTAAGGCTTCTGTGTGACGTAGTCTCAACTCATTTGAGTTTATTAAAAATGTTCTTTAATATTTCAGCTTCTGTGCCAATTTCTTCTTTGTTGGTTTAAATGGACTAAGTATCAGTGGAACCCCTGAGAAGTGGATTTTTGATTACTACAGTTTGGCGCTCCAACGTGGACTATTTGAGGGAGTGATCTTGTCAGGAGACAGAAATATACTGAGGAGGCCAGGACAGGATTCTACTAAGGAGGTACTCTGTGCATGGAGATTCTGGGGATTCTCTGTCTCTGCAGCCCAGTATATTTCTGATCTTCCTGATTTTGATCCTCCACATGATGTCACCCCTGACTGAGAACCTTTTTGGCGTGAGTATTTAAAAAAAAAACATTAGACCTCTAGAACATTTAGAACTTGCCAGTTAGAATTTGGATAACCATTTGTTTGGTAAGAACCGTTTTGCGGCACTTATTGTAGGTTTGAAACCCGATTGGTAAGGTAGTCTAGGAACACTTACCCGGAACCGATTGGTAAGATTAGTTTAGGTACACTTACCCGGAAACTTTATTCTGAATATGGATATGATATGAATTTGAAACTGGCCAAATATTGAGTTAGTCATATGAATATGAATATGTAAATGTATGTGATGCAACACATATAGTCAGGTAATGAGATTTTTCTCTACTCCTATGAAATTTGAACGGTTCAACGTACGAAGAGTACTTTAAGAACTACTTTGATTATAATACTGCATATTTTGCACTGTTTTTGGTATGCCTGTTTCAAGCACACATCGAAGAATGTGTTGCTTTTTGAAGGTACCATAGTGAGATGTAAATTAAATTAGCCGGCTCCCTTGAGGGAATACCTAAATAGGTGTAGGTATAACAACATATTTCTTCCTTGGTGATTCTGCATCCCCAGGGAATTAAAATATGACAAAATACATACAAGGATCCTTTTTCTGCGCAATTTTATGAATGGAGATATGCAGAGCGATTTCTTTTTGGGTGTTCTGCCAGACAAAGCTAGTGAATTGAGTGTATTTTGGCTTCTTGAAAATAAAACAGTCTGTTCGACTGTTTTTGCAGTCTTTTTGAATACTATTGAGAAGAGTTTCTTGTAAATATGACTTACAACTAGTATTTACAAATGGTTTGGTTTAAGTACAGTCTGTGGGCTGTCCTTTGTTTCTGTCCTAAGTTTTGATCTGTGGGTTAAATGTGTGTTTAAATGTCTATGTGGTTTGTGGTTTTACATTACAGCTTCTGTAAGTATATAGCGATTGCGCTATTTAAGAAATGATGGCTATTAAGCGCGCTGTATTGTGTGTCCTGAGTGTTTGACCCTTTCTGTATATGTCTACAATGAGCGCAACGTGTGTTTGTGGTCTTTCTAGTTATCTTCAGACTGTTATGCAAAATGTTAGTTAATTAATATTAAGTAGAAATTAAATAAAAATTCAGAAATGAACCATATGATATGTTGAAATAGCTATATGTTGCTATTTAATTTATAGAGTAAGCAATTATGCACATGTACAAAACTGTTAAATGCTTAAAAGATAAAATTAAAATTCACATCCAATATGAATAAAAGGCCACAAAAACGAAATTGTGTGTTTTGTAATAAATAAACAATTATAAAACATTTTCCTTAGATACATTGTATTAGATATTAACAGGCAAACACATCATCTGAATAAATTGGATTTTGCTGTATTGCACACGCATTTAAACTACAAATGTCTTAGTTTTAAATAGACAGCCACCGTGCTTACGTTTCAACACTAAGGCAGGCTTTTACTGCCGCTAAGCACACAGCTGTCGTTTTTGTAGGCCACAAATAGACAGAAATGTTCACTCGGCCAGGACTTTCCCAGTTAAACACGGGTGAAACTTTGCATTTCAGAATGCTGTTTTAAAAAAGGTTACAACAATAAGGTTCATTATTTTGTATTACAGGAAAACATTTCAATTACGGGTTTCCTCTCTTTAACCCCTTTAAAGCTAGTAAACAAACCTCCCCAGTGCTGCGCTGTCCATTATCCGGTGCTGAACTGGACGTCCAGCGGTCGCACGCAGCACTGGGGAGGTAGTGCCCGTGACGACCGTTGGCCGACGGCAGCACTTAAGGGGTTAAGCATTTTTGTAAGAATATTCTTGGTTCTAATGTTGAAATAATTGTCCTTTTAAAAAAAAAGTGGCGCGAAAATTTGTCATCATGTTTTAAGTTAGGCTTCTGTGCTTAGGCTAATGAATGAATGCGTCAAAATATGATAGGCAAGGGATGTAGCTTGCTTTTATATGTGGAATTATCAAAAATGATTGGTTTTATTAAAAGAAAAATTATTAATTATGACAAATTATTTAAAAAAAAAAAATGCTTTTAAAATCGTTTTTTAATATTTATAAAGCTTAATACTCATACTGTGACCTCCTAGCATTACAATTTAATGTAAGTTGTGTTGTACCGCATAATGAGGACATTTGCATATGGAATATCACTTGGAGCAGGCGTAAAAAAACTCAGTTTTCTAAGGATTAACATAAGATATGTCTAATGTCCAACCTCTGCAATTTGTAGAGAACATTCTGAGGATGATTAATATGTAACACAATTATAGGAAATTCATTTTGAAGTGCCCCAAACATTAAAGTTGAAATTGAGCAAAATTCATTATTTAAAAAACAAATTGTGCATTCAGAGCAGTTTTAAAGTGCCTTAGGCTTCAGTAAATGCATACATTTAGGTATAATACAAATAGCTGACTTTTGGATTGTTAGAGAAGTATATTGCACACTGCTTCTGCTCTTGAAAAATAATGTCCACGTAGTTGCCTTCATTTAACAGAAAATAAAATGTTGCATTAGTTTTAGACAGAAAATAAGATGAAGCTCCTTCTTAGAATTTTGTGGGCTACATGCCTAGGTAACAATGATTAGCAAATTCAGATTAATTTTTTCACAGGAAAAATTGTGGCACAAGGGACAGTTTTTTATGCCTATTTGAAACAGTTTTACTTTTGGACAGTCAAAATTAAGGTGGCTTAACATGCTTACATGTTGTTTCTGCTGGTCCTGTGCGTCAGAAGCAACACAGTAAGTTGTATTTGACTGCCAATCACCACTAAGGTGACCTGCTGTCAAAGGAGGTGAGGAAAGTAAGGAAATTGAATATTAATGTTAAGCCTGACAAATTAAGCAGGCCAGAATATTGGGTTTTGGGCAGCAGGTTCACAGTGCATAAAGCGCATGACATGGTGTTGTGCGTCACCGCTCATTTACATATGCTATTGTAATTTGTCTATGCTTTCTGTGCTTGGTATACAGCAAGTATATCTGATGGCTTGGCATGTGTGTTTTTCTGTTATGCATGTTTTTGTTTCTATGCGTTTGTTGTGTAATACTATTACAAGCTCCTCTGTGTTGTGAGGGGATGGTCATGACGATGCCCATCGCTAAGCAACAGTTGGTTGGACTTGTTCTGGTTACTAAATTACACAGATATGATACTTCATGCTGTGAACATGACAGACAACACTTCATCATTGTATGTCTATTTGGCTATAATGGCATTGAAGAAAAGAAAAAGAGAGATACAGGATTAAAAGTGTGTCACTTGCAGTTAGCCATGTTACTGCCCCTTCCCTTAAGGGACGGGCAGCCCTTGATTAAATGTTCCCTGATTGGACCCTAATGAGGAACTATAAATCTGCGGCTCTTGCTAAAGGTGACCTAAACTTTTCTCATGATATTGCACTAGTTAATCCTGTTCTGCTTCCTAGGTAGTATATTATGTATAATTCCCTTTTGCATGACCAAACTGGTTTTCAAGAATTTTCTTTAGGTCCACTTCGATGTTTTCCAGTCTGACTGTCAGGGTAGTGATGGACTGGTTAACTGACTCAATATTATAGTAAGACAAGTTTTCCACCTCAATAGGAAATACCGTACGTTTATTTTTTGGTCATGACAAATTTTTTATGCCTATTTTAATTTGGTTTTCTTTTCCCTTTTGTTCCTGCTGCTTTAATTTTCGGTGGGATCAGATGTGTTCTAATCATGGAAATACCAGGAATCTCTAGTTCTTGTCTTTTGTTTCCACATTTTGATCGTTAGCCTGTGTATTGCATAGTGCACCTGATGCACAATTATTAAAGGGAGGTATCTACATGTCCCTGATAATCTGTATCATTCGATTTCCCTTTTGAGGTGTTCTAGATAAGGAATTTAGGAACACCTAGACATAAGCATTCAAAAATAAATGTTTACCCCATTACACAATGCCACTATGTGTGAGGACACACATTTAGATAGACTTCCCATGTAGCTATCTACCCTTAAATGGCTAGGATATGCTCCCACATTAAAGTTAGTGAGAATAATGAAGGGTACCCAATTGAACAGACTAGAAGTACCCTTTGCCTTTGAGAGTGACAGTGCATTCTAGACCAGAGTTGTCCCATGGCTTCTGGCCACTCCCTCGCAGATTGCAGGCCGCCTGCTTGCAGTCCCATTGTTAAATACAATGAAATGTTTTTGCACTAATTTGAAGGAAACTAACAACTGTGTCACATTTCCTACATCACTAGGTTCTGTGGGATCTTCCAGAGTGAAAGGAATAGCCATAATAACCTGCAGAACACTGATTTAAGCTGATTGAGTCCTAATTCCTATTAGTGACAGCTATAGATGAAGGGCAGACGTCTTGGACCTACAGTTCCAGCACCCAGAAAGTAGCAAGGCAGGACAGCGATCGCCAGCGCTTCATCAATGGCATCTCCAAAGCATCGTGCTTGCTCCATCAGACGGCGTTGGATATCAGACAAGAAGGAGGAGCTGGTTTCCTGTTTGCCACAGAACCAGGGTTTCAGTGCAAAAGAGCGAAAGAGAAGGATCCCGTGGTTGATGGCAGGGCTGGTTTGAGGCTTTAGTTTTCTACCTGTCATGTGCTGGTAACCTCTGACAGCACGCGGTCCCTTGAGCCCCTTGGCCAGAGTTTTGGCCACTCGCCCCTTTTCTTTGCTCCAACGGAAGGGCAGTGCACCCGAGGATCCAAGATTGGGAAAAGGCACTACATTGTGGTACCCATGATGAAAGGAAAAATAAAATGAAAGAGCAGCCCGAGCGTCCTCTGACACTGAATAATGAGTGTTGGAGCCTGAGAATGTAGACCCCGGTCTGCACGAGATGATCTGTGCCCACAACCAACAAGGAGCACAATATCTGTAGTGCCTGCAACAGAGGAGAGACACTGGTGCACTGCATTGAGACTTTGAGATTTTCAAGTGAGCTGTGAGTGTTTGCCAGGAGGGCACTCCAACAGATACTGAGAAGAATTATTTTCATGGAAGGCCTGGATCAAGAGGCCCAACCCGGAAGAAGACAACGGAAGCAGATTTGATGGAAGATAGAAGCCTACCAAAGAGGCTTAGAACGGACTTTGGCATAGTTGCACAAGTGTTTCCAGTGCCACTGTATGAAGTGGATGTTGGATATGTTCCCATTTGACTGAATTGCCATGGAAGAGGAATAGCCTCTAGTGGCTCCGCCCCTAACATGCAAAATGGTCCACCATAAGTACATTTGTGTGACTGTTCTTACTGTTCTGCTGGCATCGTTTTAAAGTAATGTTCTGTCTCTACTCTGATAAAGGGTAATCCCATTTCACCTGAGAGCATTGATAAGGATCGCCACTGTCTCACTGAAATACATAGGAGACCTGAAGGTGTTTACTGAGTGATTTTAGGATTTGCTTTTGCTTAGGACTAGAAAAATTATAATTCTATTTGTAATAGTGGTCATTACTTTCTACTGCTATCTGAATGTTAATGATGACTAAATGCTCTGTTCCCCTTGTATTCCTGCTCATATAAGCTTAATGAAATGTTTAGAATGGAAAAGGCCCACCTAGCAATGAATTAGGAAATTGATAAAATTATAAAAATAATTACAAATATTTTCTATGTTCCTACTGGATCATGGGAATGTCTTCAGCTAATGCTACAACGGTCGTCTGTCGTAAATTGACAACAATGGGTTAGCATTTAGCTGAAGTCATCTTGTATTTAGAAGTTATCTTATCCGCTTTGTGAAAGCCATTTTGTATTTCTGGCAGCCATTTTGTCTGCCATGTGCTCTGTCCTACCTTTCTGTTAACTTCTCTTGTAATCCGCCTAGAGACAAAATATATTCAGCATCTTCCACTTCACACATGCCCAGAAGTGCCTAGCTAGTAGAATGCACCTGCCTCTCTAGTATAATTGTCAGGCTATTTTTGCTGCTGTATGGAGAAGTAACTCTCCTCCCACTTTGTTGAGCAAGTAGATCTTGTATGCCCATCTTAGTAATTTTGCATGCTTACTTGAGCCAGGACTGCCCCTTGCATTTATGCTTACTATGGAACTCTAAAGCATATATAAAGCCCCAGTTTTCTGTACTCCTTAGACTGCCTCATTCAGTTGCTAAGGCTTCTGTGTGACGTAGTCTCAACTCATTTGAGTTTATTAAAAATGATCTTTTATGTTTCAGCTTCTGTGCTAATTTCTTCTTTGTTGGTTTAAATGGACTAAGTATCAGTGGAACCCCTGAGAAGTGGATTACTACACTCATAGTCACACATTATTTCAACATCGGAAACTTTTGAATTTGCATTGGCACACATGGGAAACCGCACCATTACTTTATATGCCCTACATTTTTCAAATCTAATATAGGAGTATTTTGTTCTAAATTTCTTTCACCATTCACAGCCACTTAGGGACATTTGATAGAACTGTGGTTCATTAGACATTGCTATATTTCATATAGGTACCCTAATATAGGCTTAGGTAACATCCTAATCCTTCACCTATATTCTTCCCTACATTACATACATAACGGTTTTTAGAGACTGACCTTTTACCTAGATACAACACTACACACAGAATGCTGGATTTTCCCTCGTAAAGGCCTCATACATTATTCATGAGGATTCTTGGAAACTCAGCGGGACTGCCATCTCCTGTAAAATATCTAGGTATAAAGTTCATTCCTGATGTCGTCCCAAGTCTGACAAGTGGTACAGTAAGGTAGAACCCCCAGGGAGACATTTGGGTATATAAACATCACATCTTGCTGAGACAAGAGGAGGAGATCAGGACTTCCAAGCCAACACACTGACGCAAGACACTGAAGCCCCTGCATGCAGATACTCCAGCTCGCAGTGGTCTGACATCCCTTGCAGGGTGTCCAGCCCAAGACCAGGACCGGGTTCCACAGTTTCTCCCTTCAGGTAATGGTGGTTGACTATATCCTAGAGGGATTCTTGGCTTAACACCTACATACATGCTAGGTACACTTAGGTACAACTAGTTAAGATTGCATCGTAGGAGTGCGCATTTTATTGTCATGTATTTTATATACTTGCTTGTATTCATGGTTATAGCGAGATGGTAGAAATCTACCATGCTTTTACTTTCCAGGTGCTTTTAATCCTTTATATTTGTTACTGTCTAATGATTGTTTCAGCACACCTATTTTACAATAGAGTAATGTTTGCTCAATAAATACTTATTGAAAACGTCCCTACCGTTTAGTCTGTGTAACTGTCTGAGACTGAGTTAGCACGAGTAACTGAGCGAAAAGTAGTACACTGTTTCCACTGTCCTGAAGGATCAGGGTTGTCATGTTCGATAGTTGTCAAGAACTATTCTCTCCTTGGTAAGAGGAGTTTCTAGTGGCACTGTGAGCTAGCTGGTGTACAGACCAACATATCCGGTGTGGGGTGTCTAGAATCAGTCTGGACACGAAGCCTGCAGTGTATGTTGTCTAAACGCTCAGATCCTATATTGGGTTTATAAGAACTACACAACCTGGCGCCACCAATGTTAGTTGGGTACTTATTTAACAGTCAAATCTGAGTAGTTCAGTTGTGCTATTCTCAGAGACCCCTACTCACATATCCCCAGAGACATCTGGAGTGGGAGGTAATAAAATACACCAAAGCTGAGTAGGCAAAATCCTATTTATTGGCTGTTGGTTAATCAATCTTGAAGGACACATTGTTCCTATTGTGCATAAAACCCTATCCCTTGAAAGATCCTGCGGTTACATTAAACATTTCAGGAGAAGAATAAGATGCAGATGCAATACACATTGCGGAAAATGTTAGAAATGTCATCAACCTAAAACTAGTAGCATACAGTGTTACAGTTAGGGGTGGGTCAGTAATATTCGTGATTGAGGCACATGAATCATTTAGAACAGTGGTATTCTATTCATGGGTTACATTCCCACAGCGAATGCAGTAACAAAAACATTTCATTACTGAACAGAAGATGAAATACCGAATTCATATTGTCTGTACGAGGACATTAAAATTCCACTTACTTACCAGGAACATTTATACGGTTTAAAGGCACCCTTCCTCATACAAGAAATAGAATAAGACTCGGTCCACTCGGAAGAGATGGAGCAACATGGCCAGTATTAGCAGCCTATACACAACACAATCCTGACATTAACACAATGCCAGGAGGAGACTTACTTACACAGCATGAAGAATTAATAAAACTTTACAGAAACATGACACAGTTTGTGACGAGAACACTCACACTTCAGCCAACACTGGCTACACAAACAGAACCAATCCAAACTTTGACAACTAAAATTACACCACAAAAATGACATGCAGTGATGGGTAAAATGCCCACTAAACGCAAACAAATGCCTTTATGGATAACTCAAAAAATAACACAGCTAGAGGCAGTATTTCCACACACTGGTCCACATGAAAAGCATAGAATGCTAACAATTTGCTTACGGATGGGGATAGCTCCCCGATAAAGGTTTGTATTTCATGGGGTACAGTCTTCGCTGCAATATATACCAGAACTCATGGTATCCCTTCATTAGCCCTAATACCAGATGTATTAAGACAAATACAGAACAAGTATGAAGCAGGACCTGCTCTAATCTTAGGGATGAAGTTACTAAACAACTTTGCCCAGGTATCAGCTATAATATAATCAAACAGTAAAGGGGATGCAGGCCTGTTTGATGTTAGCAGGTGCGTGTTATCCCGCTTGAGGCCCAGCGGCAGCCCTGGTTGATGTTATCAGGCGCATGTAATTAGTGTACTGATCCGCCGCCTGAGTCACAAGAAAAAATGTTTAAAAAAAAGATAAGGGTTCAGGGTAGGAGCACCCTGACCCCCTGGGTCTCTTGGGGGTGTCCCACACTGATGCCCCAGGGCCCAAAAAGCATTTTGGGTTTGGAAAAAAGAACGGCAGGAGTCGCGGTAGACCCGCGAATCCTGCCAAAAATTAAAAGAAATACCTCACATTAGTGATTATAATTTTGATAAGCAAGGTGCTCCCATCCCATTATGGGAAAAGCTGTTTATTTTATTTAATTTTTTTATACTTTACTGTAATATGTTGAAAAAACTTTAATAAGGTTTGGACGTTATCGCCACTTTCTTTTCACCCTGCTTTCATTGTTCGACATCCTTATGATAGAATACCTTTATATGTGCATTGGCAATGCAATTTTGGCTTTGTTTCAGATTAAATAAAACAGGGGTGCTCTAATTATCTCGAGTCAGGTGTTATCACAAAGAAACCTGTCCAGCTTCACTGGCCTTCTCTAATCTCACTAGACATGCTGTGTATCAACATGATTTGTGTTTGGCGTAAAATGTGCATCGGCGTGTATTTAAAAAAAAAATGTATTTAGTTATTTATTTATTTAAAGCAATTTTCTATAGTGCGAACATTACCCAAAGGTGTCAGAGTACTTTACAAAAGAACCAGTTGCGATACATAAGGACTTAGGTTTACATGAGTTACATAAAAGATACAAACAGAATTTTTTTTGCAAATGTACGAGTTGTAAAGTCACACAGGGAATAGATACAAATGGAAAAAATTGCAAATGTACAAGTTGTAAAGTCACTCAAGGAAGAGATACAAATGCATAAACTCTAAGAATCACATAGGAATGGTAGTGAGTACAAAGGCCTACTACATATACTAGTGGTTAGAGTTATCTCTACATACATATATATACAAATAGTAGATTTCCTCAAGGAAGAGATACAAATGCATAAACTCTAAGAATCACATAGGAATGGTAGTGAGTACAAAGGTCTACTACATATACTAGTGGTTAGACTTATCTCTACATATATATATATATATATACAAATAGAAGATTTCCTCAGGATTCCGTTTTACCAGCGATTCGGCTTGGACAAGTATATATCACATATTAACAGAGTGAAAAAAGAAATTAAAAAATAAAAATAAAAATGGGTACAGAGCGATATGTGGGGGAGAAGAGTTGGAGGCTGAGATTGGTGAGAGGAGAGAGGGGGAGAAAGAGATAAGGCAGTCCAGCGTAAGTGAAATGTCTGAAGGTCAGCAGGATGGAATCCAAGGGACCAAAGCAAAGGACAAGAATCAACAAAATGGCGGACCCGGGTCGTGGGCATCGATGGAAACCATCTCAATATGGCAAGATGCACCCAGGGCAAGAGCGACAACAAGAGAGGGTCCCAAAATGGCGGGGCGCACACGAGTTCCAGTCCAAATGTTACGAGGGCCAAGTCCAAAGAAAACCAGGGAGCTGACCCAACGGAGGAAGAACAAGAGGGGAAAAGGTGCCAGACAGTCAAAAGGAGGAGCATCTTCAGTATTTGCACCTCCCTTCACCACTGCTGCACACACATGATCCCTGGTCTCAATGCTCCCATGCTCCTGTACTGGGCACCACAGTCCACCCGTGTCATTAGCTGGAGGGGTGTTAGAACAAATTCCCAGGTCTCCACTCAGCTTTCATGCTTGACAAAAAGCTGATGTCTATCTTGGCTCTCAGAGGGGGGCATTAGCAGCTTCATCATATGTAGGGGGGAGCGCTTTTATCAATCTTTGCAAGCCTATCAGGGTTTGGCTCCGCAAGATAGTATCATCTGCATATTATAAATAACTAAAATGCACCTCACCTATTTTTGGAGGGTGCTGGAGTAGATCTGACAAAAATATATTAAAAAGGCAGAGTGCAAGAACACAATCTTGCTTAAGACCATTATAAATTTAATTTTTTTGTGATAAAGTACCACCCGCACATAGAATCCTGAGCCAAGATTGTTCTTTGTAGAATCAGTGAAAGCTGTCGCTCTTTTATGCAATGTCCTTAAAGTATTTTGCACATACGCAGATCCACTGTACAGAAAGAGCACTAAAATATTCAGATGATTTTTGGTCACACTTGCAACTAATTTCTAAATACGGCTAGTTGGAAACAAACACTTCAAAAACAAACTGACTTCAAGTCACTGCAGGGCGCACACTGGTCGCACGTGCTATTTTAAGTTGTGAGTTGTGTTGATTCGCTCCTTGCCTTTTTCCAGTTATTTTAAAGGAAGCATCTGCATAATCTATGAATCTTTGCCCCACTTGGACCCGTCGACCGAGAGAGTGAAAAATACGATATATCGAACATGGGGCATGCAGACTATTTCAGTTTTATCTTTTAAGAGTAGGGAGGGGCAGGGGTGTGTGGAGCCATATAATTTATATAGGGAGACAATCCATCGGGTTTTGTACATTCCATTCTATAAACCATTGTATCTACATGGGGAAATACTGGTAGAAGTGTCTTTAGTGAAAGGGGCGGATAGTTTTAAAACTTAATCTAGTCATTGTGGTTACCAGGAGAACAGTGACCACACACCTAGGAGGCCCTTTATTTTTTTTAAGCTTTCAGTTGTTGCATTCTTTTTCAATCATATCGTACCTTATGGTGAGCTAGGGAGGAACCTGTGCCACCCCAACCGGTCAAGCAGGTAAGGAAGAAACAGTTTGTTGACATTGTTATATTTGCTGCACACAAGCTCCCTGCTCGGTTTCCTGGTGTGCAGCGGCTATCCCACCTCAGGGAAATTTTCTGTTCTTCTCGAGTCTTCTTGGGACCTCAAAGGACAGTGCGCCGAGACTTGGGCCGGAGACAAGCTGAGGTGCTAGAGTGCTGCAAACTCTTTGGCTGCTGCGGGTCCTTAGGGGCCAACAAGGCCTCTTGTTACCTCCAGTAAGCCCCACACAGTGGGATTGTTGAGAGGTGGTCTGAGGCCTTGTCCCCTTTATACATCACTCTGCAAATGTGTCTCTTGGTGTACTGCTGGTGGGTGGATGAGGTTCCCAGGCCTCCTGATGGCCTCCGGCCTAAAGAGGACTTCATCCCACAAGCAGCAGTGCACCAGAAAGCAGGTTGCAGAGTGGTGGAGAAAGGGGGCGTGGCCTCTGATGACCTCAATGCAATCCAGCTGTGTGGGTCTTACTGGCGGTAACAGGAGGGCTAGTTGGTCCTCAAAGACCCCCAAGAGCCAAGGGGACTTCATCCTCTAAGTAGTGGTGCACCATGATGCGCATTCGCAGAGTGGTGGAGAAGGGGGTTGTGGTCACCAAAAACCTCTCAGGAAACCCTCTGTGTGGGACTTGCTGGAGGTAAGGAGTAGTTGGCCCCCAAAGACCCTCAATAGCCAAGGGGACTTTATCCCCCTACTAGTAGTTTGCCACAAGTCGCGTTTGCAGAGTTGTGAAGAAAGGGCATGTGGCCTCCTACGATGTCTTATCAATCCCGCTGTGTGGGACTGACTGGAGGTAACATGAGGGGTAGTTGGGCCCCAAGGACATCCTTTGGGGCCAACTACCCCTCCTGTTACCTCCAGTAAGTTTCACACAGTGGGATTACTAAGAGCTCTTTGGAAGCCATGCCCCCTTTCTCCACCACTCTGTAAACGCGGCTCCGCTCGTGGTGCACCAATGGTTGGGGGATGTCATTTGAGATGTCATCAGTGATGTAATCAGTGGTGTCACTGGCCATGACATGAGTGATGTAATATGTGAAATCATAAGCAGTGCATTACGGGGGCATAAGTTAACTCAGGTGACTATAACGGCTGAGTTTCTCTGGTTTTGTACAAGTGAAATGTCAGCCTAACTATAATGTCCCTGTTACCTTTGATTTTTTTCACTGAATTTTCAAATATATATATATAAAATAAAATTAACTCTTGCCTCCCCTGACCTCTGTCTACCCTTAAACCTGAAAATCATGCTTACCTCCTGTAACTCAATCCACCCCAAACCCTAAAATCCCTTTACCCCTACCCATCCCTAAAACCACCTTACCCTCCTCCCTTTACCTCTACTCACACCTAAACTGTTATTTTAAAAATAATATAAACATTTTGGGCCATATGTGTCAACACATTTCCCCATAGACACAGATTGGGCAAAACCCTTTGATACATCTGGCCCTATGTTCTTTAAAAAAACTACTTACCTGCAAGGTAAGTTTTGCATCGTAAAGGTGCAAATACTTACCTGGGTGGTAAAGGCCTGCATGGCAAATGATCCCTGATAAAGGCTGTTTCCCACTGTTGCTATCTTTAGTCAGTGTTTTGCTGAAACACTCAGGATAATCAGCTAAAATACATTTTTGGCACCTGTCTTGCATCGCTCCTGACCTCTTTAGTTCCAGTTCCTTACCAGTCGTCTTTTCCTGTTTCCTGATACAATCCACTACGCAGTAATCTGGTGCCCAGCCTACCACTTTGGAGGTTTATTTGCCCCCCGACTTTTTCCTTAATTCCCGGCTTCTTCTCGGTGGGCCCTTCCTGCTTAGGTGCAACCTAGCACTGACAGAAACATGGCTACTAGCAGGGGTTGCCCATAACTCTGGCAGACTCAGACATTTAAGACCTGGGTCTTCAGACTGATCTGCAGCTTGAGATCCTTCACTAGGAGTCAGCCTCATGGCAGTTTGAATTCTATGGCTATTATACTTGTGATAATTGTGGTTCATAAGGCTCTGTCTTTATACTTCATCCTATAAGCCTGATCTTGACTACTTACCAGGGGTGTAACACAGGCACCCACAGCCCCTGTGGTGCGGGGGGCCCCCGAGCTGCAGGGGCCCCATCAGCACAGTACCCAGGCCCATTAGCTCCGGATTAAATCCAGAGAGGGGCCCCTCCGTGTGAGTGGCAGGGGGGCCCCCTCAACTTTTGTTAGGCCACTGCTACTTACCTAAGCTCTCCTGAAGAGTCAAGGAGACTTTGTAAGTCTGGTGTCCATTTCAGACCCAGTATCCTGAATATTGCCCAGCAGAGAACAAATGCAGTTTCGTTTTCCATATTACTAGGACGTTTCTACAATTTCATGTATCTGAAAGAAAATACATGGCTGTCTTAGTCCACGTTCCCCTTCCTCACAAAATCTCCATTATAAAGCTAACCCTGACATCATTTCTGCACTACTGGACAAATCTATCATTTGCCTCTCCAGCGTTCTTACTTAAATTGCCCCAGCTACCTGAGAACTGATTA
The DNA here is from genome assembly GCF_964261635.1 of Lissotriton helveticus. Taxonomy (NCBI): domain Eukaryota; kingdom Metazoa; phylum Chordata; class Amphibia; order Caudata; family Salamandridae; genus Lissotriton; species Lissotriton helveticus. The sequence goes on along the minus strand of NC_136061.1, from coordinate 641,810,174 downwards.
CTTTGACCAATATCCATCCATGATTAAATTAATTTCAGTGAAAAATCATTACAAACGAAAAGATCCCTTAAATCAATTGAAGGCAGACTCTGAATTGATGCAAGAATCATGTTATCATACTTTTTTTATTTTTATTCTGTGACGAGAGACCAAGACCTAGAAACCTGCTCCATCCTAAGTCATTTGGAATCCAGGTAAGCTTAAAAATAGAGTCTTCATAGCGTTACTTTGTGATAGATATGCTGATGTGAATGAAATCCATTCAAAACTAAATATACACTAAACTGTCCTCATTACATTTTTTACAGAACAATATACCACCGGGTGTGGTGCACCCATGTGTCACTGGTAAAGGAATACTATCACAATTGGATGAGGTATTCCCTAGGTTGCTTAGCAGTTATATAGTGCAAGAGATCTCACTTAGAATCACCATTCATCAAATTATGTGAGCTTAAGCAAGTCGAAACACCCTGTACCTTGTTGTCTTTATCTGCCAGAATCAGTGGCGGCTTCTCCGCTATGGCGGAGGAGCGTCGCTCCGCTGCTTTTAAGCTGTGCAACACATAAAATGATAATAAGTTCTAAGCATTTAATGTTTCTGTGCTGCTTAGTTTGCAGGCGGGGCTGCTCTGCTATTGGAGCAGGGCAGGTGAGGGGTGGTTTGCCCACTCCTAAGTGAGCAATGACTGTTTGGTCGGCAAACCAGTCATGTGCACTTTCCCTGTTCTCCATGCAGGCCTGTGTGGAGAACATGCCCAGGCCCGCATTCCCTGGTTGAGCATTGAACCAGGACTCAATACCAATCACAACGCTACACTGCAGGTTTGTAATTGGTCAGTGGAGCACGGGTGCCGACCAATCACATTGCTGCATTGCAGTGTTCTGATTGGTCAGGGGTGCCTGGCTGTGCTTCCCGTGCCTCAGTCTGAAGAGGAGAGCAGAGAGTGGGACCCAGCTCGGCAAGGTAAGTGTTTATTTTATAATTAATATATTTGTTACCTTGCTCACCATTTCCTCCCTTGCTGAAATATCCCCCCACAGACCTGCGTGCCCGCTCTTGCCACACCACCCGCTAAAAATGCCAGCCGCCACTGGCCAGAATTGGGAGTGCCTAGAAGTGATTCAGTTTGTAATTAAGGCATAAATACCACCTATATATTGCATTGAACAGGCAAGTCAAACTCTTTCCAGGAGATTGCCCCCCTTTGTGATAATTTGAACACAAATTGTACCAATCTGTGTTTTTTACAACTAGATTTTTTTGTTTAAAGTAGCTGGTAATTAGATTTTACAAATGTGCTCAAAGGGAATTTATGGACTATTTTAGTTTTTGAGGGTCCACTAGAAGGTTTATTTTTCTGCATAAGTAATTATTGCCTATGCCTTTTAGAAAATTGTGTATTTGATACACTTGATGCATAGAATACCAATATTTATGCTGCAAGAAAGGCAGTGCCTGAAGCTATAAGTTGATTAATATCTGTTTGCAAGTTATTAGGCCGTGGAAATGTATGAGTCATAAAATAAAACAAAATAGCATCAGAATTTGATAATTTTGCTCTAAAAGAAATTGAATTTTATGCAGCACTTCTGCCATTTCTGAAACAATATAAATAGCAAATGTAATTGTTACCCAATTTATGAGACTCAATGTACCAACCTCAGAAGGATTCAACCTCTTGACCTCCAGACCATTGCATTTGTCAGGTGCAGCTATTCTATTCATTGAGCCATATATAATAGCATCAAATCTTGTTATTTTATTTTCTTGCTGGCAGCATTATAGGTAATGGTGTGACCTTCATGTGGCGAGCACAGATAAAGATACTTCCAATACATTGTCCATGAATATTCCAGCACGCTGCTCAAATATCCTACAGTGCTGCTAAAACATCATGCTCAATATGCTTAACAGCCTGCCTTCGGAGATGGTCAAGTAGGAAAGTGATGCTTAATGTACTAGTAGTGATGCTGAAATACATTTAGGCTGCTTATGGTGCCTAGGTCTGCTGAGGTTTTCACAGCATGACTGTAATATGTTATCCTTCAGTTACAGAAGTCGCAAAGCCAGGCTTCGCTTCTATCCCTTGACAGAGCTGCTGCTATTATGTTAACATTAACTGCACAGTCCACATTGCTGTGTAAAATACCACAGAGTCAAATGGTGCACAACATGGATGGAAGAATTGGCAAAGGAACGTTTGTGAATGGCTTGCAGCCAGACACACACCAGCTATAACATCAGATATGACGAGCTCATATAAAGATCCAACTTTTACATAGGTGGAGCATATATTTATAAGTGCTCAAGAGGAGCAATGTTTGATGATCCCCGGTCACAGACATGGGGTTTCAGGGAATAAAAGCACCACCAAAACCACTACAGCCTGCTTGACACTATTAACAGCCTCAACCAGTCGGCCATCTTGCTCATTCTCTTTCTTGCTTCCCCACACACTGTAAATAGGACTAACCTTCAACTGCTAAGGAGCAGAAGTGCCCCAGAAGTGACGGCAGGCAGCCTTACATCGCTAGTAGTCTCCACTAGCCAATCAATGAGCTCCCTACTTTTCTGGACATTCCACGCATTGCACATAGGATCTGTTGGGTGCATCCCAGAAGCCATCCCTTGCAGATAATTATTTAATGCCCTTCCATTTCCACCTTTTAAAACCACTTCTCCTATTTGACAAATGGTGCTTAAGGGCAAAGGTGCCTCTTGTTTATGACTATTGAGGGGGGAAGAGACCCAGGCCATTACCACTTCATCCAGGTAAGTTACAATTTCCATGTGCTTCACAATCCAGTCATCATATTTTATCTCAACACTCAGCTTGAGATCAGTAGCACATTTGCGACTTTTGCTTGGCAAACTTCCAGAATCTTATTCACATTCTATAAATAATAAACCAACACAACATAACCTCCAACTCATGTTCATCAATAAACATTTGGCAATTCTGCCAGTCCCTAAAATTACAGACATCACTACTCAACACAATCTTAATACGCTCTTCATCATTCATCATTTACCTCACAAAAACACAGCTTGCACCCACATACAGATACACTTTAGATGTCCTCCTTCCCATAAGTTACCACACCCACTGTGCTTTTCACACACAGAAGACAGGTGATGGAGGTGCCGTCATTCATAAATCTACACTATGCTGTACTGTTGGTGAAGTAGCAGCACTCAAACCATTTCTACTACTCATCTTTTACTGCTACATCTCTACCTGATAGCCACCTTGATCTTTATCTACAGATACTCCATCACTAATACAGATTTCTCAAAGAAATCTCAGATATCACTTCTGCCTCTTTTCAACACATCAATTAATTCTTCAATACCTTCGAGTCCTCAATGTACACAACACTACCCTGAAAACCCACAAAGACTTCAACATACCACTGAAACCATGATCCTCCAAAATGAAACCTTCAGCAACAGGGTCATTTCTAGAGCTCATAGTGAATATGCGCTCCATACAGAGATAACAAAAATATAGAGACGGACCAAAGGCTCCACTGACCTCTCCCAACTCAAAGCCCTATGCAATGCATGTAGATCCTTCATCAGTGGGGCCATAGTCAACTAAAATGCCCCATTTGAGTGGTCACCCCCCCTATGTTTTTGCTAAATATTATTGCTGGTTTTTAAACTCTGAAACACTGATGATTTGTGCCCAGTGTATGTGCTCTGATCCCTAAAACATGAACATGGATAATCTTTGGAGTATTTAACTAGCTTATAAGGCTGAAGTATTGGTGTAGGGACTACACTCATGGCATGGAAAGTTAAATGTGAATTACAGCACTTATTGTGCCATCCACTAGTGTGATAATGAAGACATGATTTTAGGCCTACTATTGTAGACGGACTGGTGTAGTTTAATTAGGCTGTGGCACCTGTTAACCATTTTTTGACAGGTGAACCCCCTCCCTTTTAAATATTAGTTAGTCACCTCTTTGTAGACCTTGCAGGCCTACAGCTATTTCCACTGTCGTAGACCTAGTTGTTCTAATCAGAAAATCAAAGTACAGATTAAAATATTAATATTGTATCTGCGGAATGGAACCAGTTTGAAGAATAAGTTAACAACTATTTTGAATAGCTATTCAAACAGCACTTCAATGGTGTAGTTGGAGTTTTGATAAATATTAAGAAAAAGTAACTTTTAAAAGGTTGCCTTTTTTTCTGCCTGAAATTACTGGAGGCTAATTTGCATTTAATCTCCAGCTTCTCCCCATCTGTACTTGGCCTGAGATGTGTGAAAAAGATGTGTAATTCACAACAGCACACAATAGGCTGACCTAAATTGGCAAAAAGTACCCCCCCCAAGCTCCTTTGAATAGGCAGGGTGAGGGCTCTGGGCATTCTGAGATAACACAGTGTCAAATTCTACGTGACAGGTCTGTAGAGACACATGTAACACTTTGGTGCACTTGAAGGAAAGAGAACATGTTGCCAGGACAATTCTTCTGACTCTCGTACCTAGTTGATGAAGGACCCTGTTTTTGACCTACCAGACTTCCATCTCTGGGTTTCTTGTGGTTACTGTGCCTGCCCCAAACTGGATTTTTGTGTTAGATTTAGGAGGACACTAATGTTTTCCATAGTGCACTCCCTTACATGCCCAAAACCCTTAAAGCCCAAGTTTAGTGTGGCCGAAGACTTTCACCATATTGAAAATGTCTTAACACATGGCATTTTGCACCTGACTGCAGTAAGTCAAACAAGAACTACAGAAAACATGGGTAGAGTTACCCCTGAGAACATTTACCCCATTGATTAGGGAGTACCAAGGATTCATCTCCACCCACTGGATAGTCCCAAGCATAAATGTGGCACCCCTAGGTACACTATCACAACACTGATGGACCTGTAAGGGTTATCAAGAGGACTGGACCTCCCACACTTGGCATCTGTGACCTTGAGAAGGACCACTGGTGGCTGGACACCCTTCCCCTTGAAATGCAAGGTCAGAAATATCTCCAAGGATCATAAGGCTGATACCCTGGTTGGCTGAAAAGAAAGCTGAATGTGACATTCCTGTAAAGAATCTCATCTGGCCAGTGGAAATTGGACCTTGACTGGACTTCACTATTGCCCTCTGTCTGACACCCTGAGAGCCTCTAAGTGCCTACCCTGAGGTCACAGGGACCTGAGAAGTGTACTCCTGTGGTTATTTGTCACCAAAAACAGTTGGGAACGTTTTTCAAAACTTTTGCTGCAGAGCTCAGGAACTTCATGTGGACTGACTGCCAAAAGTGTCCAACCAGCAGTTTTACAGTAGCAGATTCAGGTTTGCATTGCATTGAGAAGAGTTTTTCATTAAAAAAAACAGAAAAGTCCTTTTTCAGATTGGAACTTAGAAACTTTTTCAAACTTCCCTACTCTCAAGCCCTAACAGGGACAATTTACTTGATGTATCCAACTCCCGCGACTTCGCGATCGACCTCACATCATACCTCGGTCCCGTTCTATTGAGACCATAGACTACCAGTGGTGCGTTTTGCTTTTTGAAGGTATTTTCACCTAAATCTTTACAAATTGTTTTCTCTGGTTCCCCTTATTGTATTTTTGTCGCTTCGGTGTCATTTTGCTTAATACATTTTTCTCTATTTTGTTTACTGGAGTATGGTTTTTATTGTGTTCAGTATTGTTTTTAGAACTTCTAAATGCTTTACATATTTTTGTTACGTTAAGTCTGTGCTGTAGATACCAGGGGCTGAGCACAGGTTTATACAATACTTTGTACTAGACCAAAGAAGATAGTGACTTTATTATTTATGGTAGGCACAAATCCACTTCAAATAATAAACTACTTTCTCACAACTTTCAACAAGACTACCATCCCCAAAGTGACCAGCGGAACCAAAACTTTTCAAAGCAGTGAACCACTATGTTGGCACATTGCCAGACCAATGAAGTGTCATCAATAAAGTATTCACTGAGAAGATGAACAAAAATCAAAACTCACATTGACAACACCTGACATACACCTTCCTCTCATTTCCCTGCATTCCACCCCAAGTGGACAGCTTAGAACTTCCTCTTGCTAACTGGCAATCTCTAACCCCTTAAAACAACCACCTAAAAAGACGACATTGTACCATCAAAACAGGGATGGGCTGATATTTCTGCTATTCTGGAATTTGCCTGTTAGGCTGCAGGTTTGGGGGCTGCTTTCAGACAAGGATGGGGTGCTATGATCTTACCAGGCCCCCAGTATCCTATTATAGTTGAGGTTTTTGCAATATGGGGCTGTTTTAAACATTTTTGCTAGGGCAATTTTTTGGTTTCCAGGCCAGTTCGGCACCAAATGTGGTGAAATTCCTTCATTGAGGTACTTGCTCACTTCCCTTTGGTGAAAACCCCAACCCTGGACACATCCCTCCAACTATTGACTCATTGATCACCTGTGTTTTATAACAATCATTGAGAAAGCAGTCGCTATTCACATACAAGATAATATCAGTGAAAATAACCTCAACAATTACCAGTCCGGCTTAAGACCATGCAGCAGGTCAAAGTTTGGGACTCTGCATGTAGTTGGTGATGGCGTAGTAATCACTGAGAGAAATGATCCCAACCCCAGTCTCCTGGTGCTACACAAGCTTTCTGAAGTATTTGATACAATCAATCACCATGTAGTGTCCACACCATGGAAACTCTGTCAGACTTCTCTGACACAATGCTGTGATGGCTCATCCCTTATTTTGTCAAACAGGTATCAACTCATCCAGATGAAAGCGTCAGAAATTCCTAGTCTCATGTAAAGTACCACATGACCTCATTCTTGCCTCCACCACCCCTAAATGCTACCTTTTGGAGCTAGCCATAGCTCCAGTATCTAGTAATAAACTGAAGAATTATAACTCTCCATGAATATCTAAACACCTCATGCTGCCCAGTGACTCAAACACTGTATCAATCGAACCGAGCATTGGATGTCAAGCCCCTATCCAAATCCCAACCTGATGAACTCTGATTTTCTCATAATACCCAGCAAGAAAACCTAACAACAGGTTCAACACAGGCTTTCCAAAATTAAACTGGACAGCTTATCTAAAGCTGAAAACAATGTAAAATCTTTGAATATACAGTCACTACAGACCCCTCCAACACAGAAAATAACATCACGGAAACCAAGACAGGACAATACTAGCTATCCCTCTTGAAAGCCAGATGACAAATTCAAACAATCCAGGACTTAGTTTCTATTACCTGAATGGAGGCAACACACTGCTTAGCACTCTCTCAGATATCACATTGACTTCCCTGGTACGCATCTTATCCACTTTAGCATGTTACATCATAAATCTGAAGCTCAACCACACCACTCCAATCCTGAAGCATCTACATTGACTCCCTTCCAAGCCCACACTTCATCGCCACCTGCACTATTAAGGAAGGCCTCCTGAAATGGCACACCTATGCTAAGACATTTAGGGCCACATGTATCAAGCAAAATTGCATTTGCAATCGCCGAAATTCGCAGAATGCAATTTTGCCAAATGGCATGTATTAAGGCAAAATAAGGAATTGCAAAATTTGCGATTCCTTATTTTGCGATTGCATTTAAGGAATCGCAAATTTTGCGATTCCTTAAACACTATCTGGAACAAAACAATTCATAATATTCCACAGATATGTATCTGTATCTGCATAGTTAGACAAAAGTGTAATAATATTCACAGTGCTCTTGGTGATCAGGAAAGGAAGGAATGGAAAAACGAGTGTCCAAGTGTGGGAAAGGGGGGACATGGAAAGGCAAGGTGTTCTAGATAGTGTTTGATAATACAAATTTGAATGGTGGGTATTAACCGCACCTCAACATATGTTGTCCTTCTTTCTTTGTGCTACTATGATTTTTGGTTTAGATTTATTGTTCTACTGCCAAGACCACATTTTTTGTAACTGCATTTAACTGACCCTGGTCAGTTAGTATATTTGGGTCGAACCCGTTTATACATTACACATTAGTTCAAATGGTCATACAGAAAGTCATCCTATGCATACATTCAAATTACAGAGAGAAAAAAGACAAATGACAATACAAATTTACATCGTTTTTGGAAGAAACAATCTTCATTCAATCTTTAAGACAGTAGGCGGTTGTCAGGAAAAGGGTGAATAAGGAGGTGCTCATTTGAGGTGAGAACGTGAAAAAAAGGTAAAAAACAATCAAAGAAGGTAAAGAAACTTAATTATCAAAATGTGTATACAGAACATTGGTAGGAATATATATACATGAATACATTTTTGCTTCACTATAATTTTCTTTAGATCCCCTCTGAGCATTAAGCAGGGGTCAAGAGGTAGTATTCCAGGCCCAAAAGAGTTTAGCACAGTTGCAAAGAGTAAAATAAATAACATCCAACAATGAAACACAAGTCAAAACAATGATATGTGGAAAGTTTATCAACAGTGAATATCCATCTGACATCATCAGAGACACCGTAACAATAGCAGAAAGGAGCAACGGTCAAGTATTAATGAGACCAAAATAATTCAGCCAAATCAAACTAACCAAAGATTGATTTTTTATCTAAATAAAGGTTTATTCACCACTCTACTGATGTTTGCATATGACAGTTCCAAAAATGTAAATGAGTTATTACATGTCAAAGATCAGACAGCAACCAGTATTTCTCATACATGGGTACAACCCCATTATTTCAACTGCATGAATTGTAATAACATCATTAAAGGGACTGAATTAATTCACCCAACAAAAGGAAATAAAATTAAGTTGAGAACTAACACCACTTGTGAAACGAAGAATGTGACATATATGTTAAAATGCCCATGTAGACTAGCTTAAGTGGGAAACACATCAAAATGTGATTGACTGTACACAAGGGCAACATTAGATTGAGAAATGAGAAATCAACAGTAGCAGTACATTTCAACAATTCGCACATAACATCAGCCAATTGCAGTATTTAATACTGGAACAGGTTTAGGTCAAAGAATACACAGATAATAAAAAAAACTACTACAAAGAGACGTCTATTGGATCAAATGATTAAACACATGAGCACCATTTTGACTAAATGATCACTTAGAATACTCTTGCTTCTTGTAAATATATATTGAAAACAGTTGGCTGAACTGACCATGGTTATTTCGTTATGAAGGAGTATCAAGATAGGAGCCGCAACACTCCTTTATGAGTTGATTTTACACTAGGAAAGGAGCAGGACGCAAATGTGATTGGGTGTTGATGATTGTGTAATCTAGATATCAGTGTTGACATTTTGAACAATGACAGATGACATCAATATGGGTTTAACATTGATTTGCGATTATATGTTGAGTTAGCAACGAATGAAACAAATTTGTCATCTAATAGACATTACATAATATAGAACATATATCCTCCTCACAACAATATCAACTGACAGTCACCCATACATTACAAAACTGATATGGTGGCAGAAACATCTTCTAACAGATATGCTCGGGGAAAGCCTTAAAACATATCGTAGAGGCGAGCACTTTGGCTAGTACCTCATGTCGTAAATTGACAACTATGGGTTAGCATTTAGCTGAATCCATCTTGTATTTAGAAGTTATCTTATCCGCTTTGTGAAAGCCATTTTGTATTTCTGGCAGCCATTTTGTCTGCCATGTGCTCTGTCCTACCTTTCTGTTAACTGCTCTTGTAATCTGCCTAGAGACAAACTATATTCAACATCTTCCACTTCACACATGCCCAAAAGGGCCTAGCTAGTAGAATGCACCTGCCTCTCTAGTATAACTGTCAGGTATTTTTGCTGCTGTATGGAGAAGTAACTCTCCTCCCACTTTCTTGAGCAAGTAGATCTTGTATGCCCATCTTAGTCATTTTGCATGCTTACACGAGCCAGGACTGCCCCTTGCATTTATGCTTACTATGTAACTCTAAAGCATATATAAAGCCCCAGTTTTCTGTACTCCTTAGACTGCCTCATTCAGTTGCTAAGGCTTCTGTGTGACGTAGTCTCAACTCATTTGAGTTTATTAAAAATGTTCTTTAATATTTCAGCTTCTGTGCCAATTTCTTCTTTGTTGGTTTAAATGGACTAAGTATCAGTGGAACCCCTGAGAAGTGGATTTTTGATTACTACAGTTTGGCGCTCCAACGTGGACTATTTGAGGGAGTGATCTTGTCAGGAGACAGAAATATACTGAGGAGGCCAGGACAGGATTCTACTAAGGAGGTACTCTGTGCATGGAGATTCTGGGGATTCTCTGTCTCTGCAGCCCAGTATATTTCTGATCTTCCTGATTTTGATCCTCCACATGATGTCACCCCTGACTGAGAACCTTTTTGGCGTGAGTATTTAAAAAAAAACATTAGGTCATTTAGAACTTGCCAGTTAGAATTTGGATAACCATTTGTTTGGTAAGAACCGTTTTGCGGCACTTAATGTAGGTTTGAAACCCGATTGGTAAGGTAGTCTAGGAACACTTACCCGGAACCGATTGGTAAGATTAGTTTAGGTACACTTACCCGGAAACTTTATTCTGAATATGGATATGATATGAATTTGAAACTGGCCAAATATTGAGTTAGTCATATGAATATGAATATGTAAATGTATGTGATGCAACACATATAGTCAGGTAATGAGATTTTTCTCTACTCCTATGAAATTTGAACGGTTCAACGTACGAAGAGTACTTTAAGAACTACTTTGATTATAATACTGCATATTTTGCACTGTTTTTGGTATGCCTGTTTCAAGCACACATCGAAGAATGTGTTGCTTTTTGAAGGTACCATAGTGAGATGTAAATTAAATTAGCCGGCTCCCTTGAGGGAATACCTAAATAGGTGTAGGTATAACAACATATTTCTTCCTTGGTGATTCTGCATCCCCAGGGAATTAAAATATGACAAAATACATACAAGGATCCTTTTTCTGCGCAATTTTATGAATGGAGATATGCAGAGCGATTTCTTTTTGGGTGTTCTGCCAGACAAAGCTAGTGAATTGAGTGTATTTTGGCTTCTTGAAAATAAAACAGTCTGTTCGACTGTTTTTGCAGTCTTTTTGAATACTATTGAGAAGAGTTTCTTGTAAATATGACTTACAACTAGTATTTACAAATGGTTTGGTTTAAGTACAGTCTGTGGGCTGTCCTTTGTTTCTGTCCTAAGTTTTGATCTGTGGGTTAAATGTGTGTTTAAATGTCTATGTGGTTTGTGGTTTTACATTACAGCTTCTGTAAGTATATTATAAGTAATAGCGATTGCGCTATTTAAGAAATGATGGCTATTAAGCGCGCTGTATTGTGTGTCCTGAGTGTTTGACCCTTTCTGTATATGTCTACAATGAGCGCAACGTGTGTTTGTGGTCTTTCTAGTTATCTTCAGACTGTTATGCAAAATGTTAGTTAATTAATATTAAGTAGAAATTAAATAAAAATTCAGAAATGAACCATATGATATGTTGAAATAGCTATATGTTGCTATTTAATTTATAGAGTAAGCAATTATGCACATGTACAAAACTGTTAAATGCTTAAAAGATAAAATTAAAATTCACATCCAATATGAATAAAAGGCCACAAAAACGAAATTGTGTGTTTTGTAATAAATAAACAATTATAAAACATTTTCCTTAGATACATTGTATTAGATATTAACAGGCAAACACATCATCTGAATAAATTGGATTTTGCTGTATTGCACACGCATTTAAACTACAAATGTCTTAGTTTTAAATAGACAGCCACCGTGCTTACGTTTCAACACTAAGGCAGGCTTTTACTGCCGCTAAGCACACAGCTGTCGTTTTTGTAGGCCACAAATAGACAGAAATGTTCACTCGGCCAGGACTTTCTCAGTTAAACACGGGTGAAACTTTGCATTTCAGAATGCTGTTTTAAAAAAGGTTACAACAATAAGGTTCATTATTTTGTATTACAGGAAAACATTTCAATTACGGGTTTCCTCTCTTTAAGCATTTTTGTAAGAATATTCTTGGTTCTAATGTTGAAATAATTGTCCTTTTAAAAAAAAAGTGGCGCGAAAATTTGTCATCATGTTTTAAGTTAGGCTTCTGTGCTTAGGCTAATGAATGAATGCGTCAAAATATGATAGGCAAGGGATGTAGCTTGCTTTTATATGTGGAATTATCAAAAATGATTGGTTTTATTAAAAGAAAAATTATTAATTATGACAAATTATTTAAAAAAAAATAAATGCTTTTAAAATCGTTTTTTAATATTTATAAAGCTTAATACTCATACTGTGACCTCCTAGCATTACAATTTAATGTAAGTTGTGTTGTACCGCATAATGAGGACATTTGCATATGGAATATCACTTGGAGCAGGCGTAAAAAAACTCAGTTTTCTAAGGATTAACATAAGATATGTCTAATGTCCAACCTCTGCAATTTGTAGAGAACATTCTGAGGATGATTAATATGTAACACAATTATAGGAAATTCATTTTGAAGTGCCCCAAACATTAAAGTTGAAATTGAGCAAAATTCATTATTTAAAAAACAAATTGTGCATTCAGAGCAGTTTTAAAGTGCCTTAGGCTTCAGTAAATGCATACATTTAGGTATAATACAAATAGCTGACTTTTGGATTGTTAGAGAAGTATATTGCACACTGCTTCTGCTCTTGAAAAATAATGTCCACGTAGTTGCCTTCATTTAACAGAAAATAAAATGTTGCATTAGTTTTAGACAGAAAATAAGATGAAGCTCCTTCTTAGAATTTTGTGGGCTACATGCCTAGGTAACAATGATTAGCAAATTCAGATTAATTTTTTCACAGGAAAAATTGTGGCACAAGGGACAGTTTTTTATGCCTATTTGAAACAGTTTTACTTTTGGACAGTCAAAATTAAGGTGGCTTAACATGCTTACATGTTGTTTCTGCTGGTCCTGTGCGTCAGAAGCAACACAGTAAGTTGTATTTGACTGCCAATCACCACTAAGGTGACCTGCTGTCAAAGGAGGTGAGGAAAGTAAGGAAATTGAATATTAATGTTAAGCCTGACAAATTAAGCAGGCCAGAATATTGGGTTTTGGGCAGCAGGTTCACAGTGCATAAAGCGCATGACATGGTGTTGTGCGTCACCGCTCATTTACATATGCTATTGTAATTTGTCTATGCTTTCTGTGCTTGGTATACAGCAAGTATATCTGATGGCTTGGCATGTGTGTTTTTCTGTTATGCATGTTTTTGTTTCTATGCGTTTGTTGTGTAATACTATTACAAGCTCCTCTGTGTTGTGAGGGGATGGTCATGACGATGCCCATCGCTAAGCAACAGTTGGTTGGACTTGTTCTGGTTACTAAATTACACAGATATGATACTTCATGCTGTGAACATGACAGACAACACTTCATCATTGTATGTCTATTTGGCTATAATGGCATTGAAGAAAAGAAAAAGAGAGATACAGGATTAAAAGTGTGTCACTTGCAGTTAGCCATGTTACTGCCCCTTCCCTTAAGGGACGGGCAGCCCTTGATTAAATGTTCCCTGATTGGACCCTAATGAGGAACTATAAATCTGCGGCTCTTGCTAAAGGTGACCTAAACTTTTCTCATGATATTGCACTAGTTAATCCTGTTCTGCTTCCTAGGTAGTATATTATGTATAATTCCCTTTTGCATGACCAAACTGGTTTTCAAGAATTTTCTTTAGGTCCACTTCGATGTTTTCCAGTCTGACTGTCAGGGTAGTGATGGACTGGTTAACTGACTCAATATTATAGTAAGACAAGTTTTCCACCTCAATAGGAAATACCGTACGTTTATTTTTTGGTCATGACAAATTTTTTATGCCTATTTTAATTTGGTTTTCTTTTCCCTTTTGTTCCTGCTGCTTTAATTTTCGGTGGGATCAGATGTGTTCTAATCATGGAAATACCAGGAATCTCTAGTTCTTGTCTTTTGTTTCCACATTTTGATCGTTAGCCTGTGTATTGCATAGTGCACCTGATGCACAATTATTAAAGGGAGGTATCTACATGTCCCTGATAATCTGTATCATTCGATTTCCCTTTTGAGGTGTTCTAGATAAGGAATTTAGGAACACCTAGACATAAGCATTCAAAAATAAATGTTTACCCCATTACACAATGCCACTATGTGTGAGGACACACATTTAGATAGACTTCCCATGTAGCTATCTACCCTTAAATGGCTAGGATATGCTCCCACATTAAAGTTAGTGAGAATAATGAAGGGTACCCAATTGAACAGACTAGAAGTACCCTTTGCCTTTGAGAGTGACAGTGCATTCTAGACCAGAGTTGTCCCATGGCTTCTGGCCACTCCCTCGCAGATTGCAGGCCGCCTGCTTGCAGTCCCATTGTTAAATACAATGAAATGTTTTTGCACTAATTTGAAGGAAACTAACAACTGTGTCACATTTCCTACATCACTAGGTTCTGTGGGATCTTCCAGAGTGAAAGGAATAGCCATAATAACCTGCAGAACACTGATTTAAGCTGATTGAGTCCTAATTCCTATTAGTGACAGCTATAGATGAAGGGCAGACGTCTTGGACCTACAGTTCCAGCACCCAGAAAGTAGCAAGGCAGGACAGCGATCGCCAGCGCTTCATCAATGGCATCTCCAAAGCATCGTGCTTGCTCCATCAGACGGCGTTGGATATCAGACAAGAAGGAGGAGCTGGTTTCCTGTTTGCCACAGAACCAGGGTTTCAGTGCAAAAGAGCGAAAGAGAAGGATCCCGTGGTTAATGGCAGGGCTGGTTTGAGGCTTTAGTTTTCTACCTGTCATGTGCTGGTAACCTCTGACAGCACGCGGTCCCTTGAGCCCCTTGGCCAGAGTTTTGGCCACTCGCCCCTTTTCTTTGCTCCAACGGAAGGGCAGTGCACCCGAGGATCCAAGATTGGGAAAAGGCACTACATTGTGGTACCCATGATGAAAGGAAAAATAAAATGAAAGAGCAGCCCGAGCGTCCTCTGACACTGAATAATGAGTGTTGGAGCCTGAGAATGTAGACCCCGGTCTGCACGAGATGATCTGTGCCCACAACCAACAAGGAGCACAATATCTGTAGTGCCTGCAACAGAGGAGAGACACTGGTGCACTGCATTGAGACTTTGAGATTTTCGAGTGAGCTGTGAGTGTTTGCCAGGAGGGCACTCCAACAGATACTGAGAAGAATTATTTTCATGGAAGGCCTGGATCAAGAGGCCCAACCCGGAAGAAGACAACGGAAGCAGATTTGATGGAAGATAGAAGCCTACCAAAGAGGCTTAGAACGGACTTTGGCATAGTTGCACAAGTGTTTCCAGTGCCACTGTATGAAGTGGATGTTGGATATGTTCCCATTTGACTGAATTGCCATGGAAGAGGAATAGCCTCTAGTGGCTCCGCCCCTAACATGCAAAATGGTCCACCATAAGTACATTTGTGTGACTGTTCTTACTGTTCTGCTGGCATCGTTTTAAAGTAATGTTCTGTCTCTACTCTGATAAAGGGTAATCCCATTTCATCTGAGAGCATTGATAAGGATCGCCACTGTCTCACTGAAATACATAGGAGACCTGAAGGTGTTTACTGAGTGATTTTAGGATTTGCTTTTGCTTAGGACTAGAAAAATTATAATTCTATTTGTAATAGTGGTCATTACTTTCTACTGCTATCTGAATGTTAATGATGACTAAATGCTCTGTTCCCCTTGTATTCCTGCTCATATAAGCTTAATGAAATGTTTAGAATGGAAAAGGCCCACCTAGCAATGAATTAGGAAATTGATAAAATTATAAAAATAATTACAAATATTTTCTATGTTCCTACTGGATCATGGGAATGTCTTCAGCTAATGCTAAAACGGTCGTCTGTCGTAAATTGACAACAATGGGTTAGCATTTAGCTGAAGTCATCTTGTATTTAGAAGTTATCTTATCCGCTTTGTGAAAGCCATTTTGTATTTCTGGCAGCCATTTTGTCTGCCATGTGCTCTGTCCTACCTTTCTGTTAACTTCTCTTGTAATCCGCCTAGAGACAAAATATATTCAGCATCTTCCACTTCACACATGCCCAGAAGTGCCTAGCTAGTAGAATGCACCTGCCTCTCTAGTATAATTGTCAGGCTATTTTTGCTGCTGTATGGAGAAGTAACTCTCCTCCCACTTTGTTGAGCAAGTAGATCTTGTATGCCCATCTTAGTAATTTTGCATGCTTACTTGAGCCAGGACTGCCCCTTGCATTTATGCTTACTATGGAACTCTAAAGCATATATAAAGCCCCAGTTTTCTGTACTCCTTAGACTGCCTCATTCAGTTGCTAAGGCTTCTGTGTGACGTAGTCTCAACTCATTTGAGTTTATTAAAAATGATCTTTTATGTTTCAGCTTCTGTGCTAATTTCTTCTTTGTTGGTTTAAATGGACTAAGTATCAGTGGAACCCCTGAGAAGTGGATTACTACACTCATAGTCACACATTATTTCAACATCGGAAACTTTTGAATTTGCATTGGCACACATGGGAAACCGCACCATTACTTTATATGCCCTACATTTTTCAAATCTAATATAGGAGTATTTTGTTCTAAATTTCTTTCACCATTCACAGCCACTTAGGGACATTTGATAGAACTGTGGTTCATTAGACATTGCTATATTTCATATAGGTACCCTAATATAGGCTTAGGTAACATCCTAATCCTTCACCTATATTCTTCCCTACATTACATACATAACGGTTTTTAGAGACTGACCTTTTACCTAGATACAACACTACACACAGAATGCTGGATTTTCCCTCGTAAAGGCCTCATACATTATTCATGAGGATTCTTGGAAACTCAGCGGGACTGCCATCTCCTGTAAAATATCTAGGTATAAAGTTCATTCCTGATGTCGTCCCAAGTCTGACAAGTGGTACAGTAAGGTAGAACCCCCAGGGAGACATTTGGGTATATAAACATCACATCTTGCTGAGACAAGAGGAGGAGATCAGGACTTCCAAGCCAACACACTGACGCAAGACACTGAAGCCCCTGCATGCAGATACTCCAGCTCGCAGTGGTCTGACATCCCTTGCAGGGTGTCCAGCCCAAGACCAGGACCGGGTTCCACAGTTTCTCCCTTCAGGTAATGGTGGTTGACTATATCCTAGAGGGATTCTTGGCTTAACACCTACATACATGCTAGGTACACTTAGGTACAACTAGTTAAGATTGCATCGTAGGAGTGCGCATTTTATTGTCATGTATTTTATATACTTGCTTGTATTCATGGTTATAGCGAGATGGTAGAAATCTACCATGCTTTTACTTTCCAGGTGCTTTTAATCCTTTATATTTGTTACTGTCTAATGATTGTTTCAGCACACCTATTTTACAATAGAGTAATGTTTGCTCAATAAATACTTATTGAAAACGTCCCTACCGTTTAGTCTGTGTAACTGTCTGAGACTGAGTTAGCACGAGTAACTGAGCGAAAAGTAGTACACTGTTTCCACTGTCCTGAAGGATCAGGGTTGTCATGTTCGATAGTTGTCAAGAACTATTCTCTCCTTGGTAAGAGGAGTTTCTAGTGGCACTGTGAGCTAGCTGGTGTACAGACCAACATATCCGGTGTGGGGTGTCTAGAATCAGTCTGGACACGAAGCCTGCAGTGTATGTTGTCTAAACGCTCAGATCCTATATTGGGTTTATAAGAACTACACAACCTGGCGCCACCAATGTTAGTTGGGTACTTATTTAACAGTCAAATCTGAGTAGTTCAGTTGTGCTATTCTCAGAGACCCCTACTCACATATCCCCAGAGACATCTGGAGTGGGAGGTAATAAAATACACCAAAGCTGAGTAGGCAAAATCCTATTTATTGGCTGTTGGTTAATCAATCTTGAAGGACACATTGTTCCTATTGTGCATAAAACCCTATCCCTTGAAAGATCCTGCGGTTACATTAAACATTTCAGGAGAAGAATAAGATGCAGATGCAATACACATTGCGGAAAATGTTAGAAATGTCATCAACCTAAAACTAGTAGCATACAGTGTTACAGTTAGGGGTGGGTCAGTAATATTCGTGATTGAGGCACATGAATCATTTAGAACAGTGGTATTCTATTCATGGGTTACATTCCCACAGCGAATGCAGTAACAAAAACATTTCATTACTGAACAGAAGATGAAATACCGAATTCATATTGTCTGTACGAGGACATTAAAATTCCACTTACTTACCAGGAACATTTATACGGTTTAAAGGCACCCTTCCTCATACAAGAAATAGAATAAGACTCGGTCCACTCGGAAGAGATGGAGCAACATGGCCAGTATTAGCAGCCTATACACAACACAATCCTGACATTAACACAATGCCAGGAGGAGACTTACTTACACAGCATGAAGAATTAATAAAACTTTACAGAAACATGACACAGTTTGTGACGAGAACACTCACACTTCAGCCAACACTGGCTACACAAACAGAACCAATCCAAACTTTGACAACTAAAATTACACCACAAAAATGACATGCAGTGATGGGTAAAATGCCCACTAAACGCAAACAAATGCCTTTATGGATAACTCAAAAAATAACACAGCTAGAGGCAGTATTTCCACACACTGGTCCACATGAAAAGCATAGAATGCTAACAATTTGCTTACGGATGGGGATAGCTCCCCGATAAAGGTTTGTATTTCATGGGGTACAGTCTTCGCTGCAATATATACCAGAACTCATGGTATCCCTTCATTAGCCCTAATACCAGATGTATTAAGACAAATACAGAACAAGTATGAAGCAGGACCTGCTCTAATCTTAGGGATGAAGTTACTAAACAACTTTGCCCAGGTATCAGCTATAATATAATCAAACAGTAAAGGGGAAGCAGCATCAGGGGCATTATGCAAACGCCTGAGAAATTTCACTCCTTTACAAAAGGAGACAGAATTATCTAAAATTATTGAAACTGCTATGCAGAGTTAAGTAGCGATAGTTTGCGAGCTAGACCCGTAAAACCTCAACTAATGGGAGGTCCAGATAAAGAACAGGCAAAACAAACACCAGTTTCTTCAAAGAAGGAATGGGATAATAACAAGCAACATAAGAATAAAGACAATAGATCTCAATCCAGAGGTGAGTCTCTTCAACAGGAGCCCTTTAAAAGGAGGTATAACCTTAGAAATAGAGACAACATTAGGAAACTTGACAGGTATCAAGATACCGATACACGTTCCTCTCGTTCCTTTCAGCGTTCATCAAAGAACTCGGAGAGGGAAGGACGTTCAGAACACAGACAAGAAGAGCGTATAAAGTCGAGAGACTCACAACGCACTTCAGACTATGCTTCCAAAAAAGAAGATAAGCCTAAAGTTAAACCACAATTCAAAAAGAAGAAAGTAGCAGGCCTAAAAGTTAGACATGCCCAGAATTCTGAGGACTCAACTACTGAACGTGGAATGGGCTCTGACGATGCTAGACAGCGCAGCAGAAGTAACAATAACTCACCAGAACCTGATAGAATTTCTGGTGACAGCGGAGTTGAGTGAGCATATCACGGTGGAAACACTTGGTACTAGGGTAATTGTCCCGCATAGGTTACTTGAGATAAAACTCTGGATGGAGGGGGACAAGCCCAGAAAAGTTAATAGTCTCTTTTGGGTGAACCTATCATTTGGCTATGATATTATTTTAGCTGAGAGGGATTGGCCACCTGCTATTGTGATGGATTGCTCAAAGGGAGAAAGGGCAATTTTTCAGCGTTCTTCGACCACCTTCCCACACATTTAAAACACACATACGCACAGGATTGGACAATAGCCCTTGCTCCTGAATTATATCGCAACTATGTTGGGTGGGATGAAGAATCAGCTCACCACGTATTACCACTAAAATCTACTTCAACTCCACAGAGACAGTATCTAATAAAACATGAAATGAAAAAACAGGTAAGTGTGATCTTAGATCAACTTGAATACCAGGGTGTAATTGAAACTTGCACCTCATCAATGAATAATCCTTTGTTTCCCGTAATGAAACAAGATAATTCATATTTTCTAGTTTTAGATTACAGACATCTGAACTCATGCACAAAAACATTTGCAGTACAAAATACACGTAGTGCTGCATTAATGAATAACATTGTGTGGAAAAAATACAAAACAACACTAAGGGGCCCATTAGGATGTCGGGCGGATTGCCCCCGCCAGGCTGGGGGCAATCCACCCAACATCCTCACTAGTTTTCCCCCCGCCATATTAGTGTGGCGGGGGGACCTCGGCGGACGGAAAGACCGTCTGCCACTTGTCTATCAGACACCACCAGCCATATTAGCATGGGCATTTTACAATGCATTTCCGTGGCGGCAATGCCATGCCAAGGGATGCGGTCTTCACTATGGGGGCCCCCGCGGGCCCCCAGAGTGAAGGAGGGGTGGGGGCTGCACACGGGGGTACCTGTGGTACCCCCCCGCATTTGCATATGCAATGCGGTAGGCACCGCGTGGTGCCTGCCGCATAGCGTATGCAAATGTATGCATTCATTCATGGCATTGTGGCGGGCGGTGCAGAGTGCTCCGCCCGCCACAATGTTATGAATGCAGGATGCCAAACACGGGACCCCCGCCCTACTGGCGGGCGGTCCCATTCCACGATAGGATGACGGGCGGACAAAGTCCACCCGTCATTCTAATGGACCCCTAAATATCTCAAATGGATGTTTCTGGCAAAATATAGCACCGGAGAGCACATACTTGACCGCATTCTCAGCGCAGGGTCTCCAGCGGCAATTTTGAACAGCCCGGGGTTCTTTTTCTCCAGGGTAACTGAGGTACTTCAGAATATGGATGAGTAGGCATTGTCTTATGTAGATGATAGTTATCTGATGGATGATGATCTGGAGGAACACTTGACCAGGGTGAATACCATCACTTTGGGATTCGCTTCTGAGTGCTATAAATTCAACTTTAAAAAATCAAACATAGTCCACCTCAATGTCCTATTTTTGGGATATGAGCTCTAAAGAGAAGCGAAAAGCCTGGCACTTAATTTTTGGGAAAAATGTGCGCTGCTCCAACCTCCAAAATCATTGAAAAACTTACAATCTATACTGGGATTCCTGAACTTTTGTAGAACATACATTTTGGATTACGCACAGAGGGTTATACCTTTCTACGACCTTATAAGGCCAGATTTTTCAGTTAGGCAATGGACACAGTGGCGCACAGACAACCTTTGTTCGCTACAAACTGACATGATAGCATCAAAACATTTACAGACACGCTTAAATGTCCGCAACCTGGTGATCCAGATAGTTGTGGGTCAATCTGGGTACACCTACTTAACATACAATGAAGATGAAACAGTCGCAATAGGGTACAAATCACACTTGTATCCAGATGCTGAGATGCATTTTGCATCTACAGAAAAAAATCTGACAGCTGTACAGACTGATGTAGTAAGAGAAAGAGCACTGGCTAAGGGGAAAGATATTATTGTTGCAACCCCAGTACCGGCCTTAGAGGCTGGGACCAGGGCAAGTGTTTTACATACTAAGGCCTTACATCCGAGATGGATACAATGGGCTAATTCTCTCAC
Source organism: Lissotriton helveticus (assembly GCF_964261635.1). NCBI lineage: Eukaryota > Metazoa > Chordata > Amphibia > Caudata > Salamandridae > Lissotriton > Lissotriton helveticus. The sequence goes on along the minus strand of NC_136061.1, from coordinate 641,788,612 downwards.
TGCATCAGATGTAGAATACAGATACTACGCAAGTCTAAAAACACAAGTGTTCCTGAACTATAAACAAGAATAATGTCCACAACCAATAACACGATGAGGGCAACGCACTCGTGAGCACAATGAGATGTTCTTAATAGTATCAATAATCAATATCACTAAAACTTTCCCTGACACTCGAATTCTTGCAGCCCACCGTTAAAGCCACTAAGACTAAAATTCAAACAAAGGTAGAAGGAGCGTCAGTGTAAACAATATTATCTAGCATCATTAAGTACTGATGTCGAAAAGTTCCATGTAAGCTTCCTTAGTACTTGTATTCTGTTCTTTTATTTTAGTCGGGTGATCAATCAAAACAGTCTTTCTTGACGAAGGTATCAAACATGAAGATATTCAAAACGTAGTACAAAAAAAATTATAAATCCACATCCTACGCGTTTCATCCCATCTGGGACATCATCAGGGCTGTAAAGAGAAAAAGACATTGCAATCAAAAAATATATTATGATAATTAGATCTATACAACAATTATTCATCCCAATATTGGAAGCCTGCCTATATTCCATTCTACACAAAAATCAACTAAGTCCAATAACCTGCCTATATGACAATCTATTTATGCCACAGGTTACAATGGGAATCTATTAACAAAAAGATGGTCTGGGAATGATCCACATTTTTGATCACTAAAAATCATAATTTTTTTATTTTATAATTTTCATGATTTCTTATTTATTAATTTCTACTAGGCATCCCAATTCCCGTATCTAAATTTCAATTATCCCTGTGCAAATGTTTCAAAAACATTCCCTCATATTCACAATAATTTACAGAAATTTTGCTGATCTATTTAAATGTCCCAAAAATCCACATGGAACTCACTGTTCACCCCCATCATTCTTCCTGTTTAAATGTATAATACCCTCTCACCTCTATTCTATATCCACTTCGTGATCTGATGGGCGACGTAGCTCCTAAATTCTTAGTTCTATCTCAATCCCAGTACGTGTGATCAATGCCTAGTATGTGCGAAAAAGCCTGAAATTAGTACTTATACCTAATTTATAATCTTCAATATTTTTTTTATTCGTATATCATTACCTCTCCTACTGTTTGCTTATCAGTCCTCTTTCTCCACGTTTATTCCTGGCAATTTCTCATTGTCCACATTCCAAGATTGATTATTTTAAAACAGATATCTCCTGTTACCAAAAAATAGAGGAACCATCTGTCAAAATACCATTTTCAACTAGAATCCACAGTTGTTAAAAATACCGTTCACCTTATACGTTCTCTCACCTCAACTTGCTTCTACTCAGCAAAGACCTATAGTCCGTCTTCCTTAATTCCAATGCAACTGTAGTCATTACCTGAAATTGACCAAGAGACACCTATTCAGGTCCCCTTCTTATTCATTACTCCAAACCAAATAAACGGTATTCCAACATGCCTCCTGAATTTCTCTAATTAAACTCTACTACAATGCTCCCCATCTCACCTTATTCCTCTATTAATGCCTTTAGTACGTCCCTTCTCCACGGCAGCAAGACCCGATAAATCTTGCCACTCTTACTCAGCAAAAGCCCACCATCCGTCTTCCTGTAGTAATTGCCTGAAATTGGCCAAGAGACACCTATTAAGGTTCCCTCCTGGCAAATTCCTCTACTTGAACTGTCCTTAAATGCTCCCAATCTCACCTTATTCCTCTATTGACATCTGTGGTATGTCCTCCTTCCGCGACAGCTAGGCCCGATAAATCCTGCCATAATTTTCCGGTCAAGAGCAGGGCTATTTAAATTCCCTGTTAACCTATCACCTTACACACATCAACATTGTATCTTCTGCTATTGATGTATTAGAACAAGATTTGTCCATACTATAGCATGGACAATCACAATTACATTCTATTATGTTATTGAACTGGATGCTGCAATCATTGTGCGCAGGTTATGTGCCTTGTAGTTTTATCAACAGTACGTCACTATTTTCTGCATACAATCTTACGGAAAAACAGAAGAAAATGGCACAGTGGGGAGAAAAATATACAATGCTGCGTATTGAAAAAGTGGACAGACTAGGCTTTACTATGGCAGAATCACCGTCCACAGAATTGTTGATCCTTGGCCATATAACATTACTGTTAACAACTTTCCAGTTTCAGTATTGCCTAGAATAACAACAGGCAGGCACATATGAAGAAATGGGTAGGGAATTCTTCAAGGAATCTTGGGAATGACCGTACAGATTTCGATGCAGGAGTGGGGATCGAGAAGTGTTTCTAAGCGGTAAAAACGCAGAGTACGCTTTCAGTGTATCTCTCATATGCATATCTAGTAACCGTGAGCTCCAGGGTTACTTGCTGTGTGCAAGTATTGTTTCCACCAACACATGCTCTCAGGGAGGCACCTTTATGGCCTTCACTAAATGTTTCTCTTATACAGTTTGATACTCTAAGCAAATTGAAAGCCATGCTTTTACAGAAAACTGTGCTCTTAACCTCCGCCGGGAGACTTTTGATCTCCAGATCGCAAGGTCCTCGGCCGAGGTACAGGCACTTAGACGTATGAACTGCCCTTTCCATTTCACAAAAATGTTGAATTGTATCTTTAGCCTGTCTGATACGATGGGTATCGTCCACCTATTTAAGACCATAGGTTTGGAACTGTTATGTTCAGTTTACTAACTGTAATAGTGCCCAATTGATCTACCTTCTCACTTGCCCCTGCTCTATTAGATATATCGGTTTGACAACACGCAAAGTGCGTACACGCATGCTTGAACACAAAAGTTTGTTTTGATGCAAAAAGACACTGACAATACTCACGAAACACTTTGTGGATAAAAATCATGGAGAAGAAGACTTTCAGTGGACTGTACTAGAAAAACCATTCATACCGTCACATATTAGTGACATCTCTAAGTATCTGTTTGTTAAAGAACAGAAATGGATATTCAGGCTCTGCAGTGACACACTTGGCCCTAACGATGACATACCTTGGACCAGCCTATAAAACGGAAGATGGCGGTTTGTAGTCCAGTTGTTCATTACACCATATGGTCTACCGATAAGTGTAGGCAACATCATTCCTCAGGCAATTGGATGTAATAAGCTTGATTACATGCTATCTCTATGAGTAATTGAGTAGAGACCAATTAACAAGTAGGTTAAACAGGTGATAAGGTATAATTAGAATATTCAATATGCGATACACATGGATGCAAAAAGATCATGGAGATCATCTAATAGTGTTTGACATCGGCTGAGTGGCATTATTGTTTAATATGTGATAGGCATATTATAGCTATTATAGCGATTATTCGTGCACTATTGACAATGGAGGAGCCCTGTATCTGGCATATCAGCGTTGCACCTTAATAAGTGCACGATAATATTGTATAGATGTAGACTTACCCATAAGCTTAACATTCATTGTTGTGGGTTGCCTGTCATTACAGAGGTATGCACACAATGGTTGGAGTTCTAAAGAGCGCTCTCTCTTTACATTGGTATAGAGCCCTACTTCTGAAATTATCAATTTGGTTTTCAAATACAGAAGGTTAATTATAGCTTTATGTTATTAAAAGCTAGGAATATCATAAGTGAAACAACAGGGGATCGTATATGAAAACTGTTTGAAACATTAGCACAGCATATGCATTTCATAGGGAGTAATATAATATTCCTCTCTTCTTCTTTTCTTCTTACATCTTGTATACTGTGCTTGGTTGATTTCTGAGTCTGAGTTGTCTTGTTGAAGGGACTCGATAAAGTTATGTCGAACTATAACGTGAAAACTACAAATGTCATGAGCATGACGTCATTTTGTAGTCTCACGTTTTCCTGCGAGACCTCGGGCGGAGTCAATGATCACACAGGCATTCTAACTACAAGCGTTTCCTTCTAATTACACAAGGTATTTGGTTTTATTTTGTTTTGTGTTTGGTAATAAGAACGCGCATATTTTCAATAAGCCACTTCACGGCGGGGTCATCGCCCTTTTGGAGTTATCGAGGGGAAGTAGGCATGTCTAAGTATGTCCACTTCGAGCCTCCCAGATGACCAATATAAACGCCTCACCTGAGCTGATCTTTGCCTCCCCCTAGACTCAGTATCTGTCTGAGTCAACTACGGACAGGTTTGCTTGTGGGGTCTAGCTTACTATATGTATTATGGACTAGCTGGCAATACTGTTCTTTGTAATTAGTAGCATCACGAACACCACTAATGGTTCTAAACTTCCATGTGGTTTGTAGGATTGTTAGACTGGTCGTATTACTGATTGAATCTAGGACAGTTGTTTTTTGGTTTCAAATCCACGCAGTTTAAAAAGACCTTGACTTGTAACACTTGATGGAACTACTGGGTAGGCATCTGTGTTAATGGATATTGGATTTGGGAGTTTTTTATTTTTACTTTTAGTCTTAACTTCGAGTATATCTGGTGTGAAGAGTGGTTGGGGTAAGCCACGTTGCTGCCTTGAATTGACAAATTCTGAGGAGGATCAGATGATAAGGGGGTCTGTGGAATGAGTAATAAAAGGACTGACAAGTTCAAGCTCTCTATTCCCTCCACTCGATAGTCTCCCTTTACTTTTCCTTCACAGAGCGGGCCTCTATTTCCTGAGCTTGGTCTAGGTGAGGTGAGGCCCAGTCCCCAGTCAAGCTGGGTGAGCATATGTGACAGTTTTGAAAAAGTACTTACTTATATGAACCAAGTGATATAGGAGAGCGATTTTTGTATTAATATATTACACAATTGAATTTTCTCAGTGTTCTTATTGTCTGCCATTGTTTAAGCCGTATTAATGTTACCTACATGATGTTGTGTTTGACAACTTGTCCACTCAAAGCTAAATGAATGTCTCAGTCACAACAATGTGGTCATCTTGGTTTCTCATGATTCTGTAAAAAAAACTCTTATGTTGTTGTGTAGTTCCTATAAACCTATAAAGGATCTGTGCGTTTAGACAACATACATTGCAGGCTTGGTGTCCAGACTGATTTTAGACACCCCCACCGGCTATGTTGGCCTGTATACGAGCCAGCTCACAGGGCCACTAGAAACTCCACTTACCAATGAGAAAATAGTTCTTGGCAACTATCGAACATGACAACCCTAATCCCTCAGGACCGTGGAAACAGTGTACTACTTTCCGCTCAGTCACTTGTGCTCACTAAGGGGCCGATTATGATGGCGGTTTTCCCGCATCCTCCGGGCCGGCGGAAGCCACCGCCGGCCCGGAGGATGCGGGAAAACCGCTGCGGACTGAAAAAGACCCCCTGCCAATTAGGATGGCTGGGGGATAATTTTTCAGTCCGCAGCTTTTCTACTGCGGTCGCCTCCCGTCCGCGGCGGAAAAGCTCTAATATGGTGGCGGTGTCTCTCAGACATATTAGGATGGCGTCGAAGAGATGCTTTTCCGCGGCGGGTTCTCCACCGTGGAAAAGCATACTGATCTTCACTCTGGGGGCCCGTTACGGGCCCCCTGGGTGAAGGGAGGTGGGGGGTGCACATGGGGGGTACCTATGGTACCCCCCTGCATTTACATGCAGTAAGCGGCAGGCACCGCGTGGTGCCTGCCGCTTTCTGCATGTAAATGCACTGCATGTGTTTTTAACATTGCGGCGGGTGCAGCTTGAAGCCGCACCCGCCGCAATGTTAAATATAGAGGATGTGACCGCCAGGGTGGCGGTCACATTCTAATTGCACAGGAGGGAACGCAGCAGCACATGCGGACGTTCCCTCCTACACAGGGATTGCGATCGTAATGGGCCCCTTAGTCTCAGATGGTTTCACAGAATAAATGGTAGGGACGTTTTTCAATAAGTATTTATTGAGCAGACATTCTGGTGTAAAATATGTGTGCTGAAACAATCATTAGACAGTAACAGATATAAAGAATTAAAAGCACTGGGAAAATAAAAGGTGGTAGATTTCTACAATCTTGCTATAACCATAAATACAGGCAAGTATATAAAATACATTACAATAAAATGCGTACTCCTACGATGCAATCTAAACTAGTTGTACCTATGTGTACCTAGCATGAATGTAGGTGTTACGCCAATAATCCCTCTAGGATAAAGTCAACCACCATTACCTGAAGTGAGAAACTGTGGGAACCCGTCCTGGTCTTGGGTTGGATACCCCTCAAGGGATGTCAAACCACTGCGAGCTGAAGAATCTGCATGCAGCGGCTTCAGCATCTCACATCAGTGTGTCGGCTTGCAAGTCCTGATCTCCTCCTGTCTCAGCAAGATGTGATGTTTAGATACCCAAAGGTCTCCTCGGGGGTTCTACCTTGCTGTGCCACTTGTCGGACTCAGGATGACATTGGCAATTAACTTAATACATAGATATTATACAGGAGATGGTAGTCCTGCTGTGTTTCCAAGAATTCTCATGCATAATGTATGAGGCCTTTAACAGGGAAAATCCTGCGTTCTGTGTGCAGTGTCGTATCTAGGTAAAAGGTCAGTCTCTAAGAACCGTTATGTATGTAATGTAAGGAAGAATAAAGGTAAAGGGTTTGGATGTTACCTGAGCTTATATTGAGGTACCTATATGGAATATAACACCCACTCCTCATTTGACTGGACAACATAATTAAATTCTCATGTACTACTAGTCTGTCTAGGCACTCGTATGCAAGTTACTACAATAAACATATTGTTTGTTTAAAAAAATCGAAAAACATGGACAAAGGAAAATTTGTCACCTAAGCAAAAGTTCTAATGTGTCCGAATATATAGTTCAAACAACTACAAGCATTGGAAAGCCATGCAGGTCATAAAAATGACTATTGTTTTGGATTTCCAATTTTGACTTTGTTTAAAAAGGCTTAATTCTTCCCAGCACACGACGAGCCAAATGTGTATGTGTCCTGGCTGGTAGATGCAACATCGCTATTGCCTGCCTTTGCAGATGATGACCCTTGTAACACCTCGCAGATCATGTCAATTGAGCACAGATGATCTTCTGTACTGCCTGCAGTCAATTCTGGGGCAGCCGGTGTGCCATCCAAGGCCTGGGTGTCACTGCAGGAGCCGGTATCCATTCCAACAGGAGGCGAGACTTCCTGTGGCCATCAATATAGGAATACACTGGGGACACTGCAGAACATGGGTCGTTATCAGTCCCAGTAAAGCATGAACGTCTGGTTGCACAACTGATGGAAGTACCAACCATAAACACCACAGAGAGAGAAAGGGTCATAGGGATATTTAGAGACCTGCCCAGGTTCACATCCCCTTGTACTCTAATAAAATGAACAGAAAGAACCGGGGGTCTGAAAGCCAACACTCTCGCCGGCTGGCTTAAACTCCTCACAGAGTCGGAACACAAGTCACATAGAAGCCCATTGACTGAACAAGAAAAAAGAAGAGCGAAAAAGTCAAGTGATTAATAGTGAGATCCAAAACCAACTGAATGGATTCCCATCAATGGATCGCAAAGATCATTCTTCTCATTTGGTCATCCATCTATCTGGATGGTATGACTCCTGATCATAGAGACTTATTGCCATTCCAACAATAATAGGCTGGATTGGATCAGCCGCAAAATCACTTTATATAGAGAATGTGTTGCTGGATATCAGATCACAAGGGAATACAGTGCAGTGCAAAAACACAAAAAAGTGGTGATTTAAAATAGGGTGATGAGGCTGAAAGAGAACAAAATGTTATTAAGATACAGACCCACCCCCTAATTAAAAGCAGAACAGTGCAAAGGGCAGTTTAAACAAATAACTGCGAAAAAGGCCAACATGTTTCAGCCAGTCGGGAATCAAATCCCTCGGCTTCCTTCAGGGCCTCTGCTCTCAAACTTAGCTACTACAAAACAGGGTGTATACTAACACAAAGTGAAAACATATATATAAATGGGACTGTTTATAGTGAAAATACAGACCAAAAATCGTATGAGAGATTGGAATGAATACAACCTGCTTGTACTGATCCTCCGCATCAAGGAATGCAGATGGCATCTAAAGAAAATTCAATTGTGTAATATATTAATACAAAAATCGCTCCACTATATCACTTGGTTCATATAAGTAAGTACTTTTTCAAAACTGTTACGTATGCACACGAGGAAAAGTAAAGATGCTTGTGTGAATTCACCTCCATAAGTCTCTCTGGAACACTTTTTTTACAATCTTTTTTATGATTGGGGCAATACATTTATAAAATTTCCTTTTTTTTGTCTAGATTACTCTGCTTTCGCGCATTGATTTTGTTCGTTTTTTTAACCTATGGGAGATTCCACGAGCCTTATATTGCCTCTTAGTAACTTTGGTAAGTACCAAACTATATATATTTTCAATTTAAGGGTAATCAAACATTTTCGGCAAAGCACCCCAATAAATTTGACACTAATCATTTTATGTATTTGGGGCACTTTGGGATGCCTCTTAGCAAGTCAGTGAGGTCAAAATGGGTGTCCGATTAGTTGTCGGACACCCATTTTATAGAACATTTGAGTACATTTTGAAGTTAGCCGCATGACAACGCACATCTTTGTGTCACATCAGGATGCTAAATAATGAGTTAATTTAGGTATGCACTCATGAGCCGAACTGTTGGACTCTTGCATTTCAGGATCTTGAAGTTAATCACATGCTGATTTACCTTTTCAAGCAAGGTTTTTTGTACACTGGTCTTCATAACACTTGGGGGCAATTTTTCAATCAGATCATGATGCATGACATACAGGACCAAGAATTTATACAGGTTGTTGCCAAATTGTAATTCTCGCATAAACAGATCAGTCATGAGTGGTCAGAAGCACATGACTAATTCTGACACCACTGATATATGCCCAGCTAAATTAAATATATGGGAATGCTTGATTGTAAGGGATATGATATTTGAATAGTAATTACATACTTTTATTTTATATATTGATTTGATTACAAATGTTCAATATGATTTACAGAATGCCAAAGAGTCATGATAATTTTAGATTGTATATTTTGTTTTATACACATGAGGTAATATAATTTGTGACAAAATGTGTAGCACTATTTTAGAAATATGGATTTGAATATAAGTTTTCTTTCTTTCCTATGGTTTACAATGACCTCCTGTTGAAGGACCCTTAAGGTCCAAAATGAATTAAGGATTCTTTGATTGTGAAGCGGATTAGCCTTTACATATGTGAAAGATTACCTTTAACTCTGATTAAAGAAGAAACAATAAATGACTAAAGAAGTATTGCATCTCATTGATTAATATTCATTGAACCCACATTTGGGACACAGAGGAGTGTGAAGGGGACACTGTAGCAGTCTTCGTACAGTGCATGAATCAAAGTTTTAAAGGTTGCTCTGGATCAGTGAACGGTACCCCATCAGCGCTCAACCTTTATACGCAGAGGTACCCTTGAGGAACTGGGGAGTGCCCAGATCTCATTCAAAAGTCTAATGTTATACATCTCCATACAGTGAAACGATCCCAAAAGCTATTTTCACTCTAGCAAGGCTGTCTCTTTCTTGTACCTCTGCAATAGGATTAGCTATACAACATTTTAAAGAACTATTTTTCATAGTTCTTTATATCTAATTGTATTGTGAAATTGGATTTGTAGTAAATATGTAGAAAAAGTGACTTACAATAAGTTACATTTTTCCTGCCTAGAGCCTCTGCTGGCCCATTTGTTCTCCCATTATTGCCAGCCAGTAATTACATTTGTATAGGTGTGAATTGGTGTGAAATGCCTCTCAGGAGCAAACAATAGGGTGACCTGAATGGGCAGAGATCACCCCCCTGAATCTGACGGAATACACAGGGTGGGGCACAGAACATCCTTTTTGACATTAGAATGTGAAATTCTGCTTGAAAGATATGTTGAGGTTTTTCATATAACACTTGGGGAGCACTTCAAAGAGACCTCACCTGTCACTGACAAGTTACTCTTGCTGTTGATTGGGACTAAAAGGAATAACGTCAGAAGTTACAATCTATGACCAGGACAAATCTAGTTTAACATATCCAACCCTAGATAATTCACGGTCAGCATCAAATTGCGCCTAGGTCCCAGTCTACCATGACCATTGACTATCATTGGCTCTTTGTACCTCCTGGCACTGTTCCTACTTAAAAAATTAAAAAATCATCTCTCTTGTTCCCCTTATTGGGTTTTTGGCAGTTGGTGTCATTTTGTTTATTTAATTTTACACTTTCTTCTAATTCGTTTTGGGATTTTCATTGTTTTGCATTTTGACTTTGTTACTGTTTTAGTACTGTATAAATACTTTACTCATTGCCCTGGGTTAAACCTGTCTGCTGTGAGCCATAGCTACCAGGGGCTTGAGCTAAGTTTAATTAAGTGACTTTGAAGGTTTCACATTGGCAATGATTGTGATTATTAACTGAGGTGGGTACTTATCCCCCTCAATTTATACTACTATTGCTACAAACAAATACATTGATTAATCAAATTACTGCTGTCAGCTCCCACAAAGTTCTGTTCATTCATACTCCAAAGCCAGTGGCAATTCCTACGCTCACATTTAATCCATAACTGACAGGCAGAGCCTGTAACAACCAGCCACAATGCAGCTGCAGTCCCATGGTGATTGGCCAGACTTCAAGCACTTTGTTGTCAACCTCACTGATGTACAATGCTTTCATGTGGTGAGCAGCAGCAATTCCAAGAGAAAGAGCTCCTCCGTTGCCATGGAGGGTGGAGTGTGCTTGATTTGTTTCATGTCTGTGCCTGAGTGTACATGGCCATTCTCCCACAGTCAGACCACTACAGCGAATTGTACACAGAGATTCCCCAAAAGCAGATACAAAGGCTTCAGATAACCCAGTGTATGGTATACTAGTGTATGGACACATCCTGCATTCACATTCAAGAACCTCCACTGGTTACCAGTGCACTGGAATTCAGAGCACATCTCAGAAGGTGTGGCCCATCTTTAAGGACAGCGGAGCCCCCACCCCCTCTTTTTTGCAAATATGAAGTGTCAGATAACCCAGCTTATGGCATGCCAGTGTATGGACACATCCTGCATTCAAGAACCTCCACTGGTTACCAGTGCACTTGAATTCAGAGCACATCACAGGAGGTGTGGCCCGTCTTTAAGGGCAGAGGCTGAGCAAAGGTCAAACTGACAGACACTCTTTATGTTCAGGCCATGCAGCCAGGCACTATAAATGCCCCAAAAATGTAGGCACCTCACTGCCTGAACTGAACTTTGCTGGCCCAAGAATTTCACAATCCTGAGGACGCGACCTCCACAGCTCAGCAAAGCAACTTGAGGTTCTCCACCTCATGACGAGGGGGTGTGTCACAGATGGACTCGGACCTGGACACTTCGTTTTTAAGCCCTTAAGTACCCAGGGATGAGTGTCAATCAGTGACATCTAGTCACAGAGTAGGGTGGGGCCAGCACCTCTTATTGACCCCATCTCTGTGATGAGTAAGGGACTTCCGTCTCCCCTCATTGGCTGACCCAAAGTCAACCAATGAGGGAAGGAGGAAGTCCCATCCTTCCAGGAACCTCGGAGCATACCCTCCAGCCACTCATGTTCACCGTGCGGCAGGGCAAGTTTGTCTTTTTTTTAAATGCTTAGTGTGTCCATGCGTACATGAATGTGTGTGTGTATGAAGTAGGGGTGGGCAGAATTTGCGTAATCGCGTTACGGAAATCGTTAAAAAATCTCTGCGAACACGCGGAAATTCCACGAACACGCAGAATTGCTTGTTCGCGATGCTTTTCACCTGTTCGCAATTGCTGTTTGCGTGCTCGGGAGAAAATATCTCGCGAACACGCATTTTGAGAACGCGAACAAGCAAAGAAATCTGCGAAGTTGCGGAACGCACAATTGTGGGCTATTTCGCGTTCTCCGCGGAACGCGAAATTACCCAAATTCTGCGAGCGGAATGGAATTTACCACCCAGGCCTAGTATGTAGGTATGTGTATTAGTGCAAGCGTGCTGTGACTGAGTGTGTGCGTGTGCATGTGCTTGTGAGTGGTGGGCTTATGTATACATGCTTGTGAATGTATGGGTGTGAGTGAATGCTTATTCAGCTGGGTAAGTGTGAGTATGTATGTGTCTGAGGGTGTACTCCCCTCTCCCCAAGCGAAAATAGTGGGTTGCTATTGCATAATAGACTTCCATGAACATGGCCTGTCATTCATCATTTTTGGTAAAACATCTATTGAAAAACAAGTTTACACCATGTTCATCCACGTCTGTCTATGTACACACGTGTCCTATAATGGTGTGTCTGTGAACATCTTTCTTCATATGTTGACCTAATGTCTTCTGTCTGTGATTAAAACCTAACATGGCAGTGCACAGTTCTACTCCATGGGGCACAGCAAATGACTGGCTCTCATGTCCCCTACCCCCGAGACTGCACAAGTGTAGAGAACTAAGGGGCATATTACCAACAACTAGCGATATTTATCGCTAAATGGGCTTAGCGAGTTTTTTTTTTATCGCGAAGCATCGCCGGATATTATCGCTGAGATAAGGTGCTATTAGCAACGTTTATCTCTAAAGTGATAAAATATCCGGCGATAGCGGCGAAATGCGTGAATATCGCCGAGAATACCGCGATATTCATGCATTAACGCCAATAGGGTCTTAGCCATAATATCCACCTTCCATTGGATATAAAGGCTAAGAACTGGTTTGAGTAGGCATTAGCTTTTCGAGATATTCACTCTTAGCTTAAATATTTCCATCGCTACGCCTGCGTTGATAATAGGCGATAGCGATGTTAGCAGCTGTTTTCAGTCGCTAACTGGTTGGGTACGCCCACTTTGCATGTCATTAACGATAAATATCGCTGACATGCAAAGCGGGCCCCAAACCGCTCGCTATCGCCTCAAAGCTGTCGCTAACATCAGTTAGCGACAGCTTGCTAATAGGCCGAAAACGGCAGCTAAAGCGGCGATTATCTAATATCGCCAGGCTTGGTAATATGCCCCTAAGTTCTCGTCCACAAGAAAGCTGAAGCAAGTACTCATTACAAAACTGTTCCACTCAACTCTACGCTTAATTCAAAAGCACCATATGACACACCAGATCATGTACCCGGCCACTGTCAATTTGACAACCAATTAGCAAATGCACCGACATTTGTACGCCCTCATAGTTTTGACAAAAAAGTTTTTAACACCACAAAAACCTACAATCAATTCTTTCTTTCATAAACTTTTATTCGATTACCACTTGTTTGTAATCATAAAAAGTACACATTAAATACAATAAACGTAAACAATTTCAATGTCAATGTACTAAGTAGATAATAATTATTTCTACTATAAAGGGGAGGAAGTTTTAGAAGAAAGAAATTAAAAATATTAAAATATAAAAGAATTGTAAAGGAAAGATACAACAGTTTTAAAACAAAAATTTTTTGTATTCATCACAAACTTTGCCGTATTTTAATACTGGCTTTTAAAAAAGTGGCTATGTTCTTCGCGACACATGGTGAGTGCAGAAGCTGCAGGAAAAAAAATGCAGGATGACATAATCTATGGCCTGAGGATTGAAGAAGTGGGAGAATCCAGTTTGTTTGTAATGATTTATAATATTTACAAAAAAAAGTAATATGGATTGTAGATTGTAACGATACTCCATCACATGTACAATTCATGAGCATGCGAGACCAGTTTTGAACGGAAAAAGGTGTTAAAACGGAATGTAGTCAGGAGGTATTTCTCATAGTTAGACAGATAGTAAGTCAGGTAAGGTTGGATGCCTTTGGTAATTTGAATTGCGCATATTTGAGTGTTCGTAGTTTTTGCAATCTCCGACTGATTGCGCAATTCTCTCAGATGGACCATGCACATCTTCTTTAGCTCTTTACTGGAGATGTCTTCGACACTGGGCGGTTCGTCAAAATAAGACCTACGACCAAGGTCATTGAAAAAGTTCTGCACGTAAACCAACCAGGGAATCTTGTGCCAGTTGGTTACGGCTATACAGTCTGCGATCAAAGATCGTGTCAGATGACACTCAGGTTTAGACCATATGCGTTGCCACAATAAAATTGGTTGGGAACGGATTGTGTCTATAATATAATCCATGCCAAGTTCTTTATGTGAGGCATAGTTCGGGGCACTTTGGGGAAGGGCCAGCAGGTATTTAGCGAAGGCATTCTCTGTTATCTGTATGGGGTCTACATGGCCATACCCCCATACGCCTGCACCATAGGTAGACACACTATGGCACTTAGCGTAATAAATTTTCAGGAGTTCAGATGGAGCTGGTTTGACTAGCTTTCTCGAAAAAGAGACCAGGGCCGATGTTGCTCGCTGAAAGAGAAGATTCCTATTGGCCGTTGCCTTTCGCCAATCCAGGGAATCATCCACAAGAATGCCCAGATATGGATAGACAGAGGTTTTCTCCAGTCTTACATTGTTCACCAATATCGGTTTGGGATGCTTGACCTTGGGTCCAATATGCATGGTAAATGTCTTTTTTATGTTGATTTTCAGGCCAAGTGAACTCATGAAACTACAGTATTTGTTGAGTTGTTTTTGTAGTTGATTCAGCGATCGGGCTAGAATGACAGAATCATCTGCGTATAGCAGTGTCGGTATTGGACGATAATTTATCTGAGGTAGATCCTGGCTCCCTTCCAACATGGCCTGCTCTAATCCATTTGTATAGAGGTTGAACAGGAAGGGAGCCAGTACACAACCCTGTCTTACTCCCTTCGCTATTGAGAAGGAGCGGGATAGCTCACCGTTGATACCAAATCTGACGCAGCCTGTGGCGTCTGAGTAGAGTTCCCGTAGGAAAACTATGAGAGGTGGATCCACTCCGAGATCACTAAGTATTGACCAAAGTTTCGCGTGCTGAACACAGTCAAATGCCGCGCTCAGATCGACATAGACAAGAAAGATGTTTCCCCCTTTTGCACCTACGTACTTTCCGGTCAAAAGGGCGAGATTCAGAGCCTGCTCAACAGTCCCAAGACCCTTTTGGAAGCCGTATTGCAGGTCGGTCATGATGTTTTTTTCCCGGGCCCAGAGTTGTAAACGGTCCAAGAGCACTCGACCTGCAATTTTACCCATGGAGTCCAGAAGGGAGATTGGCCTGTAGCAGGCCGGGTCATTCCGGTCGCCCTTTTTGAAGATTGGAAGGAGGATTGACGTTGACCATGACTGTAGCAATCCAGCAGATGTTACTGCTGCCAGAACCTTAGTGATTATTGGTGACCATAGTTCGATGTTATGAAGGAAAATGTCCAGTGGGACTCCATCTGGCCCAGGAGCTTTACCTGGTTTTGACTCCTTAAGTGCTTTAATGACTTCCGTACAATTAAAGTAGATGTTTATCGGGTAGATGTTATTTTCCAAATTGTAGGCACCACTATGTTCTATTCCTCCTTTGTCCAGTTGAGAATGACCAAAGATTTTAGAAAAATGCATGACCCAATCATCTGCCATGACTGCGGCATCTAGGTGGTTCCCCTTGGTAGCGTCGGCCAAAAAGGGGGATCTTATGACTTGCCAAAATAGAGCACTGTCCTTACGCTGGCAGCTATCATGAAGTTGAGCCCAGAGATTTTTCTTAATTTCTAGTCTTCTTTCCCGTCTAGCTATGTTATAAAGTTTCCTTAAGTTTGAAATTTCCACTGGGTCTCTCGCAGGTCTATGAATGGCTTCCTTTAAGGAGAGGGCCTTACGGCAAGCTGTATCGAACCACCTCGGAGAGGTGGGGTTATTATTCCTGGATTTGCCAGAAAGTTCCTTTTCAATTGTCTTCAAGATGTTCTGGAAACTACTCACAATTGTCTGGGGAGTGGAGTCTGATGATAAACAGTCAAGTAGCCATGGTTTAGTTTTTCCGAGGACCCTCTCTGTTACTTCCTCTGGGTCTACCTTGGCCCATTTGACTGTGTAGCCATTTAATTTATTCATTGTTAGTGTATTTTGTTTTAGATGGCTCGAGGTAAAGGAGTGTGATTTAACCATTTTTGGCTTAACTCTTACACTAATCGGAAAATGATCGCTGCTGGGATCATCCCAGTGGCGAAGTTGGTCACTTGGCCCTTGAGGTTCTGGGAATACAGGATGAAGTCTATCGTGGTTGAATAGCCTCTACCATGGAAAGTTGGAGAGAAATCTTTTTGTGGTTCCACTAGATCGTTTACGAAGTCCAGTTCTAGGGAAAATAAAGACTCATTTAACTTGTTGCCACAGATAGAGTGGGCGAAATGGGACAGAGGACTGCCGTGTTCATCTTGGAGGCCACAGTTTCCATTTTTGTAGTTAGGACATAGTGAGAGATTGAAATCACCACCCCAGATTGTGTATGCCAAGTTCGAATGGGAGTCATTTTGCAAGGATGTTAGGAAGGTAGTGATTTCAGTTAGTGTTGTTAAACAATCCATTGTGGTTGAGTTGTTATAGTAATTAATCAAAGAGTAAGTGGAATCTTTGGTGAATTTTATTTGCAGAATTTGGAAAGTTGGATGATCTTTTAACTTCCGAATGGATAATGAGGGGACAGTATTAGCAACGTACATGGCTAGACCCCCCCTTTGGTCTACCCATGGCTCCCTGGATTGCTGGCATAAAGAAAGTTCTATAACCCACAAGGTGGTTTGGGGTGATGGACCATGTTTCCTGGAGGCAAAGTATCTGATGTTCCCTTACTGTTTCAAGCCACGCCTGCGATGTCAACTTGGAGCGCAGGCCTGCAACGTACCAGTACATTATTGATAAACTCAAGTTGTTTGAATCAGGTGGTGACTGGTAAATGGAAGGTTGAGATGGTAAGCGCTCTGATAAGGTCGTGGTAGCTTCAGTAATGATACTCTGATCATGGGGATGTTTTAAATTAGTGTTGCTTGCGCCCATTAAGATTTCTAGGAAATTGGCCGTCGTTTCATTCAGAACAACGGTGCAAGATTCTGCGGTAGTCTCATGCTGGGAACTGATAGTGATAGGCAGGATTGGTTCTGGTTGGGCCTGAGGATTAGGCAGGTATGATTTTGGGCCGGGCGTTAGTGGGGCGACCGTAGTTTTTAAGGCCTGGATCTTGGATCTTATAGCCCTTAACGGTCAATCTACCATTTCCAGGCAGTCATACCTGTTTTTGGTTGAAAGACCCTGCCAACCCTCCATTGAATAGTGGGATCTGCCTTGTTGCCAGGGGTGGTTATGCCAGTCTATGTTCCTATTTCTGTTGCCATAATTGTGGCTATATCCCACCTAATTCCAATGTCCTTCCTGGGGATGCTGCCAGTTTAGAATGGAAGGGTATTGATGTGTGTTCCGTGGGGGATAAAAGAAAGAAA
Organism: Lissotriton helveticus; assembly: GCF_964261635.1. Classification (NCBI taxonomy): domain Eukaryota; kingdom Metazoa; phylum Chordata; class Amphibia; order Caudata; family Salamandridae; genus Lissotriton; species Lissotriton helveticus. Next base: position 641,771,339 of record NC_136061.1, on the reverse strand, counting down.
GATGTTGGGCGTCAATTACGCCCTTTTTCTCCAGAGAGGGCCATGAGCAGATATAGTCCACAGTGGTTGGATCCCTAAAGTTTACTATGATACAATCACCGTGGATCGACTTATGCTCATTCCCTATCCAGGTTACTCTGTGGACAGTGGAAATCCCACCAGAATGGTAGGGCTCTAGTGGTCTATTTAGACTTAGCCACTGCAGGACCTTATTCTTGAGTGACCGGGCAGTTTCATCCATACCTTCGGTTAGTTCGGGAACACCTGTTAGGATGACTGTGTAAGGGGTTGCCTCCGGGGGGAGGTGCACTGGTCGTCTGGGTCTTGGTGCTTTTTTGACTGCCGTTGAGAATTGTGCAGTCGTTGTTCTAGAAGGTGAGACCGTCGATGTATTTTTCGCGACTTGATTTATGTTTATATCTACTGTGGTTTTTGCAGTATTTGCAACTTTTGCAACTTTTGCAGGTACTAATCCTGATACAGTCAGGGGCAAATCAGTAGATGTTTTAGCCTTTTGTATGTTGGGCACTGGGTGTTGTTGTTGTTTTGCTGGTGAAACAGTATCCTTCGTTTTCAATATGGGTGGAGTAAACAAGGAAGACTGTTTGATTCCAGCACCAGGTTGTAGGGGTTGAGGAACTTTAACGGGATGGATGGGGTTTCCCTTCCCTTGGTTAGATGGATGTGAGGCCGGCACGGTAGGGTATGTGCGTGAAAGGATTGCTAATTGGGCTTCTATGTTCCTTACACTAATTTGTATTGGTTTTAAGTGTTGGGAAAAGAGGTCTTTGATTGTGGTTAGTATTTGCAAAGTGGATTTACAAACTCTGCATGTGTTATCTGTCTCCTCTACGTTATCTGTCTCCTCTACAATGGTGGTAGGAGGTATAGAGTTATTTGCAGTTAGTGCATTTGTGCTAGGTTGTATGGGCTGTAGGGACCAATCCCTCCCAGATTCCAAAGGGGTGTCGAGCGCCACTACATTACCGCATGGCTTGCAGCTTCCTCGTTTGGGAATAGCTCCTTCCCTCAGTCCCCGAGTTTGTTTATCTGGAGTTGGTTCCAGTGTTGTCTGCGTTTGACAGGCCTCTAGATCCGGGGTAATCTCTAGATCGTCTGTCAAAAGGGAGTCAGACTCTAGTTGTGTTACAGATAAATCCACTAGACATGGTACTTTGTGAATATCAACTACCGCGACGGATGGTGGAAGAATTGCTGCGATAGGAGCTTGTTGGGTGGGAGAGGCTGCAGTAGCCAGAAGGCCCAGAGAGGAGCGTTTCGCATTGATGAGGTCCAAAGATACTCTACGTTCCAGAAGGGAAATACTATGCTCGATGGCCTCATTAGTCCGTGAGATAAATTGATCTATAGGGCCTGTGATCTGGGCTACAGCTAGTGCAGTTTTTGTTTTTGTTTTACTTCTGGTTCTTCCAGGCATGGTGGTTAAAAGCAACAGCAAAGTACATAAACGTGTCAAAATGGATAGTTAAAATCAAGGGGGGTGGCCCGGTCCGGTCCCTCCCGGACACTAACGGGCAACAACGGGCCCGCCCTGGCCCGGGCTTAGCCCGGCGTCCCGCGAGAGGGAGCAGTGAGGACCTTTATGCGCCTCCTGGCGCGGAGTTATGACGGTGGGTCTGGAGACCTCGAGGGCTGCCGGGAGTTGTAGGCAGCCCCTCGCCTCACTCCACTCGGCGGCCCCGCTGTCAGATGGCAGAAAACAGCAGGGCGGCGGGAGGCTGGCGGTAATGGGTCTCGACAGCCCGGGGAAGATTGTTTCAGAGTTCTCCACGGGGCGCAGTACAGGTAATGGATCCGGCAGGGCGGGCAAAACAGCGTGACACCACTCGCTGCAGCAGTGAGGACCTTTATGCGCCTCCTGGCACGGAGTTATGACGGTGGGGCTGGAGACCTCGAGGGCTGCCGGGAGTTGTAGGCAGCCCCTCGCCTCACTCCACTCGGCGGCCCCGCTGTCAGATGGCAGAAAACAGCAGGGCGGCGGGAGGCTGGCGGTAATGGGTCTCGACAGCCCGGGGAAGATTGTTTCAGAGTTCTCCACGGGGCGCAGTACAGGTAATGGATCCGGCAGGGCGGGCAAAACAGCGTGACACCACTCGCTGAAGCAGTGAGGACCTTTATGCGCCTCCTGGCGCGGAGTAATGACGGTGGGGCTGGAGACCCCGAGGACTGCCGGGAGTTGTAGGCAGTCCCTCTCCTCACTCCACTCGGCGGCCCCGCTGTCAGATGGCAGAAAACAGCAGGGCGGCGGGAGGCTGGCGGTAATGAGTCTCGACAGCCCGGGGAAGATTGTTTCAGAGTTCTCCACGGGGCGCAGTACAGGTAATGGATCCGGCAGGGCGGGCAAAACAGCGTGACACAATCAATTCAAAATATCACCTGGCTATTCTTATGCCTCGATATCCTTTGTTACTATTTGTAGGCAAGATGTGTGCATTCTCAAGCCCCTGGAGACCACACTTTTAGACCCCTCTTTTCACTACCTCCAAAATGCCTAATCCAAACCAAAATGAGCTGTTCTGTTTCTCCTCCCACAAAATGATGCCCTCTGAGTTAGTCTTATGCAGCCTAAATATAAACATAATGTAAGACAGGTTGATATTGTTACAGTGATACATGTTTAACTTCATTTATCACTGTCCACATGGCCAGATCCGATACCTACTGAGCTGTCTAAATCATCGTACGCAGAGAATGAGCAACCAGCATCGGGAATGAGGTTTTTTTATTGTCTTGGTGCATGCAGGCAGCTAAACGATAATCAGGGGAAAATATATTCCGTTCCGGGAGCTTGCTTTTCATTTGTATCATGAAATCATTATTACAAGCATTTCTTATTTCTGCAGAATGGCTGCTTGTAAATGTAAGCCACTTGTAAAACTGTTGCATTGCACACCATAGGGCTTTGCTACACACAGCGAACATCTACGGTGGGATGTTCGCCTGTCCCAGATCTACGCAAACCTATCTGTGCATAGACCGCTGTGCCCTACGGTTTTAAATCTACTTGCAGGCAGCATTACGAGTCATTCCTAACTCGGAACAAATACTCGTTGGGAATGTGCTCGGAAAATACAAATCAATGGCATAACAGACCAAGGGGCATATTATCAAGCCTTGGAGATCAAATTATCGCCGCTTTATCGGCGGGAAACTGCCGATAAAGCGGCGATAATTTTATCGCCCTTGCTTGATAATATGCCCCCAAATATTCTCCGTCTGAGATATTTCAGATTCCCTCTTGTTTTGTATATAATTTAGAAGATAGGAGCGGAGAAGTGTTTAGCATCATAATTCTCTCTCCACCAAGCAAGGACAACATGTCTACCCTTTCACACGTTCTGGGGACTCTGAATTACAGGCCGAGAATGGACTCTCATCTGAAAACAAGGGGTCCCCCGTGCCGAATTACAAGCGCATATCATTGCGGGGCAGATTTACAAGCCCCTTGCACCACTTTTGGATCACGTTTAACATGGGAAAAGCGACGCAAAAGTGGCGCAAGGGGCTTGTAAATCTGCCCCTGCATATTGAAGATATAAATGCAAAGGAAATTAAGATCTCACGATGCCTGTGAAAGCTAAACTGGCGACCCGCAGTGTTTAGCCATGGGTCAGTACATGTGGCTCTATGCTCTGTGCTGCCCCTTAGAGGCTACCAGCAGACACCAGCTATCAGCGCCCCAGCCTGCAGAGTCAGGTAGGACTTTGTCTTTTATACGTGCTGACAGAGACATTTTAAGTATTTTGGGGGCCCTGGGCCAAATATATTTTGTGGGCCCCTGTTCGGAACAGCTTTGAATTTATGATGCAATTTCAACTCTTTCATCCCTCCTTGGCCAGGTCACTAGCAGTGCAGAGGCACACTTGTTAAAATTCTAAATGTGTTTACATCTAATAATCAGGTATAGTAACAATGTTTTTAATATTGTAACAGAGTAGCAGCTTAAATAATCTCCATGACCCCCTACCATTTCTCAAATGTGAGGTCCTATTGTCATCTAAAAATAACCTTTTTTATGGATGTTGTATGTAACATAAACACAACTGCAAAAAAGTATGTAATATACTCTCAAACATCACCACATTAAACAATGTATTTAAGAATTATTTAAGGTCGTCAGGGCAAAACTCTGCAGAACAGACCTAGCTAACAGAAGGCCTTCCTGAAAGGCTGGTGCCCCGGGACAGAGCCCACTTTGCCCATGCACTTGAGTAGCTCAAGGAACCCTCTATACTCTGCATGACCCCAGCATGGAGGCAGCAGGACAGCGCACATCCTATCTCTAAGTTTGCGACCTGAACCTACAAGAAATACAATGCTGCACAAAATACACTGTGTGAGGCAACCCTCACTTGATACCCAGGGCATGTAGGAGCACAATATATCAAATAGAGGCTTGACAACGGATTTACCCTCTTTTCTCAATAAGGCAATGCTCCCTCAATAACCGTGTTTCTTTGCTGAAGGAGTTACTATGGCCTCTCCCAAAAGTTCCCAGGAACCTTCATATAACTTTCTTAATTGAAAGAAACAATACTTTAAAAGAACCATAGAAGTTGTATAGTCCAGAAAACCATTTAATGCAAGGAGTGTTATGTCCAAAGGACATTCCAGCGGAAGTGCCATCAACAAGAGCTACCATAATACTGTAGCAATTGATATCATACTTCCTCAATATCTAATATACATTTGGCACTCACAATTGTGGCCACATTTAATGATGGAGCTATTTCCAGTGGTCATTACCCATTCTTGAACACCTCCGTTTTGGAAACAAGTACCAACTTCTAAAAGTGTGTGCTATAGCTCTGTGCTTATATGTTCCTGCATTGCAATACTTATCCTGGGCATAATTGAAGATTTATTCTAGCAGCTCATTACTGTTTCATCTGATAATACTGCCAATAGCCAGTCTCTATATGCACATTGCCACTCTTGATAAAGAGTCTAAATCCAACCTCAAAAAGTCAGAAGCCAAACCACCATTACCTGGTTCACCAATCAAGAGCAAATCAGATATAAATAGTACCATTGACATGATTCTAAGAAAGTTGTCAGAAGTACATGGCCTTGCAAAGTCAACAAAACAAAACACAGACAAAATGCAACTGGAAATGACAGCAATATGAGCAGATATGAAGACTATCAACCAAAAATTTGCAAAAGCAGAGAACAGAATCAGTTCAGTAGAAGATGCATCCGCAAAAATATCCAAGGACCTAAAAGCCCTCCAACTATGAACACAATCGATGATAAACACATTGCCGAATAGGAAGATCGAAACAGAAGAGGCAATCTAAAAATCTTTGGGATACCAGAGTGCACCGAGGACTCAGCTGGATCTTTTATAGCTTTCTAAGAAAATTTGTTTCCACAAGCCAACAACCTAAATCCAACAAAGAACTAGTAATGGAGAGGGCCCACTGTGTCCCCCATTCAAACCTCTAAATAGAAATGTCACAAGACCAATTGTTTGCAAACTACTGCGATACCAACACACGGAAGCATTTCTGGCATATATATGCAAAAATAACCACATCAAATGCAATGGCCTCAAAGTTCATATCTCGCAAGAGAAGACTACTCTAAAACAACTGTTGACACAAGGAAAGGTTATGTTAGCACTTATTTTAGCACTGCAGGATCGTCTAAAGAGTCTCCGTCTACAATACCACATTTTTGTGGTTCACAAAGACCTATCATTCTTTTTTGATGAGATGGAAGAGCCCGAAATTGAAATCTCATGACACAGCACTAACAGAAAACATGACTCAACGTCTTTATTATCTAGACTTTATCCTCAGCTGGTAATCTTTTTCTGTTTCAAGCTGATGATATTTTCTAGATAAGTATAAAGCGCTCCTGAATGTTATATACTTAAATGATGTTCATGCATATATAATGACATGAGCTCCTCTTTATTGCTGTAGCTATACAACTAATCATTATTCTCAAATAGTTTTGATATTGGTAGACAATTGACTAATGGTTTATTCTCCTACTCAAGACCATGCTCCACTCAGACCCACAGTATTGTTGGTTAACTGTTATTCGTTATATAGACAAATCCTATACCAGAGTTGTTCTCAATATATGTAATTGAATAGTTACATACATGCTATTGTGTCATAGATGTGGACATGCTCCACACCATATAAATCATGATACTCCCTTCTGTTGCCGATGGACAGACACTCTTCTCTGTCGCATCCTCAAATGTTGATATTCTTGGGATGGGGGCAGGCAGGTGGGTTATGTTTATTAAGTTGCTCTTTTGCTATTTGTGTTTGGATTCTACTTTTTCTTTTTTGCTCTGTCCTCTGGTATTTCTGATGAATGTCTTACTGTGGGTACCACTTCCTCTTATCTTCATGTTCACCCAAAAATATCCTGCCCTTACCCCATATGCATAACACAAATGAAGGAAAACATACTACAATACCCATATTCGCTTCCAACCCAGGTTCATGAACTGATCTTATCTTAACTTAAACCATCTGGTAAAACGTCGCAAAATATCCAACTGTATATTTAAAACCAAAGGGGACATAATCATACTACAAGAAACGAGATTCTCTCACAAAGAAGACACTACTCTCATACATAACTGGATCTCAGAAGTGATCTGTTTCCCTGCAATACACAAAAAAGGTGTCATTACAAAAATCTCTAATAAATCAAACCTAAAGATCGACTCCCATACCACTGACAAAGAAGGCAGATGGATAATAACTAATTCAAGTAAAGGTGATTCGAAAATACATATTGTCAATGCGGCCCCAATAATTACTCCTCCTTCTTTTTGAGCACTATCTCAGAGAACATAGGCCAACTACCAACTAATGACCTAATCATTGTAGTGGGAGGTTTAAATCTACAATTAGACACAATCCTCAACAGGAAATCTATATGTAAATGTCACACATGTAAAGTTCTCAAGTAACTTCAGAAGCTGTGTACCAAACACAACTTAAAGGACAGCAGGAGACTCCAGTACTTGCACTCCAGAGACTGTACCTTCTTTTCCCTTTCGCATGATTCTTAAACTAGAATTGACTACATTCTCATCTGAAGCCACATTGAATGAATGAATGAATGAATGAAAAATATTTATAGAGCGCACGATGGCCAAACGGCTTCCTGGCGCTGGGAGCTCTGAAGAACCGAACAGGCAGGGCCAGGAGGCTTAGCAGGGGTAGGCCAGGGCAAACAGAAAAGTTTTCAGCGCTTTACGGAAATGAGAAAAAATAGGGATCGAACGCATAGAAAGAGGAAGGGAGTTCCAGAACCGGGGGGCAAGAACAGAGAAACGGGTTCCACCAGTGCGAGATTTGTGAAAGCGGGGAACAGTGAGGAGGGCAGAAGATGATGAACGGAGAGTGCGGGCAGGGGTATGACGGGAAATCAAAGAATTAATGACACACACTTATTAGACCAGCCACAGATCCAGTTTAGGGTGCTCTCGGGCCATTCATGTATTAACATGCTGCTTTCGGGAAAAAAACAAAATCACACACACAAATATGGAGATTCAACAATGACATTGTATCTCACACTGACAAAATTGAGAAAATATAAAAATATATCTTAGACTACATAGAAGAAAACACTTCCCCTGATATGCCAATAATGATATTCTGGGACACACTAAAGCAACCCTACGAGGCACCCTAATAAGCATAGAAGCAACAATGAATAAACTAAGGAATGGTTAAAGTTAGAGGAAGAAATATAACATCTCGAAATGCTACCTATAAAAAATTTAGATAAACCCACCCTGTTCCTTCTCACAAATTAAAATATAAATACAATAAAATATTAAGCGAGAAAGTAGGTGTATGGATTGATAGATTTAAAGGCCTAAAATTGAAAGAAGCTAACAAAATTGGTAAACTATTAGCATCATACTTCAAACATAGACAAAATCAGAAAAAGAGCATACCCTTAAGTATGATAAGCAAACTGTCCAAATTACTGGACATTTTCATATCAATTTTATCAGGATCTTTATTCTGATGACCAGCATGTTTCTCCAGAAGAATGCTGAAATTACCTAAATAAATTAGACCTGTCACATCTACCAGAGGAAGACAAAGAGACCTTACACAAACCAATAAACATAGAAGAAATGACAGAAGCAATTAAATCCCTGAAGGCAGATAAGGCACCTGGCTCTAACAGCTTTACAGGCAAGGCCTATAAAACCTATTGTAATTCCATACAACCAACACTACAAGAACTATTCGTTTGATAATTATGCAACAGCTGGTAACATATGTGGTACTAAAGCTGAGGATTTCATTTGGAAAGATAGCTTAATTAGATTAGATATCACTTATGAACCTCCAATTGTAACTGTATGCAAATTTCTATTCAAATGACTAAAACCCTATGTATCACGCTTAATAGGTAACTCATAAATTGGCTTCCTGAAAAACTGTATGTCCAATATTAACACTCGTTTTCTCTGCCATGTCCTGGAAAAAACAAAATCCTCAACCTGAGCCATGGGGGCACTAGCGATTGATGCTGGAAAAGCATTTGATAAAGTTTCTTTGACATTCCTTAAAGAGACACTACACGCTTTTAACCTATGAGATGGTTTCGTAAAGATGATCATCACCCTATATAACAACCCTAGTTCTAGAGTCAGAGTGAGAGAATTCCTATCACAGCCCTTCACACTAGAAAAAGGCACAAGGCAAGGATGCCCACTATCGCCTTCTCTCTTTCTATGGGCTCTCATACCACTTTAACAGCTATACAAATCAGGGTAAAAATATTGGGAGTTAATTTCAATGGCATAATAGCAAAACTCTCAGCATATGCAGATGACATATTAATAGTGACCAAAAATCGCAACACCTCAATCAATGCCATTATGGATACGATTGAATTATATTCAGCAGTGTCCGGTTATAAACGTGATTTAAAGAAGTCAGAAGTTAACTCATTAAATCCCCAAGGGTCAAAAGATATACTACGCGACACTGGCCTAGCATGGCACCCTCATTATTACCTCAAATACCTGGGTAAAAAAAAATCAGACTTGCCCAAAAGTTGGCACACCTAAATTCTTCACCTGGTGGGGTCTCATCAAAACTATTAAAATTATTATAATTTCCATAATCAATTACCTAATGAACATGATTCCACTACTGCTATCTGACGACGTCCATCATAAACGTGACAAACGGATCACAAACGTCATTTGGCAATATAAAACACCTAGAACCGCACTGAATAAACTGTGTTTCTACTGAATTAGGCAGTGCCAACTTAAAAAATTACTAAAATGCTTTCTTAGCGAAACAGGGTTCCCATTGGTTACTACCCAGATAGTTTTCGACCCGGATCTCTAATGGTCAAAACAGCCATTCTAGAAAATCTAGACCCCATAACACTTCTCTCAATTAAAACCACATACTGTACCACATCCAAATATATTTTTAAGAATTCAAAAAATGCACTACTATGTATGAATAAAATGCTAGAATACCCGATCAGATCATCCAATTTAGTCTCTCTTTGGCATAAGCCTAAATTCAAAATAGAAGGTAAATCACTTTACTGGCATACCTGGACATCCAAAGGGATTTCCTGCCACAGCCAACTAGGTACACGGTCCGCTCCATAACATTCAACAACCTCCAAACACAATAACACATAGAAAATATAGAATTGTATAACTTCCTCAAACTTAAGGCATGCATCACCAAAACCAAATCTTACACCAAGGATACATCCCTTCTGAACCTTTTTGATAGATTATATAAAACTGGCCATCAAGTTTTCAAATTCTGTAAACTACTACAACCCAGAGTCTCGAATATAAACGGCAAAACAAATAAGAAATGGGACTTACACTGCTCACACCCCATACTAAGGGGCTTACTTATGAGCCCTTGCGTCACTTTTGTGCCGCCGGTGCATCACTTTTTGAGATGCACCAGCGGCGTAAAAACGCACCTTGTTGCACCATATTTACAAAGTGACACATCTTGGTAGATGCGTCACTTTGTAAACACCTGCGCCACATTATACGTGCGGCAGGTAGAATGTATGCAGGGGGCGTTCCCCAGCAAGAAATGGTCGTAGGAGTGATGCAGTGAAATCTATAAGATTTCACTTTGCCACTTCTAGGACACAAATGCGTCAATATCTTACGCCTGCCTCATTGCAGGCGTAAGGCTGACGCAGGCACAATTAACATGGGACGTGCCCATTTGTAATGACCCATTGCTTGAGTTGCGTCACTTTTGTGACACACTCCAGCAATGCATCATTACTGCGCCTAGAGATACGTCAGAAATATTGACGTATCTGTAACTCCTTGCGACATGATGCGCCATACTGTAAATATGACGCATCAATGGTGTCGGAAGGAGGGCGCAATGAAAAGTGACGCATCACTGTTTTCTCGCAGCGATGCGTCACTTTTCATGAATGAGGCCCTCGAGCTGGAGTGGAATAAAATTGGAAATTAGTTACTTCACACAAAATCATCTCACCAGTATTCATACAGACCAAATTCTGGCTAATTCACTAGGCTTATTGGACTCCATCATCCTTATGCAAGCTGAAAATATTAGATAACCGCACTTGCTGGAATTGGAAAGAAGAAAGTAGAGACTTACCACATCTACTTTTTTGCTGTAAATCTGTGTAACCATTGTGGGAAAAAATCCTCTCTTTCATTACTAAAATCTTTGGTATAATCCCAAAGTATGAATTCACATATCTCAAACAGATTTCTAGACTCTGGCATCAAAAATAGCAACAATAGTCTCTTACTTGACCTCTTTTGAGCAACTACAGTCAAGTCAATTACCACCAAAGACACAAACAACACATCGTTCACAGCCTGGTTAAACTGGGTAACACATATCAGAGGCTGTGACATTTCCCTCCAAAATTCCCAATGCATATCACAGCATAGACCATTCTAGAAATCTTTGGACACATACTTTATCATCACCAAACCTCCTTGAAGGCTCAATAACTTTCTTCATCACTGTTAGATCTGTGGGTCTCTAGTTGGCAATGGTGTTCACCTTTGTCCAAATAGGGACTCTTACTTCTAAGACAGGATAAGGGGATTACACTCCTTAATAACCCCTGCTCACCCCCTTGGGAGCTTGGCACTAGCAGTCAGGCTTATCTCAGAGGCAGTGTGTTAAGCATTTGTGAATATACACAGTAATACAGTGAAAACACTACAGATGGACACAACACAGGTTTTAGAAAAAATAAGTTTTTTTATATAGAACTAACACAAGACCACAAACGATAAAAATCCACAATTCTACACTTAAGATTACTTAAAAGATGATTAAAGTCTCTTAGTTCAAGTTGTTGGTAAATGCGACAAAATTCTCAACAAAGTACCTGGATACGTAACACAAAGTGAACAAAAGGCTCGCAAAAGGGTAGATGCGTTGGTTCCATGACCCGGGGGAACGGTTGCCTCCTGCCTCAATGCTTGCTCAGAGTAGGGGACTCGTTGTGAGCCTTACCGGTGCTGGGGTGATGCGTAGATTCTCGCCTTCCGGGCCTGTTGCGATCCGCAAGATGGCGCCTTGATGCGATGTGAAGATCTTGTTGCGATGCGACAAGATGGCGCCATTGATGCGGCGATGCGGCGATGCGATGACGCCCTGGCAGCCTTGCGACAACTCTATACTTTAGAGCCGTGACAGGTCCTGTGACACGTTTCTCCGGTGATGTGATGGCGACTCTCTCGATGGCGTCACGCTTCTCCGGTGAAGCGACAGCAGGCAGCTTCGATGAACACACGCTCCCAGGGAGATGCGGCGAAGGCTCGCTTCTCCAGCGTTACGATGACGCTTCTTGCGTTACGCTTCTTCTCGATGTGTCACGCTTTCAGCTCCCAGGGGCACGCAAGTGACTGGAGTCAGAATTCCCAGCAAGGAAATTCAGGAGGGAGCTAGAGATGAAGTCTTTTGTCCCTGAGACTTCAGCAGGAGGCAAGCACAGCTCAAGCCCTTGGAGAATATTCTGTAGATGAAAGTCCTTACAAAGTTCCTTCTCCTTTCCCTTGGTAATGAAGCAACCACTGCAGGCCAACCCAGCAAACAGCAAACGGGCAGAGGGGCAGTCCAAACTCCTGCAGGTTCCTTGGTTCTTCTCCTTGGCAGAAAGGTTTCTTGTTCCTGAAGTGATCTAATTTCTTTGTATCAGGGTCCCAATATTTATACCCCAAAATCCTTTGTTTTCTCAAGGCAGAGAGGCCCTTGCTCATTGCACCATCAGGATTCAAGCAAGCTGGGCCGACGACGCCTGAAGTGGCAGAAACCGGTCCCCGGAAGCTTGTTTCCTTCCCAGTATAAGAATTGGCTTGGTAGTTTGGTTTGCCCTGTTCCCATCATGCACTGGGACAGGAACAGACTAATTTGCATATAGCCAAGTTCTGAGCTGGGATGGTGCAGTGAGCTAAAAAACGGTGATGGATCAAGCCCTGATCTTTGGACTGGGTAAGAGTGGTCTGCTTAATTCAGGCACTCTGTTCATCACCACCCCCTTTTCTGGATCATTTTGTCCACCATAAGTGTGGAAGGGTATACTCAGATGTGAGTCCCTTGCTCATTGCACCATCAGGATTCAAGCAAGCCGGGCCGACGACGCCTGAAATGGCAGAAACCGGTCCCCGGAAGCTTGTTTCCTTCCCAGTATAAGAATTGGCTTGGTAGTTTGGTTTGCCCTGTTCCCATCATGCACTGGGACAGGAACAGACTAATTTGCATATAGCCAAGTTCTGAGCTGGGATGGTGCAGTGAGCTAAAAAACTGTGATGGATCAAGCCCTGATCTTTGGACTGGGTAAGAGTGGTCTGCTTAATTCAGGCACTCTGTTCATCACCACCCCCTTTTCTGAATCATTTTGTCCACCATAAGTGTGGAAGGGTATACTCAGATGTGAGTCCCTTGCTCATTGCACCATCAGGATTCAAGCAAGCCGGGCCGACGACGCCTGAAATGGCAGAAACCGGTCCCCGGAAGCTTGTTTCCTTCCCAGTATAAGAATTGGCTTGGTAGTTTGGTTTGCCTTGTTCCCATCATTCACTGGGACAGGAACAGACTAATTTGCATATAGCCAAGTTCTGAGCTGGGATGGTGCAGTGAGCTAAAAAACGGTGATGGATCAAGCCCTGATCTTTGGACTGGGTAAGAGTGGTCTGCTTAATTCAGGCACTCTGTTCATCACCACCCCCTTTTCTGAATCATTTTGTCCACCATAAGTGTGGAAGGGTATACTCAGATGTGAGTCCCTTGCTTATTGCACCATCAGGATTCAAGCAAGCCGGGCCGACGACGCCTGAAATGGCAGAAACCGGTCCCCGGAAGCTTGTTTCCTTCCCAGTATAAGAATTGGCTTGGTAGTTTGGTTTGCCCTGTTCCCATCATGCACTGGGACAGGAACAGACTAATTTGCATATAGCCAAGTTCTGAGCTGGGATGGTGCAGTGAGCTAAAAAACGGTGATGGATCAAGCCCTGATCTTTGGACTGGGTAAGAGTGGTCTGCTTAATTCAGGCACTCTGTTCATCACCACCCCCTTTTCTGGATCATTTTGTCCACCATAAGTGTGGAAGGGTATACTCAGATGTGAGTCCCTTGCTCATTGCACCATCAGGATTCAAGCAAGCCGGGCCGACGACGCCTGAAATGGCAGAAACCGGTCCCCGGAAGCTTGTTTCCTTCCCAGTATAAGAATTGGCTTGGTAGTTTGGTTTGCCCTGTTCCCATCATGCACTGGGACAGGAACAGACTAATTTGCATATAGCCAAGTTCTGAGCTGGGATGGTGCAGTGAGCTAAAAAACGGTGATGGATCAAGCCCTGATCTTTGGACTGGGTAAGAGTGGTCTGCTTAATTCAGGCACTCTGTTCATCACCACCCCCTTTTCTGAATCATTTTGTCCACCATAAGTGTGGAAGGGTATACTCAGATGTGAGTCCCTTGCTCATTGCACCATCAGGATTCAAGCAAGCCGGGCCGACGACGCCTGAAATGGCAGAAACCGGTCCCCGGAAGCTTGTTTCCTTCCCAGTATAAGAATTGGCTTGGTAGTTTGGTTTGCCTTGTTCCCATCATTTACTGGGACAGGAACAGACTAATTTGCATATAGCCAAGTTCTGAGCTGGGATGGTGCAGTGAGCTAAAAAACGGTGATGGATCAAGCCCTGATCTTTGGACTGGGTAAGAGTGGTCTGCTTAATTCAGGCACTCTGTTCATCACCACCCCCTTTTCTGAATCATTTTGTCCACCATAAGTGTGGAAGGGTATACTCAGATGTGAGTCCCTTGCTTATTGCACCATCAGGATTCAAGCAAGCCGGGCCGACGATGCCTGAAATGGCAGAAACCGGTCCCCGGAAGGTTGTTTCCTTCCCAGTATAAGAATTGGCTTGGTAGTTTGGTTTGCCCTGTTCCCATCATGCACTGGGACAGGAACAGACTAATTTGCATATAGCCAAGTTCTGAGCTGGGATGGTGCAGTGAGCTAAAAAACGGTGATGGATCAAGCCCTGATCTTTGACTGGGTAAGAGTGGTCTGCTTAATTCAGGCACTCTGTTCATCACCACCCCCTTTTCTGAATCATTTTGTCCACCATAAGTGTGGAAGGGTATACTCAGATGTGAGTCCCTTGCTCATTGCACCATCAGGATTCAAGCAAGCCGGGCCGACGACGCCTGAAATGGCAGAAACCGGTCCCCGGAAGCTTGTTTCCTTCCCAGTATAAGAATTGGCTTGGTAGTTTGGTTTGCCCTGTTCCCATCATGCACTGGGACAGGAACAGACTAATTTGCATATAGCCAAGTTCTGAGCTGGGATGGTGCAGTGAGCTAAAAAACGGTGATGGATCAAGCCCTGATCTTTGGACTGGGTAAGAGTGGTCTGCTTAATTCAGGCACTCTGTTCATCACCACCCCCTTTTCTGAATCAACCCAGCAAACAGCACACTGGCAGAGGGGCAGTCCAAACTCCTGCAGCTTCCTTGGTTCTTCTCCTTGGCAGGAAGCTTTCTTGTTCCAGAAGTGATCTAATTTCTTGGGATCAAGGTCCCAATATTTATACCTCAAAATCCTTTGTTCTCTGAAGGCAGAGAGGCCTCTGCCTAGTCCAAGCCAGTTCCTGAGCACTTTATTTACATGACTCTCTTCTTCCTTTCCCTGGGCAGGGCAGATACATCAGCCACCCCACAGGAGGAGGAGCCAGCACAGGGGAGTGAAGATACAGCTCTGGAGCACTCTGTTGACATGATTCCTCCTCTCCTTTCACAGTGCAGGGCAGAGACATCAGACAAGCCACAGGGGGCGGAGCCAGCATTGTAGAGGGAAGGCCCAGCCCTATTCAGGTCCCAGGTGCAACTCCTCCCTCCCATCTAGATGCAGATCTCTCTATTCACCACTGGGCTGCCCCAGCCTGTCTTCTGGAATCCCCCAGCCCTGTCACTCACAAACCCAGACAAGGAATACACAACCCAGCAGAGGCAGGCTCAAATGGTTAAGCAAGTAAAAACCTACTTTCTAAAAGTGGTATTTGCAAACACAGAATTTTATAATAAACTTTACAAAAAGGTGTATTTTATTATTCTGAGTTCAGGCATACTAAATTCGAATTTCTACCATGTTCCCTGAGTCAGTTAGGATTATAAGAATGTAATAATCTTAACTGCCTATTCTGACCTATGAGAACAGGTAGCCTTCAATAGTGAAAAAAGAAAATGGCTGTAATTCACTATTAGAACATGCTGCACACATCAGAGCATGTCCTACCTTATACTTACAATGCACCCTGCCCTTGGGCCTTGCATAGGGGTGTCCAATATAAAGCAAAGGAAAGGTTTAGGGACTGGTGCGTGGGTGCACCTGGCCAAATCGACATGGCAGTGCTAGACTTAACACAGGCCTTGCAATGGCAGGCCAGATACACACTTTACAAGCTGCTTCTGTTGGTGGCACAACCAGTGCTGCAAGCCCGCCAGCAACATTTGATTTACAAGCCCTGGGCACACATGGTGCACTATACTAGGGGCTGACAGATAAATCAAATAACCCAATCATAGAATAACCAATTAGTACATAAACGTAACATGGGGAGCACTTGCACTGTGGCACTGATTAGCAGTGGCACAGTGCCCAAAGCATAAATCCAGCAAAAACATATCAAAACAGAAGAGGCAATCCGTCAAAAATAGAAGGGAAACTCACGCCAATGATGTCAGGTCTAACACGTGTTCCCTCCAGCTGAAAGGTGGGGAGAACTACCCTTTCCCTTGGGAGTTCTCTTCACTAAGGTGGAAAAATCTGGGCAGACCATCAACGTTGGCATGTTCTGCACCAGGGCGGTGTTCCACCATAAAGTCCATACCCTGCAGGGAAATGGACCACCTCAACAACTTTGGGTTCTCACCCCTCATCTGCATCAGCCATCTGAGGGGCCTGTGGTCGGTCTGAACAAGTATGGTCTCAGCTTCTTCAGTGCCCAGACCACCGCAAATGCCTCATGCTCAATTGCACTCCACCTCTGTTCCCGTGGAAGTAACGTCCTACTGATGAAGACTACAATATGGTCTAGGCTCTCTTCATTAATCTGTGATAGGACAGACCCCACACCATGCTCTGAAGTGTCTCTCTGAACAATGCATTATTTTGAGAAGTTGGGCGCCTGAAGCACGGGTGCTTTGCACATGGCAGTCTTCAGGGCGTCAAAAGCCTTCTGACAGGTGTCAGTCCAGTTCACTTTATTGGGCTGCTTCCTGGAAGTCAGCTCAGTCAAGGGTGCAACAATGTTGCCATACCCCTTGACAAACCTACTGTAGTACCCTGTGAGTCCTAAAAAGGCTCTCACCTGTGTCTGAGTCTTTGGGGGTTCCCAATTCCCATGCCAGGATGGTGTCAATCTTGGTTTGTAGGGGCGCCACCTGGCCACTTCCTACCTGGTGACCCAAGTACACAACGGAGCCCTGCCCGATCTTGCACTTACTTGCTTTGATCGTGAGGCCTGCCTTTCGCAGTGCCATCAACACTTCCCTGTGGTGCTGCAAGTGTTCTTCCCAACTGGTGCTGAACACTGCAATGTCATCCAGGTAGGCGGCACTGAAATCCTCCAGCCCAACCAACACCTTATTGACCAACCTCTGAAAGGTGGCAGGTGCATTCTTCATCCCACAGGGCATAACCTGGAATTCGTAGTGCCCATCCGGTGTGGAGAATGCTGACCTCTCCTTAGCCCCATCAGTCAAGGTGATTTGCCAGTACCCAGACGTCAAATCAAACATGCTGAGGTACCGTGCAGCCCCTAACCTATCTATGAGCTCATGAGCTCTGGGGAAGGGGTGTGCATCAGTCCTGGTGACTGAATTGAGCCCTCTGTAATCCACACAGAACCGAAGTTCGGGTGTGGCACCGGCGAGGCAGCCTTTGGGATCAAGATCACTGGGCTGGCCCAAGGACTGTTTGAGGACTCAATGACCCCTAAAGCAAACATCTTGGAGATCTCCTCCTTAATGTAAGCCCTAAGCTTGTCAGTCACTCTGTAAGCCTTGTGCTTGACAGGAGGACTGTCGACAGTGTCAATATCATAGACGCACCACTCTGTGACACCAGGAACCAAGGAAAATAGATCAGAGAATTGCCCCAACAGTTGGCGACAATCTTGCTGCTGATCAGGGGACAGTTTGGCAGAGAGGCTGACACCATCCACTGACTCATCTTGCTCTGTTGCAGACAGGAGGTCAGGAAGAGGCTCGGTCTCCTCCTCCATTCCATCATCTGTTGCTAGGAGCATGCCCACTTTGGACCTTTCTAAGTGGGGCTTTAGGCGGTTTACATGCAGGACCCTCAAGGGGTTTCTGGGAGTCCGCAAGTTCACCAGGTAAGTGACATCACTCTTGCGCTCCACCACCTCATATGGACCGGTCCACCTGTCTTGGAGCGCACAAGGCTCCACAAGGGCCATGACCTAAACTTTCTGTCCTGGTTGAAGCTCAATCAGAGTGGCACTCTGATCGTACCACCGCTTCATTTCTTCCTGGCTGGCTTCCAGATTCGCCTGAGCGAGATCTCTGAAAGGCCGACTCTGGTTCCTGTAGGCCAGCATGTAGCTATATACATCCTGGGGAGGTTTCGTGGGAGATTGCTCCCAGCCTTCCTTGACCAAACTTAAAGGTCCTCTTACCGGGTGACCATACAAAAGCTCAAAGGGGCTGAACCCTGGAGACTTTTGTGGCACCTCATGGTAGGCAAACAGAAGGCATGGCAAGAGGACGTCCCACTTACGCCTCATTGGTTCTTCAAGACCCATGATCATGCCTTTAAGGGTCCGGTTGAATCTTTTAACCAGCCCATTACCTTGTGGGTGGTAAGGAGTGGTGAACTTGTAGGTACCACCACACTCCTTCCACAGAGACTTCATATAATTCGAAATTAAGTTTGTACCTCGGTCAGACACAACCTCTCTGGGGAAACCCACATGGGGGAAGATCCCAATCAGTGCACGTCCCACTACGGGGCCCGTCACTGTCCTGAACAGAATGGCTTCTGGGTACCGGGTAGCATGGTCCACCACTACCAGGTTAAACCTGCTGCCCATGGCTGTCTTGGGATCCAGTGGCCCCACAATGTTAATGCCTACCTGTTCAAAGGGGGTACTGACTACAGGAAAAGTTTGGAGATGGGCCTTGTGCCTTCTTCCACTTTTCCCACTTGCCTGGCAAGTTTGACAGGTCCTACAGTGAGTATCTGAACTCTTCCGCATCTGGGGCCAATAAAAGTGGAAGACAAGCCTTTCAAAGGTCTTTTTCTGCCCCAGATGACCAGCTAAAGGAACATCATGAGCCAAACTCAGTAGGAAGGCTCTGAAGTGCTGGGGTACCACCAGTACACGGGCTGACCCAGGCTCAGTAATCTTAGGCTCACTATACAGGAGACCATTCTCCCAGTAGATCAAATGTGATCCAGACTGATCACCTGATGCCTATTTTGTGGCTTGTTGCCTCAAACCCACAAGAGAAGGGCACTTCTGATGCTCTTCACAAAATTCCTCCCTGGAGGGACCCCCTTCTAGCTGCCAATGGGTCAGCTCAGGTAGGTTCCCCAGTTCAGAAACTTGTTCCCCTGTAGGTTCCAGGGCATTCCCCTCAAGGTCTGCCTCCTCCTGGACCGTGGGAACAATGGGGGCTGGTTTCCCATGCCCCCTGCCTCTTCACTTTAAGGCAGGTCCCTGGTCCATACTTTCAGGCTCCAGGGTCTCTTGAACACCCTTAGCTGCCATGGACCGAGTGGTCACACATGCCCACTCAGGCAGACCCAACGTCTCTCAATGTGCCTTCCTCTCCACCTTAACCCAAGGGGAGCTTTCGAAATCATTGCCTAGCAGACAATCAACAGGCATGGCTGGCCTCACAGCTACTTGAAGAGTACAAGAGACCCCCCCCACTCAAAGGGAACTTGAGCCACCTTGCAATGGCTCTCTGTGTTGTCAGCGGCAACAACTGGGAAGAATGCATAAGGGACTACCCGCTCTTCAGAGACCAAGTGACACTTGACAGCTGTCACACTTGCTCCTGTGTCTCTCAGAGCCTCCACTCTATGGTGATTGATGTTCACCTGCTGCCTGTATTTCCCAGTGTTATCAGGCAGCTGAGATCTAGCGACCATCTCAAAATCTCCTAATGAGACAAGGGAAATTTCTGCGGGACCTCACCCACCTGGGGCACCCATCTCCTCCCCACCCAGGGCAACACTGGCCATCTGACGGGGTGGTGCACGGGGTGGCACATACTGTCCTTTCTGAGACACTGGGGATCATGCCAACGGTGTCCCACCTGCTTACATTGAAAGCAGGTAACATGCCCCCTATGAACAGGTTTATCTGTCGGGGTCCTGACTTTTTCTCAGGGGGAGGCTGGGAACTCTTACCTTGGTTCCCTTGGGAATTACTTTGGGAACCTTTTTGGAACTCCCTCTGTTTACCATTGTCCCCCCCACTCTTCTGCTGGGGACCCTGCCCACCTTTAGCGGAGTCTCCCACAAGACCCCTGTGGACCCTGGTACTGACCCAGCGGTCCGCCTCTTCAGCAAGCTTTCTAGGATTAGTAAACTTGCTATCAATAAGGTGCTGGCATAGCTCTGGAAAACAATTAGCAGAAAAGTGCTCCATAGCAATCAAATCATAGAGCTCTTGAAAATGATCAACATTGCTACTGCTCACCCAACGATCCATAGCTCTGCAAAAGAAAGACACATATTCTACCCAAGTCGTTCCCTCCAGTTTCTTACAATTCCTGAACCCCTGTCTATAGTGCTCTGGAGTTAACCCATACCTGGTCATCAGTGCTTCTTTCATGTGGTGATAAGACATCCTATGCTCACTGGGTAGGTCTAACAAAGTATCCCTCCCCTCAGTCAGAAAGTGGCCCCACAACCTCGCTCCCCAATCCTTCTCAGGGACCCGGTGGGCCAACATTGCTATCTCATAGGCTGCAAACCACTGACCAATACCTTCACCCTTGTGAAAACTTTGATGACATCCTTGGGAATATGTAATTTGTAATTTGTAACTGGGTTTTGTATCGCGCCAACTCACCGACAGGTCTCAAAGCGCTTCTGACAAAGTACAGCAACAAAAGTGAAAGTGAAGGATGTTAGCTTAAATTTACGGGAGTGTAAACGCGTCCTTGAAAAGCAAAGTTTTCAAGGTTTTCCTAAAACGGAGAAGGTTGGGTTCTCTGCGAAGCACCTCCGGTAGCTTGTTCCAAATAGTAGGGGCTTGGACTGAAAAAGCTCTGCCTCCTTTTGTTGCCAGTTTGAAACGTGGGCAAGATAACAGGAGGGAATCGGAGGATCTCAGAGCGCGCGTGGGTTCATAAATTTTGAGCCTATCTTTTATATAGGATGTACCTACCTTCTGAAGGCACAGATGGTGCGCTGCCACCAGAGGGATTGATTTCTAAGCCCTTGTCATTGATCTCTAACTCCCTCAACATTCTCTCATGCTCCATTCTCATTCTCTCCCTTTCCAAAGACAACCTGTTATTCTCTCTTTCCCTCTGACTCTCTATCTTAAGCTTAGCCATCTCCAGCTTGTGTGCCCTACTTCCCCCCCTGTCTTCCAATTCTCTTGGGGACAGGTCTTTGGAAGAGAAGCTGCTGCCAGGTGGGGACGGCACCCCTCACCTGGCCAGAAACTCTGACCCATCAATTTGCTCATTTGCATCCCCAACATGCTACGCCACAAGATCAGGGACATTTCTGGCTTCTACCCAGGTCCTCAGCCCCTTTTTGTAGCCTTCCTTTTTAGAAATGCCTGGTGTAGCAACTTTCAATTTCCTGCAGAGATACTTGAGCTGTTTCACAGTGTAGGTTTCCAACCTCTCTTCCTCAAAATCAAGTTCCATAGATGCAACGGATGCTGGTTTACTCATGGTAGTAAAAATTGGGATTTTTTTTAGGAAAAAACTAATAGTCCAAGGACAAAGGATTCTAAAAAAAGTATGTGGTCGCGTTTGGTCTGTACTCACTAGTAGTGTACACCAATAACTGTATATAAAACACAAATGCAAACTCCAAATCCTCACCACTGACCACCAATGTTAGATCTGGGGGTCTCTAGTTGGCAATGGTGTTCACCTTTGTTCAAATAGGGACCCTTACTTCTAAGTCAGGATAAGCGGATTACACTCCTTAATAACCCTTGCTCACCCCCTTGGTAGCTTGGCACGAGCAGACAGGCTTATCTCAGAGGCAGTGTGTTAAGCATTTTTGAATATACACAGTGATACAGTGAAAACACTACATATGGACACAACACAGTTTTTATAAAAATAAGTATTCTTTATATAGACTTAACACAAGACCACAAATGACAAAAATCCACAATACTACACTTAAGATTTTTTAAAAGATGATTAAAGTCTCTTAGTTCAAGTTGTTGGTAAATGCGACAAAGTTCTCAACAAAGTACCTGGATGCGTAACGCAAAGTGAACAAAAGGCTCGCAAAAGGGGAGATGCGTCGGTTCCGTGACCCGGGGGAACGGTTGCATCCTGCCTCAATGCTTGCGCAGAGTAGGGGACTTGTCGTGAGCCTTACCGGTGCGGAGGTGATGCGTAGATTCTCGGCTTGCGGGCCTGTTGCGGTGGGCAAGATGGCGTCTTGATGCGGTGTGACGATCCAGTTGCTCTCCAAGAAGATGGCGCCCTTGATGCGGCGATGCGATGACGATGCAATGACGCCCTGGCAGCCTTGCGACGACTCTGTACTTTGGAGCCGCGATAGGCCCTGTGACACGCTTCTCGGGTGATGCGATGGCGACTCTTTCGATGGCGTCACGCTTCTCAGGTGATGTTACAGCAGGCAGCTTCGCTGAACACACGCTTCCAGGGAGATGCGGTGAATGCTCGCTTCTACTGTGTTGCCATGATTTCTGCTGCGGCGGCGACACGCTTCTTCTCAATGCGTCGCGCTTCCAGCTCACAGCGACACGCAAGTGACTAGAGTCAGAATTCCCAGCAAGGATATTCAGGAGGGAGCTGGAGGAGAAGTCTTTTGTCCCTGAGACTTCAGCAGGAGGCAAGCACAGTTCAAGCCCTTGGAGAATATTCTTGGACTTGGATGAAAGTCCTTACAAAGTTCCTTCTCCTTTCCCTTGGCAATGAAGTAACCACTGCAGGCCAACCCAGCAAACAGCAAACGGGCAGAGGGGCAGTCCAAACTCCTGCAGGTTCCTTGGTTCTTATCCTTGGCAGAAAGGTTTCTTGTTCCTGAAGTGATCTAATTTCTTTGTATCAGGGTCCCAATATTTATACCCCAAAATCCTTTGTTTTCTCAAGGCAGAGAGGCCTCTGACTAGTCCAAACCAGTTCTTGAGCACTTTGTTTACACGACTCTCTTCTTCCTTTCACTGTGCAGGCAAGAGAAATCAGCCACCCCACAGGAGGTGGAGCCAGCACAGGGGTGGGAAGATACAGCTCTGGAGCACTCTGTTGACATGATTCCTCCTCTTCTTTCACAGTGCAGGCAGAGACATCAGACAAGCCACAGGGGGCAGAGCCAGCTTTGTAGAGGGAAGGCCCAGCCCTATTCAGGTCCCAGGTGCAACTCCTCCCTCCCATCTAGATGCAGGTCTCTCTATTCACCACTGGACTGCCCCAGCCTGTCTCCTGGAATCCCCCAGCCCTGTCACTCACAAACCCAGACAAGGAATACACAACCCAGCAGAGGCAGGCTCAAATGGTTAACAAGTAAAAGCCTACTTTCTAAAAGTGGTATTTGCAAACACAGAATTTTAAAATAAACTTTACTAAAAGGTGTATTTTATTATTCTGAATTAGGTGTACTAAATTCGAATTTCCACCATGTTCCCTGAGTCAGTTAGGATTATAAGAATGTAATAATCTTAATTGCCCATTCTGGCCTATGAGAACAGGTAGCCTTCAATAGTGAAAAACGAAAATGGCTGTAATTCACTATTAGAACATGCTACACACATCAGAGCATGCCCTACCTTATACTTACAATGCACCCTGCCCTTGGGCCTAGAATAGGGGTGTCCAATATGAAGCAAAGGGAAGGTTTAGGGACTGGCAAGTGGGTGCACCTGGCCAAGTCGACATGACAGTGCTAGACTGCACACAGGCCTTGCAATGGCAGGCCTGAGACACACTTTACAAGCTTCTTCTGTTGGTGGCACAACCAGTGCTGCAAGCCCAACAGCAGCATTTGATTTACAAGCCCTGGGCACACATGATGCACTATACTAAAGGCTGACAGATAAATCAAATAAACCAATCATGGAATAACCAATTAGTACATAAACTTGACATGGGGAGCACTTGCACTGTGGCACTTATTAGCAGTGGCACAGTGCCCAAAGCATAAATCCAGCAAAAACATATCAAAACAGAAGAGGCAATCCATCAAAAATGAAAGGGAGACTCACGCCAATGATGCCAGGTCTAACAATCACTTAAATAGCTATTACGCACATATCAACAGCTCACACACACAAGTTTATGACAGTACTGAACACAAACGTACACGAGTAAGATACCCGATCTTCATTCGGTATTGTTTCCCTAAAACATAATCCTGAGACAGCAAACACAAAAAGAAATCAGGTAAAAAGTATATGAGAGGTGTCTAAATTGTTTCTTAATGATTATTAGATCAAAGAGAGGAGTAAAACAAATGAGAAATAAAGGTATTTTTCCTCGTTGTACAACTTTTACTCCTTCCCTAGGGAGGGGTTAGAATCTGACGCATTTCTAGGTTTACGAAACCTTGTAAATCGGGGCATTCGTAAGAGTCCGTGGGTGTTGCGTGGGAACACCCAGAGTAATGCATGAAAGGGGCCGTGTTTACAAGGCCCTTGGAAAGCCACGCAGGGTGGCTTTGCGTGGCCTTGTAAATATGGGCCAGCACACTGTGCCACCAGAGGGTAAAAAAAAGTGACCTTCTGCTGGCGCAATAGGCTTGTAAATATGCCCCGTATGTTTTTAAGGAGAGCTTACACAAATTATCATTGGAGAAGCTGGGTAAAGGACAATAACTAAGACCGTGCTGTGGTGTATACAGCCATCCCATTGCAGATAAGCTATGCATGAGTGTCCATTCGTCTCCGCACACTCTCTCCATTTCTATGACATGTCCCCGAGCGTCCTACAATTTGATTACATTAGTTACGATTATGCCTCAGGTTGTTAAAGTGTTCCACATTTTCCCTGCGAATTTCACATTTTCTATGAGCTTGCAGCAGTTTGCTTTTTCCCCAGGGGATATAAAATGTCTTACTTTCAGAGGCTGAGGGATGGTGAGCTTGCCTTCTGCAGGGTTAATGGTTATAAAATTGTGAAGCCACCAGAATCCTAATCATACAGAGGGACATATTTTAAATTCGGAATTATGTTTTGTTTCGTCATTTCATAACTGAAAGATCCATGCAACTTGCCTGCATTCTAAATGCAATAATGTTCCTGGGATGTTCAAAAGAGTCTTCAGCTTTGTTATCAGTTACCGGGTTCTTGTTTGGTAGCAGCACTTTACAGGAGCCATTTAGAATCTCACCTATACGCGACACTTGAAGCATTGAACATTTTGCTTCATCCTGCATTTTTTACTTCCCTAAAATAAAAAGACTTTCTCCGGCACTTTATTGTGACTGATTGCATAACTTTGTTTCAATACTTTATGCTACGTAGTCTCAGTAGCGGCTGGTTTTACGGCAGAGTGGTTGGTCAGGGAGGGGTATAGGATGGGTGGACAAACAGACGACAAAATGAACACAAATAAAAAAGAACTAACCTGCGCCTCGTCAATTGCCACTCTGCCCCTCTTCTCCGTCCTGCTGTGTATGTGCTGAGGCTCCCAGACGCCCCACCGCAAATCTCAGCGCTTCTCTCATGCTGGCCAGCATGAGAGAAGCGCTGGTATTGGCCTGAGCAGACTTGTTTTCCACTCCAAAGGGAACTGGGAGCGTACACCTGCTGTTCTCTCCACCCTGCAATGCTGCTCCGGATGGGGAGATGGCAATGCGCATGATGGTTTGGCCGTCCTAAGACAGCCGGCAGCCACGGCCGGTAGTAGGTGTAGCGGCAAGGCAGTAACGTAGGGAGGGGGAGGGGCAGGGTTGAAATGTATGGATTACGGACTTTAACAGGTAAGTAAGCATATAAATAAATAAAACAAATTTCGTTGCACGCACTGCATCACCAAATGCGATGCAGTGCGCGCAACTAAATTCGTTAGCAACTGAAAAAAAGCCTGCTAGCTGGATTTTTCTGCCCGTACCCTCCCACTGTCTATCTGTGCCCACATCATCGCCAAATATTCAAAGTCATGGCCAGCACCTCTCTCAATTCCAGCAAGTATAAATCCATGCCAAACTTGGAGAGACATGCCCATCTTCACTGAAACATTCCACATTGTCATCTTTGATGTCTGCATGCTCAGTTCACCTGAAACCCTGATCTCTGAAAAAACTCTCATCTTCCTGATAACTTTCCTGTGAGCCCTGTCAATTGCTGCCCGCCTGTTGGCACCTCTCCAGCTCCTTCTAGGAATGAACTTCATAGAGATCATAGAGTATCCTGCCCATGGTCTCTTAATCTTCAATAAGTCATTGCGCGCTACATCTCCACACCCTTTTCTACCACTAGATTGTTTTATTCTAGGTGGATCTACAAAAGATCTGGGCATCCCCTGCAGACAACATTCTCTTCAAACCCCTTAATAACTCTTTCCACTGCATACCCCCATTAATTCACCATATAACTGGGAACAGATGACAGTCAAAACCCAGGTACGCTCCATGCCCCCAATGCGCCTCTGCCCACTTTATGATTGAATAGCCCACTACCAAAATGGAAAGGTCGTCAGCGGCTGGGCCTGGAACAGAACCTGTACTAGATAACAACAATAAATATTTTAAACAGTAGCCTCCGTTCTCAACCATCCAACTCTTCCAACTGCACATATCTCCAAAACCAGTCCGAAGACTATCTCCCAAAACTCATGATGTCCTTATGCGTAAAATCCCTCCTGCCAGCCTCAGTTACTGCCACAATGCAGAAAGAAAGAGTCCATACGCTGCTACCGAAACACCCAAGCTCTTTAGACCCTTGCATAAAACCAACAGAAGATGGAATTCCGTGACCTGTGCACCCCCACGTGCTTAAAAACCTTACTACCAGGAGCCCCCGAAGCCCCAATTTGCTGGGCAGTGGGAGGGTACCAGGTAAGACTGCAGAACCACACTCCTGCCCTTTGACTGGCTGCCAGTCTGTCTTAGAGTTACGCAGCCATATTACCAGCTTTTCCTCCCATTGTGCCACGTCTTCACAGCACAAAACCTGGCCACACAATTGAATCCCATTAAATTATTTAAAAAAGAAACCCCACATGTGGAGGTCTTCCTTAACTACTGCTGACAAGCAAATCTGATGATGGGGCAAAGACAAACCTGGCAGTGCCATACCCAATCATCTGCAAAAAGTCTGCCCTGCTCTGACCACTCTACAAGCAAATTTCATGTACCAAGGTAGAAGAAAAATAACGGAGGTCCCCTTTGAAATCCAATCTGGGACAGGGCAGAATAAGAGATTAAATGAAAATGTCCCTATTTGCACTAATGCAATCTAGAAAGCCAGGTAGTGTTATGTGTCTAACAACTCAGAACAAACAAATCCTATCAACATATCGAAAACATATTTAGTGCCCAAGAACAATAAGTGAATAATTGTGAAAATATTACCTAAAACAAGAGTGCTAAAAAACCATAATTTATATAATGCCATACATTGTTATATAGACAAATTTCATAAAAACAAATAAAATACACAATAAAAATTCAATGTATGGCATTAAATAAATTATGTTTTTTTTAGCAATCTTGTCCACTTATTGTTCTTGGGCACTAAATTTGTTTTCAATATGTTGATAGGATTTGTTTGTTCTGAGTTGTTAGACACATAACACTACCTGGCTTTCTGGATTGCATTAATGCAAATAGGGACTTTTTCATTCAATCTCTCATGTACCAAGGTACCCGTCATTTTCTCTTTCCCCAGCATGTCATGCAACAGGCCCTCCATTTCAGTTTCCAGTCAATTGGCAGCATCACTTGCATCATATGCAAGTTGATCTCAGTCCCCAGAAATAATAACACCATGCATGTGAAAGGGACTCGTACGTTACCCAAGAGCTCTTGAAAACTTACCAACAGCCACTAGCAGGGTTGACCAAAAAAAAAAGACGTTCAAGTAGTGTGTCACCAACTCATGTCCTGAGTTCCAAGTAAACAGTCACTGCAGCTGATACGCTCAAATAGTGCGCAAGATATAAAACATCCCACCGCCAAGACAGAGGTTGTATTAGCCAAAATTGATTGCCTTCTCTCTTTCTTAGGCACTCACCCGATTGGTGACACAATCGAATTTACCATTGACCAGGTGTCAAATGGGCCGGCTATCCTACCCTCCTGTATTTCTTTTTTCAGGTCGTCTTGCTTGAGTTCCTTGGCTGACTTAAAAATATCTTCCCATCTCCGATCCTGCAGACCTTCATTCCCCAGTCGGAAGCCCCAATGGAAACCATCCCTCAGTAAGCCTCTGTTCTCTTCCCAATTGTGAAATTGCAGCCAAAAATCCAGTCTGTCCAACTTAACTGGCACACAAGCCTTTTGCCCTAGATCCCTGTGCTGCCCATCACCCTATGTGGCCAAGTGATTGCTGAGGCTGTTGTTGACCAGAGACCTTTGAATATTGTTACCACTGTCCTTTTAGCTGCCCTTGGTCCCCACTGTGTGCCAAAGCAGTGAATGAGTGCATGCTCCCCAGAACAAAAGCAAAAGAACAGATAATGGGAGGAATGCTGTCCACACCCCTTACCAGGTGGGGCGGCCCTGAAAGGGCCTATACACAAAACGTAGCCCACTAGCTGTGAAAATTGTTTTCCAGAATTCGGAGGGGCTCATAGTGTGTTACCACAAGTCAGATTTGATTTCTCCCCACTTCGCTTCAGAATCCAACCCCATAAGGTCCCTGAACTCATCATATTGGGCCCAGGCATACCCCCATATTTGATCTATGCTTTACTAATGGTGTCCATATATGTCCATATATTTCTAAAGGAAATTTCTCACAATAAATGCTGGTGTATATGAGAAATGCAGCAGTCCAGTTCTAGATGGTCAGTGGCAGCTGTGGCCTCTTTGAGAGCTCATACTCTTCCTCATACTCTTCCTCTTTTGGCCCCTCTTTGGAGTGCAGCTCCCTGTGAGTGGAGAAGCGTGGCTCAATGGTTAGAGCAGCAGACCCTGATGCAGAGGTCTGGCCCGGGACCAGGGTTCAATTGCCGCCTCGGCGTCTCTTGAACTCAATCTCCCCGGACCTGATAATTCTTGCCTCGGTGCCTAGTCTAATCATGGGTCCCACTCTGTGACTCTGGGCAATAGCTTGCTTAATCTCCACAACGGCCCCAGCAGCGCTCGGATGCCCAGGAGTGGACATTTTGCATGGAAAAGCCAGGGAGGGTTCCACAGCGGTATGAGTGCAGCGCCGGGATGCCCCGTTGCTTGGGCAGCCGTGCGCTTTACAAATACAACACATTTACATTTGTGCAACCACTTGAACATCTCCACATACTTCCCTGTCCAAATTGTATTCTTTGTGGTCAGCAACAAATGTGCTTCCAAGGGCTTTGTCACACCCATGTATGGTAACTTCTTAATTTGTAGTTCTTTGCTCTCCAGCCCATCTACTTTCTCACCTGTGCCACCAACTTTGGTCTTACTTCAGAATATGTTTTAAAAGAAGCAGAAAAAGTGGAAAAATGATGTCCTATGCGAGAAGTACCAGGTGGAGGTTATGTGCATGTTCCATGGTCCCGACAGGATATTTTTTCATTTACAAATGATTTCCCAAAACTTTGTGAAAAACCTGTAGAATGGTACAGACAAGTCGAGAGATTTGTAAAAGTTTAGAAGTGTATTTTAAAAGATTTAGATTGATTATTCGACATTGTAGTTCCAGGAGATTTATGGACAGAATGTAAAATTGCTGTTGATTGGCATACTGAGGAGTACCCTAGAGACCCAAAGACAGGGGCACCTTCCGAAGATGTTATGAAAAAATACAACCAGGTAATACTTTACCTCAAAGGGAAGGTGCCTGCAAAAGAGACAGATTAGACTAGAAGAGATAGAACCACTCAGAATAAAGATGAATCTGTGCATGCATATTATGAACGTTTATTGCAGGTATTCAAACAGTACAGTGGATTGGAAAACATAGATATGAAGGATATGACGCATTTCATTTATCGATTTGTGTCAGGATTAAGACCAGAAATTTCACAATGGATTAAAGATCATAAAATTTGTTGGCAGGCCAAGCCAATCGACGAGATCCTTAAATATGCCAAATATTGTGAAGATGAGCTAGACAATAAACGAAAAGAGTTAAAGGAAAAGGTCATGTGGGCACAAGTAAAACTAGCAGAGCAACAAGAACATCAGTTGAACCAGATAGGTAGTAACCAGAATCAGGGTGATGGAAATGGCGGAAGGCCAAGGGGAAAATTCAAAAGAGAGGAAGCGAAGCGGAAGTTCCCTTGTCATGGGTGTGGCAAGTTGGGGCACTGGAAGAACGAGTGTAAGGCTGTTCAGAGTGGTAATTCGCAAAATAATGATTTGAATCCACAGACGCAGAATGAGGTGCCATGGAAAACACAGCAGCAGGTAATACAGAATCAGTTAATTAAGTCTCAAAACAGGTTCTGAGGCCGTTACGGTCCTCCAAACTGATAATTCCCTGACCGTGGTTATAGCGGAGGCTAAGTTCCTCCACTGGATGTGGATCATTCGGGCTCGTAAAATGAGCCTAAAATGACATTTTAGTGGTTTTCTTAATGCTTTTCTATGGGCTAATGTCACCTGAAATTTTAGAATGTGTTTAATGATGAATATATAGCTTAAAATGTTTATTGTAATAGAAATGTTTTTTTTAAAAAAACAAAAAATAATATCTGTATAATGAAATGAATTGTATATTTATGTTTCTAACTTGACTTAATCAATACTACTTTTTGATACGTATGTAATTTATTTGTCTAATCTTTCATGAATGGCCAGCAACTAATGTGGCGTATAGTGGTCACTACTAGCTGTTAATCGAGGGTCCCCTTTTTCTTTTAAATTTACAATTTTTGCTGTAAATGTCTTTTATGATTCAAATATCGAAATAAAGACTTATGAAATTGAAATTGAATCAGTTACCCCCTGCACCTATGCCAATTACAGGAGCAAAGCACAACAGAGAGTAGATACCACAAATTGGGAGGGAGGTGAAAGGAGAGATACAGCAACCTCACAATTTCTTCTGAGTGATACATTTTTCACTGAAGAACCTTACTGACGGTGCCTGAGGGGGGAGGACGAGGAGTGCGTGCTTGGCGCCTCCTTGCCTGTAGACCAGTCAGGGCCATACATTGAAGGAAAGGTTGAAGGAAATTATGTCACCTTTCTGTTAGACACTGGTGCTACCCATTCTACTGTAAGAACAGCAGACGTTCAAACCTACCCCTCTCTGGAGAAGAGATCCAAGTAGTGGGCGTTTCCAATAAACAAATTAGTACCCCAGTTACAGAACCTATGGAAGTTAGAATAGGCAATTTTAAAGAAATGCATAGATTTGTTGTGTGTGATTCAAGTCTTGTAAATTTATTAGGACGAGACTTGTTGTGCAAAATGAATTGCACTATTTTCTGTACCCCCGTGTGTTGAAATTCAAACCCCAGATGAAGACGGAATTTACAAATTAATGTTAGCGAAACAAGAGACAGAAATTAAAAGACTGACAATAGAATACTTACCAGAAGAACTGCAACAGACGGTAAAACCAGATGTATGGGATTTTACTGGAAAAGATGTAGGATTAATGGCAAATGTTGACCCAATAAAAATGACAATAAAAGAAGATGCAGTTTACCCAAATACTCGACAGTATAAAATGAGTTCAGTTCAGCAGTTGTTGCAGTAGAAATAAAACGTTTGGTTGAAGGAGGCATTTTACAAGAAATAATGAGCAGTCCATGTAACTCTCATATAATTGGTATAAAGAAACCGAGTGGAAAGTACAGGGTCGTACAAGACCTCTGAAAAATTAATAAGATAGTTGTCCCATGCTGTCCATTCGTGCCAAATCCTGCAGTGGTTCTATATCAGATACAGTGGGAGGCTGGTTGGTTTACTGCCATTGACCTGTGTCACGCATTTTTCTCGATTCCATTACACCCAGACAGCAAATTTCTTTTCACATTTGAATTCGACAGTCATGTTTATGTTTGGAATCGTGTCCCTCGGGGGATCCCAGAAAGTCCCTCGATTTTTAATCAGATTTTGAAAAAGTGCCTTGAGTCATTGGTACTCCCTGGACAGTCAGTCTTGGTTCAGTATATAGACGACCTCTTGGTGGCGTCTAAAACCCGGAATGACTGAGTTGTTGATACTATCGCCTTACTGAATCATTTAGGTGAAGGAGGACATAAAGTGTCACCAGACAAGTTGCAATTTTGCACCACGTCAGTGAAATATCTGGGGCACCAGATAGAAAAGGGTGTCAGAAGAGTTACCTCAGAAAGAATCAGAATAATTAAAAACATGGACTTGCCTCATACCCAAAAGGAGATCAGGATGTTTCTTGGAGTTGTAGGATACTGCAGGCAATGTATTGTGGGATTTGCAGTACTAGCCAAGCCATTAATACAAATGACAAAGAAAGGAGCCAAGGACCCAGTAGAGTGGGATGACGAAAGCATGCCTGCTTTTGTAAAATTACGAGAATGTCTGTGTACAGCTCCTGCATTAGGGATGCCTGACTATTCAAAAGATTTTGCACTATTCTGTGACACCCGAGATAATTGTACACTTTCAGTTTTGACTCAAATGCATGGTTTAGTGAGACGTCCTGTGGCATATTTTTCTTCCACATTGGACACATTGGCAGCTGCATTACCTGGATGCCTAAAAGCAGTAGCTGCAACTTGCATGAGCCTTGAGCAGAGTGAATCCATTATTATAGGACATTCTGTAACTGTGTATGTTCCACATGCAGTTGTAATTTTGCTAACAAGGACTAAGACCCAGTATCTCACAGCTAGTCGGCTGACTAAGTACGAGAGAATACTTGTAGGTGCAGGAAACGTAACCATCGCTAGGTGTAATATCCTGAACCCAGCTACACTGCTACCTAATTTACATACTGCAGAAGTGAAGGGAGAAGTTGAACATGACTGTATTGTTCTGACTGAATACAGTACAAAACCACGACCAGACATAAGAGAAGAGCCATTAATTGATTCCGAATATGAGCTATTTGTAGATGGCTCTTGTATGAGACATGAGGAAGGAGGTCTGAGCGCTGCTTACGCAGTGTGCACATTGGGAGGTCCAGTTGAAGCATCCCATTTGCCTGGAGTCAAGTCTGCACAAATAGCCAAGTTGGTTGCCTTGGCAAAAGCCTGTAAATTTGGGAAAAATTGGAAAGTAACCATATACACTGACAGCCAGTATCGTTATGGAGTTGTGCATGACTATGGCCAACAACGGATGCAAAGGGAGTTTCTGACTTCTTCAGGTACTCCGATTAGGAATGGAAAATATGTAAAAGATTTGCTGGAAGCAATCCAGTTACCAAAGGAAGTGGCTGTGGTCAAGTGTGCTGCTCACAAATCTGGCAACGACAAACTGACAGCTGGTAATCGATATGCTGACCAGTTAGCCCAGCATTGTGCAAAATATAAAATAGCTGTTAATAAAAAGGTTGAGGTGGGCGGAAACAGCTGCCAACTTATGTTGTTAGAAGGTGTGAACACGTGGGAAGAGGTGAAAGATTTGCAGAATGCAGCAGAACCAAAGGAAAAGGAACAATGGGGAAAAATAGGTTGTCAGAGAAGGGCTGAGGATGGTGTCATTGTTTATCTTGATGGAATGCCTGTGTTACCCAACTGTCTGCTTGCTCCTATGGCTAGGTTGATTCACGGAGATTCCCATTTGGGAAGAGATGCTATGATACGTCTGTTCCGACAGTCGTGGTTTAATGCGAAATTCAGGAACATAGCAGAGGCACTCTGCCAGAGGTGTTTGGTTTGCCAACAAATGAACCCAGGGAAGAAAACAGTAGTGTTACCAGGAAAAATTGGGAAGGCAGAAGGTCCTTTTATTCGATTACAGATTGATTTCATTCAAATACCCCCTTGTCGAGGACTAAAATACATACTTGTCATTGTCTGCCTGTTTTCAAAATGGGTGGAAGCTTACCCCACACGCAGGAACGATAGCATCATTGTAGTTAAGCTTTTACTTAGAGAGCTTATACCAAGTTTCGGTTTTCCGGTAACAATTGAATCAGACAGAGGAAAACATTTTAATAGTGAAATAATTGGTCTAATTTGTGAAGCATTCAAAATTAAGCAAAAACTGCACTGTGCATATCGCCCAGAGGCTTCTGGAGTGGTTGAACAATTGAATGGCACTATCAAGTCAAGGTTGGGAAAGATGTATGAGTCTACTTGACTGGAGTGGCCAGATGCTTCACCACTTGTTCTGATGGGACTTAGAACACAGACTTGAGTCCCCATGAAATCCTGATGGGAAGAGCAATGAGGCAAGCATTTGTGCCAGGACACAAACTGCTAAGCATATCTGATGATTTAGTACTGGAGTACTGAAAAGAACTGGCTGACCAAGTGTGTTCTATCTCTCACCAGGTATGGGAAGACGCTGTCGTCAGACAAGCAACTCCAGCAGGTGACCTGAACCCAGAGGATTGGGTAGTGTTAAAGAAACATACTCGAAAAACTTGCCTTGCACCGAGTTGGGGAAAACCACGACAAGTAATTTTGGTTACCACCACAGCAGTAAAGTGTGCAGGAGTTCCACACTGGATTCGTGCTCGTCATACGAAAAAGGTGACTGAACCTGATGAAACTGAGGCTGAAGGTTGTGCAGCTGAGGGGTCTCAAGATATCGATCCTGAAGTAGCTGAAGAGGAACAACCGAACACCAGTCAAGATGATTGGATTACAGAAATCAACATACCTGCAGAATATGTGAGAACAAGAAGCCGAACATATCTAGATAGACAGAGTGATAGTGAGTACGAGACAGGTGTAGAAGAAGGTACTCAGATCATAGAAATCCAAGTCAAAAGTAATTCGGAGGAGGATCAGATAGGGAAAGATCAGGTAATCAACACTTCACCAAGAACTCCTGAGCCTGAAAATGGACAGATAGAAATTAGGGCGGAGCCTCAAGCAGAAGAAAATCAAGGGTTTGAAGAGCTTGAGCAGGACCAGACAGGAGTAGAAAATCATGTTCAGGACAAAGAAGGTGAAACAAACAAAAGTCAAATTCAGCAGATACCTGAACAAGGCCAGATTAGTGACCAGGCAGAAGAAACAGAAATAAGACCTGGACCTAGTCAGGTAGAGAAGGAAACAGAAGATAGCATTGAAATAGATGTGCCACAACTGAATGAAAATAAAAGAGCATTTGAAGAGAGCTAAGACACAGTGCCAGCTAAAAGACTCAGAAAAGGAGACACATGGCATAGGTTTGTCAAAAGACTGAAACTACATTAAAAACAATTGATGAAGGACCTGAACAAGTAAATGAAATATCAAGTCCAACCGAACAACGTGTGATACAACCAAGAAGGAAAAGTCCCCGATTAAAGAGACTGAATAATAAATACAAAGGCCCCGAGTGGACCTACATCGTTTTGGAAGATTTTGAAAATCTGGAAATAAGTGATGAAACTGATGAAGAATTTATTACTGATCAAACTGACGAAGAAGTGAGATCAACCTGAAATTCACACAGGGTAAAAGCTGTGTAAAAGTCACAAACAGGGGTTGAATCTCCTTTAGTCAGAAATGGCTGATCGTACTGTTAATGGAAGACCGAAAATAAATTGTTTAAAAACATGCTGTAGAGTATGTTTATGTAGTATAGCAATAGTACTTATAGTTTGGATAGGACTAACAATAGCTATTCCTTACATGATGAGTAAAGAGACAAAAGTTAACACTAATGAATAACTGCCACTAGATACAGAAGAGTTACAAACAAAAGATACACCGAAAGATACACAAGAAAAGGCACTTAGTATTAGACAATAGAAGGTAGACTTATAAGCACTAGATGAGGAAGGACTGCATTATACGAGAATTAAAAACAGAACACATTTGAATGTATTTGCAAACCTATTAGTACATTATGTAGAAGCTATGGAGATAGAAGATTGCTATGTTTGTATGAAACTGCCTACTTCGGTAGCTGTAGGTGTTACCTCTCACCAGTTGCCACTAACATATGGAATTTCCTGTAGTGTTTTAGCTAGTTTATTCTATTAGAAAGGACCTTCACAGTATTTTTATTCTAATTTAGACGTGATATTTTCTGAACTTCCTGTACGGAAAAACCTAAACCCTGTACATACTACTAGAAATGTAGCACGCTACATGAGTGAATATTTTCTAACTATAAGTACAATAGATATAGCTGACGCACACAAGAATAATCTAACATGTTTATTACACAAAAAAGAGAAAATATTTTTAAATATGGTTGAGAAAAGGAGAGAGAATTTCCAAAGAAAAGAAAATGATAAGAATCATAAAAATCCTAAATGGGCTGAAAGTATAGGGAACACCTCAAATGATGGGGCTAATGCTGCTATGTTGCTGGATTTTGAAAAGAAGGGGAAACTCTGTCTCCACAGAGAAAGAACTAGTTATTATAACAATATATTCATTGGTTCCAGTGAGTGTGAACACAATTATAAGGTAATTGGGGGTTGAGGTTTCAAAGATGGAACTGAACCTGTGTTTCCCGGAGTCAATTATATATGTGGGAACAAAGCCTATTACAAATTGCCAGATCACTGGTATGGGAGTTGTTATTATGGAATGGTCTTCCCAAAGATATATCATGTGGATAAAATCACTGAAAACAATGAAGAAACTAATGGATTAGTACCTAGTAAAAGAGCTAGTTTTGGTGAAATTGTAGGTGATATATTTAGTGCATTGATAGCTACAGTGGGAGTGGCTCCGAATACACACAGAATCTGCAAATTGTCAACAGTAGTGGATCGGTTATCAACTGACACTGCTGGAGGTTTCTTAATGGTCAATACCGAATTGGTTGCGATCAGATCAATGGTTTTACCAAATAGACTTGCTCTTGATACATTATTGGTAAAAGAGGTCGAAGTCTGTAGAATGTTGAAGGCGTAACATTGTTGCACTTACATACCAGACAAAAGTGTTAAAATTAAGAGGTATGGGAGAAATATTACTAATTTGGAAAAAGAGCTTAAACCACTGGAGGTTGATAGTGCATGGAAGAGACACACCGATGGTCTCTCCTCTGTGGGTAGTTGGCTTTCTAATGTAGGAAAGAGTATTGTAGGTAGAATACTGATGCCAATGGTAGGAATAAGCCTACTAGTTCTCGGTATAATAATTTGTTGCAAATGTCGAAAATATTAAAAGAAATACTCCGTAAATAGGCGAGGAGTAAAAAGAAATATTGATGAACTTGAATTAGAAGAGATGAATAGTAAAATATACAAGAAAATGAAAAATTCTTATGGTAATAATGAGAAGAAGCAAAATAGAAAGTTTGAAGAGATTGAGTTGGGTGAAATGTGAAAAGTTGGCATCTGTTTCATTAATTAGTGATGATATGAAATATCATCAAAGAGGGGATTGATGGAGCAAGGATTCGCAAATGAAGCGACTTGCTTGTATTCATGAACCTCGAATAACGTTAATAAAGTAACCAACATGTTTGTTTTACTAATTTTGCATATTTTACATCAACATTGGGTGTCCGAGTGAAGCTTGCTTATGTGTTTACTAATCATAATACGCTTGCATCTAATATGGCTGCTGCTACGCGAGGGTTTCTATAGGGCATGCGTCTGCCATACTCACATGACATGACGTATTCGTTGTTTTGGAGGGAATCTGCCGCTTCTGCGCACTCGTGTTAATATGGCTGCTCTATGTTCTCACATGCAAGAAGCTTGCACTGCTGCTTTCGCCAAGCTGTTCGTTCTGCCTAATCCTAATGCTATAGTTAAAATTAAGATAATGGGTATAGAGTAGAAATACATGGTATACAGTGTATTCATTTATTCTGTGTTCTAAAACTGTTTCTTTCCATTTCATGTCGCACTTTGAAAACTGGCCTGGCTTATAACGCTGTACTCCATATTTGTTGAAACTGCGAATCTCAAGTCTCTGGAACAGTGACCTTTGGACTATGGCCAATGAACTGACTGACTAGAAGATGCTCATGGGGACGTGGACTTGTGAACCCAAATTTATACAATGATAAACAATGTATTTGCTAATAGAACATCCATTGTTGGGTGGAATAAAACCTCATGAGAACCTGAATTTGATGGGCGGGAACGTAAATTTGAATAAGAGATGGTAAAAGTCTAAAATTTGGTGTGGTGTGACGACCTCTCCTCCTCTTTTGTCCAATCGATATTGGGGATCCTTACATTTGCAACATTGGGGGTTGGTACACTGTCCTGGAAAATAGTATAACTGCTGTAGGTTTAGCCTGAGAAATTTTCCGGCTTGTCCGAATAGCTGACCTGTCACTGACCCAATGCACTCAATAGGTGATAGAGAACAGAGGTGCAGCGGAGCACTCTGTCAGAAGATTCACTGACCCAATCGGGGTCCGGGAAGCTGAGGTGCTGGCGGTGCACTTTGTCGGTGAAATCGATAACAATTTTCAAAGCTTTATTCGACATCAGTCATAAAAGCATTTCCACCCTAACACTATACAATAAATACAAGGTCTAAAATACACAGAATTTAAGATAAGTATTAAACAAAAATCCGTCGAATACAATAAGCTATTATAACATTATTAAGAACAACCTTGACACTTACTCACAAGTCAAAGCATTAAAATCATGGTAACCGAGATGCCTCACTGCATTTTTCCTAGTAGAGTGCGTGTTCGAATCGCCCAGGCCCAGGCCAAAAACTTTGCAACAGCAATTGCGAACAGTGGAGAACAATCAGTTTCCAAAATTCTGAGTGCTGTAGCTTGACTACGCGTCCCCAAGTTTAGGCAAACGGGTCTTATCCATTTGTGCCGTGGGTTGGCATATAAAGTGCATCAAAACAGTACATGGGAGACATGTTCAAATTGATCTTTACAATGGTGACAATGCTCGTCCCAAGATGTAGACCATTTCTTTTTAAACACATTTACTGGGAGTGATCCATCTCTAAATTGAAAGTACAGCTTCCTGTCGTGAGGCTTCTCAATCAAGTCCCAGTACGCTTCACACGAGGGAGACATTTTTAGGTCCAGGAAGCGTCTCGTCAGCAAAGAGTTATTCCCATTCACAAAAGTTCTAAGGTTCACCATCTCCCAGTACATTTGTTTCAGCCTGATCTTTGAGGGGAAACAGGACACATCAGTATTACCCCATGGGTGATCTAGTTTTAACTGTGACAGTACCCCCCGTAATTCTTTCAACCAGGCAATTTTATGAAAGCGGTCAAGTAAAACAATGTCTGTCAATGCTGAAGCATAGTGGGCTAACTCTGGGGTCACCATTAGACGTCTCCAATACAGCAGTGGACGCAACCTCGCTAAGTCCGCAATATTTTTCCTCCCAAGGTCTAATTTCAAAGGAACAGTAGGCGTACTTTGCGGCACCCCTACCAGCCCCCGAAAAAACTTGTTTTCTGCTGTAGTCAGGTTTGCTAGGTTACAGAAACCCCATAGCTCTGAACCGTATAAACTAGCACTAATAACTTTCATGTGATAGATCTCAAGAACACAATTTACTGGTTTAGTAAGAGAAGCTCTATGTTTTAATGATAATGCTCCTGCTAGTTGGCTAAACTTTAATACAGCAGTATCTATGTGCATGTTCCATTTCAAGTTCCCCTGTAGTGTTATTCCAAAGTAGGTGAAAGCATCTACCTGCTCGAGGGGAGTACCTTTAAAGGTGATAACACCTTTAAACAGCGAGCGGCGGTTCATACACATAAACTTTGTCTTGCTGGTGTTCAGTTCTAAACCTCGGGAATCACAGAACTCACCAAATGCGTTAACCGCCTTTTGGAGACCGCTTGGTGTACGCGATAATATAAGCGTATCGTCCGCAAACATTAGAACGGGAACATGTGAACCAGCTATTATGGGGGCATCAGAAGGGGACCTCTTCAGGAATTATACTATACCATTTATATATATCGAGAACAGTGTTGGCGCTAGAACGCAACCTTGCCTCACCCCACGCTCTACGGGGAAAGGCTCGGTTACTTCTCCCTGTGAGCCCCACCTAATTTTGGCATAATTATTTTCATGCAGTCGTACAAGGAGAGTGAGTAGTTCTTGGCTTATCCCTGCATCAGCTAGGACCCTCCAAAGCTTGTCCCTGGGGACCAAGTCAAAAGCTGACTTTAGGTCCACAAAGACAGCATATAGAGGGCCGTTATTTAAGGTGACGTTCCTCCAGTACAGGGCAATGAAGTAAAAGACCTGGTCGATGGAACTTGTCAGGGGACGGAACCCCGCTTGGTATGGTGACAGGATGTTATTTTCCTCTATCCATACTTGGAGCTTATTCTGCACCATTCGACCCATCAGTTTCTGAGCTGAATCTATGAGACTGATGGGTCTATAGTTGCTGGGGAGGGATTTGTCACCTTTTTTTAATACTGGGATGATTTCCGCTCCTTTCCAGGACAAAGGTGCTTCACCACCCATCGCCACTGCGTTGGCAAGCCAAGCAAAATATGTACACCATATATTCCGATCACTTAGGTAGACGTCTGCTGGTATACCGTCCATGCCTGGCGCTCTTCCCCTCGTTACACAGTCAAGGGTAACACTTACATCTTTTTCATTAAACACATTATACTTGTAAAAAACAGTTGGTGGCAGAGTAACACAGGCTTGCGACTGATTGCGAGCATATTGAGGTTCGAAGAATTCTATCCAGTTATTAATGGCAACAAGGTTTTGAGGGGGGGCAGCCAACCCTCCCCTATCCCACTTTACCGTGGACCAGAATAACTTCGAATCTTTGGCCGCGCATGCAGTTTTAAGCTCACCCCATAGTTCCTCATCCCGTAGCCTCTTTGCCTGCTTTTGTGTGCGTCTATAAGTGTCCCTTGCTTTCCTGACTGTATCGGCATTCCCCGATTGAAGCTCTCTACTAAGGTTCTGGCGTGCCAGTCTACAGCTTTTACCGTACCATCCCTGCCTGCTTTGGTGTTTTTTGCCCTTATTGTGGCCTACTGGTTTTAGAAAGAATGTTTGCAGTCTGCAAAAGAGTTTTTTGCGAGCCTCCATAAAAATGTCTCAGAAGTTAGAGTTACTTGTGAGTAGTTTTATGTTGTTTACTTCCTCCCCTACTACTCTCTTGAGTTCATCTAACTTCCCCTCATCCTCTATTAGCTTCCCCCATTTTAGTTGCCGCTGATTGTTTGTACATACTAAGTCCAAGGTCACCCTCTCTTCCTCTGGGCTTAACCCCCTTTCCTCTAAATAGGATTTGAAGGCCATACGCAGCGGGTTATGATCGCTTTCCATTATTTTTACTACGGTCATATCAATCAGTTTGCTCCAGACCCTGGTATCTACCAGAAAATAGTCTATTCTACTGGATGCCCGACCGTTGTCAAATGTGCAGTTCCCAGCACGGTCTGAGGATGTGCGACCATTTGCGGCTCTAAGGCCTCTGGCTAGACAGAGGCTCTTCACTTGAATGGCCACCGTACTCCATCTTTTAACTGCAGCTAACTCAAGCTGGGGGATTCCCCATTTGCAATCCTCTTCCTCAGCTAAGAATTTATCCTCTTGACCCAGGGGTTCAAAAGTGGTATATAAGTCCCCCCCAACAATAATAGATTGTTCTAGGGGCAATAATTCTAGCTCCTATAATAATAATAATAAAGAGCTTATAAAGCGCACAGTAACGCCATCACGGCGTGTCCCCGCGCTGAATGGAGCTACTCACAACCACCCACTACAGAACCCCTAACCCTACAAGGTATAGAGTAGAGTTTTGAGCCTAGCCCGAAACACCGTCTCACTGCTCTCCAATCTCAGGGCAGGAGGAAGTTTGTTCCAGTGCTGAGCAGCTTGGAGCGAGA
Source organism: Lissotriton helveticus (assembly GCF_964261635.1). Lineage (NCBI taxonomy): Eukaryota > Metazoa > Chordata > Amphibia > Caudata > Salamandridae > Lissotriton > Lissotriton helveticus. The sequence continues at coordinate 641,729,586 of NC_136061.1, read as the reverse complement.
AAGATCGTCCGCCCATTCTGGCCTTCCTTACCCTTGGGACTGTCAACAGCCCAATGCCCTCCGAACGGAGGGCCCTTGGCGGTTCGTAGCGGCTGACTAAGTCCCTAAGATAGGCGGGCGACCTGCCCCAGACAATACGATGACAAAAGAGGAGGCATTTGAATAGCACGCGTTTCTTCACTGGCAACCAGTGAAGCGCATCCAGTGCCTGCTGAGAATTTGCTCTCCTAGGTCTCCTTAGCACCAATCTGGCGGCGGCATTCTGGATGACTTGCAGGCGACCAAGGCTACCCTCGGTGGACCCAAGGAACAGAATGTTTCCATAGTCCAACCGAGAGGTCACCAGTGCCTGCGTCAACGTCCTTCTGGCCTCTAGGGGTAGCAGGTCTAAAGTTTTGTTTAGGGTCTTCAGTACCCCGAAACACTTGCCCACAAGACGCCTTATATGGCCCTCACAGGAGAGAGTGGGGTTAACCCATACTCCCAAGTTCTTAGCCTCCTCACAAGGTGTGGGAGTAGGACCAAGGCATGGAGGCCACCACTCGGCCGACCAGCTGTCACTCTTTCCCCCCACTACCAGAACCTCTGTCTTAGAGCCGTTGAGCTTTAGGCAGTGGGAGTCCATCCACTCAGCTAATGCCTGCATACAGGCCTTAAAGTTGGTGGAGGCATTGGCGGTGTTCTGCGATAGAGAAATCAGCAGCTGAGTGTCGTCGGCATAAGATACCAATTCCACCCCGTATGCCTGTACCACCTTCGCCAGGGAGGCCATGTACAGATTAAAAAGAGTGGGGCTCAAAGCTGAGCCCTGAGGCACTCCCTGGTCTAGTGGCATCTCTACCGATCGACAAGCCCTTTGTTGTACCTGGAAGCATCTTCCTATAAGGAACGACTGCAGCCAGTGCAGCGCGGGACCAGCGACCCCAGCCTCACTAAGACACTGTAGCAAGATGGAATGAGCTACAGTGTCGAAAGCTGCGCTGAGGTCGAGCATGATCAGGGCCATTGTGTGTCCTGCATCCGCTCCTGCTCTTAAAGTCTCAGTGGCACGTAAAAGAGCTGTCTCCGTCGAGAAGCCAGCTCTAAATCCTGGTTGGGAGGGATGAAATAGATTCCCTCTCTCCAGATGCTCAGTGAGTTGAGCATTAACCACCTTCTCAGCCACTTTTGCCGCGTAAGGCAATAGTGAAATGGGTCTGAGGTTTTCCAGCACATCAATGCTTACATTTGGTTTTTTCTTTATTGGGAGTACTATAGCCTTCTTTCACTCCTCTGGAACCCGCTGATTGGAGAAAGAGGTCTGTAAGACATGTCTTATGTGTGGTTCCAGTCCAGCAAGACCCTCCGCAATGACCCAAGGAGGGGCCGGGTCATAGGGGGATCCAGACTTCACACTACGACAAATCTTTATTAGACTATCAGCCGACGGGACCTCGAAGATTTGCAAAGAAGAGTCGGGAGCCATAGGCGATCCAACCGCTCTAAAGTCTATGCCCCTTCCCGGCTGTTTAGAGAAGGAGGTATAAATTGCTTTAACTTTGTTTGAAAAAAAGTTAGCGACTCTATTGCATTCCTCCGTGGAGACACTTACAGGAGCATTTGAGCTGGAAACCAGAGATATTTCCTTGTAAATTTTAAACAATTTGCGTGAGGAGCTCTCGGCTGCCTCAATGCGTGCCTGGAAATATTTAGCTTTCGCTCTGCGTACTGCGTACGGATAGCTTCTTTGTGCCAAGCTATAGCTGCTTTTGCCCTGATCACTAGGGTTCCTTCTCCAGCCCCTTTCGAGCTTTTTGCAGTTAGACTTAGTTTGCTGGAGTTCCTGTGTGAACCAAGGGGCGGTGCGTTGTCTACCCTCCTTGGCTTTGCCCCCACTCAGGGGTGCGAGCTCGTCCAAGGTGGCAGCCACAAGCTGATTGAATTCCTTATTGGCCTGGTCACTATCAGTAGCTAGCGGTGGTTTCGCTTTCTGAATGGCTCGAACAAAATCCTCTTGAGAATAATGTCTCCATTTACGTCTCATAACATTGCTGGGCCCAGTCCTTGTGGCCTTATGTGGCTGGTAAGAGAAATGGAAAGGGACCAAGAAATGGTCAGTCCATGGGAGGTGAAGGGGGGTGAGTGTCTTTATCATGTCCCAGCTGGCGAACAGAGGGTCCAGACAATGACCCCGCTCATGTGTGGCAGCTACACTTAACAGGTCAAGTTGCAATTCTTTTAAGACTAAACGAACATCTGCTGCCTCCTTCTGTAGAGGATCCTCCAGATGTAAGTTCAAGTCCCCCAACACCAATACTTTACTGTGTTTGATCGCAGTCTGAGTAACCCCTTCCAATAAACTACTTCGAAAGTTTCCCAGAGACCCCGGAGGTCTATATATTAGGATGCCCGAAATTGCCTCGTGCTGACTCAATTTAATGTTGAATTCGCCAGCTTCACTATTGTCAATTTTTACCGATCTCAGGACACACTCAATAGGGTGTTTGACAATGATGGCAATACCACCACCCCTTCCTTTATCTCTGTCAAGTCTATGGAGGGAGTATCCTGGCGGAATTGCGTTCAGTAAATCTGGATCAGAGTGCTCTCCTAACCAAGTTTCCGTTAGAAATAATATGTTCAGGGCCTCATCAAGTAAGAGATCCCACAGCTGGAGGGAGTGTTTGCTTATGGATCTGCAGTTTAAGAGCCCACCCTTTACTGTAACCACTTCAGGGTCAGGGTCCTCCAAGGACAAAGTCCTCCCTTTGAATGGACAGTGAGGACAAGGGCGCAAGTCCACTGCCTCCATCAAGTGTCGACAGGCAGTGTGAGGAGAGGGGCAAAGATCCATCAATCTCTTACTAGTGTAAGAGTGCAAGTGGCCCGCATGAGGAACAGGGGTCAGGGCCCCTGGCCCCGGTCGGCCGCGGACGGGCGCAGACGGGCTTGGTTTTGGCGCGGCTTCGGCGCGCATCCGGCGCGCCCGCTGCGCCAGCCCGCTGCGCCGTCTGGTGCCTACACACATTTTATAGGTGTGAGGAGGGTGGGAGGCCGGCGCGACTAGAGCGCAGCCCCAGCCCACACCAAAGATGGCGCCCGCCGCCGCCTCAACCGAAAAGTAAAACGGCTAGGCGAGGCTGTCACCGAAGGTATGTAGTGTGGGTAGGGGTGTTAGAGTGCCTGTACTCAATTCCCACTTAGCTTAATGATTAAAGAGCCCCCCAGAATAAAATGCACAACAAAGTTAAAAACACGATCTAAAAACAGAATAAGCAGCACAAAATAGCAGAAGCTCTGAAGAATGCTCGTGAAGTAGCTCGCAGCCCTAGTCCTCCCGCTAGGGACAGCTCTAACAGGCAGCGAGCAGCAGGCAGAGCCCTGCTAAGTAGTCTGGGAGGGTGGGAGGCCGGCGCGACTAGAGCGCAGCCCCAGCCCACACCAAAGATGGCGCCCGCCGCCGCCTCAACCGAAAAGTAAAACGGCTAGGCGAGGCTGTCACCGAAGGTATGTAGTGTGGGTAGGGGTGTTAGAGTGCCTGTACTCAATTCCCACTTAGCTTAATGATTAAAGAGCCCCCCAGAATAAAATGCACAACAAAGTTAAAAACACGATCTAAAAACAGAATAAGCAGCACAAAATAGCAGAAGCTCTGAAGAATGCTCGTGAAGTAGCTCGCAGCCCTAGTCCTCCCGCTAGGGACAGCTCTAACAGGCAGCGAGCAGCAGGCAGAGCCCTGCTAAGTAGTCTGGGAGGGTGGGAGGCCGGCGCGACTAGAGCGCAGCCCCAGCCCACACCAAAGATGGCGCCCGCCGCCGCCTCAACCGAAAAGTAAAACGGCTAGGCGAGGCTGTCACCGAAGGTATGTAGTGTGGGTAGGGGTGTTAGAGTGCCTGTACTCAATTCCCACTTAGCTTAATGATTAAGGAGCCCCCCAGAATAAAATGCACAACAGAGTTAAAAACACGATCTAAAAACAGAATAAGCAGCACAAAATAGCAGAAGCTCTGAAGAATGCTCGTGAAGTAGCTCGCAGCCCTAGTCCTCCCGCTAGGGAGAGCTCTAACAGGCTCCTGTTCGAGGACCGTTATTACGTCTGAGGTCTTTCCCCCTCTGACCCCCCTAGCATATATATTAAAAAGGGCTAGCTCTTCACCATTGTCCCATCTAATAGTAACTGATAATATGTCCCCGGTAGGAAGGGATCTTTGCTGGATTGTGCAATTCAGCGACTGGCGAACCCAGATCAGCAAACCTCCTGATGGGCGGCCTTTGCCATTTATCACTGCAGAAATAAAGAAGTTAAGGTACCCCACCCGATATACAGGGCTTTTCGACCATGTTTCTTGGAATAATATAATATCATGTAGGTCGATAAAAGCACACCATTCAGGGGATGTTACTTTATTCGCTATCCCAGCAAGATTCCAAGAAATAAAGGTCAATGTTGATTTAGCTGTGGTGGGCCCTGACTGGCCTAGTCTTGAAAGGTTGCTTATATTTATGTTCTGCTGTGTAGTTTCTGTTACTAAGAATTTTGAAGGGATGCCAAGGGCATCATTAAGGTGAGGCTCGGGTAATGGCTCACTGCTATTACACCAGACTAGACTGCTATACCACTCCAAGGTATCGGGCCCCCCCATCCCTTTTATTACTATTGGGAGCTACCTTACGGGTAGCTACCTGGGTCGGGGCTAATGGACCCTCCTTATTAACGCTGCCATTATCTGTTTTCACAACATGAGAGTATCCTATCATATTATCTTGATATTTGAGTCAATCGCACTCGTTTAGGTTAGACAATGCTGCATATCTATTTTCTAAATTTACGCCCCAGTCACAACTTTGGGCACCCCCACCCCTACCCCCGTCCCTTCTGTTAGCCACTGTGGTCCATTTGGTCCTCAAAACACTTGGTTTAGCAATAAAGCCTCTTCTGCTGTAGAAGAAGTCAAGTGTGAGAGGGATGATTTCTGCTGTTCTGCATTGAGGGGGCAGAAGATTAGGTAGAATATCAGGCAATACTTCTGGTCCCTTAAAGTTAAGTACCACACAGTCGCCTTCAAATCTTTTAGGGCTACTGCCTATCCATTTCACTCTTCTGGCAGTTAATAATTCCTCTGAGAGTTTATGTTTACCCCAGTGGGTGATGTGCATATTATTAATTAGCCAGTATAGAGCTTTACTTAAGAGTGATTGGGGGGACTCTGTCTGGCCAAGCTTCAAGGTTGGTACATTAGCTAGGACCAGGATCAATGGGGATGCTTCTACAATTAACTCCATTGGACCTGTTTCTAGAAAAGAATCTTCCCTAGACCCTTTGGTTATCAGCGGATCTGGTGTGCGATGGATATTTGCTGCTAAGCATGGGGTGGGGATAAATGGGTGAGTCGGAACCACCGACTCCCTACCTTCTCCAATTCCACCTTCCCTATGTTTTGTTTGCTCAATTTTGTCCACCACCTGGTTCGGTATTTCCCCCATATTTTTATTTGTGTTCAACAGAAGCCCCTCAAGCTTGTGAACTTTGTCAGTGAGTTGGTCAATCTTAGATAACAATGGCTTGATTATACCCCTCATTTTTTGATCAAACCATTCCCATGAGTTTCTTAATGATGGCCTCATCCCATAACATACTGCCCTCATCCTCAACCCCTGCATCCTCTGTACCATTTTTCCTAGGTGGAGTTGCTGGTCTTTTTCTGCTAGAGCGTAACCCGCCACGCTTCGGTTGTCCCTTTGTGGCCCCTCTAGTCACCCTAGGCGCAGGAACAGGCGCAGGTTTAGGGGAGCTATCCTCCACTATTTATAGGTCCAGGTCTGCGGCATCATGATCAACCTCAACTATTTTATTCAATGTAGCAGGTGAGGATGCATTGTGAGCGGGGCTCTCAGTACTAATCTGGGAAAGCGCCCCTGCTTCACTGGAGTCTTCTAACTCCTGTAAGTTAACTCGGGGTGATTCGGTTGAGATATTAGTAGGTGTTGGACTCAAACCCAGGGAAGACCTTCTATCATTGTTTATCTTAGCGACCACTTGAAATAGATAGTTATCCATGGTGTTTGGAGGAGCAGTACATTGCTTTTGTTTATACATACCTATACGAACACTCAACAATCACAGTGACCCAGAATAAATACCAAGCCTATTGTCCAGAGGCCACTACTTACAAATACTATGAGTCCTCCCCTTATATCCGTTTGTAAGGGCTATGGTACTTCGTAGTTATCACAAAGAGTTGAAATCACTCACGAAGATAAATGGACAGGGTTCCTGGTCCAGTCTAGTCTCTGCCAGTCGCGGACTGTCGCAGACTGTCCCGCCCTTGTCCCGGGCTTCTCCCGGGACGCTCCGGCGCGCTCCCGCGCAGCGGGGGTAACGGCTCCTTTTATAGGAGGGAGGTGTTCGGGGGGCGGGTCAAACAGGGAGAGCGTCCAGGTGCTGGTGATAACAACGCAGGGACTCCTGGGCAATGGAGTCCCTGTCTCTCACCTGGCGCTCGCAGCCCTGCTGATCCCCCACAGTCTCTGGTCCAAAGTCACGAGCCAAGTGAAGCACCCATGCAGATGGGCGATGCGGGACCCGCGCAGCGGGTACCGCGAGGTTCCAAAGAATTCAGGGGCAAAGCAACAAACAGAAAGCTCTCCCTCTCTCCACAGCAGTTAGGCGTAAGACGGCTCCCAACACAACGAGAGCAAGCAGGCTCCTTTTACTCGGTGCTCGGGGGGCGGGTCTAACAGGGAGAGCGTCCAGGTGCAGGTGATAACAACGCAGGGACTCCTGGGCAATGGAGTCCCTGTCTCTCACCTGGCGCTCGCAGCCCTGCTGATCCCCCACAGTCTCTGGTCCAAAGTCACGAGCCAAGTGAAGCACCCAGGCAGATGGGCGATGCGGGACCCGCGCAGCGGATACCGCGAGGTTCCAAAGAATTCAGGGGCAAAGCAACAAACAGAAAGCTCTCCCTCTCTCCACGGCAGTTAGGCGTAAGACGGCTCTCAATTGGGGATCTGACTGTTAGCTGCAGAGAGGGAGTAGCGCAGGCGTTGCAACTGAACTGCGGGTGCTGGTTTTAACCTTTGGTGGTCCGGTCCTGATCCAAATCTGGTTTATCCTGTCCTGATTCTGATCTGTACCTGCTGGCCTACTGGCAACTGCAACTTTTGGGGTTTCTGTCCGTAACTGACCCGTGGCCAGGGTTGGTCTTCACACCATTCTAGGTAAATATAAATCTGTGTGGGTATCGTCATTACATTTCTGTGTGTCCTTTTCTTTACCTTCCCTAAATTGATAAAGGCTTTGATTTCATATGTTCCTTTTTCTTACCCTTCCCTTTGTAATGATCGATTTGTCATTTGGATTAATAGTGTGTTCCATTTTCTTACCTTCCCTATAGTTATATTCTCCAATTGTTTCGTGATTGCATTTTATGTTCCCTCTTGATACCCACCCTTTGATAAGTGCTTAAAGTTGTGTTATTTAGCACGTTCCCTTCTTTTCCCACCCTTAGATAAATTATGTAAGTCTGTTTTAAATTTTAATAGCATGTTCCTTGTTCTTACCTTCCCTTTAAATTGCTAAATGATTGACATAATATATCTTTTGCATAGCTATACATTATTTCTTATTTTCGTTATTGAGAGTCTTATCGTGTTCAATCTTTGGATCATGACCATTTATGAAGTTTAGATAAAGAGTTTAAAACTTTCCAGAGTCTGTGGTTATTATATGAGTGCATATGTTATTTGCTACCTAATTTAAATTAACTCCCTGATCCAATAGGTTACAGGTACCAGTGACAATGATTGTTAAGTCAAATGGTATAGGACCTAGTAGGTAAAATATCTGGTAGTTAGAGCGTAGGTTACCTGATTTAAGAAATGTGTAATTGATTATGGGCCCAGGTGAGTACGGTAAATTTATAGTCGGGTGACCTGCGCACGGGGAGGTCTTTCAGTGTCCTAATAATCTATTATGCATGTCAGCGAAAGGCTGGTCCATAGCTAGAATAGTACCTGTGTATGGCAGCATTCAACCCTGAAAGCGTTCTTTGCCAACTCCGCCTGGCCCCAGCGTAAAAGCGGGTGCTGGAAGTGCTCAGTAAATAAAGGAGTTTCCGGACAACAATACTGTGTGCATTACTGTAACGACCTGCAAATCGCCATATTGGGTGACTGACTAAAATGGTCTGAAGGTTCTCTACTCCTACTTCTCATCGCCTGTAGGTGCAATAGTTTTTACAGATGTGTCCGATCGAGAGTGTATTGCCCTACCAATACTATTGCATCTACAGGCAAAGAGAGGTAGGAGTAGAGAACCTTCAGATGATGATCTTAACTAACTAAAAGATTGAAACGTTATCGACCCCCCCCAACGAAAATCCTTCCACTGTATATAATTGTTTGTTGTTTATGTGATGCTTTATTTATGTTACTTTCATTCAGTCACAATGCGCACCCTGTCACTTATGTGAGCACCTGAACGGAATTTTTAAATGTGTTGAAAAAGCACATCAATCAAAAATGTACATGTTGCCCTACATATTTTGGTCCTACATTGATTTAGTGTCTAGTTTAAGTAATTGCTCTTGCCTTTAGACCTAGCTAGGCCACCCTCGAACCACTGTACTCTTTAAATATATATGGTGTGAAGCACAAGGTGGCCTTGTAGGGCCCCCTTTGTTTCCTCTATGCCACAGTTTTCATCCTGCGGCGGCGACATCGTGTTTTAGGTGTTACCCAGGTGTCATCCTCATGTTCATTATCAGCCATGAAGGGTAGGCACTTTGCAAGGAGCCTACTCCAGACATCCTCCAGAGTGGTGAATATATGAGAGGAGTCACCATCTATAACCATAAGTTTTGCCAGAGACCAGAGCTCATACCAAATTTGCAGGTAGACAGAAAGAAAAAAAGCCCAGTCTAATGAATCAAAGGCCTTCTCCGTGTCTAGAAGGATAGCTGCAGCCGGGGTGTCTGGGTTTATCCTGTGAATAACCAAAAAAAAGTGTGCAGAGGTTAAGGGAGGTGGAGCGGTGTGGAACAAAACAGGATTGAGCCGGAGAGACAATGAATTCCATTAATTGGGACAAACTATTGGCAATGACTTTGGCTAGGATTTTCTAGTCTAGGTTGAGGAGGGAAAGTGGCTGATATGAACTACATTGAGTGGGGTCTTTGCCAGGTTTGGGAAGGAGGATTATAACCGCCTCAGATTAGTAAAAATGTAATTAGAAATTTTGAAACAAATCGATATAGACCAGCTTCAACATTATTATGTAGAAATACAGAACAAACAAAATGAGTCCAAATCTCCTAAAGAGATACACCCTATTTAACACACATCCGATAACTAGTTCTACAATGACAATGCAAGTAATCAGGAAAAAGTATTGTGTATTAAACTACAAAAAATGATTCTCAAAGGTAAGCATAAGCACACTATATCTCCCTACACTGCCTTAAAGGGACAACCCTAAAAGAAGAAGCAATGAATAAAGGTGAAATTAGAATGGTATCAGCTGTCAGAGTCTTCAGTAGAAGGCATTCCAACCATGGGTCACGTAGCATAAAGCTGCACAAGCAGATAATAGATCTGCGCCCTGTGAAGTCCTAAGATGTCTCTCTCACCCTTTCTAAGTTACAGCATAAGATATTACTTGCATTCAAGGTAGACAATCCCAAGTGACTTTCTCTAGTACTTTTTCATGATTCCGGCACAAATTTGATACTTGCACCACCTTTCTCACATCGATAAGTTGCAACTTCATTCGTCCTTGGTCATTCTTCTCCTTCTCCATGAGAACTCACCTCCTTGCTTGATACCGCATTTCTCCTTGCCAAACTTTATCTTCTCTTACCTTGCTATCTATACAACACAAAACCCTTCTATGTTAACTAATGAGGCTTTGTCCACACCTGCAGTGGAAACAAAAATACAAGTAAATACAATCTATGTTGAAGGTTAAATACAAATTACATTCTAGACTTTAAACGTGAGCTTGAACTGAATGGTACTCGAGGTCCCATCTGCTGTCAATTTAGCAGTGCACAGGTTACAATTATGTGCACATTTCACACAAAGAACAAATGCAGCTTCTTAATACATGAAAAAAATGCAAACAATGCACTAACATGGATATAATTGCTTGTTACTCGCATAAATGTTTAAACATAAGTCCAGACATAAGCATTCAGTTTTATTACCTTTACAATGAGACACATCTTAAATGTTAACTTCTCCTGACACATTAATATGTAAATATTACAAAGACCTTTATTAGTCACTTTTCTATGCACACAGTTATACGTTTCATCAATTTTCACGTGGAGTACTTTAAATATGCAATATCCATCTTTCCTTAGTAACATTAATCACACAGAATATATTCAAGTGCAGAATACGCAATATAATGATGCACTCCTACAATATCTCAGGACAGAATCAAAATTACACTGCTCCAATAGTAAAATCTTACTGCAGATGTTACCAAATAAAACTAACAGACATAAAACTATCAGGGCTTTGACAGTATTACCATCTGCTACCTTGCACAGTCAATTGTAAAATAGGATAAGGAGAAATTCTGTGTCCACGTCAGGCCAAAACCCATGCAAAACTGGACCCAGAGGCACTTGGGTTAAACAAATTATTGCAGCTGTGCTGCAATGTGCTCTGGGATTATGCACAGACTTGAAATGGGCTAGAGTTGACTGGATCAGCGTCCAAAGTATGTTTCTTCAAAAGAGGGAGACATCACTTGCCTTTTTAAAGCATCTCTTATTAAATGAGAGCTCTAACATCCTTCAGAGCCCTGAGGCAGCATGCTAGAACTACAAAATATTCTAAACAAACACTTCATCACAGAGGACGTTACAGTACTCAACAAGCAAGTGCATTGTCTGAATCTTTGGGCGCACATAGGGATCTCCAGAAATTCTTTTAAACAGGATATACCACCTGATAAGTATATAAGGAGATAGATAAAGAGGCTAGATAATTGCTTACAGGTGGTGAGAAGTGTGAAGTGGTGTTGTCCTACTAAGTGAGCATTTTGTCCCCTCATTTGTAATTCTTCATTCAACCAATATCTCCAGTTTTTATTTGTGAACATCTCAGCTGAAACGTATTCAGAGGAATCGCTTGGCTGCACAATAATACCAAATAGACAATGGTACTGTGCAAACTTTAAGTGTTACGGGGATTGCATTTTCCTTTAATTTAATATGGTGTTCAAAATCCTTTACATGTCCAATATGTGCAGCAGAAACACATTCATATTTCTTTCTAAAACATCCTCAATATTCATACATGTTAATTTTCTACACTTAAAATGGGGTTTCACCTAAATCAATAAAGTTGTCAGAACCTGATTTAGGTATGATTCATAGATTCCCATTTCCTTCCTACCAACAACAGTCTGACCTTTTTCTGCCACATACATTTTTGTCTTGATGGAACCACCCTTAAAATCAAGAATGTCTTCAAAATATCCGAACATGGTGATGTCAAGTTCACCGAATGCTTTAAGTTACCATCTGACTTTCATAATTTTTAAGTATGGGCCAAAAATCCGCTCCGCTCGCGAAATTTGCGGATTTTCGGCAATTTCGCGATCCGCGAATCTCGCGAAATTGCTGAAAAATCCGCAAATCCACTCGCTGGTGGATTTTTTTTTGCAGTATGTAAGTTGTAACATTCTGGCCCACAGGAAGCACTTACAGAGTTAAGGCAGGTGCCCGAGTTGAAGCTAACTTTGTAACCATTTTAGAATGGCGCTGGCAAGCTGCCAGATTTGAAGTTGCTTACTTGCAAGTTGCAACTATTCTCTGACCCTGTCCTGACCCTAAACAGCCGGGTGCCCGAGGCAGGGTCAGAGAATAGTTGCAAATTGCAAGTAAGCCATTTTAAAATGGTTACAAAGTTAGCTTCAACTTGGGCACCTGCCTTAACTCTGTAAGTGCTTCCTGTGGGCCAGTTGAAGCTCAAATCCAGTGGTGGCAAAGTTACAGGCACACATGGTCACTGGAGACAAATCTTCTGCCCTTTATGCAGCTGCAGTGTATGAAAAGCTCTCTACATTTACCCAACGAGGTAGCACTTACTGATTAGCCAGTAGAAGTAGAAAGTACAGTCTATGTGTGCAAATCCGCGAGTTCGCAAATTCTTTCACGAACTCACGGATTTTTTTGCAATTTCGCGTGCATTTTCGGACCGCAAATCCGCAAAATTCGCCCATACTTAATAATTTTGTGTTTTCCCATAACTGGTAAAATGTACGAACTGCAAACATTTGTTATAAGTGATCCCGAGTCTGCCATTATATTGAACAGAACATTACCAATAATCAGCATACCTTAATGTCCTTTAAACTTGCCAGTCTTAGTTTTAACTGTACATAGTATGTTAGAGCACATGTCTTCATCATGCACTTCAAATGTTCTAACTTTAATATTACTACTCACTTTACCACTCTTACACATAGCCGGAAAAAGTCAAATTTTCTGACATTTTACACATTCCTTTCCTACTGCTAGAAACCCTTGATAATTGCCTAGATGTGACGTTGAGCCACACCTGTATCATATTAGAACATTGGAATGTTGAGAGCTCCATTGAAGACAATGGGGCAGCACCGGCCTATATGAAATGGTATAGGCCCTCTGTTCTAAACATTTCAGTGCCCTAATACACAGCCTCTACCGTTTTCTTTCCCCTGCCTCTCAAAAATATATTAATTAGGCAAAGGAAAAAGAAAGGCATAAGCCATACAGGAGTACACACGCAGCCTTCACCCTTCCTTCCCCCGGTAGCTCAGTCATACTAGGGCTTCAGATGGAGAGAGGGGTGAATACTAGTCAGCTCCTGAGTCTCCCTGACTGGGCTAAACCACAAAAAGCAGTCCAGCCAAGCTGGGGAGAACCGGGGGCTGATTTCAATCTTGTTTCATAGCTCTTGCTGTGAATATTCAAAAGCTGACAGCTTTTGAAATTTCACAGCAAGCAAGAGCACAGCAAGCCCATCTGCGCCGTCCGCGCCTGGACCGCGCCTAGCGCCAGACACCTTGGCCCCCGCAGATGCCATCCCACCCGCCGGACTTACGATGCCACCACCCTGAACGCACTCAACACCGGCCGGATCCCCGGCTGCCACCAAGCCATCCCAGGATGCACCCTCGGACCCTTCGCCTGCCAAGCCTGCAAGTTCTCCTGCATCTGGACCTGCACCGCACCCACCAAGCCGAGCACAAGCTGAAACCACCTGAAGTGCATCCTGCTCAACACCCGCTCCATCCACAGACACACCGTCGAACTCTGGAACCTCCTCGAATCCACATCTCCAGACGTCGCCTTCCTCACGGAAACATGGATGAACGCTTCCTCAGCGCCCGACATCGCCATCGCCATCCCGGACGGATACAAGATCATCCGGAAGGACCGCGTCAACCAGACCGGAGGAGGTATTGCCATCATCCAGAAGAACACCATCCGCATCACGACCAACTCCGACGACACCCTCACAACCGCCGAACACCTTCACTTCCAGATACACACCGACCCCAAGACCACTATCAGAGGCACCCTAATCTACAGACCTCCAGGACCCCGCGCACAATTCAGCGAAGACATCGCCTACTTCATCAGCCCGCACGCCCTCCCCTCCGCTGAATACATCCTCCTAGGAGACCTCAACTTCCACCTGGAGAACAACAACGACCGCAACACCACCACCCTGCTGGACAACCTCGCCAACCTCGGACTCAAGCAACGGGTGACCACTCCCACCCACTACGCCGGCCACACACTTGACCCCGTCTTCTCCTCCAGCAACGACATCTCCTTCAGCCACGCCACCGGACTCCACTGGACAGACCACAGCTGCATCCACTTCAGCTTCAGTAGGACCACCACTCACCACCACCTGCAACAGGTTCCCCGCAGAAGCTGGAACAAGATCACCACCGACCAACTCACCTCATACCTGAGCCAGAACCCTCCCGCCAGCTCAACGAACCCTAACCAAGCCGCCGACAACCTAACAAGATGGATCACCAGCTGCGCAGACGACCTCGCCCCACTGAAGACCCCCCCCCCGTCAGACCCTGCTGTAAGAAAGCATCCTGGTTCACCGACGAACTCAAGAGATCCAAGAAGAACTGCCGGGCCCTCGAGAAAGCCTGGCGCAGAGACCCGACTACAGACAACATGACCACCCTCAAGCACGCCACCCGAAAACACCACCAACTGATCCACACCACCAAGAAAACCTCATTCAAGGAACGACTGGACAACAACCCCCACAACAGCAAGGAACTCTTCGACATCGTCAAAGAGCTCTCGAACCCAAGCGCCGGAAACAACGACATTACTCCCTCGCAAGACCTCTGCAACTCGCTCGCCTCGTTCTTCCACAGCAAGATCACAGACATACACTACAGTTTCAGCACACAGCCAACACACCCTACGACCGTACCAATGCCACCCACCAGCACCCTCCGCACCTGGACCCCGATCAACACGGAAGACACCATCCGCACGATGAACTCCATCCACTCCGGATCACCAACCGACCCCTGCCCTCACCACGTCTTCAACAAGGCCGACTCAGTCATCGCACCCCATCTCCGGGACATCACCAACGCCTCCTTTGACACCGCCACCTTCCCAGAGAACTGGAGGCACGCCGAACTCAGCGCCCTACTGAAGAAACCATCAACGGACCCCACAGACCTCAAAAACTACCGCCCCATCTTGCTCCTTCCTTTTCCCGCCAAAGTCATCGAGAAGACCGTCAACAGACAGCTGGCCGCCTTCCTCGAAACGAATGGATCCCTCGACCACTTACAATCCGGCTTCCGGGCCAACCACAGCACCGAGACCGCCCTCATCGCAGCCACTGACGACATCCGAGCCCTGCTCGACAACGGGGAAACAGCGGCCCTCATCCTCTTGGACCTCTCTGCAGCGTTCGACACTGTCTGCCACCGCACCCTAGTGCAGCGCCTGAACAACATCGGAATCCAGGAGAAGGCACTGGAGTGGATCATCTCCTTCCTCGCCGGAAGAACACAGAGAGTCCGCCTCCCCCCATTCAGATCCGAGGCCACCGAAGTCATCTGCGGCGTACCACAAGGTTCATCACTGAGCCCCACGCTGTTCAACGTCTACATGAGCCCCCTCGCGGCCATCGCACGCCAACACAACCTCAACATCCTCTCCTACACCGACGACACCCAGCTGATCCTCTCCCTCACCAACGACCCCACAACCGCCAGAACCAACCTACACGAAGGGATGAAAGACATAGCCGAGTGGATGATGAACAGCCGCCTGAAACTGAACTCAGATAAGACGGAAGTCCTCATCCTGGGATCATCACCCTCCGCCTGGGACGATTCCTGGTGGCCCACCGCGCTGGGCAGCGCACCCAAACCAATGGACCACGCACGCAACCTGGGCTTCATCCTGGACTCCTCCCTCTCGATGACCAGACAAGTCAACGCCGTGTTCTCGTCATGCTTCAACATCCTACGCATGCTACGCAAGATCTTCCGGTGGATCCCCACCGAAACCAGGAAGACGGTCACCCAGGCCCTCGTCACCAGCCGTCTGGACTACGGCAACTCCCTCTACACCGGAACCACAGCCAAACTCCAAAACAGGCTCTAGCGCATCCAGAACGCCTCAGCACGACTCATCATGGACATCCCCCGTCGCAGCCACATCACCGGACACCTGAGAGACCTGCACTGGCTCCCCGCCAGCAAGAGAATCACCTTCCGACTCCTCACCCACGCACACAAAGCTCTCCACAACCAAGGACCCAGTTACCTCAACGACCGCCTGACCTTCTACTCCCCCACCCGCCAACTACGATCGACCAGCCACGCCCTCGCCGTCGTTCCCCGCATCCGAAGAGCCTCAACGGGAGGAAGATCCTTCTCCTACTTGGCTGCCAAGACGTGGAACTCCCTCCCCATCCACCTCTGCCTGAACAAAGACCACCTCTCCTTCAGGAAGCAACTCAAGACCTGGCTGTTCGAACAGTAGAGGACCCCCCCCAAGCGCCTTGAGACCCTCCGGGTGAGTAGCGCGCTATACAAATGCTTTGATTGATTGATTGACAGCAGCAAGCGCCATAGGGCTCCGTCAGGCCTTTGTTTGACTAATTTGAACATTCCACCCTGATGGGGCGGAATGTTTTAATAGTTTTATAGCCTGCCATAGCTGGGCTATAACAGCCAGTAAAGGCCCGCTTCCTTGTTAAAGGCCCACACTTTCGGTTTGGGCCTCTAACAATGGAGCGAGCCTTTAATGGCTGGTATAGCCCACTACAGAGGGCTATTAAGCTATATTGTATTCTTCCTTTTCCTTGTTTTGTTAAACCTTGCTCTTTCACCTATAATAAATATAGTTATACATGTTTTTCTGAGTCTCATTCTTTTTTCTGACTGGTCATACACATGACTGTAAGTCGCCAGATGTAAGCATTTTCAGTGATAGTAATGAATGTTAATTTCCCTTCGCTATACTGAACCTCCCTTAACAGTGGATGTCTGCATGCCAACAGTCTCCCTTGTATTTTACTAGAACACAAATGTAAAACAAATTGATCTCTATTGTATGCAAAGCAAGGCTGCAATATATTCTTTAACACTTTCATTGTCAAATTGATTTTCCATGAAGAACCAATGACTCTCTACCAAAACACAAGGGGCCCGATGTAGGTAGCCCTTTTCCGATCGGAATCGGCAGAAAATACCGATTTTCGGCCGTTTCCGATCGGTAAAGGGCCATGGAGATGTAGGGGCACATTTTCGGTAATTTTACCGATTTGTTATCATTACCGAATCGGTAAATTTACCGAGTCGGTAATATTTACCGATTCGGTAATGATAACGATTCGGTAAAATTACCGAAAATGTGATGTAGGTAGCCTATGTTCCGGCAGCACATGGCTTACAGAATCGGTATTTTACCATGGAATACAAATCCATGGTAAAAAACCGATTCCTGTGTACATGCACATCTGTGCATGTACACATGTGCCATGTGACAGACAGACGTGCCCTTAGGGCATGTCTGTGTGCCACATTGCACACATGGCCGTTTTGGGGGTGCTAGAGGGTGTCAAAGTGACACCCCCTGCACCCTTGTGAATTCTGTAAATACCGATTCGGTAAATACCGAATCGGTAATGCCTAATCATTCCTATGGGCTTCAAAGCCCATAGGAAAGAATGGGCATTACCGATTCGGTATTTACCGAATCGGTAATTAATGAATTGTTAAGGATTCGGTAACGAATCCAGATGTTGGGACCTACATCCCATTTACCGATTTTAAAATACCGAATCGGTAAGATTCGGTATTTCAAAATCGGTAAATGGGATTTACCTACATCGGGCCCTTGGTTCCTCTCTGGTTCTTCTGTGTACTGTTTCTACACTAAGTATATTTATCCTAAGGTATGAATTTACAAGATAGCGGTTCAACCTCTGGTAAATCATCAAAAACGTGTTGCCCAGCATTACCCAACAGACTAAACATTAATGCTTTTTTCCTTTTTGCACTAAATGTTTTTCCATGAATTGCCAATTTTTCCATTTCAACAATGGCTTTCCTGGGTTTTGTAGGAAAAGCACAGACTGATTTATTCCATTCGTATTGGCCATGACCAATTGCAGGATAGTGTCTCATCTTACAAATTCCAGAGTGAGACCTAGCCAGAAACGCGCTGCGCTTTCTTTAAGATGAGTCTTTGTAGTAGACTCTAATTTCTCAGTAGGCAAAGTAAAACGATTTGTGCTCCTTGCGAAAGAGGATGAGAGCATAGTGCTAACTGACAACACCTTGTTGTCAAATTAGCATTTCAGTTTCCTGCCTTTGGCTTTTCACCAAATGTTGGCATGATTACCTCATCATGCAGCACATACTGTACACGCACTGCAGATCTTGAACACATAGGACAAGATCAATCACACAAAGGCACAGTGTGTTCTCCACTTTCTGATGAAGAACTCACTCTGGCACTTGGAGAGAATGAAAAATTCCCTAGCTAGCGTGAAGGAAAATTTCAATTCTATTAAGGACACTTCATTTTGAAGTAGCTTTGTGCTTTACAATCCTCACTATTATTATTATTATTACACAGAGGCTTGATTATGCTTAACTTTCTTTACTTCAAAGCTCACAGCAGCAAAGAAATTAAACCTACAACTTCCATGAATAAGTTTGTTATGACATCAACACCACATGACACAGTGGCTGTAACAGTTGATGTCATCCTCCTCAGGCCCTCTTTCTTTGCTGCTCATGGCAGCCTCAGATAAATGCTACTTCACTGATATATGGGTCTGATTCTGATGCGGGTTGGAAAGCTTCCCGACCGAATCGGTTTGGAAATGATTTCCGACCCACTTGGATCGGGAGAGTCCGACTGACGGAGTACGATGCATCCGGATGCTTCCCGATACGATTTGGTAGGACTCCCATTGACTTCAATGGGAGCATATGTTCCTAACCGCATCATAATTGGGCAGTAAACAACCTTTACAATGCAACTTTTACTACGCAGTGCCTTTACAACACAACTTTTACAACGCAAACCATTACAACGCATTGCGCTGGGGGGGGGGGCTCTAGGATAGGGAATGGGTTTAATGTACTATCCAACACCTTCCCTACTAGCCACGGGGACTGGAGTTGGAATAGTAAATTAAACAATTCACTATCCCGCGCCTAAAAGCACTATGCGTTGTAATGGTATGCGTTGTAAAAACCGCGTTGTAAAAGCATGCGATGTAAAAGCATGCGATGTAAAAGCATGCGTTGTAATGTCATACATCCTAATTGGGCCCTCGGTTGGAAAGACACATTCTCGACCCAATTTGGAAGGAGAAAATGCCCTTAGGAGGCCTTCCTAACCGAATTAGAATCAGACCCTAGGTGGGAATGCTTTCCTAACTGCATCAGAATCAGGCCCTAAATGTTTGCTTACTTGTTTGTGGTATTTTGCGCTCTCTCAGCAAGTCTTTTCCCTTCAGGCTATTGATATCATGGTCAATTTATCTCAGGGAGCAGGTAACTGCCCGCCCCTAGAATAACCCTTTCTGAGGCTGAAGATCAGGCATATGGAAGGCAAGAGGAGGGGACAGAGGAGTATGAGGTGGACCAGAATTGTCTTCCATCATTAATTTGGCAGTTTCCCTGCCAGTTCAGTCAGCGATGTCAATGACATAGCAAATGTGGCAGAACTCCACCACCAAGATCCCCAAGGAATCTTCTGGGAGCCTGTCATAGACACAGTCATGTTTCAGCATATATGAGGAGTAATCTTCCTACTGTTGGGTGCTCCAAGCTGTGCAAGGGCTTTTTACAATCCAGAGACTTAGGGGCATCCTTTGGTAAACTGTGCAGTCGCATACACAATTCCGAAGTGGGCCTTTTGCAAGAGGAGACAGGACCTAGTGGCCTTTTTCAAACATAGGAGCCTGATACAGGACCCTTGTTCCGACCCCAACTCCAGGGCCATGGACTCTCCCTCCTCCAATGATGACTCTGACAAGGTATCTCAAAGATCTCGCGAATAGTACCTGTCTGCGGGTATGAAATAAAAGCTTAAGACAAAGGTGGCTTGAGCCCACAAAGACTATGAATTAGGCCTTGTACTTTTCAGTCCCAAAGATATTCTGCACCCCGCTCCTTGGAGTGGGAGCCCTCTGAGAAGGTGACATTATTTGAAGCAGCAGCTAGAATAGCTGTTGGATGAAGAAGTCCTTAACAAAGTCCAGGATGGGAGCCCAATACCCTCTTTTGAGGATAAGGTCAGAGCCATGCCTGAACTGGACACCACTTTATTGCCCATCTAATTAAGGGCCCCAAGAGGATTATAGACAGATCTTGGTGATTATGCCAAGATAAGGTTCTAAATTTTGCTGGCCCCATTACAAAGATCATAGAGCTGGAGGAGGATGCCAACCCCTCAGTGATGCCCAGTGACTCTTTTGTCCTTTCAGGATGGGCCCAGAGGGTGTAATGTCTTTTGAGAAATGCCAACTGTGTCCTGTCAACCCAACATAGATGCGCCTTGCTGATTCGATTGAACACTACATTGGGGGAATTAGCCACCACAGAGGCGAACCTGGATACAAAGGGTAACCTTTTGGGAAAGGCCTTTATGAAGGATCTTGCAAAATTTGTTCAAACCTTCACAGCTCTAGACTAAGCTCAAATATCTTTAAAGAAAGTTTTCAGACCCTTTGTTTTTGGCTGGACCGAACGTGGCAGGGGTCGCTTGTCCAGCGGTTTCCCCTTTAAGTGGTGGAGGGTCAAGGTTTCCAAGACCCCAAATGCGCGGAATGGCCAGATCAGAAGGAACCCTCTCCCTCCTTCAGATCCAAAAATAAGATCCAAAGAGGACAAGCCAACAGAGAAGGCAGAGGACCCATCAACTGAACAGTTGAGAGTTTGATTTTCTTCCCCACAAAGACTATGGGGAAGAACAGTGGAATGTCTCTCCATATGCGAGGAGCGATCCTCCTACTGTTGGGTGCTCCAAACTGTGCAAGGGTTTTGGATAGAGTTTAGGGTTTTTCCACCCAGCAGGTAACACCAAACCTCTTGTTTTCTCAGACGAGATCTGTGCCAAGATAGATCAGGAGGAGCTAGAGCTGGAGAATAAGGGTGCCATAGTCAGATCCTTTTAACACTTGAATGGATTCTTGAGCAATATTTTCATAGTAATAAAAATGACAAAGGGGTTCAACCTGTCAAAACTCTGCACTGAGTTTGAAGTAACGAAATGTAAGCATAATCAAGCCTCCGGTTCTGTCATAGACTCGGGTGCTCATAGACAAAGCCGCTCTCCAAATTCTTTTCAGAAACCCACAGGGAGTTTTTATTGTTTACAGAAGGCACGTGAGTACATCGGGGGGAACAGCCTTTACAACGCGGGCATTACCACACGCTGTCATTACTACGCTGCTTTTACAACGCAATTCGTTTCAACGGCTTGCGCTGGAGGGCGCTGTTGGACAAGGAATAGTTTCATTTTCTATTCCAACACCTTCCCTACTGTAACGTGGGCTGGAGTTGGAATAGAAAATTAAACTATTGCACTATCCAGCGCTCACAGGCAAGTCGTTGTAACGACTTGCGTTGTAAAAACAGCGTTGTAATGGCACGCGTGGTAATAGCCCGCGTTGTGCTGACATACATCCATACATCGGTTACCTAACATTACCTTTAATTAATTATACAGTTCAAAGTAAATGGCACCTGCGAACCGACACCGCATTTCCATTGAGCTTCAATTCGACAGTTTCTAACAACGTTGTTCTTTTGCTTGTTATTTCGGATCGTATAATATTGGTGGGCCTCAAGTTTTGTAACCAAATGCAGGTAGTTCTTTTTCCAACTGTCGTCAATATTGTTATGTCGAGTTCCATGAAGGAATGCAAGAAACATATCAGTTGAGATAAAGTTATTTAATGCAGCATTTCTTAGGCTCACAAAATACACCAGGGAATCATTAATCATGCAACAAGGGAACTGGCTGCATTTCATCTACCATCAACGTTTTATAGCAATTAACTTCATATGAACATAACATTCTATTTTATACAAAAACTTGCCCCCGGAAATCTGATACACTTTGGGGCCGATTCTGATCCTGGATTTTTATTTTCCATACAAATAGGATTTGTATTTTTTTCCATACAAATTGTAAAAGTCCCTTCCAACCCGTGTAGTACGATTCGTACGGGAAAAATACATACAGATCGGCCCGATCCTTACAAATCGGATCGGGAAAAGCTGTACGACCCAGACTTGTAAAAAAGACCATACAATTTGTAAAAAGGCTGTCCAACCCGTCAAGTACGATTCGTACCGGGTTGTCAGCATACGATTTGTATGGAAAATGGCCTGTATACGGGGAATGACTTGTACCGGGCAACGAAGCGAACCCCTATACGCCTTGTACCCTGGTATGACTCGTTCTGGGGGTACGACTCATACCGGGGTACGGGTTGTATAGGGAATTCGAATCTGGGAGCACACTGCTAACCTCTCTGCCGTATCGCCCTACTGCATCATGGTCTGTGCAGTTCGAGCATTTTCAAGAACAGTTCAAAGTTTCAAAGTATTTCACCTCAATCGGTGCAAGTAAATACTTGTATTGCGATCATCTCTAGACACGAGCCTAGCTCGTGTTTCGGGATTGATTCCCTCATCAGTAGAGATCATTCGGGTTGTATAGGGGTATGAGGCGTACAGGGGTCCCCCCACATGCAAGGCGTGTGTATGGTGCGTACCCCAACATCGCGCATGTACGCAAAGTACGTACGTGATTTTGGGGTACTGGTCGTGTACGCACCGTACAAGCACCGTACCCCAAAATCGCGTATGTACGCACCGTACCCCAAAATCACATACGTACGCACCGTACCCCAAAATCGCGTACATACGCACCGTACCCCAAAATCGCGTATGTACGCACCGTACCCCAAAATCGCATACGTACGCACAGTACCCCAAAATCGCGTACATACGCACCGTAACCCAAAATTGCATATGTACGCACCGTACCCCAAAATCGCATACGTACGCAGTGTACCCCAAAATCACGTATGTACGCAGCGTACCCCAAAATCGCGTGTGTACGCACCGTACCCCAAAATCGCGCATGTACGCAAAGTACGTACGTGATTTTGGGGTACTGGTCGTGTACGCACCGTACAAGCACCGTACCCCAAAATCGTGTATGTACGCACCGTACCCCAAAATCACATACGTATGCATCGTACCCCAAAATCGCGTACATATGCACCGTACCCCGAAATCGCATATGTACGCACCGTACCCCAAAATCGCATACGTACGCACCGTACCCCAAAATCGCGTACATACGCACCGTAACCCAAAATCGCATATGTACGCACCGTACCCCAAAATCGCATACATACGCAGTGTACCCCAAAATCACGTATGTACGCAGCATACCCCAAAATCGCGTGTGTACGCACCGTACCCCAAAATCGCGTATGTACGCACCGTACCCCAAAATCACGTTTTTGGGGTACGGTGCGTGCGTACGTGATTTTGGGGTACACTGCGTACGTACGCGATTTTGGGATACGGTGTGTACATACACGATTTTGGGGTACGGCGCATACGTACGCGATTTTGGGGTACGGTGCTGGTACGGTGCGTACACGACCAGTACCCCTTCATCGCGTATGTACGCACCGTACCCCACTTTCCGTGCCATCCGTACGCACCGTACATACGCACCGTACCCCTGTATTCATGGGGTGTACGACGTGTACATGAGGGGGTCTGTCTCGTACTGTTTTCGGGGCGTACAAGGTTTTTCCGGCACTTTTTGGCTCTTGTAAAAAAAGTGCTGTATGGAGTGCCGTTTGTACGAATCGTACTTGCCGGGTTGTAAACTGCTGCCGGGAATACATGGGAACGTTGTGTACAGAGCAATCCGAATCGGAATTGCTTGTATATACGAGTTGTATGGTCTTTTTTACAATTTGTATGGAGTGCGTCTATTTGTACGGATCGTACTTCCTAGGTTGTAGAGGCCTCCTTACAAGTACGAGTTGTATGGGGAAAACGCTCCATACCACGATTTGTACAGCGTTTTTCCAGGATCGGAATTGGCCCCTTTATGTCTCAACTCCACAATAATAATTTTGCCCAGGTTCGCTGTGGTCATTTGGGTGAATTAACAGAATGCATTCTTATTAAGCGTGGTGTGTGCCAAGGGTGCGTTCTTGCACCCATGCTATTCACCCTTTACATGAATGATGTAGTGGACTTACTGGTAAACGGTAGAAATGAGTCCCCCACACAGAGCAACAAAAAGGTTCCCATTCTTTTATTTACAGATCATTCCATCCTTATTTCCAAGACGCCTAGGGGGCTGCAGCTCCAAGTCGACAAATCCCTAGGCTTTTGTACATCCAGACGCTTAGAGCTCAATTAAATAAGACCAAATATATGGTGCTTGGAATGGGAGTGGTAAAAATTCTGATATTCGAGTAGGTGGAGAAGCCCTTTAGAGGGGGAGAGTTTTGATTATCGAGGGGTAAAAGTAATGGAGATTTTTTTGTGGACAGGACAACTTACTAAAAGCTCAAGTTCAAGGCACTGCACTTTATGGTGCTGAGACCTGGGCTTGCACTGATGCATCTTAATTATCTATTGCTGAAAAAAAATTAGTGAGGCAGCTGATCTCTGTTCCAACTAGTTCACCTCTTATTACTTTATATTTTGATTTAGGATTTAAAAGAATTGCAGATTTGGCCATACTTAGACCATTTGTTTATTGCGCCTTTTTATGGCTTACACCTGAGCTAAGTGAGTATAGAGACTATTTTTTAAATCTATTAAATGTAGCAGGTGCCAAGTCAGTACCGTGGTTCAAATTTGTTTCTGATTGGATGAGTACGTTGAGATTGCAAAGGCTAGGGGTTGACCCGAAGACTATTTGCAAAGCTAATCTTAATGTCCTGAAAACCTGCTATTGGACACATACTCCGAAGGGTTATGCTAACAACAAGCTAAATGGTTCCTGGATACATAGGTGTTTAAATGATATTAAGCCCTTTACATTTTTCGAGGAATTGTTAGACTTTGTTTCTCCACCCCTGGCCAAAAGTTTGAATATCCGTTTTCATTTTGATATTCTTCCTTTGAGATCTTTGACTATCTAATGGAAGAAGGATCAAGTCTCTAGCGTTTGCCCTGCCTATGGCTTGGACAACGAAGACGAGATACATATATTGTTTTTTGCCCTGTGTATTTCGGCACTCGCTGCAAATGGATCCGCTCAATTTATCGGGACTTGGGCTTGACCAGATATCTTGTGGCATATAGAATTTTTAAAGAGTAATACCTCTCCTGTAATTTTTTTGCTGTCTGTGAATTTTTACAGGTGGTCTGGTTTAAGCACACTAAATTTGCAGTAATGGTAGTTTAGCGAATAAGATGTATTTTGACTATCAATTCATTTAATTTCATATGTATACGTTCAACTTTTTACATTTCTATGAAACTTGTGACAAAAATTTGTGATCCTTCTTTTGCTTGTTTGCACACAGCCCAAGACTGTTTTTGCACTAATTGTATATAGCAATGGTTTGATGTAGTATTGATTTTAGTGTATGAATGAGCTACTTGTTGTTTAAAATTGCATTTTTAAAATGTACGTACTGTTAGTATATGGTGTAGGTGCATGGTTACCAAATAAAGTATTACTACTACTATAAACACTTCTTACTACTAACCAATCTAATGAAGTAACATCAGTAAGCCTTCAAGGAACAGACCTGAGACATGGAACTGGTAATAAATGCACATGACATAGGAGTCAGTGATTCAATGTTTCTGTGCACATTTTCAATGCAGATTAAGCCCTTGAAATGGCCAACCCATGTTCAGCTCCATGCAAACATGGCATAAACCCCCTAAATTTCTTTACACCCTGCATCCCTCACACACTTGGCACTCACTTATTTAGTGAGTCACTCATTTTCATTAACTCGTGTCTTTTCCTAGCAACCCAAGATCCTATCAACCTATTAGAAAATAGTATAAAGTCAAGGTATGCATAGAGAGAGAAAGATGATCAAAGGGCTGCCTTGTGCAAATAACTCGCATAAGCGCTGAACTCTTGCCTTACATAAGTCCAATACCGACAATGGGCCATATCCCGTACTAAGGACATCTTTTAGCAATTGTACACTGACCAGACTACTGGTCAGGGCCTTTGCACTCAGAGGGCTCTCAAACTAAAGTTCACCCTCATAGAAAATTGACCCAGTCCCGATGCAGGTACTTGCATATAGATCCTTGCCATCAAGAGCTTTTTGGTTGCCGCTCGACCCCTTTGTATACATAATGATTTCTGCCTCCCAGTGCTTAGGCAATCACACTGGGACCCGGTTTACAATGCTGATCCCGAACCACGCGTCTTAAGAATAGAAACAACCATGTCTGGTACAAGGATAAAAGATGAATGCATGACCTGTGTTGATTCTCACAATGTATTATAACTGTATGCTCAGTGGTCTTAAACCAGCACAAACTTCTTGCTAATTAGTCTATATTATACGAATAGCCTTAGTTCACACTCACTAGTCTTACGTTACACTAACTAGACAGAAAAGCAAAAGTTTTATTTTTTGCTAAATAGTCACACTTGATGCATACTATGCATTCTTCAGGCTAAAGAGGCACTTCAGCCACCTAATCTCATTTCATGCTATCCAGTTTTATGGCAACACTGACACATTTCTTGTAGTGATAACTAGTGTGAAGAATAGTTTTCGCAATCACTTAGCTCCTTTTTCACTAACTACTTTAGTTATAGATAAGCCTATTTAGTTAACACTGACTAGTCTTGCTTTACATTTTTTTAGACTGCTTATAAATAATGCTAAATATAGTTTGTGCGTGTGCCACCATACTCTCTCCATCAAAACACAGACAGCAATTCTACAACAAGCACAAAAAACTAAGGGGCATATTATCAAGGACGGGCGATACATTATCGCCAGGAAACTGCCGATAAAGCGGCGATAATGGGCTTGATAATATGCTCTATAAATTCCTATCGAAGCTCATGTTAGATGTGAAGACAATGTATCGCCCATCCTTGATAATATGCCCCTAAGGTTCTTATGTTCCATAAAATGGCCAACCCTACAAGTATGCTCTCCAATGTGACTATGTCTAGTATGTTTCGCATATATGTTGCATAATAAGCCTCAATAACTCCTACTGGACTGAATCGATGTAACCCCGATCGCCCAGCTGTGGCAAGGTAAAGGGACCTGACCTGTCCAACCACTTTCACACTTGTGCACACAAGTAACACCTCCTCGCTTCACCCAATGTAACCAAAACCAACCCATTATGACTTGGCTCCTGCAAGGCAGAGTCTGCCCAATATGTCTACGTTCTCCAACAGATAAGCTGTAGTTTTGTTTCTGGCGGCTTAGTAGGTGAAGATGATACATGTTCTGAGGGGGAACTTCCAGGATGATGTGGTTGAATTTCTTCAGTCCTTTGACAAAACAATCTGCCTCGTGAATGATGCCTTTTACAAGGGTGGGGTTGGGGAAGGAGGGTATATGTGGATTGTTGTGTTGCTTCCATCCATAAAGGGAAGGAGCAGCTATGCACAGTTTATTAGGAGATCAGTTGGAGGTTGTTATTTGGTAGCTTAGTGGATACAGTTTTCTCAATGATTTTTGTGATAAAAGGGTAAATGTGCGATTGTAGGTGACATAGGTTTCTGCTTCATTTTGCCAATGTGTGACCTGAGTTTGCTTACTTTCCCCAAGAAGAAATAGTTGATTGTGTTGCCTTTGTCGATTGATTGCGGGATGCAGGTGTCTGGGAGGGGCGGGTTCAGAACGTCACTGCTATGAAAAAAGCTGTGCTTTTTGGTTACTTTGGTAATGCTGGTTTATAGAACGAGGATTTGAATGAGGTGTTGACGGATGTGGGGGGTGAGCAGAGTGCTTTGAGTTGGATTTGGTTGTTCGGGAAACTAGTTCTTCTTCAATGGCTTTATTGTCTTTGTATGGTCCACTTGTTCTGTGAGAGCTCACGGATGTACTAGAAAACGTCATAGTTTTGGGTTAGATAGTCAGCAATATATATTATTTCAGTCGCACATTGTGTCCACAAGGTTTTCCATGGTTGTTTTGTATTCATGGAGTGGTATCTTAATATCTGATGATGGCTGACTGATATTTATATTCATAAGGTTGATGAGTTCCTTTTGTAAGATGTTAAGTTCTAATTTTTGGTCTTTGGTCTATACGTGTCTTTTTGATTGCCTGTGGGACGAAGTGGAGGATGGAGAAAGGGGTGGCATAGTGGTTCATCCAGTCCAAGGGTATTGGGGCTTTGCAGTGGAAAGAGGTCGAGGCTGCCATTATGAGGTAAAAGGACTTGCTTTTGGAGGGGGTGGGTTTGATGATAAGCTGCTTGGTGTCCCTAGTCTTGAGGATTGTGTCAAGGGATTCTTTCTTGCGGCTGACACAGCTTGGGAGTTCCAAGCCTTAGAGGAAGGAAGGATGGAGGTGGTGAATGGAGGCACACCTCTGATATACATGGCTTTAAGTGGGCCGGGTCTCACCGGGTCTCAGCGCCAGCAGTTTTTTCAAGGGTGCCTCGAAACGGGTCCCTATCGGGCTCTGTTTTGTGCCCTGGCACAGGCGGTCTGATTTTTCGAGCGTTATAGGGGAAGGGAAATCTTTGAAAGAAAGTCATTTTCTCTTCTCTTTCTGAAACTTGGGAGCAGCAACATTGTCGTGGTGACACTAAGGCTGTAACTGGAAGCTTTTTCAATATTATATACAAGCCATAGTTGCTGCTTATTTATATAATGCAACTAACAGCCATTGACAAAGCCAATAGTCCTGACTTGTTGTAGGTATGATGTTACTTGTTCTATCATGTATCTGGATGAAATGACAGAAAGAGCAAAATACCAGTCAGGCGGCACACTATGCTAAGCACAGATTTTTAGCAGAGGTGTTTTAAGCCACGCTCTTAATTACATTAGCCACACCCCTTTGAGAGACCACCCAGTTTTTCCATCCCACTTAAAGCCCTGCTGATATATATTTGTGAACTTCATGTTTAATCCGTATGGCTTGTAAATCAGATAGAAGGAGGCTATTTTTGATGCTGACAGAGGGAAAAATAAGTTCAAACGATTTAAGTGTTGCAGGGTTCATGAGATTGCCGTGCGAGAGAGACTTGTAGATGATCGGTTTTACCAAGGCCTGCTTTTAGCGTAAAGGAGGCAAATCAAAAAATACTCACTCTCATTCATGAGACAGTATTATGCTTAAAAATGATTTGAATTCATTTACTCAGCATCGAGTTCCAGGAAATACACATTATATTTTGTCCTGCTGAGAATGTAATCAGGAGGTATCTAACGGTCTGAGAGACAAATTAAGTTAAACATTTAGAAATGTGTCAATCATTTTAAAACGTCTCACCTGCAGTGCTGATTCCACTCACTCACTTCCTAAGTGGACCATGATAGTAGACGATACATTCTGTGGAAACAGTAAATAGACTGCAGAGAAGGAACTCAAAGTCCCCAGAAGCAGTGGAAGTCTTCAGCCGCTTATTTTAGAAAGAGCTGTACCGCCTAATGGGTACCTCCTACAGGACTTCAAAAAATTAAAGGCAAAATAGCCTGTAGGCACAAAAGGGTGTACTGCCTGAGCCAGCTTTCTCTTTCCGACAGGTGCTCGCCAAAACAATAACAGTGCCTTGTGGGTGTCCTGTTTCTTTTTCAATGCTCCTCCCCCAAAAAAAAATCTAACTTAGCAGCGTGTGGCCCACAGGCCCCATCTATGCACGCTCATTCTTTCTCGCAGGTACATGCCGCCATGCTTTCCTGGGTAGTGGAGAGCAGGAGTTTGCATCCACAGCTCTTTCAGGCAATTTAAGGCAAAACCAGAAGTTGCTTTACCAAGTTGTCCTTGGTAACCACTGCCTTGGCTGGGAAGTTGAGATTGGACAATCTGGGTCACTGAAAGAAGAGTGTGGTGGGCAAACATGGTTGAACCAATGGAAGGGTGACTCTTAATTGCCACTGCTTTTTGCAACTCAACCAAGGCGTACAGAAGTGGTGGGCGGGGCGTGATAAATTTAAATGCCCCTAATAAGACTCATCAAGTGAAAGTCCTGCAAGTGGAAGGACTCCTCGGAGAAAGATAGATCATTTGCAAAGTCCACGGTGATGTAGCCAAATTCAAATCTCTTTCGGGCTAGTAAATGAACCTCACTTGTGGACACATACTCACCTAACAACCCAGGGATTGAGGGGCTCGGTTATATAGCACATAGGTAGGAATGCAGTTGCTTCCGATTACCATTTCAAATCCAACGTTGGACAGAAGAGACCACATTGTATGCCATCTGGTAGCTCTGCGTTTGGAAATGAGTTGCATGCCATCAGTACAGCTTTAAACAGAATGGGACCATTTTCAAAACAGATGTCCACGTTGTTTATAATTGGCAGTAGTTCTACTGACAGCAGCAAGGCCAAGGACAGAATGTGCATGGAGATTAAGGGGAAGCAGGAGAATGGGTGCATTTACATGACAAGAATACAGCAATATCCTTTGTTCTCTGAGTGCTATTAAGGAACTTAATCCAGGAGAATCTAAACAGATATTTCACAAAGATGTAGTGAACACATTAGGAATGACACAAAAGCTAATTTGAAAAGATGCACGGTCATTACTTCAGCATTTTAAAAATTCACACAATTTACATACAATTCATGCATAATGCACACATTTTCTATACGGTATTCAAGTTAAAAAATGTATTCAGGGCCGTTTTTAATATACGCTATGAGTCACATTAGAGTTGCATAGGGAAATCCTGCAAAGTTATTATCTTTTTTTTCTTTACAACATATTACCTTTTCACCAACTGTTTTCTCATACATGTCTTGTCACTCCTATACCACACACATTTTTCTGCCGAACGGATTGGAGAAATTCACCCCTTCTGCACGATCAGGTTCATCTAGGTGTGTTTGAGGTGCTTTATTGAGTATGGCAAGTGTGTTGGAAATTGGTTCTGGCCTTTTAATCTTCCGGGTTTTTGATTTTTTGACGTCCTGGTATTGGACTTTTACTTTGGGTAAGCCTCACTCATGGTACAATTCTGTGTTAATGGATTGAAAACTAAAATCACTAGTCTGCCTTTTAAGATAAGGCTGGCACTGTGAAGCCATGGTAAGAGGTTCTGCACTGGTTGTATGCCAATATGAGATCACATGAATGGGCACATGTGTGCAGGCTGAACACGTGAGACTACCATTTAGCTCAGGCTAGTATCTCTGCATAGTTAGCCTGTCACAGAGCAGCCCTTCAGGAATTGGTGCTAAGCTGGAATAGGCCTTATTATGTGAGCGAACAATCATTGTGTAGGTCTGAAGTACTTACGGAAATGCTGTGTGCTTACTATATCAGGTATCAATTTTAGGGTAAACCTGTACACTGACTGTAGATTCACTCTGGTAACTGTACTCCATATGGCAATTTAAGCATTGGCATATTTCCCTGGCACAGCCATAATCAGATTCCAGGCCTATCTCCCCCTACCGGACTTAGCAGGAGGATCAAAAGACTCCCCAACAAATAGAGCCATTAATAGTGCTTCATCCAGTTCTTGTAAAGGAAGGGTTGGATCAGAAATCTGTCTGTGCTCATTAACTCTTTACACTGCACCTTGCCTGGCAAGCCCAAGCACACAGAAACAGAGGAGGAAGACCAGACCTCTGAAGGAAAACACCTTCACGGGTCTCATGTGAAGTTTGGGTGGGAAGGGATCAGACTGCTTTTTCAATTGGGGAAGGGGCTGTGGCTTGCATGAGAAGTCTTTTCTTAAGCCACTTGAAGTTGCCATCTTTAAATGTTCCAAAATGCTGTGCAGGAGGAATCAGGCAGAGGTGGAGTGATGATGTTCCACCCTAGGCAGAGATGACTACCCTCCGGAACATTCAACACACTTAAAACCCCCTGCAGATGAGAGAGACTATAGAGAAGACATTGGACTGGGGAGTACAACAGCAAAAGAATACCCAGCTGGAAAGAGCATCTACCTGATGCCAGTGCAAGGATGAACTATAGGATTTTGTTCATTGATACTCAAGGACTGTGATTATTTCTACAAGGCCAGTGGAATGGCCGCTTTATGCCCCCTGAGTAACAGTAGGGGAGAATGGACAAGCTCCAGCGTTCCCCTTGAAATTCTGTGGACTGGCCACTGACTCCTTTGTTTACACATAGGTGCCCTGCCAGATGTCCATAGCCATAGTGCCAAAAAGTAACCTTTGGAGACCAGGAGAAGGCCACCTCTGTAGCTCGGGCCCCTGGCTGGATAGGGTGGGAACATCGCTCAACCGGAATTCATAAAGATGACTATGGGACACAAAAGTCGACCCTGCGGTAGGCAAGTCCCGGGGTTGATGCAACCTCCCCAAGCTTCTCTTGCCCTGAGATTCTTCTCTCCTAGATCCCGATGGACTCTCAACAGTCCTGGGGGACACTATCTCCTCAAGACCAAAGACATAGGGCCAAAGTAATGAGCACCATTGCACTCTCTTCAGGGAATATCCCCAGGGAACCCCATCTTCCCAGGGCTTTAAGAACAAAAAGCTAGGAGGCTCCTAGTGCATACAGGAGGCCCAGGACAAGTGCTTCCCCTACCCCCCTGCGCCTGTATTCGGAGGAAGGCAGGCACATTCTCAGCTGCAAAAACAACAGGTGATGGCCAGAATGCAGAACAATGTCATACATTCACCCCAATACAGAGATCTGGGCCTAAATCCATTGTTTTTTTGCTCACCATGCCTTTCCAGTTTGAACCCAGCCATATGCAAATCAGTCTTGACCCTGTGCCCCATGGGAACTGTCCAGCCCGAACTGCCAAGCGAGGTCCTCCCTGGACTGGAAACAAGTATCCAAGGACCGGTTTCGGGCTTTCAGCTGCCCCCTAACTGTGCCCCATGTGGGCATGTCAGGAGGACAAAGTAAGCTCCTTCACAATGTTCCTGGAAGCTATGCACTGGTGTGGGGAGCCAGCAGGTGCTTTGGGGTCCTTGGGGCTACCCCTGCAGCCCTCAACCATTGAAAGCTGCAGTGCGAGGATACTTAAAAGGACTTAAAACAAGCCTTGAACAGAGTAGCAAAACTGGTACTTAAGCACACACACTGCGGGCAGGGCATTACTCATTCACCCCCACATGTGCCCAAGGAAGGGTGGCAGTGTGAGCAAAAGAACACTGGATTCAACCCAGATCTGTTGACTGGAGGTGAATGTTTTGATTTGTTCTGCATTCCGTCCATCATTTGTGTGTCTTTTGATTTCTCACCCTAAGTGCGCCGGTATGTCCAGATGTGGGGCCCGGGCTCACTGTGCCACTGGATTCAAGCCACCCTGGCTGATGAGGGATGAAACCCCAAAGCCAGTCCTAGGATGCTTGTTTTCGGTCTAAGGAGGACCTGACTTGGTAGTTCGGATTGGACTGTTCACATGAGGCACAGTGTCAAGACTGATTCCCAAATGGCTGGGTCTAAACTGGGGTGGCATGGTGAGCAACAGAACGATGGATTCAACCCAAATCTGTTGATTGGGGGAGAATGTTTTGATTTGTTCTGCATTCCGTCCATAATTTGTGTGTCTTTTGCAAGGAAGGGTAAGGGCAACACCGAGGAGTAAGAAAATCTTCTGATGAGTGGCCAGGATCACAGTAGCCCCCATCTGAGCCCCCTTACAATTGTGCCAGAGCATTAAATACCTGCCCCACGGAAAGATGTTCTGTGCTTAGGCATTGCTGGAGCCTGTGCTTTTACATATGGGCTCTGGATTGCAGGGATCTCTGTGTGTTGGTCCTTAAGCTGCAATGGCAACAGTTTAAAATACAAATAAGACTCTGGAATACATTTTATTCAGTATAATGCTTTATTGACATTAATTATTATTGACAATGCAAGGTTTTATGTTAAAAAAAAAGATAGTATTGAATTTTGGCCCTACCCCATTGATTTCAATGGTGTTGCAATGTTGGATTATAACACTTTTTTCCTTTTGCTAATGAGGTGATACCCTAATAAAGCCAGTAGCCCAGTCTTATTTATAATTATATCCCTTTATATTGTGATATTGTGTCTAATATAGGTGGGGGTTGTGATTATGGTATCAACGGTTGCAGGGAGTGTGGACTGTTCTGAGGAGGTCATCAAAGGTATCTCCATCTACCTGAGAGTATATATTTGTAATTAAAACATAGTATTCAGTAGTGTTGGTGTAGTAAAGTACTCTTCCTTTTTTAAGAGAAAGCACTGACTGTGCAATGATTTATAGTGTTTGTGTTGTGTATCAGCAAGATGGGGGTACTAGACCAGAATATCTCCCCTGAGTACACTTTGGACATCTCTGCTTTGCTACTCTGGGAAATCAAGTGTTACAATGAGGTACGTGTTTCCCAATAAAGAACGAGTTGCAAACTTAGTACATGTGAAGGGCTCCCATCCTTCGCAACTAATAGCCCAATTTCCTACAAGTGCATACCTAGGAGGTTGTAAATGCCCCCAAAGTAATCATCGGGTGGAAACGTATTCTATGTCAGGACCGGAGGCTCCGATTATGCTTCTCATTTTTTTACTGCAGAAATCGCAGCAGCCAATCAAATAAGAGCAAAAGAAATAAACACTACAATACCCATGAACACACACTGGGGGTCACATGACAACCATAGAGAAACCCCTATAAAAGGTCCATAAGAGAATACCATATCCTCTTTCTTTGCTGCTCCGCAGCCAGTTAAGTGCTTTGGCTTTTATTACTTACATTTGCTTCATGCTGGCTTTGTTCTGCAGCGCGTTGTCTTTTAAGTCATTTCTTGCTGTGTTAGTGCATTGACTCTGTTTCCCTGGACTACCGGTTAACACGCGTTCTCTCTCGTTTTTTCTTTTTTCGCGTTCTCTGCCACTATTTTCGCTATTGGATCATTAACACGTCCCCGGTCTGGGCGCTTCGTGCCCGTGCCTTGTTTGTGGAGTGGGAGCTCGGGGACTGGAGGATGCCGTACTTGCATCACGCAGTCCTCTTTCTATTGTGCACAGGCGGTCGTTACCGCGCATGTGCGGTGGCCATTTTGCTGAGTTTGCCAGTATCTTTGTATTTTGAGTGTACACGGGAGCAGCGCTTACACTCTTTGCCCACTTACCTGTCACAGCCCCATTTGGGTCCAAACTTGCAGAACTATCAGTTTGGGCTGGATAATAGTGCATAGGCATTGACTAGAGTGGTTCTTGGCAGACCCTCCCTCCACACTTGATTTATTTACTTTCCACATTGTTACTTTGTAACTGTGTTGTTGGCTTGCCGGGGTCACTACTCCCCTTATTGCTTTCTGGCAGTACTCTTGGCTACAGTGTTTACACTTCTTCCAGTGGGCAATATTGACACTTTGTTGTGTTATTATGGCTGAATATTATGATGAGGAAGAGTATTATGATGAAGGGCCCTCTGAGTCCATGTAACAAGAGTTGGTTGAAGCGCTTGATGTGGGAGTACAGCACTCTGTTAATAAAGCGCTGGTACGTGCTATTGAGCCCTTGAAATGTCACCTGTGTTCTTATGCTTTGCAGCAGGGCCGGCTGCCTGCTCCCTCTGGTGGTCTTCCTCTAGTGGTGCTAGGGTTGCAAATCCTCATAAATCAGATTCTGCTAGGTTAGCCAAGGCTTTGTCCAATGACCCTTCTTATGGTCATTCTTCCACGGAAATTCCTGCTATAAATTCTCCTCACGCTGAGGGTGGAGACACTTCCTCAAACACAGCATCAGATCAGGAAGGTTCTCCTCCTCCTGCTAACAAATCTCGTAAGGAGCATTATGTCAATGCTCCATCACATCGTAAACTCCTTACCTTTGACCTGACCGAAATTGTCCATCCTAATTCCTCTTCCTTGCTTCCCTCCGCGGAGGTCGCTGATTATGTAGAGACCCATGTTCGCCAACCATTTGACAAAGATGTGAAAATGCACCTTATCTCAAAAAGTATGCCCAAGACCCAAAAAAGGGGATTGATAGAGCATGGCATTCTTGCCAAGACAAGTTGTTGGACTTGTTGGCCCCTTACCAAAATTTTAGAGATAGGCTTTCGGGCTAAAGAGTCCGCCTCCTCCATTAACCCAGATGATTTGATTGGGTGGGCTCATAGAGCCATACGCCAATTGGGTAACACCAATTGTGCAATGTCATGTGATCTCAAGAGATCTATTCTCTTAAAATTGTACCTAAAGTTAGCTGAGTTGTTCTCATCTGAATCTGGGCCGTTAGCTCAGGGTTTGCTGTTTGGTAAGCCTTTTCTTAAAGAACTGACAAAATTTGTGGCCACTTTCAGTGGCCTTGATAAGGCTCAATCCTCCCTCAAACGGGCTTCTTGCCCGATTTTTGGCCAGCCCGGACAATATCGGGGACCATCGTTTGGCCGTGGATTTCAACAACGCGCCCAGCGTGGCTCTCAGCCCCATTGTTGTGGTTATCAGGACTCCGGATAAAACAACACCTCCTCCTTCTATCCCACCCAAAGAGCATGCAACAGGCTCAGGAAAGGCCATTATGGTGGAAATCAAGTAGGACAACAGGATTCCTTGCTTCAGGTGAGCTTGATCCCGTTTTCGGAAGTTTTGTTGGGGGCAGAATTCAATTTTTTCTTCCCAATTGGCAACAGATCTCAGACGATGTATGGTTTCTAGACACTGTGAAGGGTTACAAGATAGAGTTCTTCATTTCCCCATCAAACTCTACCTCCTTTAGCCCTGATTTTTTCCCTGCAAGATCAGGCTGTCATTTCCACAGAAATAGATTCTCTTCTACAAAAAGGGGTCATAATTCGGTCGACCCGTCATCCTCAGGGCTTCACCAGCAGCATCTTTCTGGTTCAGAAGAAAGGGAGTGGGCCCAGACTGGTTCCCAACCTCAAGGACTTCAATGGATGGGTTGTTTATCGACACTTGGAAGGCATCCAGATCTTCTTCAGGAGGGGGACTGGATGGTCTGTCTAGATCTGAAGGATGCATATCTGTCCATTCCCATTTACGGTTCTCATCGTCGGTTTCTGCAATTCCAATGGTAGGGGGTCTGGTACGAGTACAAGGTTCTCCCTTTTGGCTTCTCGTCAGCACCTTGGTGCTTCACGAAGCTTCTGAGGCTTGTCCTGGAATCTCTAAGAGCCTAATAATTTATCTAGACGACATTCTCATCATGGCTTGTTGCCCTCGTCTGTTAGTAACTCATTTGGAGTGGTCAATCGATCTTTTGCAGTCTCTCGGATTTCTAGTCAATCCGCAGAAGTCAGTTTCGATTCCGTCTCAATCTATAGAGTTCCTGGGTTTTATGATCAGTCCCTCAGTTGCCAGCTCCTCTTACCCAAACAGAAGATCCGGTCTATTGAGAGAGAATTGAGATTGATTTTGCACAAACAGATTGTATCATTGAGATCTGTAGCCCGGATAGTTGGCCTGTTAGCTTCCTCGATCCAAGCGATATTTCCGGGTCATCTTCACTACTGGGCACTTCAGCGGCTCAAAATCCGCCATCTCCGGAAAGGCCTCAAATAATCAGATCAGATTCTTCTTTCCGAGGAGGCGAGGTGGGAGATGTTTTGGTGGTTAGAACTCATAGAGTCTTGGAATGGCCAAGCCCTATTCCGTGTGTCTCCGGAAGTGGTGATAGAATCCGATGCCAGTCGTTGGGGTTGGGGAGCCCGTTGCGGTCAGATAACTACAGGGGGCCGGTGGCCTCAGGACGAATTGACACTTCACATCAATGTCCTGGAACTTCTGGCAGGGTCCTCTGCTATTTGGTGTCTTTTCCCCCGCAAGAAGAATTGTTGCATACTTTTCCACATTGACGATGTGTCGGTGGTTCCTTATGTGAACAAACTGGGTGGGACAAAGTCTAATATTCTAGCAGAAATCACCAAAGATTTCTGCCACTTTTGCCTTCAGAGGAAAATCACAGTGATCGCTGAGTATCTTCTGGGGTGCAACAATCTGATTGCCGATTGGAATTCTCGTCATCTCAGAGATTTCAGTGATTGGAGGCTTCATCCTCGTGTATTCAGGTCACTGATTCAGCTTTGGGGTCTGTGTCATATCGATCTCTTGCCACTCTCCTCAACCGGCAGATTCCAACGTTTTTCAGTTGGCGTCCGGATACGGAAGCTCTGGCCACAGACGCTTTTCTGCAGGACTGGCAGTCAAATTTGTGTTATGCCTTTCCACCGTTTGTCATGATTCTCAGGGTCCCAGCACGCACAAAACTTTATCAGTCAGAACTGATTCTGATCACTCCTCTTTGAAGGGCTCAGGCATAGTTCCCAGTACTTCTGGAGATGCTCTGTGCAGTGCTGCTTCTTCTTCCCCAGCGATGGAATCTGTTGCTGGACCCTCTCGAGACGTCACATCCCTTGATAGAATCGGGACAACTCCTTGTAGTTGCTTGGCGGGTTTCGGGGATCGCTGGACAATCCCAGGCCTTTCACGAGACGCTACCAGATTTATCAGTGAAGCTTGGTCTCCCAACACACACAAGCGTTATTCCACAGCCTGGAAACAATGGTGTAGTTGGTGCTCTCAACGGGAGGTGCATTCCTCTACAGCGGATGTCTCTTTTTTTTTTTAAAACAGATTTTATTGATTGCATGGGAATTATAACAAGCAATGCTCTGAACACCAGAGACAATCACTAGTAGCAAATTGTAAAGCATTAATACATGCAATTATTTGGTAATGGTCAATCAATTATATGCAAAAAATCCAGGATCAAACACCTACCCCTGCCCCCCCACCTCCCCACCCCCCCACGCGCACCGCTGCAACGTCCACCCGTGTGGTATTGAGGATATGAACCTCCTGCCAAGTGTGCCACAACATCCGCCCGGACCGTGAGCTGTCGGGCTGTCAGGGGAGCTGAAATGCATCTTCCTCTGGTGGCGGGTCCAGTTCCAGGCCTCGGTAGTCTGCCCACCGTTTCCAGATCTTATAGTGTTTTTGAGGACAGCCCCTGGCCACATATATCGGCTGCTCCAGACCCATGCAGAAGTCCATCCCATTCTGCCAAGCTATAAGTGAGGGGGCTCGGGCGCCTTCCAGGACTTCGCTATGTCCCGTTTAGCCAGGGTTAGTCCCAACAAGAGAAGATGCCGCTTATAGCGATTGCCCCCCACATCGGCCATCACGTGGAGGAGGGCCAGCTTAGGATTTCTCGGGAGTCCCCAGGCCAGGGCCTCATTCAAGCATCGGAACACCCCATCCCAGAACCTCTGTAGGACCCTACACTCCCAAACAGTGCGCAGCAGCATACCTACTTCTGACTCACATCTAAGACAATTTGGGGAGGCTATTAAACCCACCCTCCATAGGCGCTGCCTAGTGTAGTATGTACGATGGAGGTACCGGAACTGTATAAGTCGCAAGCGCATGGAAATGGCCGCTCCCCTGGGTCCCTCCAGCGCCTCAAC
This sequence comes from Lissotriton helveticus, assembly GCF_964261635.1. Classification (NCBI taxonomy): domain Eukaryota; kingdom Metazoa; phylum Chordata; class Amphibia; order Caudata; family Salamandridae; genus Lissotriton; species Lissotriton helveticus. The sequence continues at coordinate 641,690,513 of NC_136061.1, read as the reverse complement.
CCAATCTTCCTCATCAAGCTCCCCAACATCCTGTTCCCATGTCGTTTAAGCTGCGCTAGGTCTGTGGAGCTATGTCGCACTAAGGTTTGGTAAATATGGGATATCTTTCTGTCAGGCAATTCCCCCATAAAAAGCTGGGCTTCGATGGGACTAAACTCAGGTAATTCCTCCACCCCCTGGAGGTACGGAGTAAGCGCATGCCGGAATTGGAGGTATTGGTAGAACTGGGTACGAGGCATCTCAAATTCCTCCCGTAGAGTGTCGAAGGATTTAAGGACACACCCTGACATGACATCACCCAAAGAGGAGATGCCAATTGTGTCCCACTTCCTAAAGCCCACCAAGGCAGCGAGCTGGGGCAATCTACCATTCTGCCACAGTGGGGTCTCCAATATTAGGACATTCCACCATCCCACCCTACGCAGAGCCTGCCGCCATATCTGGAAGACCACCTGCGTAATAGACGGCAGGGACCTCCTAAGGGGTGCCGAGTATAGGAGCGTATGCAATGAGGCAGTACCCATCAGGGTTCGCTCCACCATATAGGCGGGATCTCTCCTATCTGCGCACCACCAATCATTCAAAACCAGAAGGTGGGACGCCTGGTAGTATGAAAGGACGTCCGAGGTGGCCAACCCACCCGTGAACGTGGAGCGAAAGCAAGTCCGTAGGGCCACCCGCACCGCTCCCCCCTCCCACAGAAAGCCACTCAACGCTGTGTTAAGATGCCGGAACCAAGCCTGCGGGATCAGCACCGGGTGATTTTGTAATTGATAGAGCAGGCGCGGAATCGCCACCATCTTAAAGATGGCGGACCGACCATGTATGGAAAGCGGCATTCTGGCCCAGACCTTGAGGTCTTCCCGCACACGGTCCCATACCGCGGTGATATTGCGCTCCCGGGCCACGGCGGCGTCCTCTGTGAGGTACACTCCCAGGTACTTTACTCCATCAGCGGTCACCTGTAGCTCATTGGCCCAGTCCCCCACATGTTGCGGACCCCCCAGGGTCCATAGGGTAGACTTACTAGGGTTCATATAGAGGCCCGACGTTTCACTAAAGATTTGTAGTATTCGCAAAATGCGAGGTCCGGAGCGCTCGATGTCCATGAGGAAAAACAGCACGTCATCCGCATACATAGCCACTCTATCAGCCACGTCGGACGACCACTGGAAGACCCTCAGCTGGGCGTCAATACGCACCCATGCCGCAAGGGGTTCCATCGCCAGTGCGAATAGATATGGGGAGAGGGGACAACCCTGCCTTGTCCCCCGGCGGATACCGAAAGAGCGGGAGACCCCTCCGCCTACTCGCACCGCGGCCGTGAGGTCTGTGTATAGGAGCCGCACATACGCTAAAAATCGGGGCCCTAGATTCAGACGCCCCAATAGGGCAAATAAATACGTCCAGCTCAGGGAGTCGAACGCCCTGTCAATGTCCGCCAGCAGCAGTGCAGCCCGTTCTCCTAACCCTCGCCAGGCCGAAGTCGCAACCTGGGCTCTCCTGATGTTGTGTCGAGTGGCGCGTTGCGGCATGAAGCCAGCTTGGTCGGGGTGTACAAGGTCAGTAATGTGGGGTTTGAGTCTATTGGCGAGGGCCTTCGCCAACACCTTGGCCTCGGTGTTAAGCAACGAAATCAGGCGGTAGGACTCATGCCTCTCCGGTGGCCGCCCCGGCTTCAGGAAAACAACGACCTCCGCATGCTTTCAATCCGGAGGCAGCTTACCACTCTCACGCGCCTCCTCAATGACCGGCCGGAAGTGCGGGGTCAGCTGCGTCGTAAACTGTTTAAAGAATTCGCTCGGGAACCCATTCGGGCCCGGCGCCTTACCCGAATTCAGTTCACCCAGTGCCGTGGTTAACTCTTCATCTGAGAATGGCCGATACAGCACCTCACGAACCTCATCCGAGATGGCCGTCGGAGGGAGGTCATCTATGAACCGCTGTACCACCTCCGATTCCAAGCACTCCCGGGGAGCATATAGGTTCTCATAGTACAAGGCAAAGCTACCAGCTATCACATTAGGATCCAAGAGCGGTTCCCCGCCCGGCGCAACTATCTTGGGCAACGGTTGGGCATGCATGATGCCCTGACATAGGCGATGTAGCATCTTGCACGATTTGTCGCCCCACTGATATATGCGGCTACGGGTAGCAAGCCAGGCTTGTCGGGCCTCGTCCAGTAACACTGAGGTGTATTGTTGTTGTGCTAGCACCAACTGGCGCCGCGCCTGTCCACCGTCCTCCCCCCTACCTCTGCGCTCCAGATCCTCCAATTCAGCCTCACGCCGCACAAGGTCCCTACGCTTTTCCCTCCGAGCCGCCGCGCGCCACGAGATATCGATTCCCCGTAGTGTGGGCTTCATAGCTTCCCACAGCACCGCCGGGGACTCCACCGTGCCCCCGTTCGCGGACAGGTAGTACGCTAGTTCACGAGTAATGTGAGCATGGTAAGGGCCCTGCATTAGTTGCCAAGGCGACATACGCCACCTGAACGGCTGCCTAGCGCGGCCCGTGTCTAGAACAACATATACCGGGGAGTGATCCGACAGTGCCCGTGGTAGTATCTCAGCTGACAAGATCTTATTGGCCATTACCCGCGGGACAAATATGTAGTCCAGCCTCGAAAACGATTCTCGGGCCGAGGAATAGTACGTGAATTCCCTGCGTGCCCCGTGTTTGTATCTCCAGGAGTCAACCCAGTCCAATCCTGTGGCCATGGCCCTCAACCTGGACGCCTGCTCTCCCCTCATCTCATCCCCATCCACGCCAGCAGTGCTCCGCCACCTGTCACATGAAACATCCATGACGTCGTTCCAGTCCCCCCCACCACAGACAGGGCAGGAGGCATATCGACCCAGAGAGACATCAACTTCTCCACCAGAGCCCATTGCAGGGGGGGCGGCGCATATACGCTTCCAATGATTACCACCTCACCCCCAATCTCCCCTTGTACAAACACATACCTGCCCTGTGCATCCACCCAAGTGCGCCTGAGACTAAAGGGAACCCTACGGTGTATAAGAATGGCCACTTCCCGTGATCCCCTCGTAAAGCCCGAGTGGAAGGCCTGTGTGAAACCATTACGCTGCAAGCAGAACACCTTGGTGCCTAGCAGGCGGGTTTCCTGCAACAACAGGATATCAGTGCCCCTCTTCTTAGCCTAGGCGAATACAGCTCCCCTCTTCACCTTGTCCAGCATCCCTCTCACATTCCAACTCAACAGGCGTGTCCCACATGGACCTAGCCGTGATCCTCCACTATCCGACAACATTTGTAGAAAGAACAATAAGCAGTGTCAGACCCGCAGTGGGCAAATGTGGCAGTTCCCAGCAGATGACGACAGCAGCAAATTGCGCGCAAACCCCCCCTTGAACCAAAACAGTCACAAACCCCCGCAACTTTTCTCCCCCGCCCCCCACCCCGCACCTCCCAAACATGGAAGCACCTGTCGTGGTCGGAGCGTGGTCTCGGCCCCAACCGGGAGCACGGGAGCACCTCCTCCAATGGATCCCCAAGTCACGGTCCATATAGAACTAGGCTGTCGTCCCTACTTACACCCTGAGCAAGTGTGGCCTCCAGCCAAGTCAGAAGCCACGGTCAATCAAGCAAAGTGTGAAGCCAATGTCGGTTCCTCCGACTTTCAGGACATATTCTCCTGAGCCTCCTGCGGGCCTTCGTCTAGACGTGTCTTAGATCTGGACCGCGAGTCACGACTCGAGCGGGATCTGCCACGGCGCTTTCGCTGCTTCTTGGAGCCCCTACCAGAAGGGCCCCCGGCTGAGGAGTCTGATTCTCCACCCCCCATAGTGTCGACGCGCACCTTGACAGTTTCATCCGTCCAGCGAAAGACGTCTTCTGGTGTGTCAAAGAAGAGAGTGCGGGACTGGAATACGACCCGCAACCTCGCTGGATAAAGCAGAGCATACGGCAATTTCAAGCCCCGGAGGCGAGCCTTGGCTGCAGTGAATGACTGTCTCTGTTGTTGGACCAGCTTTGTGTAATCCGGGAAGATAAGAATGGTGGAGTTTTCAAATGTCAGTTTGCTCTTTAGCCTCGCCTGTTTCAGAATGGCGTCCCTGTCGGCATAGTTCAGTAATTATGCTAACATCGGACGAGGGCGCTCACCCGGAGGGGGTTTCTGTGTCAGCGCCCGATGAGCCCTTTCCACCACAAAGCAGCGGGACAGAGTGTCGGCCGGCATCCAACCCTCCAGCCATTGCGTCAGAAAACGCTCCGCGCTGCCCTTCTCGCAGTCCTCCGGAAAGCCCAAAAGGCGAAGGTTGCTGCGTCTGGCACGGCCCTCCGCATCCTCAGCCCTCGAGACCAGGTCTTTCTGTGTTCTTTCAAGGGCAACGACCCTCTTTTTTTAAGGTGGTCACGTCGTCCTCAACAGCAGATATGCGCGTTTCGGCGCCTGTTATGCGTTCCACGGCATTGCGCAGGTCCTGCCGGAGGAGCATAACATCTGATCCCACTGCCCCAATTTTCGCATCCAGGACATCTCTGGACTGCATGATTGCAGCCATGAGCGCAGCATTGTCGGGCACTTGGACCTGCATTCCTTTAGCGCCAGCAGCTTCGGTAAATTTGTCTATTGGGCCCTGTTTGCCTTGCGTTTCCCCGCATCATGGTGCCCTCGGGGAGGGAGGCCCCCGTCTCCACCAATGTCCCCACCGACACCACCCGGCACAATCGCTCACCTCTAGCTGCCCGCCGGCTGGGGGATGGTGCTGAAGCTTGTCCTCTTAAAGTTAAAAATATTTAATTGACTATATGCTTATAGAGTACCAGTGTCATTGTCCTGATCTATGCCTGCCGGCTGTCTTTGAGCGCGGAGATACTCCTCCGGGAGTTTATTCCTAGCGCTATACAAACCCGCAAATAAATAAATAAATAAATGGTGCCGGCCCGCAAGCCCTTGTCGTCGCACCCCAGTAGTGTTGACCGGGGCCCGACCCGGCCCCCGATATACCGCAGAGCCTCACTGTGCCACTTGCGCCCACCTCCACCGGGCCTGCAGTAGCTCCTCACACTGCTGGACTCTGCTCCGCTCCCCGCGGGGCCGAGGCCTCAATGACCAGATGGGGTGGCGCCCCGAGTGATGAAGAGCCCGGGGCCCGGCCCGACCCCCGACGCACAGGGCTGCCCACCAACCACCCGGCACAGCGCCGACCTCTCCCCAAGCCAAGATGGCGGCCGCTCTCCCCGGCCGTTCCCGTTACCGGCGTCTTCCACAAATGCACCACGGCCCCGTCTCCTGCCGCGTCGCCAATCGGGGAGTACTGCCTCCGTGCCCCAGGATCTCCAAGGTGCCCTGCGGCCGGAGCCTCGCCAGATCTCAGCCCTCGGCGCGGCTCCCCCAGCCGGTCAGTCAGTGCGCGTCGGGATGGGGCTTCAGAAATCGAGGTCCCGGCGCAGTGGGCCGCGTCGGAGCTCCTGTCACGCGGTCTCCCACCGAATGTTCTCTCCGCCCCAGGGGCGGATTCCGCGCTCCCAAACTCGGTCCCCCTAGCACTCCGGGACCAGGACACACACGGCGTCGCAGGGAACTTCAACAGATGACCGGGGCCAGGATATCACGGTAGGATTGCTGAAGGCTGGTCGGAGCTTCGGCTCTACACGACCGCCATGTTCGCTGGCCAAGCCACGCCCCCTGAGCGGATGTCTCTTTGATTGTGAATTTTCTTGCGTCCATTGCTTCTTCCGGTCTTGCCTATAGAACGGTTAATAATTTTTGATCTGCCATTTCTGCAGGCCATGTGACGGTCAATGACAAACCGGTTTGTGAGCATCCTCTGGTCTGCAAGCTACTCAGGGGTATTAGTTTGGTAAAACCTCCTTGTCCTAAATATGGTAAATTATGGGATGTGTCTACTGTTTTACGATTCTTGGAGACTTGGCCCTCCAATAAATATCTGTCACGTAAACAACTTTCTGCAAAATTACCTATGTTGCTATGTCTTGTCTTGTAAGCGCATTTCTGATATCGGCACGCTGGACCTAGCAGGTCATAAGTTTTCACCAGAAGGTGTTACGTTTGCTTTCACCAGATGCACTAAGTGTAATACTACTTCTATTACTTATCCGATTTTTCCTAATAACCCTAAACTATGTGTGGTGCAATGTATAAAGGATTATGAGGTAAGTACTGCTGAATTTTGACAGGATATGAGGGGTCAGTTGTTGATTGCTCTGCAGAAACCTTTTCGCCCAGTGACCCTGGATACCCTATCAAGGTGGGTGCGATGGCTCATGGGTGAGGCAGGAATCGATATTGCAAAATTTGGTGTACATTCAGCTCGTGGAGCTATGGCTTCAAAGGCTTTTTCTACGGGGGTTAGTTTGCTAGACAGCATGAATGCAGCTGATTGGTCCTCTGACTCTACGTTTAAGACTTTTTATTATAAACCAATTGTGGATACTGCATCTGTTGTGGTGGCGCAGCTTTAAACAAGCATAATCGGAGCCTGCGGTCCTGACATAGAATTCAAAATTTGCGAACATATGAGACAAGAATTTTCAATTCTATTAAGGACACGTAGGCAAGGATTATCCCACCCAATTCTGTATTTTGTATGGTTATTTACTTTATCTGCCTTAATGGTTTATATATCTTATACCGTGCATATGCTCCTTTTGTTTTCCTCCCTTTTACTGTAATCTGTTCTATGAGGGAATGGTGTATTACGAATCTATCTTTCATTTCAGGATCTGATCCGAAATATAGCTCGTTGGTCTTCCTCCATGAAGTGTTTTCTGGATACCAGCAGGTTCCGGTTGTATTGCGATGCAAGCATCAATTCTTCTGGTTCCAGGCTGTTGGACTGCTGTTTTACCTTCACAGACTTCTTTTCTTTCTTTCCATGTCCTTCTAAAATGCTGGACTGTTTTTATCACTTTAACTGTTATGCTTACCAAAGAAAGAGGATATTGTATTCTCTTAAGGACCTTTTATAGGGGTTTCTCTATGATTGTCATGTGATATTGTGTGTGTTCATGGGTATTGTAGTGTTTATTTCTTTCTCTGTTATTTGATTGGCTGCTGAGATTTCTTCAGTACAGAAATGAGAAGCTTAATCCTCGCCTCCGAGTCCTTAATAGAATTAAAAATTCTTGTCACGTATATTCGCAAATTTTGAATTGTATTGCCCTTTAGCCGGGACTCTTTTTTTATGTTCAAAAATAAGTTTATTAGGAGAAAGAGTTGCGATAATATATAAAGTATAGGAATGTTGAAGGTAAGAAGATTACATACAATATATCAGTTGGACTAAATAAATATGAGGGATATAAAACAGTCTATCAAATATTTCATATACAAACAATACATCACATCATATGTTATATCAATATGAAACAAACAGAAGAGATAATTAGAACATTGGAATGTTGGGAACTCCATTGAAAACAATGGAGTGCTCTGGATTTATAATGGCTGGTATAAGCCTGGAGCTCCAACATTACAATGTTTCTTTGTTCACAGCTCTGGCTGTGAACAAAGGCTTCAGGGAACCTGAGGGGATTCCAATCCCCTCACGCTCCCAAAAGGCTTTGTTTTTTTTGTTAGAACATTCTGCCCTCTAGTGACAGAATGTTCTAATAGCCTTATAGCCCTTCGTAGATGGGCTATACCGCTATTAAAGTCCCTCTCCCTTGTTAAAGGCGATCGCCTTCGGCTCGGGGCCTTTAACGCTGGAGAGAGTCTTTAATAGCCGGTATCGCCCTCTACGGCGGGCTATAAGGCTATAGTAATACACGTTCTGCAGTGAATGATAATGCATGGAGAAATATAAATAGAATTATATAACAACATAACTGTATAATAACATAAAAGAAGTCATGGGGTTTAGTAACTTCTTTCTGCATAGGTGTGGGGAGAGCAGAACATTTGGCACTAGAATCACAGTATAATGTAACCGGCATCCATAGATCTAAACGTTTGGAAAGCAGATGTGTTGGGAATACAAATCTGGTGTCTAGCCTATGATTATAACTGACAGCGTACCACCATGCTTGATATGAGAATTTAGTGAAGTCCTTCCAATTCTTAGTTATTTGCTGGAAGGCCACTGCTAATAACAAGTCAATTACTTTTACATTGAGGTCACAATTATCCCAGATAGAAGATAAACTACCTAGAAAGATATGTGAAATAGAAAAGGGATGGTTGGCATGAAAAATCAAGTTAAATTGTGACCATACCTTTTCCACAAAAATCCGAACAAATTTACATGCAAAAAGCAAATGAAATAAGTCTGCATGTGGTAACGAGCAGGTCCAGCAATTGTGTTGGACATCAGAATGGGTAAGGGTAAGGGGAGATAATAGGAGCCTATTGTAAATGAAAAAGAGTGTTTGTGTTGTGTTTGCAGCTCTAGAAGATTTCCTAAGTTTAATCCATATTTTATCCCAAAAATCCACGGGCCAAGAGATATCAATTTTCTTTTCCCACAATTATTCTACCTTAGTTTTGTCCCTCGGAATATGTGAGCTGTGCAAAAATGTATATATAGTGGAAGCTCTGGATCCGTGAAGTAATAAAGAACGCAATTTATCTGCGTGAGTGGATTCAGAAGGATTGCTAATATGGGATGTTGTATGTTGGGAAATAGCAGATTTGATAGCTTGTGTTAAGAGAACATATTTGGGACAAAAAGTTGAGGGAAAGCCAAAAGTAATGCTAGCTTGTATGAAGGATAGAATCACATCTTGATTGTATAATTGGTTCACCCAAATCAACCCTCGTTGTCTCCAAGATTTCCACAATATAGGTTTATTATTTATTTAGATGTGTATGTTGTGCCAGATAGGAAAATTGAGAAAATATGTTAAAAGCGTTGCTGGAATAACTTTGGAAGTATGTTTGAGGATGGGAGTAGAAACAGACTGTGGTGTGCGTGTGAAGGATAAATATTCTTGGAATGAGAAGGAAGAAATGAAAGAACGTTCTGATGTAGTCCAAAGAGGACAAATTAGGGAAGGATCGGAAAGCCAACGTGATGACTGACTTAAAATGAAGGATTTATGATAGAGAGGAAAGTTAGGAAAATTCACTCCGCCTTCTGACTTTGAACAAATTAATTTGTGGATGGACATATGTGATTTTTGTTGCCCCATAAAAAAGGAAGGGAAAATAGAATTAAGTTTTTGAAAATGTTTGAGAGGAATTGACAATGGAATATTAGAAATTGTAAATAGGACTATGGGGGAGAGCATCAGTTTTATGGTATCTAGGCGGCCCCACCAAGATACGTATAAGGGATGCCACTTTGACGTTAAAGAAGATAATCTCTGTATGCAAGTTTCCATGCATCATGATACTGTTCCTGAAATGGAAGGAGTAAAGTGCAAGCCTAAGTATTTGATAAATTGGGGGCTCCAAGACAAACCTGAAAGAGTGAAATCCGGTTTAAAAGTAAATTTTGTCACGGGTAAAATTTCACATTTGTTCCAGTTTAATTTATATCCAGACACAGATGCAAAGGATTCAACTTCCTGCCCAAGAAGCGGGAAGAGAAACTTGAGGTTGTGAAAGAAACAAAAGAACGTCATAAGCATAAGCTGACATTTTAATACTGGCCTCCTTAAAAGTGAAGCCGTGAATGTCATTATTTTGATGAATCATAAGCAATGATATTAAAAAGAAATGGAGAGAAAGGACAACGCTGTCTGACTCCCCTACCAAGATTAAAATAAGGGGAGATATCACTGTTTGCTGTTACAGCTGCTCGCGGGTTGGAGTACAAAATAGAAATGAAAGCAATAATTTTTGGACCAAAACCAAACCATTTAAGTGTTTGAAAAAGGCCATTCGACTCTATCAAAAGCTTTCTCTGCATATAAAACTATGGCTGCTAGGGAATGAGAAACATGTGAAGCCTTGGAAAGAATATAAAAAAACAAACGAGTGTTATCCATAATAATTCTCCCTTTAACAAAACCAGATTGCTCGGACCCCAGCAAATCAGGCATCTGAGATTCCAGTCGTAATGCTAGAGCCTTTGAAAAAATGTTGTAATCTATATTGACTAAGGAGATAGGGGGGTAATTTTTACAATGTTGAGGATCCTTACCATCCTTCGGCATAAGACAAATAAGGGCAAGCTGGGACTCTTTTGACACTTTACATTACCCAAAACTGCATCAACCAAACAACCATGTACAATTGATCAAGGGAATTCCAGATCCATACATAATCAGAGTCAAGATTAAAGAAAGTATTATGGTGTCATATTAATGTCAGAATGTTCTGACACGAATAACACAAACTTCTTACGTCTGTGCCTATTATGCACATGTGGCTTATGTATGCTTAGCACATCTCTATGTGTAGAGACACTATGAATATTACACATGCATAACATGACTTTTTCCAGATTTGTCTATTTTCTATTCTATTAAAAGCGTTGTGAATCAGGCTCTGAAAGGCCAAGTGAGTGTCTTCAAGTCACTGATCCAATGTATTGTTTTGTGTTTTCTAATGTCTAAAGCACTTTCCGACCACTTGGTGAAGCACACATTCTTTGATCTGACAGCTCCCAGAATCACTGCTTTGGATTCCCTGTCAGTTAAGTGGGCTATCACAAGGCAAGCAGTTAAAATAAGGTTTTTTGTAAGAAGGTACACTAATACAAAATTAATGACAGACCCAAGTTAAATCCGAATGGTAGCGTTATGTTGAAAATCTCCGAATGGGCGCGTCACATTGATAATCGGATTGCATACATTTGAGAGGCGAAGGACAAAAAGGGTTTTGTGAATGCACTTGGCTTCACCTCGTTCTTTAATTCCCTGTGGGTGAGTGTAATCTCATTAGAGCACGCCTCTCCTTCTGTTTAAGGATATGATTTCCAGAAGCTCAGCTGTGGCTAGGATTATGGCTCTTCTTAGGTGGCCAAAGCGGGCCCTCCGCCAGACACGACTGGAGCGCGAAGACTTCCCACAGTGAGTATACACAGGCTGCTGCCTATGACGGACCCAAAACCAGAGTCCTAGTCACCAGTTACTGCACGGTAGCAGCTGGAACGATTCACGGAGGCTTTTCATTTCAGAGTCTTTCATTTGCTCGCATCCGGGGAAAAAATTAAGGTTGTTGCCTCTTGGAAATGCCCCGCTGGTCATAAGCTACACATGAGAATGTCAACTTTGAAAGACGTGCACCCATTTGCAGGTATTCGTATATATTTATGCATGATCACTACAAACATTCTCTGATAGTTAAAAGTGTAGAGAGATTATGCTGGATTTTGACAATTGTTGGCAGTTATGCTCTGCACCAGTGTACTACCACCTTATTGACTTGTTAATATTGATCTGTAAGAATATGAGCTGCAGGATACCCTCTACCATGATACCTTAAGTATGCATAGATAAGTGAACAGGTAATATTGTTAACTTAATATTAAGGCTTCCGGTTTTCCATTTGTATTGCTTTTTACAGATAAATACAGACAGAAAACAATGTGTTTCCTGTCTGTATTTATGTTTAAAAGCAGAAAAATACTGAAATCGGTGTATTTGGGAGAGACTCTCCATGCGGTCTTTCATGAATTCCAGGCAAAAGCTGATCAGATAGACAGCATGGCGAGTTAGACAACAGGCATAATGAAGCATGAGATTCCCTTAAATAAATGCATATGTTAACACATATTTGTATTATAGCACTATTATGTACCTGTGAGTGTAGTGTTTTGTTACATGTGGATGGTTAATTTGCTAAAATGTGACAGACATCCATGTATGAGTGCACATCCAAGAGTTAAATAGATGTGGAAATACCAATTTTTACAGCTCCATTTACTTTCAAAACACATAATAAATATGGATAAATGGCAGTAAGCTGGCTAAAAAACAAATATGGATAAATATAAATCGAAACATTAAAAAAAAATACCATTAAACCGGGAGCCCTACTTATTATTCTTAAATATTCATCACCTTGATTATAACTTAGAAGAGCCGGAATATATATATTAACTACTGGCGTTTGCCAAAAACTATTTATAGTTTGAACCTAGTTTCCATCGGAAAAGCATTTTTTGATGTGCTAATAACTTTGGCACCGTATGACGAATGTTCGCGAAATTCTCCCAAAAAAAGGTCTATCCAGGTCAGTTCCTATTCAAGACGTTTGGGGGTGATTCGTCAAGCAGGGGCAGAAAAAAAAGCTGTTCCAAAAAGTGTTTTCACCATGTTCATTTCATTCATTCATTTTTTTTTAAATGGTGTAAATCCGTTCAGTAGTAGTTGAGAAATACAAAAAATAAAAGTCAAAAAATCAATTTCCCATAGGAAACTTTAGCCAAGACTACAACCCGAACTGCTGAATGGAATTACACCAAATTTGGCAAAAAAGGTAGTGTTTAATTCAGAAAGCGACATTTTTTTAAATGGTGTAAATCAGTTCAGTAGTTGCTGAGAAAGTAAAAAAATAAAGGTTTCGATATCTGGGGCAGCGGTGGGTTCGCACACCCTCCCAACCATGAGCTACACTGTTTTGGCTGCCATGAACACAAGCTTCACTGTGATTGGCTGCCAACACTCCAAACCAAGAAGTGTTGGCAGCCATCTTATGACTCGGTAGAACCGAGTCACAAGAAAACAGTCAAAAAAATGTAAATAGAAGAAAAGGGGGCAGGGCAGAAACACCCTGACCACCTAGGCCTGCTCAGGGGGTCCCACAAGAACCCCCATGCCCAAAGATATTTATATATATATATATTTTAAACATCTGAATGCTCAATGGGTATGCGAATCTGGACAAAAAAAAAGAAATGAATCGGCCCTGGGGACCACTACCCCCCAGGGCCTGCTCCTGCAATGTACCGGGGAGCCCATCCCCGGGACATTGTTGTTATCTATGACAGGGTGGAAGCACGTCAGCTGCACTGTCATAGCACACCCAGGTTTGCTTCATTGAAGCGAGAGGAGGAAAACCTGCTCTCGCTTCAATGAAGCAAAGCAGGATTGCTTTTGGGCAAGGGGAGCTGCATGTCAGCAGCTCCTCTTGCCCAAAAACAATGCAGCTCCAGAAGGAGGCAGAGGGCCTGCTGGGACCATGGGGGAATTGGGGCTCTCCCCATGGTCCCCAACAGAGAGGGCCAGGCCTATGGAGATGTGGGCATGCCTCGGTGGATGGGGTCCCCAAGGTGAATGTCATTTGATAAAAGTGAATGTTTTTTTTTCCCAAAAAATTTGGAGTGGGGACCCTAGCTCCGCTTTCAGCGCCGCCTCCTAGTGTGAACATGAAGGGTGTGCGGCCCCTAGTGTGAACACGAAGGATGTGCGGCTCTCAGCACGCCCCCCTAGAGTGAGCATGAAGGTTGAGCAGCTCTCAGCGCGGCCCCCTAGTGTGAACACGATGAGTGCGTGGCTCTCTATTGTGAACGTGATGAGTGCGCGTCTCCTAGTGCGGCCCCCTAGTGTGAACGCGAAGGGTGCATGGGTCTCAGCATGGCCCCCTAGTGTGAACGTGAAGGGTGCGCGACTCCAAGCATAAATCTTTTTTTTTTAATTGTAAAGCTAGGTTATATGTTTGGTTATTGGATGGCTCAAAAAAGAGCCCTTGTTTTTATTGGGTGATTTTTTGTAGCTACATGTAAGTGCTGATGCAGAGCCTCAGGTGGTTGACAAAGACATCGGGGCATATTATCAAGGACCGGTGTTAAAATTATCGCCGTTTTATCGGCAGGAAACTGCCGATAAAATTGTGATAATGGGCTTGATAATACGCCCTTGTTAATTCCCATAGAAGCCCATGTTAACAATAACATCAGAACATGGGCTTCAATGGGAATTAACAAGGGCATAATATCAAGCCCATTATCGCCGTTTTATCGGCAGTTTCCTGTCAATAAAACGGTGATAATTTTAACACCGGTCCTTCATAATATGCCCCTCTGTTTCCCTTATCTGTGAAGTGTAAACCGTCACTCCTGTAGATGCCATCCATATCGAAACACAGATTGTTGTTGTATATGGAGTCCTATGGTCTCTGGGATAAGCAGAAACTCTATTGACATTTTTTCTAGCTTTCTCAATTTGTGGACATAATTTATTGGACCACTTCCATTTCTGTCTTTGGCATATGTTAGAGTATACAAAGACAGTTTGTGGAAAAGCAACAAGGTGTCCTTCCTTAGTATTTCCAGTCCTATCCAAATCAATGTGCCTAGGTCATTGACACCACAGTGGACAATCATGAGGTCAGGGGGTTGGAGATGTAAAAAGGTTTTAACCAAAGTCATCAATTGATGCCACTTTAATCCTCTTCATCCAATCCATTTAATGTTCACATTTGGTAAAGCTAGATCTTTGTCAATACCTCTGTGTTCAGCATACATTTTGCACCAGAAAACATAGCTGTGTCCCACAATCCACACTCTAAGCATCTTGAAGGGAAGTCTGGATGCACTGAAAAGATGTCTGGAGCTGAAGCAGGCAGTTGGTAGAATGAGAGGTATCTAAAATGGTGGATAAGATGCAGTTTTTGAAAAAGAAGAAGAATGATTGGATGTTTAAGAACCTTGTACAATGAAAAATAGGGTACACGTTTCTGTCTTTAAATAGCATTTTTCTTTTTGGTTAGTAAAAAATGTTTGAAAGGTACAGTAGATAGAATAAGCTCATATTTTGTAAAGACAACCACACCTGCTGTTTGTATTCGCAACATTGTGTGGTGAACTTTAAAATATGCTGAACTTGTGATCTCTGAGTTCAGTTGAGTGTTCCATGAACTGGTACTATGGAGACAGGTATTAAGCAGAATGGGCGTAGGGTAGAAAGTTACCTGTGGCATTAAAATGTGAATTTGTAACAAAATATTAAAGTAATATGTTATTGAAGTGAGTGCTATGTTTACCAGTGGTGTGTTAAAAAAAAAGTGGTAAAATTATTTGAAATATATTTTTCAACTCCCATATGGATTCGTGGTGCCATCGCATTCGGTGCACGGTAGAGTCACGTCTTCAAAAAATTCCAGAAGCAATTTGGGTTCTGTTAGAAGTCAGTTGGCAAGGGTTGATATGTGTAACCAATATAAATGCGTTTTAGACTTTGAAATAATCTGAGAAGCAATGTGATTTGTTATTTACATGTTTATGTCTGGAGAAAGAGAGGGAACCTTTGCCATTTCTGGTTTTGCTTTGCTGAGAGAAGTGCTATACATAATAATTGTGTGCATAAGAAAATCTTTTCTGAGTTACTTCATAATCTACAAATCAATTTGAAAGGTGAGTTATACATTTGTGAGGTGTATCATGTGTTGGCTTTGTTTTTAAAGGTAAAATATAAATCATGAACTTTGAAATTTGACATATATTATTAAATGTAGGAATGTTTACTACAGTTTGTTGTAATGTATTTAAATGTTGTTTGACATAGATTCTGTATAGTATTATGTCTATTTTGGAATATGGCATATAGATTACTTGTTTCACTGTCTGGATATGTACATTTGTAGTATACCGCATCATTTTAGGTGTTGTTTTCAAGTTGGAAGTGTATATGTTGAGTTAAGGTATTAGTAATTAGACTAGTTTTTATAAGTGTTTAGAGAGGTATAGTTGAAATATCCTACATCATTTTTAGTGTTTGATTTAAATTTGAAGTTTGTTCTGTGAATTTATGAGATCTACATAGTGTTAAGGTATAGACATATCCATGCATGTTTTCAGGAATATGGTGAGACTTATATCAGAGACATGTGAAGTGTTCCTGCTTTCTATTTGGCTAAGTATAACATTATACGTAGTTGTAAAATGGTGAAGCAGCAGCACAAAAGTGAGGTGTGAGATATGTTTGTAGACATAATATCACTCGGGCACTTTGTATGTTCTCCTGAAATCTCCCAGACATTACACTAGCACTCATGGACTCACTAGGCATTAAGTATGTACTTGTGTTATCCCCAGACATACTTCTGCAGTCATAGATTCATCAAAGCATTAGCTATACACTGGTTCAATCACTCAGGATCTATCCATGTACTGCTCTAATCACACTGTCAGGATCTATGCAGTCTTCCAGTCATTTAGGCAGTGCTGATGCACTTTCAAAATCATGTAGGCCCTACCTATGCAGTTATGTAATCACCCAGACACTACCGTTGCACTCCTGCAATCACCCTGTCAGGATCTATGCACTCCTCCGATCACTTAGGCAGTGCACATGCACTACCTTGAGACTTCTCCAATCACATGTACATTTGTAGTATACTGCATAATTTTAGGTGTTGCTTTAAAATTAGAAGTGTAGTTTGTCAAGTTTATAGGTGTGCAGGGAGTTGTGTGTGAAGTGTGTGTCTACTTGCAGATGTTGAATTAAGGTATTTCTGGTTAGACTAGTTTTTATAAGTCTCTACAGAGGTACAATTGAAATATGCCACAAAAATGTTGGTGTTTGGTTCTAATTTGAAGTTTGTTCTGCGAATGTTTTGAGGTGTACATAGTGTTGTAGTACAGAGATATCCATGCATGTTTTAGGAATATGGTGAGACTAATAGCAGAGAAATGTGAATGAATCCTGCTTTGTATTTGGCTAGGTGTAACATTAAAAGTAGTTGTAAAATAGTGAAGCAGTATCAGAAACTCATGCACTGCTACAATACCCTAAGCACTACTCTTACAATGCAGCCATTGTCCTGTCAGTATCCTTGCACTCTTCCAATTACCCATCCAGCACCATGTACTTATTCAATCACTCTGCCAAAACCCAAGCACTTATAAATTCACCATGCACTCTCTTTGCAGCACTGTAATCATCCAGTCACTGCTCACATACTCATGCAATGATACAGGCACTAACATATGCACTGCGACAAACCTCTGTGTACTATCCATGCAGACCTCTAACCGGCTACATACTACTGCTTCACTCCTCCAATTATCCAGGTAGTACCAGTGCAGTCCAGCAATCCCACTAGCAGTCCCAATGCACTCCTCCAATCACTCTTTCACACCATGTACTTTTCCAATCACCCTTTCACACCATGTATTTTTCCAATCATTCTGCCAATACCCAAGCACATCCAGTCAGTATCTATGTACTCATGCAATAACCCAGTCACTGACTCATGCACTATTACAATCTCCTGTGCACTATGAATGCAGACCTCTAACCATCTACACACTACTGATTCACTCTTCTAATTACCCAGGTAGTACCCATGCAGAACAGCAATCCCACTGTCACTCCCCATGCACTCCTCCAATTACCCATCCAGCTGCATGTAGTTTTTCAATCACTCTGTCAATACCCAAGCACTTACAAATTCACCATGCACTCTCTTTGCAGCACTGTAATCATCCAGTCACTACCTATGTACTCATGCAATGACCCATGCACTAACCTATGCAGTGCTACAATCCTCTGTGCACTATCCATGCAGGCCTCTAACCAGGTACACACTACTGATTCACTCCTCCAATTACCCAGGTAGTACTTATGCACTCCAGCAATCCCCGTCACTCCCCATCACTCCCCATGCACTCTTCCAATCACCCGTCCAGCACCATGTAGTTTTCCAATCACTCTGCCAATGCCCAAGCACTTATAAATTCATCATGCACTCTCTTTGCACTACTGTGATCATCCAGTCAGTGTCTATGTACTCATGAAATAACCCAGTCAGTAACACATGCACTATTACAATCCGATGTGCACTACCCATACAGTCCTCTAACCACCTACTCACTACTGATTAACTCCTCCAATTACCCAGGTAGTACCCATGCACTCCAGCAATCCCCATGTCACTTCCCATGCACTCCTCCAATCACCTATCTAGCACCATGTACTTATCCAATCACTCCACCAATATTCAAGCACTTATAAATTGACCACACACTCTCTTTGCAGTACTCTAATCATTCAGTCACTATATATGTACTCATGCAATAACCCAAGCACTTACACATGCACTGCTACAATCAACTGCGTACTACACATGCAGTCCTCTAACCACCTAGATACTGCTCATGCACTCCTCCAATTACCCAGGTGGTACCCATGCACTCCATAATCCCCCTGTCAGTCCCTGTGCACTCCTCCAATCACCCAGCTAGTACCATGTAATTATCCAATCACTCCGCCAATACCCAAGCAATTATGAATTCACTATGCACTCTCTTTGTAGTACTCTAATCATCCAGTCAGTACCTATGTACTCATGCAAAGACTCAGGCAGTAACTCATGCACTACTACAACCCTTCCAGTCCAGCCATGGCCCTGTCACTATCTATGCACTCCCCCTATCACCCATCCAGCACCATGTACTGATCAAATCACTCCACCAAAACTGCACTCTCTTCGCAGTAGTCTAATCATCCATGTACTCATGCAATGACCAAGGCACTAACTCATGCACTGCTACAATCCTCCATGCACTACCCATGCAGATGTCTAACCACCTCCTACACACTACTGATTCACTCCTCAATTTTCCCAAGTACTACCCTTGCAGTAAAAAAACCCTGTCACTTCCCATGCACTTCTCCAATCAACCATCGAGCACCATGTACTTATCCAATCACTGTGCCAATACCAAAGCACTTATACATTCTCCATGCACTCTCTTTGCAGTACTGTAATCATCCAGTCACTACCCATGAACTCACTACTTATTCACACCTTCAATTACTCAGGTAGTATGCGTGCACTCCAGCAATCCGCCTGTCAGTACCTATGCTCTTTTCCAATCACCCATCCAGCACCATGTATTTACCCAATCACTCCGCAAAAACACAAGCACTTATAAAATCACCATGTACTCTTCTTGCGGCACTGTAATCATACAGTTAGTACCCATGTACTCATGAAATTACCTAGGCACTAACTCATGCACAGGTACAATCCTCCAAGCACGACCCATACAGACATCTAACCACTTACATACTACTGATTCACTCCTCCAATTACCTAAGTACTACCCATGCATTCCAGGAATCCCCCTTTCACTTCCCTTTTTTTTATTTGTATTTGTCAACACAAAAGAGAAAAGAGAATACACAATAAAAATAAACTGATTCATCATAATCATGACATCATGACATAGACATCCCTAAGAAGTAATTACAATATAAAATTAAATTATTTACTTGTGAAAAAAGTGGAAAAATTAGAGAACGTAGTACATTTCATATCTCATTAATTAGAACAATGATTCCAAAATTATATTAAATTTACCTTTAGAACAGACTCCCTTTGATTTTGCTAACGCATTTTCCATACCATATATTTGCCTAACTAATATCCACCAGTTCATTACCGTAGAAGATTTTGGTGAGATCCAAACCCGGGTATTGTCAATCTTGCTGAGATCAGTAAGATAGTTTATAGGTCTTCAGTATCAGATCCCGAGTTCGTTCTTCCCATCATTATTTCCATGATCGTTGAGGGTGCTTCAATCCTCAACTTTTGAGATAGAATTTGGGTCACTTTCTGCCAAAATATAGAAAGTTCTGGACATGTGACAAACATATGTTTTATGTCCGTCGCAAAAAGACCGCATTTTGGTCGATCACTAACCTGATTGTTAGGTGACCATTTTGCTATCCGATCCGGTGTATAATATAATAAATATACATGTACAAAACTGTTGAATTTGCAAATTGGAAGAGTGTACTACTTTACCTATTGTGCTAAGAGCGTGTGATATATTGTTAGCCGAGACCGGTGTACCCATAACTCCAAGCCAGCGATCAGCTATTCTTAGAAAAGCATCCAATGTGTGAATGCAAAGGCTTTTATATGCTCTACTGATCAAAGATTTTTCATTTGTAGCGTGTAATAATTCCATATGTCGGAATCAGATATGTTTATCAAATTTAAGTACTTGATAAAATAATCACAAATTTGTAAATATTTGAACGGCATATTATCTGGTATTTTATAAAATATCTGCATTTTCCCAAAAGTAATAAAGCCACTATGATCGTAGAGGTCACCTAAGCACACTACCCCATGGCTAATCCAGCGTTTACCTAGAAGATCTTAAAATATCCCTGTAAGGCCTAGGTTATACCGGAGGGGAAATTTATCATGTAAAAGTGACACGTTGTACTTAAGTGAGATAGCGCGCCATATATATATATATATACTATCTCGAGCAGTCTTACATTTGACCCTTTTGTAGTAGTTTGGATCATTAGTTCTAAACAAAAACAGATTACTCTCTTCCCCCAACATAAATGTATGAAAGTGAGTACTCCTCTCAGGATTAATGAGACTGCGAAGGCGGTCAAAAAAAGCTGAACAAAAATTAATTTTAAAATCAGGCAAATCAAGAAGGCCTTGATTCAAGGGTAGTTTTAACAAATCCAGAGCTTTTCGCGCTTTCTTGTAGCCCCATATGAAGCTACTAAGAATCCCCTCTTGCCGCTTAAAGAAGGAAGTAGTCACCCTCAATGGGATAGACCTGAACAAATAGAGAAATTTGGGCAAGATATTCATTTTAATATTTATACGCCCAATAATACCTGTAGGTAGTTTGTGCCAATTCTTGAGTGACTTGGCTGTCTCTTTCAGCAGTGTTTCATAATTTAAAGGAACTATACTATTGATCTGTGCAGCCATCTTGACTCCCAAATATGTAGCAGCCGAGCAGACACCCTGCATTGGGATTGTAGATGTATAATTTAGAAGGACTTGGGTTTTATTGATGTTTAGTTTATACCCAGAGATCACCCCAAACTCCCATGCTTCTTTTGCTATCGCTTGAAATGCGGCCCCCGGATCCGTTGAGAACACTGCGATGTCATCGGCATATGTGATAACTTTAAGAACTTTTTCCCCTAAAATAAGGGGGCAGATTAGCTGCTGGTTTTGCAGAGCCGAAACAAAAGGCTCTATATAGAGGGCAAATTCCTGATTCTTCGGGCACCTTGAAGGGTGCCCGAAGCATCAGGAAGATGGTGGACTGCAGTCCAGCATACATTATTTTGGTGCTACGTTTGTCATATAAGGCTATTATCCAAGTCCTGAATTGCCTTTCGATACCAAAGGCTGTTAATATGGCCCACAGAAAGTCCGACCCCACTCAGTCAAACGCTTTTTAGTGGCTAGCAGAATCATACCGTGAGCGGTTGATCGCACATTTGCCACATCGAAGGCAGTGACAGCCATATTTACAGTTGCAGTAGTGTCCCTCCTTTCGATAAAGCAATGTTGATGGGGCGACACCAAGCTAGGTAATACAGGAGACCTTTTTTTGCGTCAGCATAAATGAGTGATATCGGTCGATACGACCCACACTCATCTGCCGGTTTGTTTTTTTAAAGAAAAAAGACAATTTGTGTCACGTTCCATGAATCAGGGGCTCTACCCTCTACTCCAATAGAGCTTATGACCTGACCGAATGGTAACAGCAGATCGTATAAAACTCTAGAGGAACGGTGTCATCTCCTGATGCTTTGCCTGTTGGTAAAGAGCTAATTGCCAGTTTTATTTCTACTGTTGTAATATCTCTTGCTAGACAGTTAGATGTTACATCCTCCATACTTATTAGAGACCTATTTTGTATATATTTTAATATATCCTCTCGTTTTTGCTGAGTCTCTGGAGTATATAGCTCTTGGTAATAAGCCGCAAATTGTTCCATTATCTGATGTGGGCGCTCATATAGTTTATTATTAGACCCCTTGATCATCTTTATAATTGTCTTAGCCCTGTCAGCTGCAACCTTGAATGATAGAATCTTGTTTATTTTTTCACCACACTCATATTGAGAGAGTTGATACTTGTTAAGTTTCATTATACTTCTCTCCCTAAATGTCCTTTTCATTTCTGATCTAAGATCGACTACGGTGTGGCCCAGTACTTCTATATTTTGAAGGCCTCTAGTCACTGCCTCTATATGTTGCTTTTCTGTTATATACGTATTGCTGCAACATTTGCTTCAATTGCCTTTTTCCTCTCCTTATTTTGACTCCAGATGTATTGTTGGGTAAATCCCCTGATAGTTGCCACCTACACACAACACTGATTCACTCCTCTAATTACCCAGGTAGTACTCATGCAGTCCATCAAACCCCCGTCACTTCCCATGCACTCCTCCAATCACCCGTTGAGCACCATATACTTATCCAATCACTCCGCCAATACCTAAGCACTTATAAAATCACCATGCACTCTCTTTGCAGTAGTCCAATCATCCAGTCAGTACCCATGTACTCATGCAATGACCCAGGCACTAACGCATGCCCTGCTACAATCCTCCATGCACTACCTATGCAGATGTCTAACCACAAACACAATACTGATTCACTCTTCCAATTACCCAAGTACTATCCTTGCAGTCAAAAAATCCCCGTCACTTCACATGAACTCCTCCAATCACCCATTGAACACCATGTAGTTTTCCAATCACTCTGCCAATACCGAAGCATTTATAAATTCTCCATTCACTCTCTTTGCAGTACTGTAATTATCCAGTCACTACCTATGTACTCACTACTTATTCACACCCAATTACTCTGCCAAAACACAAGCACATATAAAATCACCATATACTCTCCTTGCAGCACTGTAATCATGCAGTTAGTACCCATGTACTCATGCAATAACGTAGCCACTAATTCATGCAGAGGTACAATCCTCCAAGCACTACCCATACAGACATCTAATCACTTACATTCTACTGATTCACTCCTCCAAAAATCTACCCACGCAGTCCAGGAATCCCCCTGTCACTTCCCATGCAGTCCTCAAATCACCCATCTAGCACTATGTACTTATCCAATCATTGCGCCAATACTCAAGCACTTACACATTTGCTATGCACTTTCCCCCTGTCACTCCCGCGCACTTCTCCAATCACCCAGCTAGTACCATTTAGTTATCCAATCACTCTGCCAATACCCACTCACTTATGAATTCACCATACATTCGCTTTGCAGTAATCTAATCATCCAATCAGTGCCTATGTACTCATGCAATGACCCAGACACTAACACATGCAGTGCTACAAACACATGTGTACTACCCATGCAGTCCTCTAACCACCTACACACTGCTCATTCACACGTTCATATTCCAAGGTATTAACCATGCACTCCAGCAATCACACTGTCATTCTCCATGCACTCGTCCAAACACCCAGCCACAACCATGTACTAATCCAATCACTCTGCCAATACCCACACACTTATAAATTCACTATACACTCTCTTTGCAGTACTCTAATTATCCAGTCACTACCCATGTACTCATGCAATGACACAGGCAGTAACACTTCAGAGCTACAATCACGTGTGCACTATCAATGCAGTCTTGAAACCACATAGACACTGCTCATTCACACTTTTTTGTTTCAATCACTCAACCATCACTTATAAAGCAATGTAATCACCCACATATTATCCATCCACTCATGCAATAACTCATGGATTACAGATACACTTGTACAATCATGTCGGTAGAACTCATGCACTCATACAATTACCATTTGCTACCCATGCCCTCTTTGAATCAATCATGCTCAACATATATACTCCTGCAATCATGCAGACATCAGCATGCAGCTTTTTCTCTTTTTAAACCAGATAATGTAGTTCTGAAAATAACTCTTTTTTTCTGTTTACATTTTGTTGTGTTTTGTAAAACTATTTTGTTAATTTTTCGGGTGTTTTTGGAAAACCCCAAAAAGCAACAGGCTAAAGTCTTAACTTTTGGAATTCTAAAATCATTCCAAAAAAAAACAAAAAAATTTGCAGCGATGGTTCCTTGCTGCAGAACAAACAGCATCCACAGATTGTTCACCACAACATAGGATGGCGTTGCATTTTATGCATAGCTGTTTTAAGTTTCCAAACTCTGAGCGTTTGTCCGCCCCTCGAGATGATGTACTTGATGCTCCTGAAGTGCTGGGACCAGATCCCTGGTCACCATGTTGCATATTTTTTTGTGCACGTCGCATCTGCTCCTGGGAAAAATGTCTGGGGTGGATTGTCTGGAGGTGCTTGTACATACTCGACATGCCACAAGAGTATTTTTTGTCACTACCTCTAGACAAAATTTGTGGACAGAGAGTACAACTGACTTTCCTTGTGTTGACTCTCTTTTCACCATCTGGGATGGTGAAAAATTTCCAGACGATGGATTGTGGTCTCTTTTTGGGAGGTGGTTCTTCTATCTCTTCTTTATCAGAAGTTTGTTCTTGTTGAGGATTGAAAGAAGCCATTTCCAACTTTTTCCAAAAAACACCCCAAAAATGTACAGTTTAGCTGTAAAAACACAACAGGTGTCTCTCCTGTGAAGCTGCAGACAGAATGACTAAAATGGGTGGGATCCTTCAACTATTAGAATAGAAAACCTTATGAACCAATCAAATGCTCTCTTTTAAAGTCAGAATGGAGTCGCGCACCGGGCGCGCAACCAGCGCACCCGACACGAATTTGCGAAAATATATTTAACAATAATATAAGTTTAGTACAACTACAACTATATTAGTTTTTATAAATATTGTTGATAATCTCTTGCTCTCATGTATACATTAAAGTTATATACATATAGTTTGAAATCATTAAAACATTTGCAGGTGCGATCCCAAATATATATGATGTTACGCGGGGCCAAGCACCACGCCACCGCTGCACACAAAATGCGCACACAACGCGATCCCATACGCATATGACATTACGTGGGGCCAGGTCCCACAAACCTATCACACACCAAATGAACATCCTTCACAACTTTAGCAATATGGCGGCATGAATCAGGGCACCCACCGAGATGTGTACACAATGGGTGCGCAACTTCACTATTTCCTCAAAAAAAATATATATCTATTTTAGAACACACAACATTTTGAAAAATAAATAAATATTTAAACAACATTACAATTCCAAAATATCACTAAAAAAAACAAAATTAATTTTCAGAAAAAAGAAAGGTTTTATAAATACTTACAAAGTAGCAATTAAAAAACCTATGAAATTCACTGAAAGAACCATAGGTTTCAGGGACGTTATAGTTAGAAATTTTCATTTAAAAAACCTTTGAAATTCACTGAAAAAAACATAGGTTTCAGGCATGTTATAGTTAGAAATTAGCATTTGAAGAACCTTAGAAATTCACTGAAAAAAACATTGGTTTCAGGGACGTTATAGTTAGTTGGACATTTCTCTCGTAAAAAACTATAAAAATTCCCCCCTAATAGTTAGTTCAGCTAACTATAACATCATCCACGTGAAAATCTGATCCACCTCCTCACACTCTAATATAACTTTTGATACACCCACTGTAAAATACAGACTACCATTTTCGAAACCATTGACACACTAATACCAGTTACTACATATGCTCTCACTGATTCCTAGGTCTACACACATATCCAGTCATTCACCCTTACAATCACTCATACATGCAGTCACTCATCAATATAACACTATCACATTTACTCATACACCTAAACAGACACTCACATACCACCACTCATCCAGAGTTACTCACACACATAGTCAGTCATGCAAAGAATCAATCACACTCCCATTTACTCACCTATACAGTTATACATACACCACCTCACTTATTCATACATATACTAACACATACTTACTCTCTTATACAATAACTGATACAAGCACACACTCATCCATACAGCCACTCTCACGATCACTCTCTCTCACATACAGTCATTTATATACTCCACCACTCACATATACAGCCTTTTACATATATAGTTACTCACACCTGTACCACTGAGACATCCATTCACTCACCAACACACCCATACACACACTCACCCACCCACCCATACATTCCAACACAGATGCACTCTTGAACCCATACACCCAGTGAATCACCCACTCATACATCCATGCAGGGAGTCACACATCCCCTCCCACCCACACAGACACTCAGTCACCCATACAGATACTCAGACAACAAATCATTAACCCATATAGACACTCATATAGCTACTCACCAACCCATGCAGCCGCTGAGAAAAAAGGGGAGTCCCAAAACGTGTTTTCCCCATGCAATTTCCCCTAGGACCTTTAGCCATGGCTACAGCCCGAACGGCTGAACGGAATTAAACCAAATTTGGCAAAGAGGTAGTCCTCAGGACAGACTTGTGCCTGTAGCTTAAGTGGTGTTAATCTGTTCAGTAGTTCCTGAGAAGATTACGGTTAAATTCATTTATATATCTATGGGCGTGGGGGATCCGTGGAGTGTGCGAGGATTGTCTTCATACCATAAGCGCACCGTTCCGATCACGCGCTCAATGCTAATTGGCTGTCAAGCGGTTGTAAACATTCAAAACCAGGAACTGTTGGCAGCCATTTTGTGCCTCGGTAGAATCGAGGCTGAGTAAGTCAGTGGATTATGTGTGGAAAGCATAGAAAGGGGGCAGGGTAGAAACATTTTTAACCTCTAGACCTGCTTAGTGGGTCTCAGAAGGACCCCCAGGGCCCACATTTTTTTTTTAAACCGGCAGGTGCGTGTAGGGTGCGTGGACTGTGCCGTAAAATAAATAAAATAAAGCTGAGTTTTAAAAGAAAATCATGGCTGGGGAGGGGGGCTGTAAGGTCTCTAAAGCGTCGCAGACCACCACTCCCCGGGGCTTTATGTATTGTGGGAGGGCCGGCTTTTGCAATGTCCCTGGGTGCCCATCACACTCTCTCATAGCAAGGAAATCTGTTCTCTCTTCCACAATCTAAATCAGATTACTTTTCCACATGGGGAGCTGCATGTTAGTAGCTCCTGATGTGGAAAAGTAATGCCGGCTCCCAAACGCGTAGAAGTTGTGCAGCAAAGGTACTGGAGTTGCTCATCCTACAGATTATGAGTCGTGCATCCAGGGCATGCACACAAGGGGGCCACACTGAGCGCTCTGCTGGATGCGCAACTTTTACTTTTTTTGTTAAAAAATAGCCTCTATCTGTACTTTCTAATATTCCCGGGGATCGTATCCCCAGGTCCTATAAAAAATGTTGGAGACCGTGAGGGGAGCCAGTATGCCCCCACAGTCCTGCCAGCTTCACAAGTTGTTTCAGGAGCCGGCATTGCTTTTACGCAAGTGGAGATGCTAACTTGCATGTGGAAATGCAATCTGCTTTGGATTTTGAAAGTGAGTACAGATTTCACTGCTCTGTCTTTCAAAATGCAAACTAAGTTTGTTATGTGAGGGCGGGAGCCAAGAGATTCCTGCCCTCTCATAGCAAACAGCAGTGTCCCAGGGGTAGGCACTCCAGGACACTGCAGGAAACGGCCCTGCTCGTGGCAGTCCTCAGGGCCCTCGAGGGCACCAGGCGGAGGGCCACGCAGCCTGCCTCCCACAATACACAAATCCCCGGGGGTGGTGGTTCCCGGGGCTTAAGGGGCGTCGTTGAGGCCCACACACTTCTAATTTTGTGGGGGGGGTCCTTGGACGCGAAAGTGTGCAAGGGGGTTGTAAATCTGGTACACAGTGTTTTGTTTTACTTTGCTTTCCTTATGTAGAGGATCCAGGGTAAATATAACGGTTTTTGTAAAGCCAGTACCTTTCAATCCTACCCCCAAACGGCTTTCTGCCTGTTACCATAGTAACAGTTCATGGAACACTTACGTGAGCACAGAGGTTAGAAGTTCACCACACTATGTTGCTAATGGAAAAAAGTTATTGTGCTGGAGTTTTAAAACTTTTCCATAGGCACCGTTAGTCGTAGCTATATACTCTGGTTAAGATCTGGTAAAGAGTTAGCCTCAGAATTATACTTCAAAATAATACTTCAAAATATAAATATCATTTCTATTGGGTACTGCTACCACCCCCCCAAAAAAAGTATATATAAGTATATATATTTTTTTTATTAACTTTTATTAAAACAACAATAAATAACTGGAAACATAGCTTAAAGATAACAATACAATAAATAACTAGAAACAAAACAATGTAATAAACAAAATGTGATGAGGAGTCCGATACAAGTACGGTAGGTAATCTGCAAAACAAAAAAGAAAATGAGTGTTTAAATTGGATCGATGTGACTAAATGAGTTCAAATATTAAAAGTCAAGGTAACACTGGACGATATTTGCTTATTTTTACGTGTGTAGTGTGCCTGATACATTTCACTTGTCTTGTAGGCCAGATTTACATTACAGATCAACAGGTCTTTAAAATGATTCTGAGATGAGACAGAATTAGGTGAGAGATCAAGTCATTATGCAGGACAATATTCTTTAGGGCT
The DNA here is from genome assembly GCF_964261635.1 of Lissotriton helveticus. NCBI lineage: Eukaryota > Metazoa > Chordata > Amphibia > Caudata > Salamandridae > Lissotriton > Lissotriton helveticus. The sequence continues at coordinate 641,662,341 of NC_136061.1, read as the reverse complement.
GATTTACAAGACTCTTGCACCATTTATGTGTTACTTTTCTCATGGTCAAAGTGATGCAAAAGTGGGGCAAGGGGCTTGTAAATAAGGTCTTTTCATTCTAATGCATTTAATCGGAGGGATTGTATATGTGGGCCGCTCTGCTTACCTTGTGTAAACACTGTGACCAACAGAGTTCACTACTTGAACTCAGGTTTGGTTCAACACATCAGAGTGGACAGCAGTGTCCATAATTTTAAAAGAGAAAGAGAAACGATGTGAGAGAAAGGGAAAGAGAGAAAGAGAGAAAAAAACCACATTAAAAGTGTGAGAGAGAGAACGTTATAGATGGAGCAGTTAATATTGGAGAAAATACTCGTAGCTCACCTTTTGCCTCCGTTGTGTGTCCAAGGATGTGCTGCTTCATAGTGCACCCTCCAGTTTAGTGATCGGAAAGATAGTATATAGAGTTAGTAATAGCATAGTACATACAAATGCACACGTATATTTTGTACACTCAGGATACTATATTACAACAAGTTCCACTGTAAGGAGGTGTCTGTGCGCTGTTTTTTTCCAAAGTACTATATCCCATGCATTCCAACTGCATAGTGGTGAGATCTGAATATTGGGTATCTAGACTGTTGCACCCCATTGACTCGCAGAGTCCGGAGGTGAGTGTTTTTCTTGGGAAGTCAGAGGCAGATTTATAAGCTCCTTGTGCCACCTTTCCCATGTTAAAAGTGACACAAAAGTGGCGCAAGGGGCTAGTACATCTGCCCTTCAAACTGTTGTAACCTATCTATTCTCACTGGCGGAGGTAATTGTACATTCCTACGCAGTGAAGCTGCTGCACACTACCCACTTTCTCCTTCTACTGATGACTTGTCGTTGTTTCGGAAACAAGCTTGTTTGCTCTCCTTGTGCCATTGGCCTGATTCAAAGAGGGTGCACTACGTGTCGAAGCAGCTTTCTCAGAAGTTGTTACCATGGCCACACATCATCGCAGAATCCTCAAACGTTGAGTTTTAGAGGTGATGAGGGAACGCCAATTTGTGAAACACAACCTGTAAGATAAAAAGGAAGTTAACATTGTGTGTAATTTTTTTATCAAAGGAGAGAGGAAGTGAGAGAGTGACTGCAAAGAATATTCGCAGCTCACCTTTCTGTCACCAGTGTGTTTTTCGCCACGTGCCGGGACAAAATGCACCCTGAAGCTCTATATCTAAAAGATAGTAAAAGAAAGATGTTATGATTGGTAATTGTTACTATCTTAATGTGGAGTTGAATAACATCGCCCTTTCACACATGTTTCCTCTCACATTTAAAAGAACTATTTGTATAGTTTATATTCCGGACGTTTGACCGATTATAAAAACGTTCCTGCTATTGGAAAAAATATATATACATGTAATTTGATACACTATATAGGACTGCGTTCGTCTAAATCGCTGCGTCACTTTTTTGTATCCAGTCTGCTACAGCCATTCAACTCCCTCTGATGCGCACCCAGGCCTCACTGCTCACCTTTTCGTGGACAGGACACCTTCTACATCATGTAGTCCCGATCTGCCACTAAGAAGTGTCACATATAGTGCTGAGTCTTGATATCTCTATGGCTAACGACATACTCGTGCTCCCATCATCATCCTCATCGCAGGTTCGTCACCCGCTCAGTCCTTCCGGTACCACTAACTCAGTGACCAAAGAGGCCACGCACGTAGTGGCTGGCACCCTGGTCGGTGGTTCGGGCCTACATGAGGCGTCCGAACCACCAGGACGGGCCATCACAGCGCTTGTGATGGGAGCAACTCTAAAATGGCGTACAGCACATGCGCTCCGTCTTTTTTATAGATACGGTCAAGTGTGTAGTGACGCATGCATTGGATGGGTGTGATAGGGGTGTATAGCAGCCATGAGGGAGTGTGTGTGCTGTTCTGACAACTAGACCTGGAACTAAGAAATCACTACAATGGAAATCTGGGCCATGTAGCGTTGTTGTGTTTTCCTGGAAGCGTAAGCGGAGTGGGCTGGACTGACGTATGCCAGTGCTGCGCGAGGCTCTGAAGCATGATTCCGGAGTTATTGGCGTGGTCCCATCGTGAGCTATATGAGAAATTAAGTTATTCGGGTGTCCATTTTGTAGGGCTGACGTCACCCAGGTCTTAAGAGGAAATGTGTCATTATATCTGTAAAGTTCCACAACTTGGCCAACATGGAAGGTACGGGGTATCACTGACTCTATATTCGTTCATAGTTGCATACATAAAATATGGTAGACATGGCGTATTTCTGCGATTATGGACGTTTATTGTACATTCAGTGGAGTGTTGTAGCTGTAGTAATACAGGGCTGTGAAAGGTTTAAGTTGTAGTTTTTGGTACATGAAGGGCAGCTAATTTATATACGTATGTGGTCATTCAGGTACACTGTACATCTTGATGCTGAAAATCAGTGTTCGAGTCTTGGAGTTGCATGCACATCCTGTTATTGTAGAGTAATGACGTAATGTACGAGTGTCTGAAAATGTATTGTAAATATGGTGTTCATGTAAATAGCTGGTATAGTTTTGGGTTGATATTGCGCTATATAAATATGCTTTTTTTTTTTTAAAAGAGGAATAGCTCACACTGACTGTCACAAGTAAGTTGGTTGCATATGCTATTTATAGCACAATATAATGTAGTATGGCGGAGGAGCAGCATTTTACAAACAAAATAAATACACAGAGACAGATAGATAGTTAAAGTGGGTACGGGTACGGGCACGTGTGCACGACTCCATTTTATTACGTTGTTGTTGGTAACAAGTAGAATAGTAATCATTTTATCATATACAGATCTTTAATCATAACGGTTTATTACTTCTGTTGTACAAAGGTAGGAGCATTGTATGTGAAATAATATACATAACATTCTATCGTAAAGGGTTCATGAGTTGTGGTGCACTGAAGTAGGTGTGGTTTGTGTGGAGCCTGTGATGATTTGTGGTTCAGGCAGACCGCACTGGTAACAATGTGTTTTGACTATTGAATTTTGCCTTAACAAGGGCACGTGGAAATTATTTATGGTGTACTGAGTTAGTAGTATGTGTGGTGTTTATCTTGTGCTCACCACCCTGCGATGATGCATGGTCTGAGCGGGTTGCACTCAAACCATTCACTGTTGGATACTGGACTATATAAACATTGAGGGGGGAAGTAGCATCGATGGTTATCAATTGCTCTGTAAACTAGGGCTACTGATTGCCCTCATAACAAATTAAACAATTGCATTTCACGTAGTGCATTCTAACTTTCTCAAAATGGGGACGTATGTCTGGTGGCATTGTTGAAGATGATGTCCCAGAGGTACTTGGTATTGCCGGTGGTGGAGGTCCATTTTGGCGCAATTGTCCACATTCTTTGTTATCATAGTTCACAGAATGCAACTTCGCATACTAGCAGTGCAACAGAGCTATTTTTTTCTCTGCTTTAGATTAATCAAGGCTGAATTTAATTCTGTCTGTAGTGTAGATGAAAAGGTAAATTCAAGTTGTGAACCCTACTGTGCACAGTGTATATGGAAGCTAGTAGTCAGAATAGTTATAGAACAATGCTTTTTTCACTTTTTTTAACAAAATCTGAATACATACAGTATAATTGTCTCTGCATTAAATAAATAAGGGGTGAATTTTGTACTGTCTATAGTGTAGATGCAAAGGTGAATTAAAGTTGTAAACCCTGCTGTCCGCACTGTACATCTTAGGGTGGAGTGCATCATCAGCAATCTTAGTGGAAGTGGAAGATCGGACATGTATGCAGCGTGCATTTGATTATTCAACTAAATCTATAAGTGATATAAAAAAATTGAAGGAAGCATACTAAAGGGATATTGTGTAGGGTGTGATAGGTGTTATACTCATTTTGGTTTCCACTGAGTTAGTGGTAACTGAAATAACAAGGTTCTGTGGAGCCTGTGATGATGTGTGGACTGGGCAGGACGTACTGATAGTAATGTTTTTTGTCTTGTGAATTCTGGCTTAGAAAGGGCAAGTGGCAACTTTGTGTAGGTTTGAGGGAGGTTACTTTATTAGGTACTGCACTTTATACATAATGAGTGAAGAATCCGTTAAATTCTGCCTGATTATGGCCATGTGGTGATGAATTATGGTGCACTGAGTTAGTAGTACCTTTGGGACTGAGCGTATACGTAACCTGCGATGATGCGTGGTCCGCATAGGCCACACTGGGGGGGGATGCGTGCTCTGAACGGGCTGCACTCAAAGAAGTGAATGTTGCATACTGGATGGTATGTACTACGAGGGGGAAAAAAGAAAGTGCTAATGATGGTTATGAATTATTCAGCAACAAAATTATCAGAATCAGATGATTCTTCCAGTGGTGTAGCCATTTTTGTCCCCAAAAAAGAAATTCAGGTTTCCAATGAAGAAAAAGTGATGTTCAAATTGTGACCTATGCTAGCCACAGTGTAGACTATCTTTAAGTGTACCCTTGCACATGCAGCGTGAAATTTATTATTCAAGAAAATCTATATGCGATATTTAAAAAAGTTGTTAAAGGAAGCATAATAAAGGAATATTGTATGGGTTGTGATAAATGTTATACTTAGTTTGGTATTGTAGTCTGCAAATAATAAATCAACAGTGTAAATAATTGTAAGCTCTGATGACTGCAGTATAGGCAGTAAGCAGTGGTTAGCAAGAGCCCACGACTATGTGACATTGATTAGAGCTGCACAGTATTGGTAATTTAGTGTGTGTGCACGCAGCGATGATAAGTGGTGGAAAGAGTTTGTGGCACTTGAAGCAACAAAGTTCTATGGAGTCTGCGATGATGCGTGCTCCGAGCAAGACACAGTGGTAGCAAAGTTTTTAAAATCAAGTTTTCTAATAAATATTGGTTGTCCATTCACAGAAGTAAGTTGAAGTATATCTCCAAAAACTATGATATGTTTTCTTCTAAATAAGTCATCTCATTCAATACGGTCACGTGGCGATGATTTCTGGTGCACTGAGTTAGTTGTACCTTTGGCGCTGAGCTTGTATGTACCCTGCGATGATGCGAGGTCGGGGGGGGGAGAGGCACAGTAATTGAAGCAATGTCTTTCGTCGATTGAATTCTGCATTAATTCCATTTAAAAGTGATAGTATGCCTGACTGTGACATAAAAATGTTCACTCTTCTTTGCAATGATTTATAGTTCACTGAGTTAGTAGTATCTTTGGCTCTGAGCTTGTACGTACCGTACGATAATGAGTGGTAAAGGGGGGCGTATTATGACCAATGTCTTTTCTCTATTGAATTCTGCTTGAATACGGCCATGTGGTGATGAATTATGGTGGACTAAGTTAGTAGTACCTTTGGGACTGAGCGTGTACGTAACCTGCGAAGATACGTAGTCCGGGCAGGCCACTCTGGGAGCAATGCTTTTTGCCTAGTGAATTCTGCTTTAACAAGGTCATGTGGAGATGACTTGTGGTGCAGTGAGTTAGTAGTACCTGAAGAACTCAGCGTGTGCTCATCCTGCGATGATTCGTGGTTCGGGCTGGTCGCACTGGTACAATGTCTGTTGGCTATCGGAATGCGTCATGTGTAATCGCCATTCCATCTGAATCGTGAGCTCTCATAATGTAGATCTAAGGCAGTTGTCAGTACAGATATCGACGAATGATTTTTGTGACTTATGTAAAAAAAATCAGAACACATACAGTAGAATTGTCTCCACATTACATAAATCAAGGCTGAATTCCCTACTGTTCGTAGTGTAGATGGAAAGTTGAATTCAAGTTGTGAACCCTGCTGTCGGCAGAGTACATTTTGGCAGTAGTCCACAGAAACATCGACAAATGCTTTTTTGTCACATACGTTAAAAAAATCTGACGACACAGTAGAATTTTCTCTGTCTTCAATAAATCGAGAATTAATTCAATGTTGATAGTAGTGCTTCACCGCTTCTGGTATCAAGTGGTAAAGTCTGTTGATCGCAGTGTACACTTGAAGGTCGTACTTAGTACAGAGATAGATGAAAGTTTTTTGTGGCATTCATTAATAAAATTGACTCTGTCTTTCATAAATCAAGGCTAACTTGCATGCTATCCATAATTGTCTCTGTATTAAATGAATGAAGGCTGAATTTCCTACTGTTCAAACTTTAACAAAATCTGAGGACATAGTGCAATTGTCTCTGTTTTAAATAAATCAAGTCTGAATTCAATATTTTCTGTAGTGCTGATGCACAACTGGTATCAAGCAGTTCTCAGCACAAATACCAAGGACAGATTTAGATCCAAAGTTGAATTCAAGTTGTGAACCCTGCTGTCCGCAGTGTTGATGGAAACCACTAGTCGATACAGACATAAGTCTGCGGTGCTGTGGTGCTAAGTTCTCAATGGGCCTGTATCGAGGAGGCACGCGGTCATGGCAGCAGCCACGTGGCAGGGTGCGGACCTTCGCTGCGGCACAGTCTCTTCTCTTTACAGAAGTGAACCACACCCAAAGCGTGGACTAAATATTTGTAGTCTTACGTTGACGTTGTTACGTTGGAGTAGCCCACTCCGCTTCTGTTTCAAAGGAGGGGGTGAACACAGCTACATGACCGTAATATTCCCTAGTGTCTGAGATAATATGGTTGCATCCACTATTCAGTACACTACACGTATCAATGGTATATGTACACACTGAAAAGTTTTTGATTTCTACAGTGAATTGTGTATAGTATTTCACTGGAAGTCTTAGAGTTGTGTATATTATTGGCGATGTTCGGGATCTTTCTCTTATACATACTTGGTTGCCACATCTCTGTAGATTAAGGTAGTGTACTGTTGAGGAGATTTATTATTTTGGAAAGGTCCGTAGTACTGTTTTGCACTGCCTCTGAGGTAGTAGGGGGGAGGGTTCTATGGGTATGGTTGTGGTGATCGTGGTGCTGGGTATTGTGATTTTGTTGGTTGTGGGAAGTGTATAATTAGAAACTCTATCACATATTGCTCTTTAAACATGAGTTGAATGTAATTCATGGAGTACATATTCGACGTTCTTACAGTACTTAAATGTTGATGTTAATTTGTTAGTGGTAAGTGGAACTATTGCCTGATTTTTTAGGTAGATTGCAGATGTGGTTACTTGTTGAAAATATACGGAAGTGGTCAACATTAAAAGTAGGAATTGTCATTTAAAAAACCTTTGAAATTCACTGAAAAAAACATAGGTTTTAGGCAGGTTATAGTTAGGAATTGTCAATTAAAAAACCTTCAAAATTCACTGAAAAAAACATAGGTTTCAGGCAGGTTATAGTTAGGAATTAGCGTTTAAAAAACCTTAGAAATTCACTGAAAAAAACATAGGTTTTAGGGGTGTTATAGTTAGCTGGACATTTCACTCATACAAAACCATTGAAATTCCTCCGTTGTAGTTAGTTGTACTAACTATAACTCTCGCGCCCGCAATCCACTGGTGATGATGTCACATATTACATCATTCATGACATGGTCAATGACCTCACTGATGACATCACTGATACCATCTCAAATGACATCAGCAGTGCATTGCTGGGGCGTGAGTTATAGTTAGCTGAACTAACTATAACGGGGGAATTGCTATGGTTTTGTATGAGAGAAATGTCCAACTAACTATAACGTCCCTGAAACCTATGTTTTTTCAGTGAATATATATATATATATATATATTGTAGAAAGAATCAATGTAAATGATTACAATCTATTTTTTACCTCACATCAGAGCACTAGTAAAATTGAGTTTCTTGATGTTCAGGTAGTTATAGTTGATAACAAACTAACTACAACAGCCTATAGGAAACCAACAGCAGGCAACGCAATTCTTCACGCGTCTAGTGCTCATCCTAAGCATCTAATATCGAGCATACCTTATGGTGAGGTATTGCGACTCAAACACATCTGTAGCTCTCCTAAAGAGTATGAAAGGTGCACAGATGAAAGCGTAGTAAGATTGCGTGCTAGAGGATATTCAGACGACACACTTAACAAAGCCATAAACAGAGCTGACACAAAATTAAGATCTGACTTATTACCTATACAAAGAAGGTCCACTGTTGAAGTGGATTCGGGTAAAGAAAAGGATGCGCCAAGATTAATAAATACATTTAGCAGGCAGGAGCGCAAAATAAGAGCCATAATAAACAAAAATTGGCCAATTGTTCTTACAGACAACACCTTAAAGGAAGATCTTCCAAATAAACCACAGGTAACATTTAGGAGATGTAGGAACATGGCCGCTCAACTGGCACAACCTCTGGGGGCAGGGGCAGCTGCTCCTACATGGATGCCAGTTAAGCAAGGATTTTTTAAGTGCTCCACATGCCGAGCCTGTACCATTGGTGTTAATACCAGCAAATACAGTACACCCTTCAGTAAAAATGAGCAAAAGATAAGGGGAACTATGACTGCCGCACTGATTTTGCTGTTTATATTCTGATCTGACGTGCACCTGTGGCCTAAGATATGTGGGTAGTATGATCAAGCCGGTGCACGTGAGAATATTGCAGCATATCAGAGCAATCATCAACAGTGACTCCACTTATCCGGTGGCTAGAAGCTTCAAGGCAAGACATAACAAAGACTTCAAGTGTCTATCATATTATGTCATTGATGCTGTTCCGACCCTGAGAAGAGGTGGAGATAGAGAGAACTTGCTAAGACAACTGGAGACTAAGTATATACTTAATCTCAATAGCAAGTCTCCTAATGGTTTGAACACCACGGAGGACATCCATACATTTCTCTGAGAAATTCCTAAAAAATAACTCAATCTGACATTTCTGCAAAATGAGTTCGTGAAAGAAATTGTCATTTGAATTAGCATCCGCGTTCGAATAAACTCTTTTGTTATTTTTTATTCACTTATTTTTTCATTTTGTACAGCACCATGCACTTTCTGTCGAGTCTAGAAATTTTAACATCTTATGAGCTTATTATGGGGGGTGATTTTTGGATATCCAGGCTTGGATCTTCAATACCATGTAACCCAGTGTTAGCTCATGGAAAACAATCATGATAGTTTAAATGGGAATGTTGGTTCTATTTGTAATAATTTGTAGGGTACAAATCTAATCATTTGCAGCATTTTGCACAGAAACTCAATCTGCACTAACAAGCGTGATTTTGCACATATCAATTTTATAGGCATTCAAGCCGAGATGTTTTAAACTCATATTGAATAAGTTTCATAGAAATTTTTTACATGAGATGCTTACATAAAGTATGTATTAGACTGCAGATAACTATTTCAATGCATTTATGCTGTTATTATCATCTAATAGCAATGGTCTAAAATTAATGAGAAAGAAGATTGAATCTCTTAAAAGGCATCTATATATGTTTAAACAAATTATTTATTATGCAAAATTAGCAATTTTGAGCAAATGCATTTATGCAGGAAATTTGTACTCAAATGATATCAAGAATAACCTATCCGATGTTATTTAAACTGAATATCATTGTTGTTTGAGGACATAGCGTTGACAGATGTATTTTTTCACTGTTTACAATCACATGATCGCAATGTTTGAAAAAAATTAGTATTTAAAACCATGCAAAACTGCTGTGTCGCTATGTGATCAAGGTTACTGGATAACCGAAATGCGTCATGCCTATAATACTATTTCATGCGAGCTATTAAAACTACTCACTGTTAATTTGCCTGCTTTTGGAGGTCCTTCTTTCTGCGTGGTGTGGAAATCGGCAAGAAACAGCAGAATTTGCAACGATATATATATATATATATATATATATACATATATATATGAAAACAATCTCAACTTTCTTTCGCCTGGAGCCCAGTCCTGGATACCGTTGGCGCAGAAGGAGAGAGGAGACCCAGAGTGCAGGTGAGCAGTGTTTTTATTTAGTAAAGAAAACGGCACACCTCAGCATAACGTTTCGGGCTTCACGGAGCCCTTGGTCACATGACGCATGCAAGGGAGGAGGCAAAATTTAAAGTGCAAATGCCATCGAAAATGTAACGTTATTGGTGGAATACAGTCACATGTGAGGTTACCTCAGTAATGGACACAGACAACATTGTCGGTAATCCAAAAAAGCTCACATTCTGGGATAATCCCTTACCGGCTTTTTGACAAATGAGTTTATAAAGTGCAGGATATATTTAAAGTGCAAATACAAAATACCTTCAACATTAGATCAAGGCAATATTCTGATACTCAGCAGGCTTACATCACGGGATAATCCCTTGTGAAGTTTGAAAAGTGCAAACTCAGCAATGTGCAACCATCATTAAAGTGCAGATAGAGTCATGTATTCAATTGTAATGTCAAAAATAAATACCAAGTCCATCGTCATAGACACCACAATGTTAAAAAATGTAAAATATATATATGTATCAATACATTGATAATTGATATATTTACAATGATCATACACTATTTACACTGGACGGAATATCAGGTGGTCAAAATACATAGATGCATAAATGCATTTGCCCATCCCTGGAATCACAGCCTCCTGACTTAAATATTTCTATTGCACAAGCCCGCAGTTTGTCTGTGTCCTAAGGTGAAATAGTGAAGAGAGGAGATAAAAATATCGCAGCCTCTCTTCTCATTCACCTGTATTGAGATATGCACCCATCATTTAACATTCAAAAAATGGCATTATGAGTGAGTAATATCAATCAATTTTTATTTTTTCTGTTTTGTTTTTTAGTTTTTTTGTATTTTTTGCCTTTTATACTTTTTCTCATTTAGAGTACAGTTTAGCGTTTGTTGGACAGTAATGTAACCTAAGCCTAGGCTACATTTCACAACTGGGTCACTTGCAACCCTAGACATGCACAGGACATGAAGTATACAGAACAAACCGTATGTCCCTGTCTAGTCATACAAAAGGACAACCAGGCTAAGTATGTTCATAGGCAGATATGGATAGTAGCGTCCTACAAAATTATCATTTCTGGCACAATGGGAGGGTAGGAGAACCAAAAAACAGGAAATTGAAACAGAATTATGGATCAGAGACAGGTGTAAAAGTCCTCCGTGGAGTTCAACCCCCCCGGTGATCTGCTATCCATTTCCAGTATGTACCTGGTCTCCAACCTCCTGAGGGCACCTTCCCTATCCCCTCCTCTTCTCAATGGGCCTATACTATCAATGGCATAATATCTCAGAAGGGTACTATCATTGTTGTGGTGCTCCTTGAAGTGGCGGGCCACCGGATATGCCGGGTCACTGGTATTGATGGCCCTTATGTGCTGGAGTATCCTCTTGTGCACCTGCAGCTTGGTGCTACCCACATACCGCAGGGCACACGGACACTCCAGCACATAAACCACAAATTCACTTTTACAAGTCAGTTGTTTCTTTATTTTGCGTGCACCAGGGGTAAATGGGACTGCATATTCTGTCTTGTTAAGCCCATGTTGGCATGCTTTGCAGGAAGAACACTTCCTGAAGCCCTTGCTCTTATCTAGCCAGTTCTTAATGTTTGTAACCTCTGGGCTAGATTTGACCAATGCATCTTGCATCGAATATGCTTTTCTATAGGCGATGGATGGTGTAGCTGGAATCTTATCACCTATGATAGGGTCCCATTTAATTAAGTCCCAGTGTCTAGAAATGATCTTACTGAGCACCCTGTGTTGCCTGTTGTAGGCCCAAATCAGTCTAACTGGTTGATCACGGGAGATGGTTGGCCCTGCAGAAACCTTACGTTGTAGGATTGCGCTTCTTGACAAAGCATTGGCTTTAGCCATAGCTTTGTCAATTAGCCCAGGATTATACCCCCTTGCCAAGAATCTAGTCCTACTAGCCTGCTGTGCTAGATGACATTGAGCTTCAGTGCTACTCAACCGTCTAATACGCAACATCTCCCCATAGGGGATGCTGCGTATGAGGTGGGAAGGATGGTGGCTACTGGCATGGAGTATTGTGTTGCCCGCCGTGGGCTTCCTATATAGCCTGGTTTCCAGTTTGTCCTGTCCAATTGATACTGTCATGTCTAGGAAATGTACCTGTTCCTTACTGATATCAGAAGTGAACTGTAAGTTGTAGTTATTACAATTCAAAGTCTCAATAAATTGCTCAGCTTCCAGACGAGTGCCGCTCCAAACAAGGAACACATCGTCTATAAAACGATACCAGCATACAATAGACCGCAAAGCAATGTCAGAGTGTTCACCATAGAGGACCTGTCTCTCCCAATAGCCCATATGAAGACAGGCGTAACTGGGAGAGAAACAGGCCCCCATCGCAACACCCCTGACCTGCTGGTAATATCTGTTGTTAAACATAAAGAAATTGTGATGCAAACAGAATGAGATCATAGATAACAGCATACGATTATGATCAGCCATTATAATTGGTCTCTGTCCCAAGAAAAATTCCGTAGCTCATAGGCCATCCTGGTGATTAATGCTAGTGTACAAAGACGTTACGTCTAGTGTTATTAGCCATAAATCAGGATCCCATTCAATGCCATCTATTTTGCGCACGAAGTCATTAGAATCCTGAACAAATGACGCTAGGCTTTGTACATGCTCTTGCAAGAATGAGTCTACATAGATAGTTGTTTTTTCTAGTAGACCCCCGCAAGCTGCAATGATCGGCCTTCCCGGAGGGTTGGCCGGGTTCTTGTGAACCTTTGGGATTAGGTAAAGGACCGGCATGATCGGGTTGTCATTTTTCAAGTACTTAAGCTCATCCATGCTTAACAAACCAAAAGATATCCACCCCATCAATAATGAATAGAAGTCTGCCTGGGCTTTCTTCACCAGGGTGATGTCACTGTGTCTATAACAATCAGGATTATTCAATTGGGAGAGGGCTTCTTCCAAATACAGTTGTCGCGGCCATAACACTATATTCCCCCCCTTGTCAGATTGCCTAACAATAACATTTTCATTTTGTTGGATATTTTTGATGAGCTTCAAGTATTGATCATTCTCTGTGTATTTCCTACGTTTGGAGTTGAGCAGTTTGGAGTAGAGCACCTTAATTTCTTTAACAGTAGCATCATGGAAAATGTCGATATTATCATATACCGTCACAGGAGTGTAAGTAGAGCGTGGTTTGAACGATGTAAGCCCCCTTACCTTACTTGTGGTTTGAGCCAAGTCTTCTTGCGATATTAATTGCTCACGTCCGAGTGATTCCATGGCTTCCAAGCATGGGGCATCACGAGCTAGAAGCCCCTGGTTAGATGATTCCACCCTCAGAGGGGTGTTGCGTGCCTTACCACCCGAGAAATGTTTCTGCAATTTCAACTTACGGACAAATTTATATAGGTCTATCCTAGTGTCTACATAATTAAAATCACAGGGTGGACAAAATGTGAGACCCATCGATAGGATGCGGAGTTCGGACTGAGACAGTACCATGTCAGTAAGGTTGATGACTGAGGGGGCAGTACCTGATGTTCATGAATGATCGCTCACTTCCTGTTCCATTTCCTGGTGCTCTTTTTCTTTTTCTGCTGATTTTGTTCTTCTTGAGTTGGCTTTTCGGCGTTGGTAATGCTTGGCATTGCGGATTTTGTTCCTGCAGGTGCCTGGGTTCTTGAGCGTAAGGTTTCGCGCCTGTTCTTCCGTAAGCATTCGAGCTCTTCTGCTGGTGTTAGTCTGGTAAACCCCAATTGCGCATCTGTTTGAGATGTGTTAGAATCTGAGTCACTGTTAATACATGAACTTAAATTAGACTCTGAAGAATCATCTCGCTGTACTGCCCCTGCCCCCGGCCCTTGGGTGGAGCGGCCTGGCATTGATGCAACCCTGAGTCTTCTACTGGCTTGAATGGCTTCAAATTTTTTAGCAAAAGTAAAGATACGCCCCTCCGCATAGTCCGCCTTATCTCTTTGGAATTTGAAGGCTTTTCTTTTGCTTATTTCCTCTTCTTCTTTCTGAATCCTTGCCATCATATCACCGCGTAGCTTCATGCATTCGGTGGTGAGCTCACCACAGGATGATTCAATCTCCAGATTCAGTTCCTCTATTTTAATCTGTGCTTTCAGACGGTCGCTTTCTGCATAGCGCACAAGTATCTGGACTAACCCACGCGAAGACTCAAGGTTCCAATCTGCTCACTCCCTGAGCATCTCGGGGTCTGGATCCTCATAACTAGGGGCTAGCATCACACGCAGTCCCCGCGGTATTCTGTTCACTTCCAGGTATCGGCTCAAGGAGCGATGCTCCCACCATTTCGAGAGTTCCCGTTTCATGAGTTTTTCCAGTCTTTTGAATTTGTCTCGAATGCTGCCAAATTCGTTTACAGGTACATTCTGTGTTGCTGGTCCAGATGACCCCCCCGCCGGGGAGTCATCAAACGCATTTAATGCTACCAATTCTCTCGCCTTTATTGCGTCTGCTGACATGCATATATATATATATAGCACCCGGTTAGGCGACACACACTTTATTTAATAATTTTCACACATAGCCGGGACCTTAGATATGCTAAGAGAGGAGGGCGGAAGTATGATACATGTAGCATAGTCTGTTTCTGATTTAACAATCAATGGGTATCATAAGAGTATTCTGTTTTATGGTCTTTGCCTATAATTGAAGCATACGAAACATATTTATATACACAGGATGCATTAAATGTATTTGTACGCATATATATCAATCTTTTATAAATGAATAAGAAATAGATTGATATATGAAAGTTTTTTGCACACATGCGTATTTGCACGCAGGACGCATTGAATGTATTTGCACGTATATATATCAATCTCATGTAAATGAATATGCAATAGATTATTATATGAATGGTTTTTGCACATATGCGTATTTGCACAGTGATATACTTTTAGGCATTGACTATTTTAAAAAAATGTCCCTTCCCTATGAAATCAATGCTATTGTAGAGAGTAAATGTTTACAGTGGAAACAGTAACATGGGCTTATATCCCCGATATGGTTCCCACATTGGGACCGATGGTATTATATTATCGGATGACTACATGAATCTCTTTGGATAATTGCGGGCACAGTATTAACAATACTTACACAAGGGCAGTACCTCGATTATTCATATTTTGGATATAAAATATGCGTATAATTTAGGCATTTGTGCAGAAGTAAAATAATGTGCATAATAATATATTTTTCAAATATGTATTGTTATATGCCGAAAATAGGGACTATTTGCCAAATGTGTTTTATTGGTTTTAATATAGTCCATGTACCGTTACTAAATGGCGCCCGCATTGTGATCCCCATAGCAGTTCATGTACTCAGGCAGTCCTTCCACTCTTTTCATTACCATTGAATCTTGGCGCCAAAGTGTGATTTTAAAAATGAGTGTACGCCGTATGTCTATTATCAGTGAGCAAGGGCACGGACGTGCCCGAAACGCGTCTGATGACAGTTTTTTACCCACATGTTGTGAAATAAAATACAGCAACTTCAATAACAACTTGCCTCGAAGTGCTAAATTTTGCTGTCTGCGTGCCTTTCTGTGCGGCAAGCACATTAGAGACAGGCTGGATTGACATATATATATATATATATATATATATATATATATATATATATATATATATATATATATATATATATATATATATATGTCCAAATTACTTCCTCCCTTTCACCGGGACCTACGACTGCCGTGCATACCAGGGATAGAGGTCGCCCTGGAAACTATATATTTCTCACCCCGCACAGCGGCCGCTGTGCGAATGCACTTCCAATCCCGCCTCTCACAGAATCCAACAAAGACAGGCGCGTTTGCTCAAATTCAAATTTTAATCATTTCGGTTCCAGCATGTTTGTAAACGGAAATGATGGAGCAACAACCCAACGCGTTTCGGCGACAAAAACTCGCCTTGCCGTGAAAGGCGGGATTGGAAGTGCATTCGCACAGCGGCCGCTGTGCGGGGTGAGAAATATATATATATATATATATATATATATATATATATATATTACCTACTGGCGGTCGCCAGTAGGTATATATAGTTAGGATTTTTTCTCTATGGGTTTTTTGAAAATTCTATGTCTAATAACTTTGGCGTTTGTGGACGGAATTGGCTGAAATTTTCAGGAAAATGGCACATTTTGTTTCTGAGCAGCCCTTGAAAATTTGGGGGGGGTTCGTCAAGGGGGGGCCGAGAAAAAAGGGGGGTCCCAAAACGTGTTTTTAACATTGAGTTTTCCATAGGGCGGTTGGCCTCACTTTTAGCCCGAACGGCTGAATGGATTTGCACGAAACTTGGCAAAATTGTAGGGACTGGTAGCCCGATGTGCCTTTTGTAGGTCTCAATATATGTGCTCCAGTGGATTTTGAGAAATTAACGTTTAAAAAAAGATATATATCTGTAACAGCGGACCAGGCAGCGCTCCGGTTCGCGTACTTTACGCGCAACGGAGCTTTGTGAAGCGAAGCTGATTGGTTCTCCGGCGTCTGTCAACATTCCAAAAAGTCCGTAGCGGCCGCCATCTTGTCTCTCGGTAGGATCGAGAGACAAGAGGAGGTCAAAACAAAGGGGGAAATAACTATAAGGGGGCATAGTAGATCCTCGCTGACCCCCTAGGTTTGATGTGGAGGTTTTAAAAGGGCCCCGCGGGGCAAAAAAAAAAAATAATAATAATAATCGAACGGCTGAATGGATTTGCACGAAACTTGGCAAAATATTAGGGACTGGTAGCCCGATGTGCCTTTGCTAGGTCTCAATATATGTGCTCCAGTGGATTTTGAGAAATTAACGTTCAAAAAAAGATATATATCTGTAACAGCGCTCCGCTTCGCGTAACGGAGGTTTGCGAAGCTGATTGGTCATTCTGTCACTGGGCTATAGTTGGGCTACATCTGGCTGATATTTGGGCTACATTTGTTTTTTTGTGTGTCTGGCGGCCATCTTTGGGCTACATTGGGCTACATTGGGCTTCATTGGGCTACATTGGGCTACATTTGGGCTCCAACATATATATAGGCCAATGTAGCCCAATATATATTTTTCAAAGTTAATTTTCGTAAAAACCACTGGAGCATATATCTTGAGACATAGCAAAGGCACATCGGGCTACCAGTCCCTACAATTTTGCCAAGTTTCGTGGAAATCCATTCAGCCGTTCGAGCTAAAAGTGAGTCCAACCGCCCTATGGAAATGAAGGAAATGAATGGGTAATTTGTAATTAGCAAATAGCTAATCGCAAACTAGGAATGGTAAAGAATCGCTATTTATTCCTTAAAGTTCGCTATTTAGGAAATGCAAAAAACTTTGATGATACATATGGCGGTTCATCTCTAACAAGATAAGAAGCATAGGGATACATTTATGATGATTGGCGCATCACCAGGGATGTGTTAGTCATTCTGTGCCGCTGTTCCGTCACCTATGGTGTGCTGCATTTACAATGCGGCGCATCATGGGGCAAAAACAGCACAGATGCGTGATGTATCTGTGCCGTAAAGGTGGCGCATTGCTGGAGTTGTATCGCAAGTGTGATGAAGCTCCAGCAAGGGTCGGGGGTGCCCCTGTCGCAGGGTTTCTGTTCTCACACAGAACTGTGGACAGAGGATTGGAACCTCGGCGAATTAGGGTGTCCCAAAACTCACGTTAGTAATCAAAAACTCCTTAGCAAGCTAGGTACAGTGTCACATTGGATATAACAAACTCTCAATGTTTAGACAATCCAGAATATGAACTTATAGTACCTCAGGATACGTGGAACTCATGAACAGTCGGTCGTTATATATTTCTTAGAAACCAGAACATGGAGTTAAGAAGAACACATGTGTATTTGAAATGTTTATTTACTAATGCCGTCTTCTCAGGCGTAGTATCTTAGATAATAGAAGTACACATATTATCAGTAGCAAAATTACCAGCATAGTTACTAGTACATAAAAAGCGAATGGTGACAGTATGTTAACATGCTGTAAATGAATAAGAGTTAGCAACACTTATAAGCAGCCGCGGGCCGTGGAGGGAGTTACGGTGGGGCAGGGAGGCGGGGAGGGGGAGGGGCAAGGTAGAGAGGGCTCCACCCTGCTTCTCCCCCTCCCCGCCTCCCTGCCTCACCGTAACTCCCTCCACAGCCCGCGGCTGCTTATATCTCACCCTCCCTAATACACATATTATATTATTTGCTAAGAAGGTCTCTTTGTGTTGGTTTAGGGCGTGCCCATACTTTAGTGTCTTAGATTTGAAGGAATCACATCAGCATACACCAGCTCTCTCTTCATGTGAACCGCATCAACTGTTGTGTATGTGTGTTCGGCAAAGCAATATAAAACCCGCCTCATGCCCAGAATTGGCAGAAGTTGCACTTATGTTATGAGTATGAAGTCGTGGAGATCAGACCTCATAACAATTCTGTATCGTGTTGTTCTTGAAACTTTAGCACTCGCTGTACAGATATAGTTTAACAAGCAAAGCAGATAGTAGAGCAATAACATATTATTCTCATGTAAACCACGATGAACTACTAGGTGGAAAGCTAAAGCAACAACTAAGTGTCGTGTGCAGAAGTTGCAAAAAAGGAAAAATGGCGTTTAAACCGGTAATGAGCCCATGCTAACTTAACGCGGTGTAAAGATATGCAGGACCTAGATGACACCTCCCCATGATCCGGAAACGAACTGAATAAGATAATAGAAGTGCCATCTCATGAGAGCAGATTGCAAGTTTATATGTGGACGGTCCGCAAGGTAAAGCATTAAAAACTAGGAAAATTTAATGCTAAAGAAAAATAAAACAGCCAAGTACTTTATCGAGTCTTAAGCCAATAGGCAAGGTAAATAATAAAAACTTGACAAATAAGTCAATGAATTGTCAATGAAATGCTAGTACTCAGCATATCAAACATGAAAAAGGTCTATGACATAACTGTGTATGCAAAATAAGCTGCAACAGCCTCCAATAGGAAGTCACCGTCTTCATCCGAAAACAGTTCAGCCATCCAATTTAAAAGCGGAAAAGAACATACGTGCTCTCCCAGCACCGGATCCTCTATCACCATCAGAGGACAGCTCGGTGGGTTTTCAAGAAAGCTCTGTTCCAAGAAAGACTGTGCTGCCGCCAGTAAATTCCAGGGACCAAGTAGTCCATGCATCAATGCCACAGCCATAATCCTTTCGCCAGGACAAACCAACTCGTGAGTAATGATAGGAGTCATCAGCTGATTAAAGTCGACGTCAGGAGAAACCGGTCCGCAGAGACACAAATCAATGGCCCAATCGAAATCACAGGTCAGGCAGTGAAATACAGGCTGGACACAGGTGAAGTAGGAGAATCGAAAAGATAATCCATATGCCGTGCTTAATATCGCCAACGGCATTGTGCCATAATATTCTAGCATGCGATTGCGGAACAGTGTCAGCAGCTGCAGGGTGGGAGGTTGCATAGGAGGGACATCCATATTTAAAAATGTAAAAAAGCACAAGAGCGTCCGCTGGTAATGCAAGTAAAAATGCCAATCCACGAACCGGAGTGGAGAAAATAGAATGAAAGGAAGCAGGGATGACTCCAAAGATTTTCTCAAATGAAGTCACGAGACCACTGGTAACAACTTTAAAAAAGTGCGCCAGGGTCTTTGTGGAGGATGCGTTAAAGATAGTCGGAACCATCTTGCTGAAATTGAAAGGCAAATCTGAATTAAAAGTATTCCTTTTATCGTAACAGTAAGTGAACGGGTTATTTGCTGCAGAAATGTTCTATTTCCTCCCACACATGAACATAGGGAGTTTTCAATCTGGCCACAAATACCAACCTTGGGACAGATTTCAACGGCATGGCAAGAATAAGAGCTCTTTTGTCTCAGAGAGAGGTGGCCTTGAGTTCGGCCCGTGAAACTTTCGTGCTTCACATAGCGAACACCCGTACAGAGGTGCAGACCCTTTTCAATTAACTCAGAACAATCTTCATTATTGAGCATCAAATAACTACCATTTTCCAACAACTTGAACGTGGGGATGATAGCAGGAACTGGCGTGCCTTGCAACACGCAAGCCATATTTGGTCGGTGTTTGTTGCATGAACCGTGTAACTGTATGTGCCTACACATTAGTGAATGATCTGGCGTCTCAGTGCATTCCTCTCCATTCAGATAAACTTCTTGATCATCTTTGAAACATCTGTATGTGTATGGAAGCGACCAGACCTCATGAAGAAAAGCACTACCTAAAGGTTCATAACGACCTATTGGTATATATTTCATACAATTTGAAAACTTATATAAAGCAAAAGGCAGCGTTATTAAACCGTGGATAAGGCACGTTGCCAAAAAACCCGCAATCCTCTGCTGATGATGTCACTGAGCATGTCATGAATGATGTAATATGTGACATCATCAGCAGTGGATTACGGGTAATAGTATCTCTAGTTTACTCCCCTATAGCTGTCTTTCTTTTAACATAAGTGTCTGTTTCCTTCCCTTATACTTACTGTTTTTGGTTCGCTTCTAGTTCGCGTACCGGCGAGCGAACTGGGAAGCGAACTAAGAGAAATAGAGGTTGGCACAGTTCCAAATATTGTACCAATTTTTTAATAACGGGGAGGTAGTTCTGAAAAGAACTTTTTTTTTAATTGTTTTTGTTGTTTTATATTTTTTTTATTATTTTTCGGAATTTTTTTTTACTTTTTTTGAATTTTTCTGAAGTTTTATATTTTTTTGGGTTTTTCTTGGAGGGGGCAATGAAAACGATTCATTGTAAAGGGCTCAACAGGAGCAACAAAACAAAAAAAGAAGTATTTATTATTTTGGGCGTTTCGTACAAACTTGCATATGATAGTCAATAGCTCTGTTGATCAGAGTGATGCTTTTTTCTCCGTAGGAAATGAATCCATCGCAAAATACGCAGGTGTGTTTTACTTCACCAAATTTCATTTGTATATTTGGCACCATCTCCCTGCCCTCTGGTCCCGTTACTTCCGGTACAACAGATCTTCTGGCCATAATAGGGAGATTATCTAGGTCGTTCCGAAACTGTGCAGCACTGTAGTTGTTAGGATGCCACCTAGTCATATGGCGATGCATTGTGTAGTTTCCGAAACTGTATTTTTTCTCGGTTCCTCTGGACAGTCTATCTTGACATATAAGGCAAGTTACGTATCTTGCATTTACTTTTTTCTGACCTTTGGGAATTTTAAAAAATTGCCAAATGAAGTTTTCTTTCCGGTGAGACGTCCTGGGCTGCTCAGGCAAAAACTGCCTCTCTTCGTGCTCGTCGTCCTGTTCCTCTTCTTCTTCTTCTTCTTGAATTATAACTTGAGCAGGTGGTCCACTCTTCCTTGGATGTGGTGGAGGTGGTGGGGAAGCACCAGCTGAAGCTACTAAAGAAGCCATTGCTCAGTGATCACAAAGGGTCTTTCTCTCACAATGATGAAAGTCAGAGTGAGGAAAGAAGGAGGGATTTTCATCATTTGGGAAAAACAAGAGTTCTCAACTAATCAAAAGTGTTCATTTTAGATTATATGACCTAGTCTTACATCATTAGGAAACCAAAAGTGAAATGAACCAATGAAAAGTGTTATTACCAAGTCACATGACTTGCTGTGTTTACGTTAAGCGCTTTGCAGGGCCTCCCGGTTTGCTTCCAGAAACCTGCGCTTTGCGACTCGCTTCGCGTACCAGTTCGCTAATGTAGCACGTCATATGACGTATCACGCGACAACGTGAAACGTCATGCGGACGGGAGGCGTCACGATGTTGTTTTCTAACGCGGCACTTGCGGTAAAGAAACGTTTACCGGCTCGCGGTCTATTTCGCGGCATCAAGGTCAGCTAACGGGAAGCTTCCCGATTCGCGAAGCGGGAACGAAGAAAAAAAAATATTAAAAAAAAAAAATTATTCATAAACATATAAAATATATTTTTGGATTTAAAGAAGAATACATTTTACAGCTACAGATATTAGCTGTTAAAAAACCAATGAAATTCACAGAAAAAACCATAGGTTATAGACCATATATAGTTAGGAATTAGCATTTACAAAACCTTGAAAATTCACTGAAAAAACCACAGGTTATAGACCATATATAGTTAGGAATTAGCATTTAGAAAACCTTATTTTACTCACACAAAACCTTTGAAATTCCATATATAGTTAGTTGCACTAACTATATATCGTGCACCCGCAATCCACTGCTGATGATGTCACATATTACATCATTCATGACATGGTCAGTGACATCACTGATGACATCACTGATGACATCTCAAATGACATCACTGATGACATCACTGATGACATCTCATTTGACATCAATGACCACATCACTGATGATATCATTCATGTGACAATACAATGCATCTCCTCACATTTTAATATAACCTCTGTTTCACCCAGTGTTAAAAAGAGAGTATAATTTTTGAAACCATTGACACACCAATACTAGTTACTACATACGCACTCACTGATTGCTACGTCTACACACACCTTCACTCATTCACCCATACAATCATTCATACATACAATCACTCATCTTTACAACACTATCATATGCACTCATACACCTATACAGACACTCACAGTCTGCCACTCATCCATGGAGTTACTCACACACCTAGTCAGTCCTGTAAAGAATCAATGACACTTCCATTTTCTTGTCTATACAGTTAAACATAGAGCACCTTACATTTTCAAACATATACTAACACATACTTACCTTCTTATACAATCATTGATACAAGTACAGATTGATCTGCACAGAGTCACACACCTCCCAGCTAGCCACACACACACTCAGTCTCCCATACAAATACTTGGGCAATCAATCAATAACCCATATAGTTACTCATATAGCTACTGATCAACACATGCAGCAGTTTACAGAACAACAGACATAATGATGCACAAATTAAGACAGTTTAGTCACTAACCCATGCAGTCAGTGAGACACATTTAATCACTCACTCATACAGTCAGTCATGCACCTACTAAATCCTTCGTCCAGACACTTACACATCCACTCATTCTTCAATATGTAAGACATATTTAAACTTTATAGAAACAAAAAATCACTGGATGTTGTTATCAGTGATGTCATCAGTGATGTCATTTGAGATGTCATCAGTGATGTCATCAGTGATGTCACTGACCATGTCATGAATGATGTAATATGTGACATCATCAGCAGTGGATTGCGGGTGCACGATATATAGTTAGTGCAACTAACTATATATGGAATTTCAATGGTTTTGTGTGAGTAAAATAAGGTTTTCTAAATGCTAATTCCTAACTATATATGGTCTATAACCTGTGGTTTTTTCAGTGAATATATATATATATATATATATATATTCACTGAAATAAACAAAGGTTACAGAGACGTTTTACTTAGGCTCACATTTCACTCATTCAAAAACAGTAAAATTCACCAGTTATATTTACCTGAGCTAACTATTTCTTGTGCCCCCGCAATGCACTACTTATGACCTCACATATTATATCACTCATGACATGTCAGATATATCATTGATGACATCACTCATGACATTATCCAGTGAGTGTGAGTGTTTTCTAAATATTTGAGAGTGCTCAACATATATACCAAGATACTTCAAAAGGTAAAATAGTATACTTTCTGTACTACTAATGCAAGATACTATTTGTATCATATATTATGTGAGTGGCTGTGTGACTGTGTGTATCAGTGTCTGAGTGGGTGTCTGATTGCTGATATGAGTGTGTCAGTGGGTGAGTGAGTGGCTGTTTGGGTGCATAAGTAGATATGTGAGTTGCTGTGTGGGTGACTATGTTGGTAAGTGAGTGGGTGTGTCAGTGGCTGTATGGGTGTGTGAGTGACTATGAGTGGGTGTATAAGTGACTGCATGGGTGAGTGAGTGGGTACCTGAATGGCTGTATCAGTGAGTGACTGGCTGTGTAAGTGGCTGTATGGATGAATGAGTAAGTGTTTGTGTGAATGAATGTATGGGTGAGTGAGCTGATGTGTGAGTGCTTGTATGGATAGGTGAAAGGGTATGTAGGTGGTTGTGTGGATGTGTGAGGGTGTGTGGGAGTGTTTTTATGGGTGAGTGAGTGGTTGTGTTGGGAGGCTGAATGTGTGACTGAGTGGGTGTGTGAGTGGATGTATAGGTGAATAATTGAGTGTGTGACTAGCTGTTTGGGTGAGTGTGTGACACTTTGAGTAGCTTTATGGGTAAGTGATTGATTGTATGAGTAGCTTTATGGGTGAGGGAGTAGTTGTGTGAGTGCCTGTATGTGTGAGTGAGTAGGTGTCTGAGTAGCTCTATGGATGAGTGAGGGATTGTATGTGTACTTGTATGGGTCTGTGAGTTGTTGTATGGGTGTGTGAGTGGGTGGGTGAATGAGAGGTTCTAAAGGGGTGTGAGTGGGTATGTGAGGGCTTCTGTGGGTCATTAGTAGTGTCATCAGTAATCTCATCAGTGATGTCACTGACCGTGTCATGACTGATGTATATATATATGAGTTCATAAGCAGTGCAGTGCAGTAGCATGAGTGATAGTTAGCTGATGTAACTATAATTGCTGAATTTCAGTGATTGTGTATGAGTGAAATGTGATCCCAACTATAACATACCTGTAACCTTTATTTATTTCAGTGAATTTGCAAAGTTTTTTTTTACATTTTATTTCCTAACTATTATGTCCTTGTAATCCGTGTTTTTTTCTGGGTCTGGTTGTAAAATTCCACTCCATTAATGGAATTTTCAGAATTCAGCCCCTCAGCGCTCCATGAGAATGCGGAGTTACCGATAAACTCAGCACTTTGCAACAGAGCAGATTTCAGTTTACATTGGTGCACTCGTCATGTCATTTCGGGTGGAGGGGGAGCACAACGAGACTTCACGGGAACTCGCCAGCAGCCAGGCAACCCTCAGCAGTCAAAGGGAGTTCATTACCCAACCAGTAGTGTGCCAGGTGGCCCCTTTGTAGAGTGGTTGGGAAAGGGGACAGGTTCTCCGATGAGGTCTCAGCATTCTGACTGTAGGAGACTTACTGCAACAATAGGGGTTGTTGGCCCCCAATGACCCTCAACATCCAAGAGGCGTTCACCCCCCAACCAGTATTGTACCAAGAGGCTCCCGTGCAAAGTGGTTGAGAATGGGGGTGTGGTATAGTCGATGAAATGACGAGCAGGCAGCCAGAGGTGAAGTTAATAAGAGTTTTATTGTAAACTCTAAGATAGAGACCTCATCCTCCAAAGTCCAGCATACAACTGACTTTAGCTTGATGCCAAACATTCTAAACTAAATACATTCCACATTAGAACCCTATGCACATGCAAATTGCACAGTGCAGAACATATGAAGGAGGCTCAGTATAATGAAGAATACCACAACACCTCCCTCTTATCGACAAGAAAATGAATAGAATCCAAAGAGAAGAAGATTAAGAAGAACCAAATCTTTTAAATGAGAAGGAGTAGATCTCTCCCTTTCGGATTTTCTCGCATGACCAACAGGAGAAGAAGTGGAAGAAGAAGAAGAGTCTTTCTCAACATTATTGGAACAACAAACAGCAATCCTGTTGAGGTGTTATGGACCTGTGTCCTAACAGCCTTACCTAACAGCTTGATAACTTTTAGAGGCTGACTAAACTTTGAGACACCAAATTTTCTCTAAGGCAGATTAATCTTCACTAAATCTCCAACCCACACAACAGTTCTTTTCACAGTTTTCCTCACATCATACTCACACTTTGTCTTATCCATCTTTTCTATCTCTTTTTCATTCCAACTAGTAGTGTTGTGAGTGTTGTCACTAGGACCTGCAGCATCAACGAGCTTCATGGAAACCCAAGAGGGCTTGAGAGGAGTGCCATCTGACCTACCCTTAAACAAAGCAAAAGGTGTAACACCAGTAGAGGAATGCACAGTGAACCTATACTCACAGACTTTTTCTTGATAGCCGCCTCCCAATTACATTTGGAGACAAGGGCTAATTGCATGGTCTCTTTTAGAACTTTGATGAATCTCTCGACAATTCCATTGCTCTCAGGATGATAAACTGAAGCACACTTGTGAACAATACTTCTTTCACTAAGAAAACACTTAACAACCCCAGAAGTGAATTGCACCCCATTGTCGGTAAGGACTGAGCTTGGCAAACCTTCATCGGCGAACGACTCATCTAGAAAAGAGACCACAGAATCAGAATCCACTCGGTTGACAATCTTAATAAAAGGCCAACTGGAAAACATGTCTACACATACAAGAACATACTTGTCTTGACTTTTGACTTTGACAGGACCCAGAATGTCCATAGAATTATCTACCCAAGGACCAGTAGACTGTTTTCTGATTACCATGGGCTGCGTCCTACATTTTAATATTTTATCGCTAACAGAGCACTGTGCACAATCACGCACCAATCTCTCAATTTGAGTGTCCATTGCGGGCCACCAATAGACTTCCATAACTCTCGCTTTGGTTTTAGCAATACCCATATGACTAGAATGGGCATTGTCAATTATCTTGGACCTTAGTTTTTCAGGGGGAATAAGTCTACTACTCCTCACTAACAAACCATTAAGTAAAGACAATTGATCTTTCAAACTCCAGAAACCTTTCATCTCGCCATCACAGTCTTTCCTTTCACACCAACCATCACGTACAAACCCAACGATTCACTGAAGATTCGAGTCCGAGCTTAACTCAGTGGTTTATTCACCCTCTGTGATAACACCCTCTGTAACAGCGCACACTCTAAAATCATCTGATAAGTCCTCATTATAGAAAGAAGTGTCATCGTTATGTTTAGAGAGACATTCCCCAGTAAGCCTGGACAAACAGTCAATTAATATATTGCTGGAACCGGGCAAATAGGAAACACTAAATTCGAAGTCCTGTAAGGCAACGACCCACTTCCTTATCCTATGAGAAATACAATCAATCCTGTTCTTTTCAAATACCTCTTTAAGTGGTTTATGGTCTGAAATGATAGAGAATGTTCTCCCCCAAACAAACTTTTTGAGCTTGTGAACAGCCCAGTAAACGGCTAGAGCCTCCTTTTCCACAACCGAGTAGTTGCATTCAGCCCCTCTTAGTGGCCTCGAAATGAACAGAATGGTGTTGTCCACTTTCTCCCCTTTCTGTAAAAGAACAGCCCCAATGCCTTTACAACTAGCATCTGTCATAACATATGAGTCCCTGGTGGGATCAAAACTGGCTAGATCTTTGGCATGATTAAGACAACTCTTGATATGATCGTACTCGGTACAACAACCTTTGTCCCAGATAAACTTTTGTCCTTTCTTCAGCAAAGTTCTCATCCTCTCAGTTTTCTGTGCAAACCCAGGAACAAACTTATTATAGAACTCGGCCATGCCAAGAAACTTGACTAATCCATCCTTACTGTCCGGGTATGTGAGATTGGAGATGGCTTCCACCAATGACGGTTTAGGCTTGATACCTGACCCAGAAACAAGATGCCCACAATATTCTATAGTTTCTACATCAAGCTTACATTTATCTAATCTAAGGGTGAGTCCTGCATCTTGTAATCTATGTAAAACTCCACACACTCTGTCATCATGTTCCTTACGGGTCACACCATGTACCAAAATGTCAACCTGATATACCTTAACACCACGAAGACCAACCAAGATGCCCTCCATCACCCTCTGGAAGACAGAAGCGGCTGATATCAGACCAAAAGGCATCCTGAGAAATCTATAGGTACCGAAGGGAGTGATGAAGGTCGTGAAATCTTGGCAAGATGGGTGTAACCTGACCTGGTGGTAGGAAGAAGAGAGGTCTAACGTGGAGAAGTATGTAGCCCCACCCAAAGAAGACATAATTTCAGTTATATTGGGCAGAAGATAATGATCAACTATTACAGCTTTGTTTAGCTCTCTCATATCAATACACAATGTTGTTCGCCGTTGGCCTTGCGGGCCATAACGACCGGAGAAACCCATTCTGTACCCTCGACCTCTTCTATAACGCCATTGGCTATCAGTTTGTCTAACTCAGCTTTCATCTTGTCTCGAACCAACAGCAGAACATTTCTGACTTTGGCAACTTTACTAACAGAGTCCTTCTTTAACTTGATTAAGTGCAAATACTTTTTAAGACACCCGAGCTCTTTAGTAAAAACACTTGGAAATTTCTTAGCCCAATCGCTGTAATCTGAGACTACCGCCACACCAGGAAGATCCCTCAAACACACAGTTGGAACTTGGTTAAGATCAAGATAGACACCAAGGTCTCTCTGATGCCCCCAACTAATGAGAGAATCTCCTTTCATTGAAACGTAGATCTTCCCAGCAGTAACTCTACCCTTGAAATCAATTGTGCCCATGAAACACCCTAAAAGGTTTATGATCTGTCCGCCATACCCTCTAGGGATAATTTCAGGTTTGAACAACTTAACTTCAAAGAAGACTCTGGGTACCAAAGTAATTTTCGCGCCTGAATCAAACAACATATCTACAGCGCATTCATCAATCAACACCTTTTCTATGGGACCATCCATTCTAACAAGATTGACTTGACATACTAATGATTCATCTTGACACTGATCATAAATGTCTACTTCTCTCACTTTTTTTCTGAGCCTTATTTGATTTGCAATATTTTGAGAAGTGACCTTTTCTTTTACAAATAGAACACGTTGTCTTCCATCCAGGACAATCTTTGGCATTGGCCAAATTACCTACATTGCCACAACGATAGCACTTGACATTAGACAACTTGGAACCAGAATTTGTACCCTTGTTATTACCAGAACTCTCCACCTCAGGAAGAGTTGCTTTTTGGGAAGTGGAAGCTGAGGATGTTTTTATCTCCTTGACCTCAGTAGACCCCTTTTTCTCATCAGAGCTATTTTTACGAATAGCTTCAGAACAAGTGTTGGAGTGCTCATGTAATTTAAGAGAAGTTATTACTTCCTGAAGAGTGGGATTGTCTTTTTGCCGTAGATTGTCTTTAGCTTTTTCAAGAGAGGAGCCAAGCATGAGCTGATCCCTAAGTCGCTCATCCAAGGTACCAGCAAAAGAACACGTAGAGGCTAGCTTTCGAAGGGCAGTAAGATATTGTTCTATTGTTTCATCATGTCTCTGCATTCTCTTTCCAAAATGGAAGCGCTCTAAAACCATACTCAATTTGGGAAAATAATGCAGTTCCATTTTTTTAATACAAATTTCATATTCGTTAAGTGAGTTTCTGTCAGCATCAGACAAATCAGGAAGGTTCTCAAAAACATCTTGCCCTTCCGAACCAAGACAGTGCATAAATAAAGACGACTTTCTCACTGCACTCAACGAGGTGCCACACACTCTGGCATAATGGGCAAAAACTTTCTTTGATTTGAGCCAAGGTATGGGAGGATCACCGGGTTCAGAGAGAAAGAATGGTGGAGCCGTGACATTCTGCATAGTAAGTAAGTGATAATTACGAATAAAATTATCTCAACACAATAAAGTAAGCACACAATAAAACAATCTGACTGAAGAACAAGAAAATACAGATAAAATAAAATAGGGACACTCCTATCAAGTGTGGTTGTAAAATTAATATAGCAACAAGATAACCATAAGGTTTGTTGGTCGTTACAAACAGTACTTTTTGTAAATAAACAATAGAGTGAGTCGCAGGATGCTAAAAGAGCTGTAAAATCTATGCCACTCAGCGTTTGTAAGTGATCCATGATTGCTCCTGAGGCGTGAGCCAGGAGCTAGGTTGCTGATTGTGTTAACTGCCATTTTAAAAAAACGCGTCTTTTTGCACAGATCTTTTGCTTGTGGCTGCTGCGATTGTATTAGCATTTTTTAATCTTTTAAGAAAATACCAAAGACATCAACTTTTAATTACCGGGTGAGGAGCAGGCTGAGTTAGAGATCCTGCTCTGTTTAGTTCCCCAGGCTACAGCGCATCTGTTAGGGACGAGGGAAAACGTGACTAGACGCTCGCCCGGACGGCCGCCATCCTGAGTGGGCCAAGGCGAGCGGTCTAGTCTTTTTCACCCCCCTGCACTACAAAAGAAGGGCTGGCGTGACCGCGGCAAGCCCGTCTGCGCCCGTCCGTGCCGGACACGCGCCTAGCGCCAGTACCACTGGCCGGGGCTCGCCAGGTAAGGTATACCGAGTACTGTACGATCGAAAAACATTGATGTCCTTGGGGTGGGGAAGCAGGACCGCTAGATGTGCATGCCTTGAGTTCAACAGGGGTGCGCAGGATTTCGTACGGCTTTGCCCCAGTTGTAAGACTATAATTACACAAGCAGGTCCTGTGCTAAGGTAGCTAGCAAGAAGGTAGAGAGCGAGGCGGCTGACGTTAGATGCCTTCTGCTCAACGCCAGATCCCTAGTCAAACATGGCTTGGAGCTGGCGGAGCTGATACAGGATAAGGGAGTTAAAGTGGCTTTCATAACCGAAGCCTGGACCGACGCTACTTCGGGCCCGGACATCATCAAGGCCACCCCTCCTAATTACCGTTGCTATGTTCATAACAGGCAGGGTAAGACCTCTGTGGGCTAGCGATTTTCCACCACAGCTCTATTAAAGGGAATTTTCAGCCAGTGGCGGCCATACTGGGCGAAGCCCTGGCATTTAACTTCATCCTGTCTAATCACCAAATCCTGAGGGGCTGTTTACTATATAGGCCACCTGGGACTAAAACCCCATTCCTAGCGGCACTAGGCAGCTTACTAGAGGAGGCTGTATGTGCAAAAACCTTTACCGTTTTAGGGGATTTTAACTTTCATTTAGATAACTCCTCAGACCCTGACACATCGGAGCTCCTGGAGAGGATGGATGGGGTTGGGCTGAAACAATTGGTGATGGGTCCCACGCACAAGGCAGGGCATACCCTCGATGGCGTCTTTTCCAATCATCCGGATGTTGAATTCACCTCAATCTGCCTGGTCGGACCATGCGGCAATCTGTTTTAAAATCTTCTGTGTTATTCCTGTTAGACTGAGGCAGGCCAGGACACCGGCTAAGACCTGCAGGGTGTGGAATAAGATAGAGGGATCCTCCCTCGAGGGCCTTTTGGGATCCTCTATGATGTCTCTCCCACTAGATGTGAACAAAGCGGTGGTTAAATACACTAACTGGGTGGACCATGCTTGCGTGCAGTTAGCTCCACCCAAACACCGCCATTCCACGCGAGTATGACCCTCGGCCCCTTGGTTCACTGAGGAGATTAGGGAACACAAGATCTTCAGCAAGAAATTAGAACGGGTTTGGCGGAAAAACTATTGTGAGGCCGATAAAAGGAGTCTAAAATCGGGTTTGGCACTTTACAAAGATGCGATAGGGAAGGCAAAACAAACCAATTTCACTAGCCGTATTAAGGAGGATAAGAATTCGCCAAAGGAGCTTTTCCATGCAGTCGTGAGCTTGGCAGCCCCCAAGCCTGATACAGCGCCCCCCAGTCAGGAACTATGCGAGGGCTTAGCAAAGTTCTTCCAAAATAAGGTTGAGACGATCTTTAACTCGCTGGACGGTCACGTTAGGGCCAGCCTGCCAGTTGCCATTCAGGGGATCGAGACGATTAACACACATAAGGGCGGGTCCCTGTATCCGTCCCATTTAGGTGAGGAAGCTGCTGAGGTTAATATACAGTAGGGCAGGTTCCTGAGGTTCTACCCTGTAAGTGAGGAGGAGGTAAGGACGAGGCTGCTGAGCATTAAATCGGGCTCTCCCTGTGACCCGTGCCCGGCTGCCATTGCTAAACTAGCTGCTGCCCCTATTGCCACCATACTTGCCAAAGTGTTTAACATCATGCTGGAGGCCGGCGAGTTTCCATCCTGTTGGTAACAGGCTTCAATCCTTCCCCTTCTTAAAAAATCTAACTTGGACATCTCTGACCCTAACAACTACCGCCCCATTGCGAGGCTGCCTCTACCAGCCAAGTTAATAGAGGGAATTATGAATAGTCAGCTCAGTGCATTCTTAGGGGCTGTGCAGGCTCTGGATCCATCGCAGCATGGATTCAGAGCCGGGCACAGCACGGAATCCGCTTTAATTAAATCAACTGAAGACATCAGGAAAATGTTGGACGCAGGAGGCAAAGCCGCCCTGATCCTGTTGAACCTGTCAGCGGCCTTTGATAAGGTCCACCATGCTATTTTTGTGGACCGTTTGCAGGCCTGCGGGATCCAGGGGAAAGCTTATAAGATCTTGAAAGCTTTCCTCTCTAACAGAAGTCAGGTGGTGGCTCTAGGGGAGTTTGAGTCAGCACCTTTCGTGCTCCCTTGCGGGGTGCCCCAGGGCTCGTCCCTGAGTCCCACCCTGTTTAATGTTTATGTCTCCACCTTGGCGCCAGTCATTCGCTCTCATGGGTTTGAGTTAACATCTTATGCAGACGACACGCAGATTGTGGTGTCACTGCTTTCCTTGGAGAGAAGACGATACGGCCAGCAGATTCAAAGATTGTATGTTAGCAGTCAGTAACTGGATGACAACGTACTGCCTAAAATTAAACTCGGCGAAAATTGAAGTGCTGCTGTTTGGGGCCAGAGATAACTTTTGGACCCCAAAATGGTGGCCGGATGAGTTGGGTGTTCCCCCCTCTCCAGTCTCGAAGGTCAAGAACCTTGGGGTTCTGATGGACGATAAACTGACCTTTAGGCCCCAAGTAAACGCTCTGTCATCTGTGATCCACCTCACTCTGAGGACAATACGCAAGATCCTGCCCTTCTTGCCCGATGAATACAGGAAAACAGTGGTGACAGCGCTGGTCCTGTCACGCCTTGATTGTTGTAATGGCCTTCTGCTCAATGCCCAACATGGCCTGCTTAAGAAGCTGCAGGTGCTGCAAAATGCAGCTGTCCGCCTTATCACAGGCACCCCCAAGTTCGCCTCCGTCTCTCAAGAGATGGCCAAGCTGCACTGGCTTCCGGTACGGAAACGGATTTCCTTTAAGGCCTTATGCACAGTGTTTAAGGCTCTCAGGGGATTGGACCCCACCATGCCTAGCCCAGTACTTTCAATGGGACAAGCCTGGTAGACAACTTAGGTCTGCTGACCAGGGTCTGATCGTGATTCCACGAACTAGAAAAGCTTGATGGGGGGACAGAAGCTTCTCTTTGGGGGCAGCGAGAGCTTGGAATGCCCTTCCACTGGCTCTAAGACAGGCCACTGAGCTAATGACCTTTCGGAATCTCCTGAAAACATGGCTTTTCACTCACTAATTCCGGGCTTAGTCAGGGGAGCGGTCATCTAGCGCCAGGACACCGTTTGGTAACAGTGCGCTTTATAAATTTCACAAATAAATAAATAAACAAGTCCTAATTGGCTTAAGTGAATAGTGTGCTGTGCCAATCAGCGAGAAGTGAAAAGGCTTTGAAAGTCGATTGCCGATCAAAACCTGAAGTGACAGGATCGGTGTGAGCTGTGCCAATCAGCGAAACATGGAAAAGTCTCATAACCCGCTGTGGTAGCTTACCCATGAAGTAAGGAATCGGCGTTGAAAAGGAGAAGCTGTGCCAATCAGCGAAAGTGTAACCGGCATCCAGAGCTGTGCCGATCAGCGTCGAAAACCAAGATGGCGGATGACGCGCTGACGTCACAGTGCGTCTCCGCGCAACGTGTTGATGTGTGACGCGAGCGTCTTCTCACCGGCGAATCAGGAATCCAGATGGTGATTACCAGGCAACCAGGAGACGCTGAAGACAGGGATGACGTAGAGGCATGGAAAGAAATGCCGGGAGGCAGGAGCGCGGGTTGCTAGGCAGTCGTTTGAAGCACAACAAAGCACGAGAAAGAAGCTGGAACAACGGTGAGCAGAAAATACTTTTTGAATCCAAATACCTTTACAGTTTTGTAGATAAGCCACATCCAGGGCGTTTTAGAATAAAACTGTGGATTTTTTGGCCAATCAAAACCAAGGCAGGATGTAGTTCCAAAGAGAAGAGTCTTTCAGGTTGCAAAAAGAAATGGAGAAAAACCACAAAATAGTTCAAAAGGAGAAGAAAAGTAAAAGTAGTAAAGGTGTACCTCGACTCTCAGCAGGTGGTGAATCCTTGACCCTCAAAAGGGAGTGAATCCAAGAATGACCTGGAGCAAAAGTGAGGAAAATCCCAGTTTAAAGTAGTTGAGTTGAGGTCTCTAGGTGCAGGTGAAGTCCAATCGTTGCCAAAATGTGGTATAGTCGATGAAATGACGAGCAGGCAGCCAGAGGTGAAGTTAATAAAAGTTTTATTGTAAACTCTAAGCTAGAGACCTCATCCTCCAAAGTCCAGCATACAACAGACTTTAGCTTGAGGCCAAACATTCCAAACTAAATAAATTCCACATTAGAACCCTATGCACATGCAAATGCCACAGTGCAGAACATATAAAGGAGGCTCAGTATAATGAAGATTACCACAGGGGGCCTGGCCTCCGATGACATCCCAGCAATCCTGGCTGTGAGGGACTTACTTATTGCAACAATAGGGGTTCTTGGCCCCCAACGACCCACAGCATCCAAGGGAAGTTCATCCCCAAACCAGTAGTATGCCAGCAGGTCCCTGTGCAGAGTAGTTGAGAAAGGGGGCGGGGACTCCTGCAAGTTCTCAGCAATTCTCAGCAA
Organism: Lissotriton helveticus; assembly: GCF_964261635.1. Lineage (NCBI taxonomy): Eukaryota > Metazoa > Chordata > Amphibia > Caudata > Salamandridae > Lissotriton > Lissotriton helveticus. Next base: position 641,627,931 of record NC_136061.1, on the reverse strand, counting down.
GCTCTTTTCTGAACTTTATTTTGTCTTTCTGCTCATTTCTAACCTTTATTTTGTCTCTTTCTGCTCATTTCTGAACTTTATTCTGCCTCTTTCCGCTCTTTTCTGACCTGTATCCTGCCTCTTGCTGCTGTTTTTGACATCTGTTTTGACTTTTTCTGCTTGTGTCTGACCCTTATTCTGCCTTTTCTGCTTGTTTCTGACCTTTCTTCTTTTTTTCCAATTTTTTTAATTTTTATTATTCAGCTTGCATATTACATCGTATTACACAGCATTTGAGCGTATCATGACAATCATAAAATCCATAGACCAAATTTATATTTACAAATGAGGGAACAGGAAAGAGAAAATACCAGATAGATATAGGGTAAATACAAAATGAAAGGGAGTAAAGGGGGCCGGCCAACACGACAACGATACTACAGCATTTGAACAAACCACTAACCCAGATCAACCAATCAGTTATTCTGCCAATGAACAAATGGAGCCCAAATTCGCAGCCCCCTCTCCCGCCTCCTCTTGCCTCCCCGCATGAACACCGCAGATTCGAAATTATGCAGGGCCAGGATCCTGGCTCTCCAATTCACAAACGTGGGAGGATCTGGGCTAATCCATTCGGAAGTGATACATAGTCGTGTTACAGATATCGCTATGAATATTAAAGCTGAAGAATAGCTCGATCTAGGCTCTGCGACATTTGATTCGCAACCCAATATTACTACTTCGGGAGATGGAACCACCGATATTTAAAGACTAAAATTAATAAATGTTTGGACTTCTTGAATAAATACGTCAAGTTTGGGGCAACTGAAAAACATATGTATATTATTAGCAGCTGCTAAGCCACATGTCGGGCAACTATGGCCCCCGTTCCCCCCCCATTTAGACATTTTAGCCGGGGTGTAGTAAAGGTCCAATAAAGCCATATATGATTGTGAGCGTAGGCTACCTGAAGTTAAGACCATGTTAGTTATCTCCAGTGAATGCGTAATGTCGGTTCCTGACCGACCCAGTTTGTTATTCCATTTAGAGTTTTGGAGGGATAAGTCGTCAGGAAGACCCAAAAGTAGATTTTGATAGATAAGCCCAATTTTTGATTTCTTCAGGATCAGATCCATAAGTAAATGTTTAACAAAAATGTTGGATTTCTAAGCAGAAGTCGCTCTAGATAGCTGCGAAACTGCAAGTATTTACAAAATGTGTGCGAGTCTAGAGCAAACTTCTCTTTAAGAAAGAGAAAAGAAAAGAAAAAGAAAAGAAGACTCTCCTGCTGGGCTAAATCTCCCAAAACAATAATACCGTGCGTCCTCCACCTAATTGTGATATGGTCTTGAAAAATAGAGGGTAACAATCTAGCTGCTGCGAGGGGTGTGTGATAGTTAATATTAGAAATTGACCATTTCCGCCGTACCTTCCTCCAAACCGAATACATGGTCATGATGACTCTAAATTTGTTTTTTTGTATAGTAACTGGGTTCAAGAACTGTTAGTAACGTTCCTTTCACATCCTCCCCTAGACCAAATGCAAAGATCGAAGGGCTACAGCATACTGGAAGTACTGCTCTGTCCCCAAAGAGTGGAACAGCAAGATGGTGAAGTAGAGCTACCCAGTTGTAAAGCAACAGATTGGGGACTGATCACCCTCCCCTATCTACAGGCAACTGCATCCATCTCGAGGCCTTTCGTGGCTGAGGGTAGCTCCATAAAAACCTATTACAGCATCTCTCTACCCTGGCCATGCAGGTCTGGGCAAACTCTAATGGGATGGTTCTAAAAAGATACAAACATTTTGGTAAGATTAGCATCTTTAGAACATTCCTCCTTCCAAACAGAGATAAGTGCAAATTATCTAGTCTATGTAACTGTATCTATAATAGGTAAGATGTTAATTTCTGGTAATTTTTCCACCGCTGCTGTAACTCCTATACCTAGGTACATTGCACTTGAGACCACTGGTGAGTCGGATGGCCCCATAGCAGAGGATTGGACCACCTGGTTTTTTGAGCATTGAGTTTGTAGCCAGAGCACCGGCCAAACTGCCCTGCTAAGATCTTTAACGCTGAGAACGAGGTTGCCACATCACTAGTCAACACAACAATATTGTCGGCATAAGCCAAAACTTTGAACTCAAAAGTATTAACCCTTACTGGAGGTATAGACAGAGCAGCGTCAATTCTGCCTAAAAACAGGTCAATACATAAAGCAAATAGCAGGGGCGAGAAGGGGCAACCCTGCCTGGTGCCCCTGCTAATAAAAAAGGAACTTGAGGTCATGCCGGAGATGGATATAGTTGCCTGTGACTTGATATAGAGTGCCTGTACAGCCTGAATAAAACCAGGGCAAAACTCCTTCCACTTCAAGACTTTCCACAGGAACCCCCACGCAACCCTGTCAAACGCCTTTTCGGCGTCTAACAGGATTGCGCCAAGGGGAGAGCCCGTGACTTGAGCCCAGTCTAAGAGTGCAATGACACGGCGGACATGGTCCGCTGTGTCTATGCCAGGGATGAATCCATGCTGGCGGATAGAAACTAATGGGGAGATAACTAAGGCTAGTCTGGTGGCCAGAATCTTTGCGAAAATCTTATTATCCGTATTGATCAATGAGATCGGACGGAATGAGGCAGGATCAAGCGCAGACTGATTAATATTTGTATGTCGCCAAGAGTCTGGTATATGGCCGAGCTGGGCCTCCCTAAGCGTTGTTAAGAAATCCTCCCGGATCTCCGAACGAAATGTACTGTAAAACTCCAAGGGAATGGAGTCTGGGCCCGCCGACTTGCCCTTAGCCAATGTATTTAACGCCAATTCGACCTCCTCCCATTCTATAGGTGCAGCCAAGACTAAGTTCTGATGTCTGATTGTCTGAAAGTTTTATGGTATTAAGTTTGTAGACAAAGGCTGCAAATTCTTCATCCATATTGTCATCGCTGGATGACTTTGTATATAATGAAGAATAAAAATCAGAGAAGATGGTCAGGACTCCGTCCGGAGTGTCATGGATCCGACCCTAAGCGTCCTGAATCGAATCAATACGATTGCCCGTGGATCGCTGTTGAAGGCGCTTGGCGAGGACCCTTCCTGCTTTTTCCCCAAACTCGAACATAGTCGAGCGGTACTGTATGTACTTAGCTGCTAGATCCCTCCCAAAAAATTCGAGGAGTGAGGCTTTAATACATGCCACCTGCGTTTGATTATGGGCAGTATCCTGACCTACTTTGATGGTACTTGTGAGCAAGACCTCTGCACGGCGAAGTTCATCAGTCCGAACATTGATTTGCTCACGGATTTGCTTCTGACGTGAGAGTGAAAAGCTCTTAGCTTCACCCCGGATCGCTGCCTTGAGTGTGTCCCAGACTATGATGTTGGAGGCCAACCCTCTATTAAAATTAAAAAATTCAAGAACCCAGGGTCGCATATGATTTAGGTAGGCTTCTTCTAATAGTAACTTCCTCTCAAAGGTCGAAGGTCTAGGAACCTTTGAGACAGAAGGTAGGGTACAATTAATAATCAGCGGGTTATGATCAGATATTATACGAGGTGAAATGGTAATTCATGTTGTATCTGCTAGCTGATCCGACAGGAAGAAATAATCCAATCGTACCATTTTGTTGTGGGCAGCTGAGAAGTAAGTACAACCGTCTAAGTCCCTATGGTGACGACGCCAAAGATCAGTCATTAAGTGCTCCTGAACCAGCGCTTGTAGGGCCCTAAACACCTTAGGTTTCTTGCCTACATATTTTTGTCCCCCAGTTATATTGAAGTCTGCTGAAATATTAATGTTAAAATCACCACACAGACAAACGGGGTGTGGCCACAGGGCCAGCTCTACATTTACGTGATGTAAAACCGCAGGGTCATCCAAGTTGGAACTGTAAACAGTGCAAATGGTCAGGGGCGCCCCATTAATCAAAAGTTCAGCAATAGCCCAGCGGCCACAATTATCTTGGGTGGTTTTCACGCATGATCCCACCCCGCGCCTGACCAGAATAGCCACCCCTCTTATCATTGAAGTTTGTCGGGAACATCCTATCAGATCAAAACCAGGGATTTTTAGATATTCTCTATTATGCCATGGTAAGTGCGTCTCCTGAAGACAGAGTACCTCTAAGTTTAAAGCCTGGACGACCCTTGAAAATAAAGCCCTCTTCTTGCCAGTATTCAGGCCACAAACATTTAATGAGGCTATACGTATTTTACCCAACGCCATTCAATCTTTTCAACGAAAACAACAAAATAACCACAAAAGTCGCTATGGTATCATGATACAAAAAACATTTTACATGCTGATTTTTTTTGATGCGCCCCCCACCCAAAAACCCCAACCTCCCCCCCACCAACCCTGAAACACCTCCACCCGCTGACCAAACCCCCCACCCCCGAACTAGGCAATAGGACCGAGGTCCAAATGATGGGGAAACTGGTGAGCGCTGGGCCCCTCCCCTGAAGTTGCTGCCAGTCTACTTACACAGTGGCATACCCAAAGAGGTTCCAGAAAGAACACCAGAGAAAAAAAAACTAACGATCCTCAACCCCCCAAATGGTCATGCCCCGCTGGAATTTAAGCAAAACAGTGAGAGAAAGGGAGAGAATAAGAATGCAGAATGCAATCCTAAAAAGTTCTAGATTGAGGCCAGAAACGCCATGGCCTGTATCTCTGACTCAAACATTTTTGTTTGAGCATCATGAATGACTGAGTTTGGACGGATACAGCAAAAACACCTGCACCCCCTTAGATTGGAATGGGGCGATCAGCTGCCGGAGCTGCCACCTCCGTTCAACTGTAGCTGGGCAAAAATCTGGCCTGACAAAAAATTGGCACCCCTTCCCCGATCTCTGTCTGTCCGGCCTTGCTAAATCATACAACTTCTCTCTGGCCAGGAAATTTAGCAAGGATATTAGAATAGCACGAGGCCTGTTAGATGTTTGGCCAGAGTGTTGCTTAGGCTTGAACGGAAAACGGTGGGCACGCTGAAGTTCCAATTGCCAGTCCCATTCCTTCACTTCAGGGAATGCTTCTGTGAATAGCTCCACCACAAATCGACGAATATTAGTTCCTTCAATGCCTTCCGGAACCCCCAAAATCATAAAATTGTTTCTGCGGGCCCTATTTTCCATGTCCACAAGCTTCCATTGAACATCTCCCCTATGCGCTTGAATTGACTCAATAGCATTCCTCTGGATAGCCATGTCATCCTCCAAGGTCGAAATCCGGGTTTCTGCTTCGGCTACCTTAGATGCCGTTTCTGCACAGGTTTTGATAACTCTCCGGAGTGAATTCTGGACCCTGCGGCAAGCAGCTTGCGCTCGGGCGCTTTCCTGGCATGTCTCTTCCCGATGGGCAATGATTGTTAGATAAATTATTGCCGCGTCATTTCACCCGGAGGTGGGCCCATGCTAGGGTCAGAGATGTTAGGGGCTGACTCTAAGGGGTTGGATTGCACTCCTGGTTGGGTTTTATATGAATAGTCCCAGGCTAAGGAGCCAATCACCTGATCCGGATCTTGAGGCAGTTTACGAACTGTGGATAGAACATTTGAGATGGCCGCAGAGTTCAAAACCTCATTTGTGCGCCAGTCCCCCGTAACACTATCTTCGTCGTCCGTCCAGTTCCTATCTAGGCCATTATCGTCCACCGAAGAACCAGTGTGTTCAGATAAAGAAAAAAAATTGTCACCATATGTGTCACCATCAGTATTTATTTATTGAGGCTGGTGGCAAGGGAACTTGGACAGCCTCTGTATGTGCGTGGACACTAGGTGTCGGCGAAGAAGGTGCTCAAAGGGAGTCTACGACTGTGTTTCTGAAGAATCTGTGACGGAGGGACTACATCTCCCAGGAGGCAATGGGGCTGTGCAGATAAAACCATTGTAGATTCAATGCAAATCAAAGTTCCAGCATTATTAGCGTCAGACACCCCCATCCTACCGAGCCCCCGTTTGTAACAGTTAGCGGAGCGACTGCAGATGGTGTCTTAGAGACAACATCCATCTTACCCGCTGCAGCTGTGGGGGCTTTTAGTGGATGTGGTAACTGTAGGCTGCCGAGACGTCACTGTCACTGGGCTGTGGGGGGTCTGAGGCGCTTTATGAGTGCTGGCAGCCCGTGTCTGAAACATTGCAGGAACTGGAATAATTTTGGTATTTTTAAGATTTTTGCCAGATGGATTATCTGACTGACCCTTCTTTGGACCTTGCTTCTTGCTGATCATTTATGTCCTTTATTTTGCCTCTTTCTGCTCATTTCTCATCTTTATTCTGCCTCTTTGTACTTGTTTCTGACCTCTATTATGCCTTTTGCTGCTTGTTCCTGACCTCTATATGCCTCTCTCTGCTCCTTTCTGACCTCTATTCTGCAGGGCATACCCTCGATGCCGTCTTTTCCAATCATCCGGATGTTGAATTCACCTCAATCTGCCTGGTCGGACCATGCGGCAATCTGTTTTAAAATCTTCTCTGTTATTCCTGTTAGACTGAGGCAGGCCAGGACACCGGCTAAGACCTGCAGGGTGTGGAATAAGATAGAGGGATCCTCCCTCGAGGGCCTTTTGGGATCCTCTATGATGTCTCTCCCACTAGATGTGAACAAAGCGGTGGTTAAATACACTAACTGGGTGGACCATGCTTGCGTGCAGTTAGCTCCACCCAAACACCGCCATTCCACGCGAGTACGACCCTCTGCCCCTTGGTTCACTGAGGAGATTAGGGAACACAAGATCTTCTGCAAGAAATTAGAACGGGTTTGGCGGAAACACTATTGTGAGGCCGATAAAAGGAGTCTAAAATCGGGTTTGGCACTTTACAAACATGCGATAGGGAAGGCAAAACAAACCAATTTCACTAGCCGTATTAAGGAGGCTAAGAATTCGCCAAAAGAGCTTTTCCATGCAGACGTGAGCTTGGCAGCCCCCAAGCCTGATACAGCGCCCCCCAGTCAGGAACTATGCGAGGGCTTAGCAAAGTTCTTCCAAAATAAGGTTGAGATGATCTTTAACTCACTGGACGGTCACGTTAGGGCCAGCCTGCCAGTTGCCATTCAGGGGATCGAGACGATTAACACACATAAGGGCGGGACCCTGTATCCGTCCCATTTAGGTGAGGAAGCTGCTGAGGTTAATATACAGTAGGGCAGGTTCCTGAGGTTCTACCCTGTAAGTGAGGAGGAGGTAAGGAAGAGGCTGCTGAGCATTAAATCGGGCTCTCCCTGTGACCCGTGCCCGGCTGCCATTGCTAAACTAGCTGCTGTCCCTATTGCCACCATACTTGCCAAAGTGTTTAACATCATGCTGGAGGCCGGCGAGTTTCCATCCAGTTGGTAACAGGCTTCAATCCTTCCCCTTCTTAAAAAATCTAACTTGGACATCTCTGACCCTAACAACTACCGCCCCATTGCGAGGCTGTCTCTACCAGCCAAGTTAATAGAGGGAATTATGAATAGTCAGCTCAGTGCATTCTTAGGGGCTGTGCAGGCTCTGGATCCATCGCAGCATGGATTCAGAGCCGGGCACAGCACGGAATCCGCTTTAATTAAATCAACTGAAGACATCAGGAAAATGTTGGACGCAGGAGGCAAAGCCGCCCTGATCCTGTTGAACCTGTCAGCGGCCTTTGATAAGGTCCACCATGCTATTTTTGTGGACCGTTTGCAGGCCTGCGGGATCCAGGGGAAAGCTTATACGATCTTGAAAGCTTTCCTCTCTAACAGAAGTCAGGTGGTGGCTCTGGGGGAGTTTGAGTCAGCACCTTTCGTGGTCCCTTGCAGGGTGCCCCAGGGCTCGTCCCTGAGTCCCACCCTGTTTAATGTTTATGTCTCCACCTTGGCGCCAGTCATTCGCTCTCATGGGTTTGAGTTAACATCTTATGCAGATGACACGCAGATTGTGGTGTCACTGCTTTCCTTGGAGAGAAGACGATACGGCCAGCAGATTCAAAGATTGTATGTTAGCAGTCAGTAACTGGATGACAACGTACTGCCTAAAATTAAACTCGGCGAAAACTGAAGTGCTGCTGTTTGGGGCCAGAGATAACTTCTGGACCCCAAAATGGTGGCCGGATGAGTTGGGTGTTCCCCCCTCTCCAGTCTCGAAGGTCAAGAACCTTGGGGTTCTGATGGACGATAAACTGACCTTTAGGCCCCAAGTAAACGCTCTGTCATCTGTGATCCACCTCACTCTGAGGACAATACGCAAGATCCTGCCCTTCTTGCCCGATGAATACAGGAAAACAGTGGTGACAGCGCTGGTCCTGTCACGCCTTGATTGTTGTAATGGCCTTCTGCTCAATGCCCAACATGGCCTGCTTAATAAGCTGCAGGTGCTGCAAAATGCAGCTGTCCGCCTTATCACAGGCACCCCCAAGTTCGCCTCCGTCTCTCAAGAGATGGCCAAGCTGCACTGGCTTCCGGTACGGAAACGGATTTCCTTTAAGGCCTTATGCACAGTGTTTAAGGCTCTCAGGGGATTGGGCCCCACCATGCCTAGCCCAGTACTTTCAATGGGACAAGCCTGGTAGACAACTTAGGTCTGCTGACCAGGGTCTGATCATGATTCCACTAACTAGGAAAGCTTGATGGGGGGACAGAAGCTTCTCTTTGGGGGCAGCGAGAGCTTGGAATGCCCTTCCACTGGCTCTAAGACAGGCCACTGAGCTAATGACCTTTCGGAAACTCCTGAAAACATGGCTTTTCACTCACTAATTCCGGGCTTAGTCAGGGGAGCGGTCATCTAGCGCCAGGACACCGTTTGGTAACAGTGCGCTTTATAAATGTCACAAATAAATAAATAAATAAGTCCTAATTGGCTTAAGTGAATAGTGTGCTGTGCCAATCAGCGTGAAGTGAAAAGGCTTTGAAAGTCGATTGCCGATCAAAACCTGAAGTGACAGGATCGGTGTGAGCTGTGCCAATCAGCGAAACATGGAAAAGTCTCATAACCCGCTGTGGTAGCTTACCCAGGAAGTAAGGAATCGGCGTTGAAAAGGAGAAGCTGTGCCAATCAGCGAAAGTGTAACCGCCATCCAGAGCTGTGCCGATCAGCGTCGGAAACAAAAACCAAGATGGCGGATGACGCGCTGACGTCACAGTGCGTCTCCGCGCAACGTGTTGATGTGTGACGCGAGCGTCTTCTCTCCGGCAAATCAGGAACCCAGATGGTGATTACCAGGCAACCAGGAGACGCTGAAAACACGGATGACGTAGAGGCCTGGAAAGAAATGCCGGGAGGCAGGAGTGTGGGTTGCTAGGCAGTCGTTTGAAGCACAACAAAGCGCGAGAAAGAAGCTGGAACAACGGTGAGCAGAAAATACTTTTTGAATCCAAATACCTTTACAGTTTTGTAGATAAGCCACATCCAGGGCGTTTTAGAATAAAACTGTGGATTTTTAGGCCAATCAAAACCAAGGCAGGATGTTGTTCCAAAGAGAAGAGTCTTTCAGGTTGCAAAAAGAAATGGAGAAAAACCACAAAATAGTTCAAAAGGAGAAGAAAAGTAAAAGTAGTAAAGGTGTACCTCGACTCTCAGCAGGTGGTGAATCCTTGACCCTCAAAAGGGAGTGAATCCAAGAATGACCTGGAGCAAAAGTGAGGAAAATCCCAGTTTAAAGTAGTTGAGTTGAGGTCTCTAGGTGCAGGTGAAGTCCAATCGTTGCCAAAATGTGGTATAGTCGAAGAAATGACGAGCAGGCAGCCACAGGTGAAGTTAATAAAAGTTTTATTGTAAACTCTAAGCTAGAGACCTCATCCTCCAAAGTCCGGCATACAACAGACTTTAGCTTGAGGCCAAACATTCCAAACTAAATAAATTCCACATTAGAACCCTATGCACATGCAAATGCCACAGTGCAGAACATATAAAGGAGGCTCAGTATAATGAAGAATACACCAGGGGGCCTGGCCTCCGATGACATCTCAGCAATCCTGGCTGTGAGGGACTTACTTATTGCAACAATAGGGGTTCTTGGCCCCCAACGACCCACAGCATCCAAGGGAAGTTCATCCCCAAACCAGTAGTATGCCAGCAGGTCCCTGTGCAGAGTAGTTGAGAAAGGGGGCGGGGCCTCCTGCAAGTTCTCAGCAATTCTCAGCAAGCTCTGTTCTGAACTGTATTTTGTCTTTCTGCTCATTTCTAACCTTTATTTTGTCTCTTTATGCTCATTTCTGAACTTTATTCTGCCTCTTTCCGCTCTTTTCTGACCTGTATCCTGCCTCTTGCTGCTGTTTTTGACATCTGTTTTGCCTTTTTCTGCTTGTGTCTGACCCTTATTCTGCCGTTTCTGACCTTTCTTCTTTTTTTCAATTTTTTTTCATTTTTATTATTCAGCTTGCATATTACATCGTAGTACACAGCATTTGAGCGTATCATGACAACCATAAAATCCATAGAACAAATTTATATTTACAAATGAGGGAACAGGAAAGAGAAAATACCAGATAGATATAGGGTAAATACAAAATGAAAGGGAGTAAAGGGGGCCGGCCAACACGACAACGATACTACAGCATTTGAACAAACCACTAACCCAGATCAACCAATCAGTTATTCTGCCAATGAACAAATGGAGCCCAAATTCGCAGCCCCCTCTCCCGCCTCCTCTTGCCTCCCCGCATGAACACCGCAGATTCGAAATTATGCAGGGCCAGGATCCTGGCTCTCCAATTCACAAACGTGGGAGGAACTGGGCTAATCTATTCGGAAGTGATACATAGTCGTGTTACAGACATCGCTATGAATATTAAAGCTGAAGAATAGCTCGATCTAGGCTCCGCGACATTAGATTCGCAACCCAATATTACTACTTGGGGAGATGGAACCACCGATATTTAAAGACTAAAATTAATAAATGTTTGGACTTCTTGAATAAATACGTCAAGTTTGGGGCAACTGAAAAACATATGTATATTATTAGCAGCTGCTAAGCCACATGTCAGGTAACTATGGCCCCCGTTCCCCCCCCCATTTAGACATTTTAGCCGGTGTGTAGTAAAGGTCCAATAAAGCCATATATGATTGTGAGCGTAGGCTACCTGAAGTTAAGACCATGTTAGTTATCTCCAGTGAATGCGTAATGTCGGTTCCTGACCGACCCAGTTTGTTATTCCATTTAGAGTTTTGGAGGGATAAGTCATCAGGAAGACCCAAAAGAAGATTTTGATAGATAAACCCAATTTTTGATTTCTTCAGGATCAGATCCATAAGTAAATTTTTAACAAAAATGTTGGATTTCTAAGCAGAAGTCGCTCTAGATAGCTGCGAATCTGCAAGTATTTAAAAAATGTGTGCGAGTCTAGAGCAAACTTCTCTTTAAGAAAGAGAAAAGAAGCCAGACTCTCCTGCTGGGCTAAATCTCCCAAAACAATAATACCGTGCGTCCTCCACCTAATTGTGATATGGTCTTAAAAAATAGAGGGTAACAATCTAGCTGCTGCGAGGGGTGTGTGATAGTTAATATTAGAAATTGACCATTTCCGCCGTACCTTCCTCCAAACCGAATACATGGTCATGATGACTCTAAATTTGTTTTTTTGTATAGTAACTGGGTTCAAGAACTGTTAGTAACGTTCCTTTCACATCCTCCCCTAGACCAAATGCAAAGATCGAAGGGCTACAGCATACTGGAAGTACTGCTCTGTCCCCAAAGAGTGGAACAACAAGATGGTGAAGTAGAGATACCCAGTTGTAAAGCAACAGATTGGGGACTGATCACCCTCCCCTATCTACAGGCAACTGCATCCATCTCGAGGCCTTTCGTGGATGAGGGTAGCTCCATAAAAACCTATTACAGCATCTCTCTACCCTGGCCATGCAGGTCTGGGCAAACTCTAATGGGATGGTTCTAAAAATATACAAACATTTTGGTAAGATTAGCATCTTTAGAACATTCCTCCTTCCAAACAGAGATAAGTGCAAATTATCTAGTCTATGTAACTGTATCTATAATAGGTAAGATGTTAATTTCTGGTAATTTTTCCACCGCTGCTGTAACTCCTATACCTAGGTACATTGCACTTGAGACCACTGGTGAGTCGGATGGCCCCATAGCAGAGGATTGGACCACCTGGGTTTTTTGAGCATTGAGTTTGTAGCCAGAGCACTGGCCAAACTGCCCTGCTAAGATCTTTAACGCTGAGAACGAGGTTGCCACATCACTAGTCAACACAACAATATTGTCGGCATAAGCCAAAACTTTGAACTCAAAAGTATTAACCCTTAATGGAGGTATAGACAGAGCAGTGTCAATTCTGCCTAAAAACGGGTCAATACATAAAGCAAATAGCAGGGGCGAGAAGGGGCAACCCTGCCTGGTGCCCCTGCTAATAAAAAAGGAACTTGAGGTCATGCCGGAGATGGATATAGTTGCCTGTGACTTGATATAGAGTGCCTGTACAGCCTGAATAAAACCAGGGCAAAACTCCTTCCACTTCAAGACTTTCCACAGGAACCCCCACGCAACCCTGTCAAACGCCTTTTCGGCGTCTAACAGGATTGCGCCAAGGGGAGAGCCCGTGACTTGAGCCCAGTCTAAGAGTGCAATGACACGGCGGACATGGTCCGCTGTGTCTATGCCAGGGATGAATCCATGCTGGCGGATAGAATCTAATGGGGAGATAACTAAGGCTAGTCTGGTGGCCAGAATCTTTGCGAAAATCTTATTATCCGTATTGATCAATGAGATCGGACGGACTGAGGCAGGATCAAGCGCAGACTGATTTTTTTTTTAATTAAAATAATATTTGTATGTCGCCAAGAGTCTGGTATATGGCCGAGCTGGGCCTCCCTAAGCGTTGTTAAGAAATCCTCCCGGATCTCTGAACGAAATGTACTGTAAAACTCCAAGGGAATGGAGTCCGGGCCAGCCGCCTTGCCCTTAGCCAATGTATTTAACGCCAATTCGACCTCCTCCCATTCTATAGGTGCAGCCAAGACTAAGTTCTGATGCCTGATACTGATTTTCTGAAAGTTTTATGGTATTAAGTTCGTAGACAAAGGCCGCAAATTCTTCATCCATATTGTCATCGCTGGATGACTTTGTATATAATGAAGAATAAAAATCAGAGAAGATGGTCAGGACTCCGTCCGGAGTGTCATGGATCCGGCCCTAAGCGTCCTGAATCGAATCAATACTATTGCCCGTGGATCGCTGTTGAAGGCGATTGGCGAGGACCCTTCCTGCTTTTTCCCCAAACTCGAACATAGTCGAGCGGTACTGTATGTACTTAGCTGCTAGATCCCTCCCAAAAAATTCGAGGAGAGAGGCTTTAATACATGCCACCTGCGTTTGATTATGGGCAGTATCCTGACCTACTTTAATGGTACTTGTGAGCAAGACCTCTGCACGGCGAAGTTCATCAGTCCGAACATTGATTTGCTCACGGATTTGCTTCTGACGTGAGAGTGAAAAGCTCTTAGTTTCACCCCGGATCGCTGCCTTGAGTGTGTCCCAGACTATGATGTTGGAGGCCAACCCTCTATTAAAATTCAAAAATTCAAGAACCCAGGGTCGCATATGATTTAGGTAGGCTTCTTCTAATAGTAACTTCCTCTCAAAGGTCGAAGGTCTAGGAACCTTTGAGACAGAAGGTAGGGTACAATTAATAATCAGCGGGTTATGATCAGATATTATACGAGGTGAAATGGTAATTGATGTTGTATCCACTAGCTGATCCGACAGGAAGAAATAATCCAATCCTACCATTTTGTTGTGGGCAGCTGAGAAGTAAGTACAACCGTCTAAGTCCCTATGGTGACGACGCCAAAGATCAGTCATTAAGTGCTCCTGAACCAGCGCTTGTAGGGCCTAAACACCTTAGGTTTCTTGCCTACATATTTTTGTCCCCCAGTTATATTGAAGTCTGCTGAAATATTAATGTTAAAATCACCACACAGACAAACGGGGTGTGGCCACAGGGCCAGCTCTACATTTACGTGATGTAAAACAGCAGGGTCATCCAAGTTGGAACTGTAAACAGTGCAAATGGTCAGGGGCGCCCCATTAATCAAAAGTTCAGCAATAGCCCAGCGGCCACAATTATCTTGGGTGGTTTTCACGCATGATCCCACCTGCGCCTGACCAGAATAGCCACCCCTCTTATCATTGAAGTTTGTCGGGAACAGCCTATCAGATCAAAACCGGGGATTTTTAGATATTCTCTATTATGCCATGGTAAGTGCGTCTCCTGAAGACAGAGTACCTCTAAGTTTAAAGCCTGGACGACCCTTGAAAATTAAAGCCCTCTTCTTGCCACTATTCAGGCCACAAACATTTAATGAGGCTATACGTATTTTACCCAACGCCATTCAATCTTTTCAACGAAAACAACAAAATAACCACAAAAGTCACTATGGTATCATGATACAAAAAACATTTTACATGCTGATTTTTTTTGATGCGCCCCCCTCCCAATCCCCCCAAACCCCCACCCAAAAACCCCAACCTCCCCCCCACCAACCCTGAAACACCTCCACCCGCTGACCAAACCCCCCACCCCCCGAACTAGGCAATAGGACCGAGGTCCAAATGATGGGGAAACTGGTGAGCGCTGGGTCCCTCCCCTGAAGTTGCTGCCAGTCTACTTACACAGTGGCATACCCAAAGAGGTTCCAGAAAGAACACCAGAGAAAAAAAAACTAATGATCTTCAACCCCCCAAATGGTCATGCCCCCGCTGGAATTTAAGCAAAACAGTGAGAGAAAGGGAGAGAATAAGAATGCAGAATGCAATCCTAAAAAGTTCTAGATTGAGGCCAGAAACGCCGTGGCCTGTATCTCTGACTCAAAATGTATGTTTGAGCATCATGAATGACTTTGAGTTTGGATGGATACAGCAAAAACACCTGCGCCCCCTTAGATTGGAATGGGGCGATCAGCTGCCGGAGCTGCCACCTCCGTTCAACTGTAGCTGGGCAAAAATCTGGCCTGACAAAAAATTGGCACCCCTTCCCCGATCTCTGTCTGTCCGGCCTCGCTAAATCATACAACTTCTCTCTGGCCAGGAAATTTAGCAAGGATATTAGAATAGCACGAGGCCTATTAGATGTTTGGCCAGAGTGTTGCTTAGGCTTGAACGGAAAACGGTGGGCATGCTGAAGTTCCAATTGCCAGTCCCATTCCTTCACTTCAGGGAATGCCTCTGTGAATAGCTCCACTACAAATCGACGAATATTAGTTCCTTCAATGCCTTCCGGAACCCCCAAAATCCTTAAATTGTTTCTGCTGGCCCTATTTTCCATGTCCACAAGCTTCCATTGAACATTTCCCCTATGCGCTTGAATTGACTCAATAGCATTCCTCTGGATAGCCATGTCATCCTCCAAGGTCGAAATCCGGGTTTCTGCTTCGGCTACCTTAGATGCCGTTTCTGCACAAGTTTTGATAACTCTCCGGAGTGAATTTTGGACCCTGCGGCAAGCAGCTTGCGCTCGGGCGCTTTCCTGGCGTGTCTCTTTCCGATGGGCAATGATTGTTTGATAAATTATTGCCGCGTCATTTCCCCCGGAGGTGGGCCCATGCTAGGGTCAGAGATGTTAGGGGCTGACTCTAAGGGGTTGGATTGCACTCCCGGTTGTGTTTTATATGAATAGTCCCAGGCTAAGGAGCCAATCACCTGATCCGGATCTTGAGGCAGTTTACAAACTGTGGATAGAACATTTGAGATGGCCGCAGAGTTCAAAACCTCATTTGTGCGCCAGTCCCCCGTAACACTATCTTCGTCGTCCGTCCAGTTGCTATCTAGGCCATTATCGTCCACCGAAAAACCAGTGTGTTCAGATAAAGAAAAAAAATTGTCACCATATGTGTCACCATCAGTATTTATTTATTGAGGCTGGTGGCAAGGGAACTTGGACAGCCTCTGTATGTGCGTGGACACTAGGTGTCGGCGAAGAAGGTGCTGCAAGGGAGTCTACGACTGTGTGTTTCTGAAGAATCTGTGACGAAGGGACTACATCTCCCAGAAGGCAATGGGGCTGTGCAGATAAAACCATTGTAGATTTAATGCAAATCAAAGTTCCAGCATTATTAGCGTCAGACACCCCCATCCTACCGAGCCCCCGTTTGTAACAGTTAGCGGAGCGACTGCAGATGGTGTCTTAGAGACAACATCCATCTTACCCGCTGCAGTTGTGGGGGCTTTTAGTGGATGTGGTAACTGTAGGCTGCCGAGACTTCGCTGTCACTGGGCTGTGGGGGGTCTGAGGCGTTTTATGAGTGCTGGCAGCCCGTGTCTGAAACATTGCAGGAACTGGAATAGTTTTGGTATTTTTAAGATTTTTGCCAGATGGAATATCTGACTGACCCTTCTTTGGACCTTGCTTCTTGCTGATTATTTATGTCCTTTATTTTGCCTCTTTCTGCTCATTTCTCATCTTTATTCTGCCTCTTTGTACTTGTTTCTGACCTCTATTATGCCTTTTGCTGCTTGTTCCTGACCTCTATCTGCCTCTCTCTGCTCCTTTCTGACCTCTATTCTGCCTCTTGCTGCTCATTTCTGACCTTTATTCTGCCTTATTCTTCTAATTTCCGACCTCTATTCTGCCTCTTGCAGCTCGTTTCTCACTTTTATTTTGCCTCTTCCTGCTCATTTCTCACCTTTATTCTGCCTCTTTCTGCTTGTTTCTAACTTTTTTTGGCTCTTTCTGCTCATTGCTGACCTCTATTCTGCCTCTTGTAGCTCGTTTCTCACTTTTATTTTGCCTCTTCCTGGTCATCTCTCACCTTTATTCTGCCTCCTTTTATCTGCTCGTTTCGAATCTTTAGTATGCCTCTTTCTGCTAGTTTTTAACTTTTATTCTACCTGTTGCTGCTCATCTCCGGCCTTTATTCTGCCTCTTTCTGCTCATTTCTCACCTTTATCTTGCCTCTTTCTGACCTTTATTCTGCCTCTTTCGGCTCTTTTCTGGCCTTTTTTTAGGGCCAGATGTAGGTAGCCAAATACCGGTAGGTAACGGCCGATTTCGGCCGTTACCGACCGGTATTTGGCTTTTGAGATGTAGGTGAGTCGGAATTTACAGTATCTGTATATTTACCGATTCGGTAAATTTACCACTTCGGTATTTTTCCGAATCAGTAAATATACAGATTCTGTAAATCCATATGTAGGTGGCACAGTTTGCAGTGCCACAGGCCCTTAGGATTTCTTATTTTACCACCCAATCCTATTGGGTGGTAAAATACCGATTTCCAGTGTACATGCACATCTGTGCATGTACACCTATGCCATGTGACACACAGACATGCCCTTAGGGCATGTCTGTGTGCCACATGGCACACAAACCTGCATTTGGGGTGCTACAGGGTGTCAAAGTGACACCCCGTTCCCCCTGCCAGGATTCGGTATTTACCGATTCTGTAAATACCGAATCTGTATTTCCCATTGATTCCTATGGTCTGCAAGGCCCATAGGAATCAATAGGAAATACAGATTCGGTATTTACAGAATCGGTAAATACCGACTCTTACAGAATCTGTAATTTTTTACCTACATCTGCCTCCTTCCAATTTACCGACTCTTAAATACCGATTCGGTATGGGTCGGTATTTAAGAGTCGGTAAATCGAAATTACCTACATTTGGCCCTTAGTCTCTTTATGCTCTTCCACAGGGCTGAGGGGGGAGCCTCAAGGCCCCCGCAGTCACACCCGGCTCCACACCTCCTGTGGGAGCCGGCATTGTTTTCACACATAGGCAGCTGATAAACATACAGCTCCCTGTGTGTGAAAGCAATCCATCTGTTTCCCTGCTTGCTTGTCAGCAGGCAGAGAAACAGACAAATGCTATGCTTCCAGAAAGCGTGTTTGCTGTGGCTTGGCAGGAGCGGTTAAAGCGAGCTGCCAAGCCATAGCAAACAGTTAAGACTTGGAGGTGGGTGCCCTGGGACATAGCCGGACACGGCTGGAGGGTGTGGTGGTCCCCAGGGCCATCTATGGGTCCAGGAGGCGTGCTCACCTCCTTTTCAAAATACAGAAAGCCCCAGGGAGGTGGTGGTCCCTGTGGCACGGGGTCCATGTGGCCCCCACCTCATTTTAAAATAGCCCCGGGGAGGTGGTGGTTCCCAGGGCCTCGAGGGGTCAGTGCGGCAAACCCTGTAACAATAAATATATGATCCCCTTGGCATAATTATGCCCCAGGAGGGGGGCATGCAACCCCTCCTTTTACTTTTTGCATGACCCAGGACCTAGCCCAGCCAGGGGCTAAACCTTACAGATACGCTTATGTATATTTCATTTTTTATTTTGAGTTTTATAGAGCGTAAACCAGACCTGTGAGGGTATCAGAGGACTTTGCAAGAATGGTAAGAGGTAAAAACAGGGCTTAGGAGGGGAGGAAACAGTTAGGATAAAAAAAAAGGGGAGATACATTATACAGAAGCAGGCGGTTTCAATCCCAGGATACCTGTGGGAAAAAACAAGTAAAAACATTTAGAACAACAGTCTCAGTGTGGGTTGGTATCATCCAGAAAGAACATGGATAATGCCAAATAGAGGGTGGAACAGGGTCATTGAGATGCATGTAATATCAGCGTTAGGGGAGGAATTTGCCCAGCAGCCAGAGAGGGAATTCTTCCGTTGGCGGGCGGAAGAGAGTTCCAAATTCTTGGAGAGGACCCAGAAAAGTCCTGATTGTATGTTTTTTCCCACTTGTTTGCCAGTTGGAGCAAAAGGACTCTGGCAGATCGGGAATTTCTGACCCCTCCGGATATCACGTGTTTCTGGGCCAGAAATGTCGGGGAATTGGAGAATAGAGCCTTGTAAGTGATGCAAGCCAGCTTAAGTTGGATCCTGGGCTCTAGAGGAAGCCATTTCAGAGCTTACAAGTGAGGAGACATGTGGTTGAATTTCTTTAAGCCTGTTAGGAGTCTGGTGGCGAGGTTGAGGCAGGCTTTCAGTGGGGCCAACAAGCTCTTGGTTAGACCTGCGAGGGTGGAGCGTCCATATTCTAGTTTAGAAAGGACTAGCACCTGTAATGCCATTTTTAGGTCGGGAGTGTCGAGGAAGGGTTTCAGGTTTCTTAGGTAGCTCAGGAGAAATCTGGAGGTTTTGTCCATCGAATTGATATGGCCAGGCATGTTCAAGCAGCCGTCAAGGGTTATTCCAAGGGATTTGGCCCAATCTACAATGATAGGCGGGCAGTTTAATGCTGTGATTGCCTTGATCCATTCTTGAATGTCATTGTTGTTTTTGTTTAGGGAGATGAGGAGAAATTCTGTTTTTTTTGTGTTAAGTTTGAGCTGGTTAGAGGTGAGCCAATGCACCATCAGCTTTAATGCCTCATTCAGGCAGAGAATGTCCTCAAAAGAAGAGATTTTAATGTAGATCTGAGTGTCGTCGGCATACATGTGGTATGCGATATTGGCATTACGAAGCACCTCTGTGAGCGGTTCAAGGTAAACATTGAAGAGGGTTGGGGACAGGGTTGATCCTTGGGGAACTCCAACCGTGATCGGAGTGGGAGCAGATAAGTTACCATTGATTAGGACTCTCCGTGAACGATTCTAGAGGAAGGACCTACACCATTCGAGAATGATGCCATCCAAACCCATCTTGAGTTTGAGACGTTCGAGGAGTGTTTCTTGGTTGACCGTATCGAAAGCCAAGGATAGGTTGAGGAGGATTAGGAGACATGTTTTGCCTTGGTCAAAGGCTTGTAGGGCATCATCCATGATGTGTACGATGGTGGTTTCAGTGCTGTGACCAGATCTGAAACCGGATTGGAAGTCATCTAGTAGGTGGAAGTTGGTGATGTGTTGGCTCAGCTGCTGCTGCATGCATTTCTCAAGAATTTTCCCTAAGAGTGGCATGCAGGATCCAGCGTAGGTTTTTTTAAGATAGGGACAACTTGGCTGGCTTTAAGAGAGTCAGATATTGTTCCCTGTAGGAGGGATGAATTGATTATTGCAGTCCAAGAGGGGATGATACCTTGAGATGTGGCGGCTAGGCAGTTAGAGGGGAGAGGATCATTGTAGGGGTTGTTCGGATTTAAAGAAGACAGGATTTTTGGGGCAGAATGTTCATCGTAAACTTTGAAGTTGGACCAGTGGGCTAGGTTTTTGGGCGAAGAAAGAGAAGGCGGCACAGAGAAAAGAGGTGGAGCCAATGTGGTTTGGGAGTGCATTGCAGATTTAAGTTAATTTCCTAGGGCCATATATTTATATATATATATATATTGGCAAAGAAACTCCAACAAAAGACAAGGGCACTAGTGTGTGAGTTACTAGATATTCACTGGCTACCTACGCATTTCAGCACCACAAACCTTTCTCAAGGCTATATATATATATATATATATATATATATATATATATATATATATATATATATATATATATATATATATATATATACACTCCACCTCGCACCAATAGGTACGCGGTGCACTCCTTGCAATAATTATCGCCAGTCAGAACGTAGCTTGGAAGACTTTATTTTAACATCCAGCCAAACTAAAAAAAAAAAAACCCGTTTCAGCGATATACTCGCCTTGGTCACGGGTAATTTTTTGTTGTGAAACCGGCATTAAATAAAGATAATCAAAGTGCTCAAAAAAAATTGTGCATAATCAGCAACATAGGACTACAAAAAGGTGTCGGTCATCTTTGCATGGTAAATTACGGAAATTCATGAATTATAACGCATTCTATTTACAAACAATCTCATGTCTGACATTTACTATGTCTTCAAAAATATAGATTATCCTGTGTCGCAGGGTTTCCGTTCTCCCACAGAACTGTGCATAGAGATTTGGAACCTCGGTGAATTAGGGTGACCCAAAACTCACCTCAGTACCCAAAACCCCTTACCAGGCTAGCTACAGTGTCTCATTGGTCATAACAAACTCCCAATGTTTAGACAAACCAGAACATGAACTTATGATACCTCAGGTTACGTGGAACACATGAACACTCTTTCGTTATACAATCATTTCAAACCAGAACGTGGAGTAAATGAGGACACGTGCACATTTGAAATATTTATTTACTAATGCCGTTTTCTCAAACGCAGTATCTTAGATAATACAAGGAAACATATTATCAGAAGCAAAGTTATCAGCATAGTTACTAGTCCATAGAAAGCAAAAGGTGACAGCATGCTAACATGCTGTAATGAATAAGGGTTAACAACACCTATTTCTCACCCTCCCTAACTAGCATATTATATTAATATCTAAGAAGGTCTCTTTGGGTTTTAGCAGGGCGGGCCCATACCTCAAGATCCTAGTATGAAGAGATCACATCTGCTTCCACCAGCTCTCTCTGCATGCGAACCGCATCAAGTGTGTATGTGCGCTCTAAGCAAAGCAATATAAAACCCGCCTAAAGCCAGGATTTGGCAGGGGCTGCACTTATGTTATGTCTATGAAGGTGCAGAGATCAGACTTCACAACAATTGTGTCGAGTTATCTTTTAGGCTTCAGCACTCACTGTACAGACATAGTTTACTAAGCAAAGCTGAAATCAGAGCAATAACATATTATTCTCATGTAAATCACAACGCTCTTGTAGGTTGAAAGCTAAATCAACAAGTAAGTGTCGTGTGCAGAAGCAGCAAAAAGGAAAAATGGCGTTTAAACATTTAATAAGCTCACGCTAACTTAACACAATATATAGATAAGCAGTAACTATATGACACCTGTAATGAACAATATTGCATAATTACATTCGGTACGTCAATCTTTGAATCATTATTGAATTTGTGGTGAATTATTACACAATATCGTTGCTCAACTTCCTTAATAAGAGCAGTAATGGATGTGATGTGCCAAATGTTTTTTGTTCACATAAATTAAACATTCAAAGTCCTGTTAAACAAATCGATAATGATCATGAAATATATACATATCCCAAGTGGGTAACTTTGCGGGCAAATCTCATTACGCCACTCCTGGCTTCCAATTAAGTTCACAAAATATATACATATCTCAACTGGGTAATTTTGCGGGCAAACCTAATCATGCCAATCCTGGCTTCCGATTAGGGTTTGAATATCGCCTCTACATTGGTGTTTGAGGACCCAGTATCTTTATATCTCAATTATTCCATCAATTTTTATAAATAACTGGGTAATCATTCAGAATTAGTGCATTCCTCTACGCAATAAAGCTATGTGAACAAATACAGTTTACGACCATTCTGTTACTCCCAAGTGGCTATTCCAGGACTCTTTCATTCTAGTAATAATGGCATATTGTCATATTCTTAAAGATTCACCTACAAGAAAATCAAACATACATTGTGGCTTATCCCATGTTGATTCTAGTTAGCAGTGAATTAAAAACACTATAAAATTATTGGAAGGCGAAATGAGGAAAAACAGAAACACACACTTTATAATAATCAGAATATTCCAAAATATATACAGAATCCAAAATACACCAATATACAGAATATTCATAATAGTCACAGTATTCAGACTATGCTAACTCCATCGGAACAGACTCATTCTCCAAGGAACCAATTCATTTCTTCTTCAGAATTAAGGCCCCCTGGAATTCTGGTATCGAGCTCTAGAATGAACTTATACTCCATTTGTCGTAACTTGCAAATTCTGTCCCCTCCCCTACTCGATTGTGGAACCCTATCAATCACAAAAAAGCATAGCAGATTGCGATTACTATTATGTAGTTCTTAAAAATGGTGGGCTATCGGGGACATTTTGTCTTTGTTGGCAATCGCCCGCATATGCTCCAAAATTCTTTTCTTCGCAGGAAACATCGTGCTTCCTACATATTTTGTTGCGCAGGGGCATGTTAAAACATAGACACAATAGTCAGACAAGCATGTTAAGTGTTTTTTAATACTTCTTTCAGAGTTAGTCAGAGGATAATGTACAGTCTTTACATTAGAATTAAATTTGCACGCTTTGCATGTCATGCAAACATAGAAACCTTGAATCTCTCTAGAAGTAGATTTCTGTTGAATGATCTCACTTTTGCAGAGTCTATCCTTCAGGGAGTTGCATTTTCTATAAGTTATACTTGGGGAATCTTTGATCACCTCTACTACTGCAGGTTCTGTATGTAAGAACTTCCAATGCTTTTTGAGACACCTGGGTATATCAACAGATTTAGAATTAAAAGTAGAGATGTATCTAATGATGTTATTCTCATCCTCACACTCTTTTTCTTTAGGAATCAAAAGATCAATTTGAGTATGATTAGACGCTTTAGAGCAGGCATCACTGATGGACTTGAGGCCATATCCCCTTTCAATAAAACGCTGTTTCATCACCTGGCACTCCCTCTCATACTCCAATTCATTGCTGCAATTTCTTCGTGCTCGAAGAAAGTCCCCAGAGGGGATGCTACGAATTAGAGATTTTGGATGGCTGCTTTCTGCTGAAGCAGAGTATTGCCAGCTGTCTTCTTCCGGTATAGACTCGATGTTAACCTGCTTGCAACTACCTTTATTTCAAGGTCCAAAAATTCAGCTTTGTTTTTACTAATTGTGCCTTCAAATCGCAAGTTCACATTGTTGTCATTCAAAATATCAATGAATGCGGGATCTATGGGACAGGGCCACAAATCATATAGTTCATAGTTTAAGTTTATTAGCATAGTTAATATAAACCATTACAAAAGTAGCACAACAAAATTCAAATAACATGGTTAAAATCATTTTAAAAGTTAGAATAGAAAATACATTGTAATAAAACACGATTGGATTACGGTATTTGAAACAGTCAATGGATCACAGGATACTGTGACTTTTGTTTGATTCGGAAATCTGGGCAGCGGCCATGCATGCTCAGATATCCTAGCGAGATTGTCTCTGCTTGTTACAAGTTCCCGCCGCTGCTCCTTATCCACTTCCAATAGCTGTTTTCACACAGTTGGGCTTTGAGAGCAAACTTTAGCTGCATTTTTTTGTTCTCCCGTCCTCAGAAATTTTACCAGTCTACAGTTTAATTGAATGTTCGCCAGGTTTAAGCGGGCCAGCACTGCTTGCCTTCTGGTGCGGATACCTTTCTGTTTAAATGAATCTTTTAGAAGTTGTATCAGTGCTTGGTGCAGTTCTTCACATAGGCAAACTAAGTGCAGAATATCACCATTCTTGTTGTTACACAGCCTGCAGGCATCTTGGCCTTTGGTCCACAACCATGGTGGTACATGAAAGGATCCCCAGTCTATACCTTAGGAAATTCATTTTTATCACCCTAGGGTAGGCCTGATTGAAATATAGTTGTGGGGTGGGCGATTTATAAGATCTGAGGGCCATCCAGGCGTGTGATCTTTTCGAGAAGGCTGCCTTGTCCTCCAATAGGGAGGATAGTTTTATGTTTTTCCAGACCAGTTTTTTTTAAATTAAGTTGGCCGAGTTGTGCCTCCCATAGTCTAGACAATTTGGTGGAATCTAAGTCTAGTTTGAGGTAGTTTCTCGCTTGGGTAAACTCCCTATGTTGTATGTCTTGCCACAACAGATAGTTAAGCATGTCTAGATTGGCCTTACTTATCTTATGCCAACATATGATATAAGCCCCATATCTAGCCAAGACTTGTTGTTGAAGGCCAAACTCCAGCCTTATTTGTGCTGCTGACGTATAAGACGGAAGACAAAGCATAGTTCGATAGGCTTTGACCAACGTTCTATCCAGCTCTTTAGCATCTCTACCCCGCATTGCCTCGCTGCCATACGTTATCGAGGGGAAAAGTTTAGCCTGAACTACCTTCAATAGGGTAATCAATATCGGTCCCATCAGTTTGTTTGCAAGATTTTTCATCGTAAAGGCAGTTAACAGACCTTTCCTTTTTATTTCCTCTTTTTGGCGCCAGAAGGAGCCTTCCTTGTCAAATACAACTCCTAAATACGTATACTCCCTGGTATGGTCGATTTTGATGCCGCCAAGGAACCAATGTTTCTGTATGCTCTTTTTGCTGTTGATTGACATTGTCTTTGTTTTGGACAAGTTTATTTTTAAGTTATTTTCTTGTGCGTAGATTTGCATTTCAATTAGTAGGTGTTGCAGGCCAACGTAAGTATGACTTAGCAGAACTACGTCATCTGCGTACATGAGATTGGTTAGAGTTTTCCCTCCCAACCTGGGAGCATGAGAGTTGCAGGCATCCAGCCGATTAGGAAGGTCAGCCATAAATAAATTAAACAGGGTTGGGGCAAGCACACAACCTTGCTTCAATCCTTTTGTCGCTGGTACTTTCGAGGAGAGATGAGTCCCTCCACCTAGTTTCACCTGTACCCAGGTGTCCGTATGTATGAGCATCAGCATGTTTAAAATAGACTGGGGAATGCCCCATCGTGCCAATTTCTCCCATAGTCTGCCTCTCTCCATGTTATCTAAAGCAGCGCTAAAATCAATATAACATAGGTATAATGGTAAGTTGAAAGTTTTTGCTGCATCAATTATTAGAGAAATTGCGAGGATATTTCTAGCTGTGCTGGTCGCTTTGCGGAAACCCGTCTGATTCAGTGGTATCATATGACTCGTCTCTGCCCAGAGTGTGAGCTCCTCTAAAATAATCCCAGCAAAATACTTTGCTTCGTTGTCAATTAGCGCAGCTAGGCGGTAGTTGTTGGGCTCGCCTTGTCACCTTTTTTGTGTATTGGGACTATTGTTGAGCCCTTTCAGGCTTCTGGTATTCTATTTTGCAGTCTGATTTCCAAAAACAGAGATTGTAGAATATCTGCCCATTCTTTGCACTTCGCTTTAAACAGGGCTGGTGGTATGCCATTTGGTCCCGGGGCACCTTTTTTCCTCCCTTTAGCAATCTGTGTTTGTATTTGGAGTGACTGCGGATGGTTTATTATGCCCAGTGGTTTGCTTCCTATGACTGGACATTGCTGCACCCTTAGCTCAGGTATACTAGCTACAGGTATACTAGCTACAGCTGTTCCCTTTGAGAGCCCTCGATTGGCCGTTCGTTCTCCTGCGTTTTCCGTACAGTCGTTAAAATGGCTGGTAAGATATTTTATCCAGGCTCCTTCTAAGATATGTGACCCAATATCCTCAGATTTTGGGCGCAATATCCCATTAGCAGTTTTCCTAAAACAGGCGCTATCATTGCTGTTTATATCATATAAGAGTTTTGCCCAGATTTCGTTCTCATAGTCTTTCTTGATGTTCCATTTTAATCTTTTTAGGGCTGCCCTCTGTTGATACAGGGAAGCTCGTGCATTGACATTTCCTGACGAACTTCTCAGCCTGCGCGGACTTGAGTTTACTCATCTTTTCAATGTCTTGAGCTGTACTCTATGCTTTTTCTGTATTTTGTTTTTTCCCCCTTTTCCCTGAAAGTTAACTTTAGTGGGGGTAGTGTCTGCAAGCTTTTGTGGCAGTGTGGCTGTGAAGTCCTCCCAGTAAGCTATTGAATCAGCTGAGCTCAGAGTTTGCAAGTTGAAGAGATTTATTGCGGATTCCGACAGCAAATTGGAGTTGTATGTGCATTTAATCCTTTTTTGATCTTGGGTGTGAATGGGCCCCAGGGATATATCTGGCCTTATTGAAGTAGGTACAGTAGCTGTTATCTGAATTTCCTGGGGGCGGTGGTCACTATCACCCTTATCCCCCATTCTGAACCCAAGAATATAAGGGAACAGCTCGAGACTAACAAAAGTATAATCCAGAAGAGAGCATGCAGAGATGGAATAGGAGGATTCGAATGGGGGGCAGTCTTCCGGAAATCTTCCGTTCAATGCTCAAAGATTGTGATGTTCTAGATCATCAAGGAAGCGGCTATGGTGGTCTTTCTTCTTTACATGCAATGGATCTGATTGTTTAGGAATATTAAAAATTCTAGTTAGAGCTGCTACCTCCTCCCCTTCTGCCGAGCCAAGGAGATGTTGATTTAGGTCCCCTAACAGAATGAATATTGGGTTTTCCATCTCTGCTGCATACTCAGACAAAAGATTGATGATTTTAGTAGAGTCCTTTGCTTTTCGTTTAGGATGGACATATGAATTGAATATGCAGACCTCCTTTTCCTCTTTGTCCAGCTTGATCCTCATTCTGATTGATAATGTTGTGCTTGCCATCGAGTCCATGGGGGTTGCTGAGGGTATGCTTGTTGCAGAAATGTAGGTAATCAGCCCTCCCGAGCAGTGGCCGTATCTGCCGATCTTTACTGCTGGGATGGCGAAACATGTACAGCCCTTAATGTGCTGTGGCTCTGTGAGCCATGTTTCTTGCAGCAGAATTATGTCAAAGGTGGTAATATAATTGAAAAAGTCAAGGTCCTCTATTTTTGTTGCTAGTCCGTTGATATTCCATGAGCATAAGCTAAGGGGCAATTCCATAGGCCTACTATGAGCTCTATCTCGTATGTTGCTTCAATCATCCTGTAGATGCATGGATATTGTGCGGGATATTGTTTCCCTGCTTGAGCCTTGATTTGGATAGGAAGCTACTTTCAGCCGTGCATCTGATAGATCCCTGTGGCTGCTTGTATTCACTTGACCCATTCTTCCCTGTGCTCCTCTAAGCACACTCTTTGCATATACTTTATGTTTTGCTGATGCCGGGCTTGTAGTACTCAGTAGCGGGAATGGATAGGGTGGTTTTTGTAGGGGGGTAATGTCAATACCCCAGTTTTGGAATACCCCTAGTTCAGCTAGAATTATATCTGCAGTTCTAGTTGTGAACCATGTTGTCTTTGTAGCCTCTCGATTAGTAGAAATGGTAGGGGATATAAATTCTACAGACAGTAGATCCTTTGAAGTTATACTAGCCAAATTTGGAATGGACTTCATTAGTCTTAGAATATTTCCTCGATTTGATGAGTCCTGGTGACCCTTTGAGATAAATAGCGGATGAAAGACCAAGGCCTCTATTTCTTGTTGTCTGGTTCCTGATACTTGTGTTGACAGTACATTTGTAGTATCAGATAATCCTAGTGAGGATGTAAAGATATTTGCTTTTGCTGGTTGAATCTCCAGCTGGTTTCTTGTTCCTTCTACTGATGGAGCGAGATTTAGAAATATATTTATTTCAACTCGTAAAGTTAAACTTCCATAATAAAATAATTGTATTAACGTGCATGGAGTGAATTTTATTAACCAACCTAGATTAAATTGCAAAACATGACATGGGGATTAATATGTGTGCTCATATATGTGCTTTATGTTGCATCTGCATGTACGTGAAAAATAATGAATTAACTTTGTCTATTGTCTTTGTCAGTTCAATTAATGGCATTTGCCTATTTCTGTGTGCTCATGTTTTGTCTTTTCGTCTTTATGTTGCACAATTCTGTTCCTTGCTTTATTTGCTTCAGCTAGGTAACATAGATTAATGGGTTAATAATTAGCAAAGGTGGGTGGGTAACGGAATGCATTATAATTCTTGCATTAATTATTCTTTTATGTTTGTTAACAAGAAAGAGGCTTGAGTCCTAGCGCGTTTCAAAGAAAGGGTTTTCGAGTCCTGTCCAGAAAAGAGCAAGAGCCCTGCGTGGAAAGTTTTATCACGTTTAAAAATGCAAGCTCCATTGAAAAATTTATTATACGTGCTCTTGGAAGGATTTAGCCAAGGACGGAAACCGGCAGAGATTGCCAAGTGAAGGAAGTCACGGACTGTCATTTTCAAATGTTTCATTTTGGAGGAAGCGGCGTGACTTGTGAATAAGAGACAATAGACTCTAAAAGAAAAGCCTGAACTAGGCTTCGAAAGAATGATGACAGCATATGGGTTGATGTCTGTCAGCCAATAGAAACTTTGGATGGCAGGAAAAAGTATACTTTTAAGTTAGATTAGTTAGGGAAAAAGGTATAAAAACTGTCCCTATGGGAGGGAGGGGGTTCCTTCACTTCTTGCTTTCCAAATCCTGATGGGCATGACGAGCTGACGGACTAATTGGAGCACGTAAGGATCAATAGGGTTAAATGACTTTAATTTTTATTCTTTTAGGAGAAGTGAGTTTTAGACAGGGAAAATAGGGCTTAGGTTATGGAAAACTGTTTATTCTTCATTAAATCATGCTAATTGATTTTGCTTGAAACTGTCAGACTTTTGCTATTCCTCTAATAAAATGCACTTTATTTGAATAAATAGCTAATAAATAAGGTTTTTGAAAAGACAAGCTGGTCTTGTTATTACATTGGTCATGTTACCATCAGTAGATCCATTTGCCTAAGTGACTTAATTAAATGTTTAGTTTATAAAAACCATAGTGAATTCATATTCTGCAGTTGAATATAAATGTATATATATATTATGAATAGGTTTTATTAATTAGGTCACTTGATTCAGTTGCTCAAAAATATGTCTTGTTAGTTAATGGGCCTTGTGAGTGTTATATGATAAATGGTGAGTATTGTGGAGTTGGGTAGCGTTGTTATGACATATTTTCTATAGGGGTGCTGGATCAAATCTCTGGTAGCAGAGTTATGGTTCCTATGTTAACTGACATGCTACATGGTAATTACATAGGATTGATGTTCAACATATGTTGAGTTTGTTCACTTGTTACATGTAGTCGAAAGGTTTTTTCCAGCTGTGTGAAAAATCCTAGTTGTGCCGGCATATGAATGGTGTAATAAGTGAAGTTACACAGTGCATTTGTTCTGTTTCAAAATAGTGGTGTTGTCATATATCACTAGTGTTGTGGACGTACAGCACAAGTTTAGGGATTTTAGGTGTGTTAGGTAGAAGGTATAGTGAGGATTATCTATGAAATTGTAGCTTTCAAGTATAAGGACTAAGAGCCTGTTTTAAAACTCACTGCGAAAAAAGAGTAGTAGAATGTATTCAAACTTGAGTGAAGGGTAAGATAACATCGTTTACTTACTGACAAATGTGGATTTCTATGGTTGGTTAAAGTCCTACCAAGATTTCATGTATGCATGGTTAGGGATACTTTCCGTTTGAAAGTGTGTAAATGATTTTGTAATTCCGTTCGAGTCGAACTTTGAATTGTTACTTAATGTGCATTCAGAGGGAAACGAGTTCGTTATTACCTGTTAGAAGGGTAGAATAAAAGTTTACTTTATCAACGATTGAATATTCTGTGAGAATAGCGTTGTCTATTCCACGCTAAAGAATACTTGAATGACTGTAAAATCTATTACTTTACTTTAGCGAAACAGACAAATGGTTTGTTTTTCTGTTGTTATTAACTGAAATTCATTGAAAAGGTTTTCTTAAAATGGCGCTGTGAAAAGATTTTCTGAAGGAGGGGTGAGCTCTAGGAGTGAGAGACGAGAAGCTGCAGCGGCTGTATACGTCAGAGGGTCCGCGCTGTGATTGGCTAACATACGTCACAGCTAGCGCACTGATTGGTTCACGTGACTGAGTCAAGCTGTAAGCTGATTGGCTTATCCTGAAAACAGCAATTCTATTGGTTAAGTAAGGTGGTGACGTAGCTTAACCTGATTGGCTTGTTGTTGAGTTTCGCGCACGGATTGGCTGGTTTTGCGGAACAAACAGGAAACATTTACGATCATTTTAAATTAACCGAATTTGATTAAAAACATGAGGTATTATTACAAGAAAGAGGAAAAGAAGCTTACATGGCTTCAGAAATTGAAAAATATATTTTCACCTCATAAGAAAATTGAAATGCGAGGTGGAAAATTACTTCATAAGTATAAAACACCTGCAGCCTACATGGAAAGTGAATATGGTTATCATACTTGCCTTTGGTTCGACAATTGGATAGATTATACCAAAAAATGATGGTGTATTAGCATGACCAGTAGATGGTTCATTTAATATGAGGGTTTTGAAAAATTTAAGAGAAAAGATGATGGCTCTTGGGCCGAAGCCTAGACCTACTCAATTTGAAGCTTTAGTCGAATGGAAGGATGAGATGTTTGAACTTGTTTGAGAAAATAGTGGTATAATAAAAGGTCCAAAGTAAAATATTAATAGAGAAACGCATGAAGATAGAATGCGTCGATGGAGACAGGCAGACATGTGTGATGGTTTGTACCCAGTAAGAGTAATGGTTACTGAAATACCAGGTCAAAAGAATATTCAAAAGAAAAATAATATTGAAGAAAGTGAATTAGAAGATCCAGTTTTTGAAGAAATGTATCTTACAAATAAGAAACAGACTCCTTTTAAACCAGTTTGTTCATGGTCTACCCCGATGGTTTCTACAGGAACCACCCCAAGTGCACCTCCACTTAATGAGGAATCACCCAGATTATACCCGAATAATTCTGAATCTTCCGAAAGAGTAGATACGAGAACTAATTCTAGTACATATGGTGAACGTAGAAATTTCCCTGAAAATCCAAGATTAGAAAGAAGTAAGGAAATACCAGATACTTCAGATTACTACCGATCGAAAGAAGAATTAGTAAAGCAGCTAACTAAAAGTATGGAAGCTGTAACAGTTCCAATAACGATTGGTCCAGTTAACCCAGTTTTTGGTCAAAGAGAGATGGGACATTCAGCTTTAACTATTGCATTAAATGAAGAAATTCAGAAAGTAGC
Organism: Lissotriton helveticus; assembly: GCF_964261635.1. Lineage (NCBI taxonomy): Eukaryota > Metazoa > Chordata > Amphibia > Caudata > Salamandridae > Lissotriton > Lissotriton helveticus. The sequence continues at coordinate 641,596,564 of NC_136061.1, read as the reverse complement.
TGAACAATGTTATTCAGATTTGTCAGAAATTCACAGGGATAGGTCAATGAGGATGCCAGATTTAACTTTTAATGAAAGTTCAACATGTAAAACTCCAGTTGGTGCAGAATCTGATACTGAAACTTCAGAGAAAAGTGTTGAAAATTCAAATGTAGCTTCCCCAAAACTTGATGTTGCCAGACTAAAAGCAGATTTAGAAGAATTAATCATTGGCACAATTGGTCCTGACAATTTGAAGCATTATCAAGATGATGAATTATTATTCATTTGTAAAAGCATACAATGGAAAACGAAAAATAAATATGAACAATTAGATGAGTTAGCTACTGAATTAGAGATTGACTTGAGTAAACAGAAAAAATTGGGAAAATATTACAGATTAGACTTTACTGAAAAAGAAATTGAGAATTTCAATTCAATGGGAAGAATTCTACATATAAAAGATTTGATTGTGTATATAAAAAGATTGGGTGATTTGAGCAAATGGATAGTGAAATGGACAAAGAAAAGAGAGGAAGAAAGGAGAGAAAAAGGCATGGTGGCTAACCAGTATCCAATGAGAGAAATAGCAGGAGGTGGTTATGTACATGTTCCCTGGTCTAGACAGGATATTTTTTGGTTCACAAATGATTTTCCTCGGTTGAGAGAAAAGCCTGTGGAATGGTATCGACAGGTGGACAGATTTATAAAAGTCTCAAAAGTTCTGTGGATTGATCTTGATGGATTCTTTGACATTGTTGTCCCATCAGATCTATGGACAGAATGTAAAATTGCTGTAAGTTGGCCAAAAGTAGAACCTGAACGAGATAAAGTAACAGGTGCTCCATCATCAGAGGTTATGGGACTATATGATAAAGTAATTTATTGGTTGAAAAACAAGATTCCCCCGAAAGAAGTTGATTGGGTTAAAATAGACAGAACAAATCAGGAGCCAAAAGAATCAGTACATTCATTCTATGAAAGACTATTGTTGGTTTTTAAACAGTATAGTGGCTATGAAAAATTAAGTGAAAAGGACATGAGCCGCTTCATATACAGATTTGTTTATGGCTTGAGACCTGAAATTGGTGAAATGATTAGAAACGGAATTGTCGGATGGCAATCACTCTCAGTTGATGATATTCTGAGAAAAGCAAAATATTATAGTGATGAGATAGACGCCAAGCAGAAAAAGCTTAAGGAAAAGGCAATGTGGGCACAGGTGAAAGTAGCTGAACAGCAAATTGCAAATTTGGAAAATAAAAATATTAATGTCAATCAAAATCAGAATCAAAGTAAATTTAAGGGAAATTTTAATAAGCCAAAATGTAATGTTAATATTGAAGAGCTAAAACAAAAGTTGCCTTGTTTTAATTGCGACGAAATTGGACACTGGAAGCGAGAATGTAAAAATCCGCGCAGAAATTTAAAGAACGCATCATTAAATCCACAGATGCAGAATGATGTAAATCTGCAGCAACAGCTACAGCGACAGTTAAATGAGTTGAATCTACAGCAACAGCTACAGCGACAGTTAATGAATCAGCAAAGTCAAATTCCACAACCACCACTTCCTAACTGTGTGAATGGTCAAAGGTACAATTCGGAAACAGGATTCTGTGGAGGTGATCAGGTAATCAGACCACAAAGAGTAAATGTGCCAAATATTTCTCAACAATTTTTGAGGACAGAAAAAGGTGAAAGTGATTCAGAGGATTATTTATGACGGTGCCTGAGAGAGGGGGAAGAGTGTGTTCTTGGAGCCACTCTTGAGGTTGACCAGTCAGGTCCATTTGTAAATGGTAAAGTGAATGATGTAGAAATCACTTTTCTTGTGGACACTGGTGCTACCCGTGCTACTGTTAGATCAGTAGTAATAGAAAACCTGTCTCTCTCTGGGGAAAGCATCCAAGTAGTTGGTGTAGCTAATCAACAAATTAAAACTGATTTAACAGAGAGTGTCAAGATAGAAATTGGCAAATTTAAAGACAAACACAGATTCGTAGTTTGCAACAGTAGTCCTGTACATTTGTTAGGAAGGGACATACTTTGTAAGATGAACTGTAAAATATATTGCTCACCGGAGGGTATTGAGCTTCAAACGCTAGAAGAAGATGGGCTTTACAAATTAACAATGTTAATGGTTGAAGTAGAGGAAAGTAAATTATTTCCTGTATTTGATAAAGAAAATTTACCTGAAGAACTGAAAAAGACAGTCAAAGCTGAGATTTGGGATTTGACTGGAAATGAGATGGGTTTGATGAAAAATGTAGATCCAGTTAAAATCACAGTGAGGCAGGGAATAGATTTTCCAAATATTCCTCAGTACAAAATGAAAGCAGAAACAATTGAAGGTGTTATTCCGGTTATTGATAAATTCATTAAACAAGGTGTTTTAAAAGAAATTGAAAGTAGCCCATGTAATTCACCGATTATGGGTATCAAAAAGCCAAACGGAACTTACAGGATTGTTCAAGACCTGAGAAAGGTTAATCAGATAGTTGTTCCATGTTGTCCAGTTGTTCCAAACCCAGCAGTAATTCTTTACCAGATTCCGCATGATGCAGAATGGTATACTGTTATTGACCTTTGCAATGCATTCTTTACTGTTCCATTGCATCCAGATAGCCAGCAAATGTTTGCGTTCCGGTTCCAAGATCGCATATTAGCATGGTGTTGTATCCCTCAGGGGTATACAGAGAGTCCATCTATCTTTAATCAGTTGCTAAAGAAATCTTTGGAGAATCTAGAGTTACCTGGAAAATCGACATTAGTCCAGTATATAGATGACCTCCTTGTTGCAACAAAAACCCGAGATAATTGTGTCACAGATACTACTACTCTTTTGAATCACTTGGCAGATGAGGGACATAAAGTATCACCTGCAAAATTACAGTTTTGTAAACAAGAAGTAAAATACCTTGGTCACAGAATTGCAAAAGGAATCAGACAAGTTACAATTGAGAGAATAAAAATGATTCAGGGAATGCAACCTCCAAAAACACAGAGACAGGTCAGAATGTTTCTAGGAATGGTTGGTTATTGTCGTCAATGGATTAGTGGATTTTCAGTAATTGCAAAGCCACTTCAGAGACTGACAAAAGCAGATATAAAAGACCCAATTATTTTAACAGAAACTGAGTTAGAAGCCTTTGAAAAGCTAAAAAGAAGTCTGTGTGAAGCTCCAGGTTTAGGTATGCCAGACTACGAAAAGGAATTTGAATTGTACTGCAGTGAAAGGGAAGGATGTGCATTGTCAGTTCTTATCCAAAGACATGGGAAACTGAGGAAACCAATAGCATACTTCCCAGCAGTACTTGATCCTGTTGCAAAAGCATTGCCAGGCTGCTTAAAAGCAGTAGCTGCAATTAGTGTGAGTCTTGAACAGAGTGAAGGAATTATAATGGGATTCCCTGTTAAAGTCTATGTACCGCATTCAGTAGAAATTCTCCTTACCAGGAGTAAAACACAGCATTTAACAAGTAACAGGCTTACTAAATACGAGAAAACTATTCTGGGATCAGATAATGTCTCGATAGCAAGGTGTGTGAATTTAAATCCTTCCACATTGTTGCCTGATGGAACTGTAACAGAAATCGGGAATGAAAACGATATTGATCACGAGTGCTTGGATGTTTTGGAATATTGTACCAAGCCTAGGCAGGACATTAAAGATGTTCCTTTGCCTGTGTCAGATTTTGTTTATTTTGTTGATGGTTCTTGCTTAAGAACAGAAGAGGGTTTTCTGAGAGCTGCATATTCAGTATGCACAGTTGCTACTGTGATTGAAGCATCATGTCTCGAAGGAATTCGTTCAGCTCAAGTAGCAGAATTGATTGCTTTGATTCGTGCTTGGGAATTAGCAAAAGATTTAAAAATCACTATAGTGACTGACAGCCAATACGGATATGGAGTTGTTCATGATTATGGTCAGCTCTGGTCTCAAAGAGGTTATCTAACTTCTGCAGGAACACCCATCAGAAATGCAAATTTGATCAAGAGATTAATTGATGGCATTCAATTACCAGAAAAAATTGCTGTTGTGAAATGTGTAGCTCACAAAAAAGGTGAGGATTTTATCACTAAAGGAAATGCCTATGCAGAAGAGATAGCCAGATACTGTGCGAAAAACAATTGTTCGATTAATCGGGAAAAGAATGATGAACATGTTATGAATTCACTTATGCTAACATCTGTAGTTGAAACATGGCAGGGAGTAAAAGATTTACAAGATGAAGCAAGTGATGAGGAAAAAGACACATGGTTAAAAGCAGGTTGCAGACAGCGAGAAGAAGATGAAATTTGGGTTTACAAAGATGACAGACCAATTCTACCAAATAGTATGATTGCTGACATGGCCAGGATGTATCATGGTCAGGGTCATATAGGAAGAGATTCCATGATTAGATTATTTAGACAGACATGGTACAATCTTAAATTTAGAATAATTGCAGAATCTTTTTGCCAAAGGTGCTTAATTTGCCAACAAATGAACCCAAACAGAAAAACAGTTGTGAGCATGGGAACCATAGGACGGGAGGGTGGTCCTTTCACAAGGTTACAAATGGATTTCATTGACATGCCAATTCACAATAAATTACGTTATGTCCTCGTAATAATCTGTTTGTTTTCAAGATGGGTTGAAGCGTTCCCTACACGTCACAATGATTCAGTGACAGTTGCAAAATTACTTTTAAGGGAGATCATACCAAGGTACGGTTTTCCGGTGACTGTGGAAACTGATCGTGGAACACATTTTGAAAACAGATTATTAAAAATAATTTGTGAAGCTTTGAACATAAAACAAAAATTACACTGTGCATATAGACCAGAAGCATCAGGTGTTGTAGAGCAAGTGAACGGAACGATTAAGAATAGAATTGGCAAAATGTGTTTAGCTACAGGAATTAAGTGGACTGACACACTTCCACTTGTTTTGATGTCTTTGAGAAGTACCCCTGATAAAAAGACAGGTCTAAGCCCTCATGACATTGTTATGGGCAGAGTTATGAGACAAGCATTTATACCAGTAGGAAAGTTGTTGACTATAAATGATAGCGTCATTTTGGAATACTGCAGGAACCTTTCTGACGTCGTGACTTCTGTGTTCCATCAGGTGGGAACTGAAGTGCTAACAGGAGAAAAAGAGCAAGCACATGATCTGTTACCAGGAGACTGGGTAAGGACAAAAGTTCACCGAAGAAGAAATTGTCTGGTATCCAGGTGGCAGAAAGCAAGGCAAGTCATTCTTGTCACAACAAATGCAGTGAAGTGTAAGGGTTTGAAGAGGTGGATTCATGTTTAGGACACCCCCCGCGCCGCACGGCCACCAGCTGCGGCGTGTGCCTCCCCGCCTGCCTGCCTCTCTGCTCCGCTCCGCCGCGTGACCACGCCCCCTGCCATCGAGCGGCGTGGTCTGTGCTAGCTTCCTGCCTTTCCACTGTTTTGTTGTATTTTTACTGTTGTATACTGTAATTCTGTATTTTGTCCCCCTCTATTGCCTGTTGCCTGGTCTCCCTGGTAGCCCCCGTCTCATCCCTCCCCGCTTCCCGCCACCGCCGCTAACCCCGCCCCTTTTTCTTTCTGTACCCTCCCCGCTCCCGCCTCCCAGCTGCTCCGCCCTCCCTCGCACTTGGCCATATATGGCGACCGTGCGACGCAGGTGAGTGTGACCTAGTTTAGGACACCCCCCGCGCCGCACGGCCACCAGCTGCGGCGTGTGCCTCCCCGCCTGCCTGCCTCTCTGCTCCGCTCCGCCGCGTGACCACGCCCCCTGCCATCGAGCGGCGTGGTCTGTGCTAGCTTCCTGCCTTTCCACTGTTTTGTTGTATTTTTCCTGTTGTATACTGTAATTCTGTATTTTGTCCCCCTCTATTGCCTGTTGCCTGGTCTCCCTGGTAGCCCCCGTCTCATCCCTCCCCGCTCCCCGCTTCCCGCCACCGCCGCTAACCCCGCCCCTTTTTCTTTCTGTACCCTCCCCGCTCCCGCCTCCCAGCTGCTCCGCCCTCCCTCGCACTTGGCCATATATGGCGACCGTGCGACGCAGGTGAGTGTGACCTAGTTTAGGACACCCCCCGCGCCGCACGGCCACCAGCTGCGGCGTGTGCCTCCCCGCCTGCCTGCCTCTCTGCTCCGCTCCGCCGCGTGACCACGCCCCCTGCCATCGAGCGGCGTGGTCTGTGCTAGCTTCCTGCCTTTCCACTGTTTTGTTGTATTTTTACTGTTGTATACTGTAATTCTGTATTTTGTCCCCCTCTATTGCCTGTTGCCTGGTCTCCCTGGTAGCCCCCGTCTCATCCCTCCCCGCTCCCCGCTTCCCGCCACCGCCGCTAACCCCGCCCCTTTTTCTTTCTGTACCCTCCCCGCTCCCGCCTCCCAGCTGCTCCGCCCTCCCTCGCACTTGGCCATATATGGCGACCGTGCGACGCAGGTGAGTGTGACCTAGTTTAGGACACCCCCCGCGCCGCACGGCCACCAGCTGCGGCGTGTGCCTCCCCGCCTGCCTGCCTCTCTGCTCCGCTCCGCCGCGTGACCACGCCCCCTGCCATCGAGCGGCGTGGTCTGTGCTAGCTTCCTGCCTTTCCACTGTTTTGTTGTATTTTTACTGTTGTATACTGTAATTCTGTATTTTGTCCCCCTCTATTGCCTGTTGCCTGGTCTCCCTGGTAGCCCCCGTCCCATCCCTCCCCGCTCCCCGCTTCCCGCCACCGCCGCTAACCCCGCCCCTTTTTCTTTCTGTACCCTCCCCGCTCCCGCCTCCCAGCTGCTCCGCCCTCCCTCGCACTTCGCCATATATGTCGACCGTGCGAACGCGCAGCGTTGACGCGCAGCGGGCGCGCCGCGGGCGCGCCGATTGTGCGCCGAAGGCGCGCCAAAGGTAAGCCCGTCTGCGCCCGTCCGCGCCTGGACCGCGCCTAGTGCCAGGACCCCTGGCCCCCACCGACGGGGAACGACCCGACTGTCCTACAGCGCAACCGAACTCATCGCACTCAACACGGACGGATTCCCTGGATGCCACCAAGCCACCCCGAAGCACACCCACGGACCCTTCAGCTGCAAGGCCTGCAAGTTCACCTGCATCCGGACCCGCCCCACACCAGCACCCGCCTAGCCGATCACCGGCAACAACCACCTCAAGTGCATCCTGATCAACACCCGCTCCGTCCACAGGCACGCCGTCGAACTCTGGAACCTCCTCGACACCACAGCTCCTGACGTCGCCTTCCTCACGGAAACCTGGATGAACGAGTCCTCAGCGCCCGACATCCCCATCGCAGTCCCAGAGGGCTACAAGATCACCCGGAGAGACCGCGTCACCCAGACTGGAGGAGGCATCGCCATCATCCACAGGGACACCATCCACGTCACGACCAACACCGACAACACCCTGAAAACCGCCGAACACCTTCACTTCCAGATCCACACCGACCCGAGAACCACCCTCAGAGGCACCCTGATCTACCGACCCCCGGGACCACGCACACAATTCAGCGAGGACATCGCCGACTTCATCAGCCCGCACGCCCTCCCCTCCGCCGACTACATCCTCCTGGGGGACCTCAACTTCCACCTGGAGAGCAACAACGACCGCAACACCATCACCCTGCTCGCCAACCTCGCCAACCTCGGACTCAAGCAGCTGGTATCCACCCCCACCCACCTCGCCGGACACACACTCGACGCCATCTTCTCATCCAGCAAAGACATCACCTTCAGCCACGCCACTGGAATCCACTTGACGGACCACAGCTGCGTCCACTTCACCTTCAGAAGAACGACGATCCACCACCACCAGCAACCGGCTGCTCGAAGAAGCTGGAACCGACCAGCTCGCCGCTTCCCTGAGCCAGCACCCCCCCGCCAGCTCAGCGAACCCCAGCCAGGCCGCCGACAACCTCACGAAGTGGATCAGCAACTGCACGGACAAACTCGCCCCACTTAGGACCCCGCCCAGCAGACCCGGCAGCAAGAAGGCCCCTTGGTTCACCGACGAACTCAAGAGCTCCAAGAAGAACTGCCGAGCCCTCGAGAAAGCCTGGAGAAGGGAACCAACACCGGACAACATGACCACCCTCAAGCTGGCCACCCTGAAGCACCACCAACTCATCCGCGCCACCAAGAAAACTGCATTCAAGGACCGGCTGGACAACAACGCACACAACAGCAAGGAACTCTTCAACATCGTGAAAGAGCTCTCCAATCCCAGCGCCGGAAACAACGACATCACCCCATCACAAGACCTCTGCAACTCCCTCGCCTCCTACTTCCACAACAAGATCGCGGACATACACAACAGCTTCAGCAATCAACCGACGCACGCCAAGACCCAACCACCACCCACCACCACCCTCCGCGCCTGGACCCCGATCAGCACCGAAGACACCGTCCACACGATGAACTCCATCCACTCCGGATCTCCGACCGACCCCTGCCCTCACCACATCTTCAACAAGGCCGACGCGGTCATCGCACCCCACCTGCGAGACATCATCAACACCTCCTTCGACACCGCCACCTTCCCGGAGAACTGGAAGCACGCCGAACTCAGCGCCCTACTAAAGAAACCAACGGCGGACCCCACCGAACTCAGGAATTACCGCCCCATCTCGCTCCTCCCGTTCCCAGCCAAAGTCATCGAGAAGACCGTCAACAAGCAACTGGCCGCCTTCCTCGAGACGAATGGATCCCTGGACCCCTCACAGTCTGGCTTCCGAGCCAACCACAGCACCGAGACCGCCCTCATCGCTGCCACCGATGACATCCGAACCCTGATGGACAACGGAGAAACAGCGGCCCTCATCCTCCTAGACCTCTCCGCGGCTTTCGACACGGTCTGCCACCGCACCCTAGTGCAGCGCCTCAGCAACGTCGGAATCCAGGAGAAAGCACTGGAATGGATCATCTCCTTCCTCGACGGAAGAACACAGAGAGTCCGCCTACCACCGTACAAATCAGAGGCCACCGAAGTAATCTGCGGCGTCCCTCAAGGATCATCGCTGAGCCCCACCCTCTTCAACGTCTACATGAGCCCCCTCGCAGCCATCGCACGCCAACACAACCTCAACATCATCTCCTACGCTGACGACACCCAGCTGATCCTCTCCCTGACCAACGAGCCCGCCGCCGCCAAAGCCAACCTTCACGAAGGGATGAAAGACGTAGCCGAGTGGATGACGACCAGCCGCCTGAAACTGAACTCAGACAAGACGGAAGTCCTCATCCTGGGGTCCTCGCCGTCCACCTGGGATGACTCCTGGTGGCCCCCCGCCCTGGGCACCGCACCCAAACCAACAGACCACGCACGCAACCTGGGATTCATCCTGGACTCCTCCCTCACCATGACCAGACAAGTCAACGCCGTCTCCTCGTCATGCTTCAACATCCTGCGCATGCTACGGAAGATCTTCCGGTGGATCCCCACCGAGACTAGGAAGACGGTCACCCAGGCCCTCGTCACCAGCCGACTGGACTACGGCAACGCCCTCTACGCCGGAACCACCGCCAAGCTCCAGAAGAGACTCCAGCGGATCCAGAACGCCTCAGCCAGACTCATCCTCGACATCCCACGACGCAGCCACATCTCCGGACATCTGAGAGACCTGCACTGGCTCCCCGTCAACAAAAGAATCACCTTCCGCCTCCTCACCCACGCACACAAAGCCCTACACGATCAAGGCCCCAGCTACCTCAACAACCGCATCAACTTCCACGTTCCCAAACGAGAGCTCCGATCAGCCAACCACGCCCTCGCCGCCGTCCCCCGCATCCGGAGATCGATTCGACAGCAGGAGGAAGGTCCTTCTCCCACCTGGCCGCCAAGAACTGGAACTCCCTTCCGACCGACCTGCGCCTGACCCAAGACCACCTCTCCTTCAGGAAGAAGCTCAAGACCTGGCTGTTCGAGCAGTAGCAGCACTCCCCCCCCCCCTTAGCGCCTTGAGACCCTCCGGGTGAGTAGTGTGCTATATAAATGTCTGTGATTGATTGATTGATTGATGCAAGCCACACAATTTGTGTACCTCCACCTGAAAATCCTGACGAAGGTGACACTATTACCGATTCAGATTCTGAAGAAGAGCCTGAGAAAAATCCAGATCCTGAAGATCGACAGCAAAGTCGACATCTGGAAAATTCAACTGCGAATAAGGCATTGAATAAAAAAGACTTGGATATTGTGATAGTAGACTCTGAAAATGATGAAGATGTGCTAGAAAAAGAAGCAGAGAAAGAGTCTGGTGAAGAAATTAATTGAGATCAGGAGAGTATTAAAAGCAGAGCAGAAGCTCTGAAAGCAGGAACAGGAAATCTGAAACTGGGAAGTTGGAGGTAATTGAAGAAGAAGAAGACGAATTACCAAGTACCAGCTATAAAGATGATGTTCCTAACAGAGTGAAGCTGCCGAGTAAAGAAATTCCTAAGTACAAGTTTCAAGTATCGGATACAGAATCTGAAGAGACTGATGAAGATTCCGATATAAGAAAATTCAGAAAAAGAGCCTGGAGGGAAGAGTGTAAAGTATCTGAGCCGAAGAAGAAATTTTTAAGAAAAGGTGAAAACTGGCCAAAAGAAAATGAAGGTCTAAAATTCTAGATGGTAAACAGATCAAAAGAACAAGTGAATGAGATATCAAGTCAAAAAGATGAACCAGAAAAAAAAGTGAACCAGGAAAGAAAATAGAAGTCATTAGTAGTAGGACAAAGAGAGTTTTGAAGCCAAACCAAAAGTATAAGTCCCCTGAATGGACTTACATTATCATCCCACCAGTTGTGGAAGTGAACAGCAGTAGTCAGGAAGAGATAGATGACAATAGTGACAACGATTGAACTGTCTTTTTGTTAAAATTTAGGGTTTTTGTTTTTGGCATAAGGCTGAAGAAATTGTGTTAGGTGACACAAGGTCGGAGAAATTGTGTTAGCTGGAAAAACACATTGATGTAAGACGCAAGGTCAAAGAAAAGCTGTTAAAAGGTGGGGTTTTCTTTAAAAAAAAATTAAAATAGGGGGGTGTTAGAAATTAGAAATTTAAAATTTTTGATTTTTGTTTTATAAGGCTTTTGTTATCAGAGTGAAAAATGCCTTATACTTTTACTAATACCAACTCTAGATGTTCTATTTTGAGAATATGCTGTAAAATGTCCTTGATTTGTGTGGTTTTAATAATCTTGCTATGGTTAGTTTTAGCTGTCATTTTCCCTTTTGGAATAGATGAAATGTATAAGGCTAACATGACGAGCAAAGCTTCAGTTAGACAAGATAAACATAGTGCAACAAGCGAAACTAACAGAGTTTTTGATCACAAACCAGAGATCCACCAAGATAGATCTGTTGGTGATTTTTCTAGCAATACTTTTTCAAGACTTTTGGCTGAGTATGTAAAGGTTATGGAAGTTAAAGATTGTTATATCTCTGTGAAATTGCCTGCTTCTGTTTCAGAGGGAGTTACTTATAATATGCTTCCTCTAACTTATGGCATAACCTGCAGTGTAATAGCTAGTTTATTTTATCAGACTGGTCGTTTAGAATATTACTATTCTAACCATGACGAAATTTTTGCTAATCTGAAAATTGAGAAAAGTTTAAATAAGCATAAACAAGCGAAACAGATGAGGGAATTCTTTATTGTTACTAATGAACTCACCTATGAGTATGCTTTTAAAAACAATTTAACTTGTAAATTGAGAACTGAGGAAAAATCTTTCCTGAATCTAGTTGAGGAGAGAAGAGCAATTTATAAAAGAAATGAGATGCACAAGCAGACCAAATCAAAATTCTGGCAGCTAGAGGACGAAAAGCTTAATGGAAAATCTTATGAAAATGTTGCTATTCATATAGACAAACCTGTTAGTGGTAAATTTTGTATCAGGAGAGATAACACATTGTTCGATAATTATTTTGTGGGTGCGATTCATTGTGAGGACACTTTTCAAATCATGGGGGGTTGGGGATTTAAAGTTGGCAAGGATCCAATTTTCCCTGGAATTTATTTTGTATGTGGAGACAAAGCTTACTATAACCTCCCAGATCACTGGTATGGAACGTGCTTTGTTGGATTAGTTTTTCCAAAAATATTTCATGTTGACAGAAATTCAGAGGGCTCATTTGAAATCAGCAATCATCTAAATAGATTCAAAAGAGAGAGTTTCTCAGAAATTTTGGGAGATATTTTTGAAGCAGTAATACCTTTAGTGGGTATAACCCTGAATGCAGGTAGAATAAGAAAATTGTCCACAATTGTTGACAGGTTGTCAACTGATACAGCTAGTGGTTTCCAATTAGTGGATACTGAGCTCATTGCTATACGATCTATGGTAATGCAGAATCATCTTGCTTTAGACATTCTGCTAGCAAAAGAGGGAGGAGTTTGTGGCATTTTACATGTTCAACATTGTTGTACCTATATTCCAGATAAGAGCCAAAATATTGAAATGTATATTAAAAACATTACTGAATTGCAATCTGAAACTGTACCCTTAGAAGAAGAAGATTTCTCAGAACGTTTGAGCAAAAGATTTGCAGCAATTAAAACCTGGTTTCAAAAGATTGGTAGTTCAATTCTTGGCAAAATACTGACACCTTTATTATTTATAGTCTTTGTGATACTGTTGTTGAAGATCAGTTGCATGTTACACAAGAGAAAGAAATACCTGAGGGAAAAGAAGAGAATCTATAAGCTTAGAAAGGAGCAGGAAAGAGAAATAGAATTAGAAGAGTTTCGTAGAACTCAATATGAGAGTTGCAGACGAACAGCTGAGACAAGACGTTAGAAATACTAACACAGTGAAAATCAAAACATGTTCTATATTGGGATAAAATGTTGCTAAATTTTTGGGTGGAGTTTGGTGATTTTGAAATCACCAGATGAGGGAGTTGATGGAGCGAGATTTAGAAATATATTTATTTCAACTCGTAAAGTTAAACTTCCATAATAAAATAATTGTATTAACGTGCATGGAGTGAATTTTATTAACCAACCTAGATTAAATTGCAAAACATGACATGGGGATTAATATGAGTGCTCATATATGTGCTTTATGTTGCATCTGCATGTACGTGAAAAATAATGAATTCACTTTGTCTATTGTCTTTGTCAGTATTAAATGCGGCTGTTCAATTAATGGCATGTGCTTATTTCTGTGTGCTCATGTTTTGTCTTTTCGTCTTTATGTTGCACAATTCTGTTCGTTGCTTTATTTGCTTCAGCTAGGTAACATAGATTAATGGGTTAATAATTAGCAAAGGTCAGTGGGTAACAGAATGAATTCTAATTCTTGCATTAATTATTCTTTTGTGTTTGTTTGAATATTAGTTAACAAGAAAGAGGCTTGAGGCCTAGCGCGTTTCAAAGAAAGGGTTTTCGAGTCCTGTCCAGAAAAGAGCAAGAGCCCTGTGTGGAAAGTTTTATCACGTTTAAAAATGCAAGCTCCATTGAAAAATGTATTATACGTGCTCTTGGAAGGATTTAGCCAAGGACGGAAACCGGCAGAGATTGCCAAGTGAAGGAAGTCACGGACTGTCATTTTCAAATGTTTCATTTTGGAGGAAGCGGCGTGACTTATAGACTCTAAAAGAAAAGCCTGAACTAGGCTTCGAAAGAATGATGACAGCATATGGCTTGATGTCTGTCAGCCTGTCCAAACTTTGGATGGCAGGAAAAAGTATACTTTTAAGTTAGATTAGTTATGGAAAAAGGTTTAAAAACTGTCCCCATGGGAGGGAGGGGGTTCCTTCGCTTCTTGCTTTCCGAATCCTGATAGGCATGACGTGCTGACGGACTAATTGGAGCACGTAAGGATCAATAGGGTTAAATGACTTTAATTTTTATTCTTTTAGGAGAAGTGAGTTTTAGACAGGGAAAATAGGGCTTAGGTGATGGAAAACTATTTATTCTTCATTAAATCATGCTAATTGATTTTGCTTGAAACTGTCAGACTTTTTCTATTCCTCTAATAAAATGATCTTTCTTTGAATAAATAGCTAATAAATAAGGTTTTTGAAAAGACAAGCTGGTCTTGTTATTTCATTGGTCATGTTACCATCAGTAGATCCATTTGCCTAAGTGACTTAATTAAATGTTTAGTTTATAAAAACCATAGTGAATTCATATTCTGCAGTTGAATATAAATGTATATATATATTAAGAATGGGTTTTATTAATTAGGTCACTTGATTCAGTTGCTCAAAAATATGTCTTGTTAGTTAATGGGCCTTGTGAGTGTTATATGATAAATGGTGAGTATTGTGGAGTTGGGTAGCGTTGTTATGACATATTTTCTACAGGGGCGCTGGATCACTACCATGTGGCTAATTTAAGTCGGTTTTAGTGTTGTGGGCCCCAAGTCATATGCAGTCCGCAGGGGGAAGACTGTAAGCCTGACGCCTCGGCTGGGTTTACTCAATATATGGGAAGATACAGACCTGACTGAAATGGGACAACAATGGGTGACGCTGGGATACACACTAGTGAAGAGGGAAATAGCGAGGGGATAGGGTGGAGTGACAGGTGCATGGTAGCAGAGAAAGAAGTCTTTATAGCCAGGGGGGGCCCGAAGAAATGGGATAGGAAATGGTTGAAATGGAACACTTATAGGGGGAGATTTGTATATCACCAGTGGTGGAATTGGAAATGCGAAGGAATGGAGACAGAGATGTAACTGTTTGATGTCTATATTTTCCCAACCTTTCTACCTGGTACGGTGTTGAATGCAACTTGTGAATACTATATGAATTTGCTGTCTATCTGTTTGTCATACGCCTTATCAATAAAAACTATATTTTTTTTAAACATTTGTCAAGCATACATTCCAAACCACAAAGTAAAAATGATTGTCAAGCAAGAGAAGGAAGTGTCTAGCAAATGACATAGAGACTATTGCTGATAAAGTTCATCCAAAAAAAGCTATTTGACCTGTTTTTTGAATGAAGCAGTCGAGTGGTTGGCTCTGATCTCTGTCGGAAGGGCATTCCAAATTCTTGGAGCCAGCCCTGAGAAGGTGCAATTGTAAGTTCTTTTCTTGTTGAATTTAGGTGGTTTTAGTAGTAGGGTATTAGAGCTTCTTAAGTTTCGTCTGGAACTGGAGAGCTCGAGTTTTTTTTGCCAGGTAATGTAAGACATAGCAGTGCAAGTCACTGCGTTATCTTACTCTGCATCAAGGAGGAGTTCCATGGGCTTTGCATGGGGGTTCCCACGCTATACCCATGGATTTAATGCTGCCCCATATTTACAAAATCACGTAAACCTGGGGAAGCTCCAAAAATGGACACCGCCCCACCCAGAGGAGGTGTAGCGAGGTGAAATGTTTTCATTTCTCCTCGCTTTTTCCTCTTTCCATGTGTGCTACATTCTGCAGCTCACATAGAAAGAGGAAAACGCATCTCAAGATTGTTTTTGTGAAGGAAGTTGCTCCTTCCTGCACAAAAAACAATCTTTCTTTGGTTACACCTTTGACTACACTCCCACGTTCACTAACCTTTGATTTTAATGAAGACTGTTTAATATTATTTGCCCCACCGTAAAAATTATTTGCTGTGGGAATTACGGGTGTTATGGTTGTCGATAGTTGTCAATAATAAGTAGCATCAGGTTCTAGACATTTTTGTCAGAAGGGGGTCCGGAAGCCTAAAATACAAGGGGATCTCGGCATCAGAAGGTTTGAAGATGTCTCCCTTATAGTCATCTCACTCGGATTTGGAATATCGCATTGCTACGCCAGCAGCATGTGAACACTCCAGAAGTTATATTGTAACAGGAAGGTCAGAAAGGCATACACAATAATGTACAAATTCTTGGGCTGGGCGAGGCGAAAGGGATATTGTAAGGCGCGCAATAACCCTTCAATTAAAATGTACCGATACAGAAAAAATGATCAGAGCAAAAGCATGGTATAGGAGAAACGTTGCCCTTCTCACACTAAAGTTATTTCAGGACTCACAGATTACATACTTGGACATGGAGCAAGGTTGCTTTCCCATCCAACCTTGGACGCTCCTACATTCATAAATGTTAGAGGATTGGACATCTAAAGGCCATAAACCTCCATTTGTCATACCTTCCAAAGACACGATTTGGGGAACGGTCAAAAGAAAAGTAGCTTCCAATGGAACCCTCCACGACACACAAAGGACCACAAATAGTAGTAACTAACTTTGAGTCAAAGCCAATTATTAGAGGTCTTTCTCCTATGAACCTTTGCAGCACATTACTACATATCACATACATCTTTGCGACATAACCTCACTTATTTTGATAACCTCTATTGACTATAAATAGAAAGATAGTACTACGACCAGGCACTAAAGTAAACCAAGGGCCTTATTTAGAGCTTTAGAGTTTGGTAGATAGTATTGTCTGTCAAAAATGATGGCTATTCCATCTGCTGTATTACAAGTGCGATAGGCCATAATGCACTTATCATACATGGGATTCTGCAATCGCTGTATAAAAGCCAGTATTTCATTTAGTCTGCGACTTGTGGCAAATCAACTCACCAGTTGCAAAAATAAAGTCTTATTACAGTTGGGTTCTGACACCATGCCTTCTGCTAGAACAGCAGCAGTGGGGTAGGCCAGGTCAGGCCACAGAGCATGATTGAAGCAGCTGATTTTCCTACTTTCCGCTCTGTTTTTCTCGCTGTAGAGTAAGAAACTGATGGAAATGTCACCAGTTTTTTCTGTAGGAGTGAGAGGAGGCAGCAATGCAGGGTCCCAACCTACCTATCAATTGAGATGACCCAATGCGGTCAAAGTCAATCTCAACCAAAGGGAACCAGAGGAAGGGAAGAGAAAACAGAAGATGTCCACTGATGACTGCGCTACAGGTGAGGTGTCTATCTGGACCCGTAAAGGCTCTCCCTGTGTGAACAAATAAAAGCGTATCAGAAACAACTCATGAAAATGTGATCACTGTTTACATTCTACAGATCTGTATAGTAAGTAATGCCCGTATACCTGTGTGCATCCCCTCTTCCGTCAAGTGAATAAGATACTGGGATAAACAGGAATACCACTTTTCTAATAATCAGAAAGAAAAATGAAGACACATGTTTAAGATTTTAAGCATAGCAATAGGCGGCTTCAGACCTATGTATGGTTCAGTTACCCTTCATACCTAAAGTGTAGAATAATTTCCTCTAAATGTAGGCAAGGTTGGAGACCATATAAGAAAGAACAACTTTTCACTAAATACATTACTCAAACTTTCTGAACAAATTAGCAATGTGTCACTGGTGAATCAATACACCTGTCCGGGTTATGGTTATCTCTTGCGTGAGATTGGTCATAATTTTCCATGCATAAAGTGATCTATTGATAATCTGTCAAACGAAGCAGGCAGCTCCAATGCATAATTTTATAAGTGGACATGGTGGCCGAGGTAAAGAATTCAATGAATTTGAGTGAAGTTGTTAAATCCAAAATCTTATTCGGAGATTCTTTGTGAAATGTATATTAGTAATAGACTTTCCACCCAAAGAGATGTGGTCAAACAGGGTGAGAGAGGTCTGGTGCAGTAAATCAATAACACAGACGTACTAATTTAAAGCAACTAGAACCCAGTCCTACATTCTGCACAAATGAGAGCATCTACTGGAATAATTACTCAAATAACACTGCTTTACTAACAGACATCCCAAACACTCTGATCAAGTGAGAAGCCCATACCTGCAGAACGCATGTAATACACACACTCACAATTTCAGACTCAACTCACCTACTTAGTGGTGGTTTCAAACAGCAGCACAAAGCAATGTCTGAAACCAAGGGTTTACTTGCACATTAACTGGAAATCTAACTCTACAGAGTATCAATGGTTCCTACAGTACCATTCAATAATACATTAAATACTTTAGAGGAAGTAATCGTGGATTTACTTTGAGTGAGTGCATGAATGCATTTAGCTAGTACACATGAGCTGAAGCAGTCCACATAAAAACAATAGATGATTGTCAGTGTGACAAGATGCGAGTTGTACTGATTCCCACGGGGCTGTGGGAGGTCAACGGTTTGGGCCAGGAGGGTACCCAGGACAAGGCAGGTCATTGTGTGCCACACAGGAGCGTTGCAACAATCCCAAATGGATTATGAGATCAAAGAAAAAACTGTGCCATTATAGTAAACCCTTCCCTTGCCTTCATTGCGGAAACCCCCCTGCCTCAATTGTATACTCTCACCACGTGTGTTTATGTTTATTTTTGCAAATTGTGTTAATTGGACCTTATTTCCTATTGTACTTATAGTAACCAGTATCAGCAAAAGTTACGTTATATTTTACTGTCAAACATCTACTGGATTTATTTGATGTCCACTGCTTCAAAATATGCTTCTCTCAAAGTAAATCAGTCGTTACTTGGAATAAAAATGTGCATTTGTTAATGTATGATACCAGAACCATTGCTATTCTTTAGCACTATACTACCAGGTTCAATGTTAATTTACAGGGTAGCTCTAGTTGCTGTAATGCCCATAACTGTAGTCATGAGGATGTGTCCTAATGCTGAACGGTGTGTGGCATCACTGTCATCCAAAAGACCTTCGTCAGAGTCATATAACCACATGAGCAATCAGTTATTTTGTTATAATTGCATTTATAAATTGCTTATTGCAACCTATGAGGCAATGAAGTGCTTCGTTGTGGGTAGCATTGTGGGTAGCATGGCACTCTGTAGCTCAAAGTTAGTGGTTAATCCAGTGGTTGTTAACCCCTTCGCTGCTAGGCCTTTTCCCCTCCTGTGCTACCTACCAAGCCTACCAAGCCTACCAAGCCTACCAAGATGGCCGCTGACCAGGAGTCCTAGGTAAGGGCTCCGGGATTTGGGATCGCCAACTCCGGCATAAATCCCTGAACATCCCGACTGTACAGCCCGAGACTGGCGACCTAGGACTCAGAAACAGAAGGTAAAGAAGATACTGAGATTACCTCCGTAGGAGAGGTTGCAGCCTGGCATCATCCGGACCGAGAGGGGTCTCGGGGGCGCCCGGGCGGGGACAGCATCAGAGGACGCCCTGGAGACTGTTGCGGAGCGGGCGGAGAGCGGAGAACTCTCGGAGCGGTGCTGACGGGGTCCGACCCGTGAGAGAGACGAGGCGGCTTCACCGGGACCCAGGACAGGGATCGGGGACCGAGCGCAGAGACGAGGAGGTGAGGGCACTCGCGCTGCAGCGGCGCAGCCCCACGGCGCCCAGTCATCGCCCCCCCCCCCCTGCACTTCAAGACTTCAAGTTAGACCGGGAAAGTGAAAAAGGTCTGCAGTCCGCCCCGCCTGACCTTAAAATGGCGGCCAAGGCGGACAAGTAACAAATAAACAGTTTCATATAGAACGCAGAGGTCCTGACATAAGTATCCACACACTTGTGGGATAAGTTGAACTCTACCAGATTAGGTAAAACCAACAGAAAAGCGGAATCTCAGCAAGTTTCATGCAACTGCAATCAATATAACTTACTAGAGTAAAGCCATGGAAATTGGACCAATCAATGAGGGAAGCTGGTCCAGAGAAAGAAGTGGAAAGTGAGAAAGGACTCCCTGCTAATATAAAAACAAACATAATGGCAGCCATCTTACAAGGATTGTTTTTTACACCAAGCATAGAGCAGAACAAATGTCAGCTGGCGAATTAATTAATTGATTAATTAATTAATTAATAAGCACTCTGAAAGTACAACTACGAGAGCTAAATGTGGAATAATTAGGAAAAAGAGAAGCCTTTTCCAGTACTACTCAGTGAAACGATAATGAAAAAATTCTAGATCCGAGACTAAAAGCAACAATAAATAACATCAGCAGGGGGGCTACCTGGAATAAAACTGAAAAAGAAACACCATAACAAATGCAGAACGGAGCAAAAATGAGCGAAAGATACCCAGAAGCTACTGGCTTGAGTGCCCAGAGTATAAAATACCCCAATAACTTAACTAAAAATGCAGCTAAGAAGTTTAAACACGACTACCTGAGAAAAAACCCGGACATACTATTCGCAGACCTATACTTTAATGCAACTAATGGTACGAAAATGAATGACCTCATATTCTATACATCCAGAACAGCTAAATGGCGCAATGCCTTCGCTAGGATGCTTACCATAAAAACTACGAAAAACATTCCTCACGGATTAAAAATGTCAACCGCACCATCACAAAGATGCAGAGCCGAACTTAACATCACGATATATAAATCCGAAACAGTGCTGATACAAGCAGCAAACCGAGATCTAGAGAGATTTGCCAAGACTTTCCCATCGATAAAAGACTCATTGGACGACCCGAGTAATCAACCTCTCCTAACCCCACCAGTAGACACTCTAGACACTCACGATGCCACAATCAGAGGCGCAATTAGAACCAGGAGCCATCATACGCCGGCGTCAACTCTAGCGACTACCCAGGTAAAGTTAACTGGTCTAGTAAGGCCTCTACCAGAGAACACGACTAGAAGAACCGAGAGGCCTACCTTTCAAACAAACAAAGAACAAAATCAGCACCTTAGAAAAGAATCGCCCCTACTCCCGAACCATGAGACCCCTCAAGCAGATCATACACTGGCAGTGAGGGTAGCGCCACCTAACAACCAGGAGTGGGATGAGACTGAAGAGGGTGAGACAGTGAGGGTAGCGCCACCCAACAACCAGGAATTGGATGAGACAGAAGACATCAGCCTTCCTACATCCCAAACCCTCGTCAGAACCATACCAACTTCGTACACACCTACATCAACAAACGAACTCACAACAACACAGGACCTATCTAACTCCATCAACCTCCCTACACCTCACGCTAATACAACACCAGCGGCTCACAGACCCTCAACCTCTAACACGATCCTACCAACTCAGAACATATCCAGCACCAACGACACACCGAATGGAGATGGAGTAGACAATCAAAAAGAGAAGATAAAGAAAATGGCAGCGCAACGAAGAACCGTTCCAAAAAGGAGAAGAGTTGAGCGGATGTACAGATCGGCCGCCCCAAAGAAACCCCACCAGAACAAGAAGGACTTTATTAAGCTTCAGAAACTTGTGAGCAAGCTAACACAAGCCACTATGAATACCGTACAGGCGATAGAAAAAAATCGAAGAGAGGACGGAGAACATTCACGCCAAAGTCACGGATATCCAAAATCTCGTACATTCCTCACACAGAAGGAGCATCGAGGCGAACATGCGTTTAATACAGAGAGACAACCGACCAGACAGGACGAAATCACTATCTAAAGAGGAAACGCTGGCCTTAATCCGAACATATGACCTATCGGACCACAAGGAGGAAGAGAGAATCCAAACAGTCCCGCTAGACGTTAACAGAACAGCGAGGAAAAACGAGAGAACTTCCAACCCCCACAACTTACAGCACATACAGCTAACACCAAACGAAGCTGAAAATGTGAACGCTAGTAAAAAAGAAAAACACCTATCCTGTCTATTACTCAACTGCCGGTCAGCTACCAAACATGCATCGGACATAGCGGACCTCATCCTCAACAAGGACATCGACCTGGCAATCCTTACAGAAACTTGGCTTACGGAATCCTCATCCCCAACCATGGATCTATTGATACCACCGCAATTCAACGTTCTGAGACTGGATAGACACGGAAAGCTAGGGGGAGGGATAGCCTGCATTCATCGATCTGACATAGAGGTTAAACAAATTCAGGCCGACCCACTTGAATCATGTGAGTATCTTGGTCTTAACATAAGATCATCCAACACTCAATGGTGCAACCTGCATACTTTCTACCACCCACCAGGAGATAACACAAAGTTTATAGCAGAGTTAATGGAGATCATAACAGCCAACTCGAACGACGCTGCCAATAACATATTCCTAGGCGACTTCAACCTGCATTGGGAGAACTGCAATGACAAACTGGTCAACATGCTTAAAGGTTTCCTCACTGAACTAAACCTCACTCAAGCGTGCACACTGCCCACACATTCTAAAGGAGGGACGTTAGACTGGATAATCTCAAGAAACAAAGTTGCAACAATCCACTCCATAACACCATGTGACTGGTCGGATCATCACGCCATAACTTTCATGATACCCGCAACGAGAAAAGGTAGGACCAGGCAACCTGTCAAGACCAAAAAATGGACTCGAGACACAAAAGAAACAAATATGGAACTACTGGTCGAAAGCTGTGAAAGAGACTTAAAGCCACCCAACGATATGGAAAAAGTTAACGAACTGACGGAACACTACATAACAACTGTCGAAAATATCGTTAATAACACCATGCCACTAAAACTGAAACGAATCTCAGAAAAGACTAAAAACCCGTGGTTTAACGAAGCACTAAATGAAGATAGACGCAAATTGAGAATGGCCGAAAGAAAATGGAGGCAACACCCATCAACTCCTGAACTGGAAGCCCTCAGAAAAACAAGGAAACAATATAATAAAAAGATCATCAACTCAAAAAAGGAATTTATAAGAGCAGATCTGGATAATGCCAAAAACAGGCCACGAAAACTATTTGAAATCCTAAAGGAGCAATCAAACAAACTAGCCAAAACAGTGCAAGAAAATTCAAAAACATCTCTAAGCTGTGATGATTTCTCCACATTTTTCATGGAAAAGGCCAAAGCACTCGAAATAGAGCTTAAAAACTCGGCGTTAAACCTTCCCAACGAACCTTGGTCTACTAACGATGCCAACTCTACAACGGATTGCACTAAGGCAAAAAACAAGGCGAGCTGGGAAACATTTGAACTGTACGACCAACACACGATTGCCAAGACGCTCTCAGGAATCAAACCTAACAACCACCACCAAGACCCTCTGCCTGCAAAATGCGTAAAAGAAATCAATCACATCTTGATTCCAATATGGACCGAAATAATAAATGCGTCACTGTCACAAGGGATCCTTCCAGACTGCCTAAAAACAGGTCAAGTCGTTCCCATAATCAAAAAACCCACAGCAGATACATCAGATCCAAATAACTTTCGCCCAGTGACCAACATCCCTTTACTGGCCAAGTTGACTGAGAAATGTGTGCAGAACCAATTGTGCCAACACATCAACAAATTCTCCTTGTTAGATGAATGCCAATCAGGATTCAGAGCAGGGCACAGCACTGAAACAGCGATTCTCCACATTACTGATGACGCATTACAGGCCCTTGACCAAAATCAAGCATGCTTACTGATTCTCCTTGACCTGTCATCGGCATTTGATACGGTAAATCATGAAGCATTACTGGCCAGGCTACGGGACAGGATGGGAATATCGGGAACAGTGCTGAAATGGTTCGAGTCCTTTTTACAGAACAGAACACAGCGCTTCCTGGTTAACCAATCAATCTCCCCTCCGTGCCCTACCACAATTGGAGTCCCTCAAGGATCGACATTATCCCCAGATCTGTTTAACCTATACGTCGAGCCACTCACAGAAATTCTCCAAAAATCTCAAATATCCTATCACATGTATGCTGACGACACGCAAATATACGTAAAAATCGGATCCATAAAAGAATTGGAATTAATGAATGAGACACTAAAAATGACACTTCAATGGTTAATGGCAAACCACCTGAAGCTGAATGCACATAAAACAGAGTTCCTACTAATCTCTCCACCAAAGAGGAATACAGAAATAATGGAATGGATGAAAGTCGTGACTGCGCTAAACTGCACCCCTACCCTTGTCAACTCAGCCAAATCTCTGGGAATCATCTTAGATGAGAATCTAGACATGAAAGCCCACATTAACTCAATGGCGAAAAGTGCCCGCTTTCACTTGAACTACCTAAGAAAATTGAAACCATTCATCACAGAGTCAGACCTCAAATTGGCAATCCAATCCTTAGTTATCTCGAGGATTGAATATGGGTGCACCACCTTGGCTGGATTACCAAAAATGTCCACAGGACCATTGAAAGCCTGCCTTAACGCTGCAGCAAGACTTATCACCGGAACTAGGAAATATGACCATATATCCCCACACCTGAAAGCATTAAACTGGCTACCATATGAAGCAAGAATCCAAATGAAGATAGCATGTATCACACATAAAGCATTACACGACAACACCCCAAGATATCTAGCAAAGAAAATTCAGTTGTCCGGTGGCAACCGACCATCTAGGAGTGCTGGGGAGCTGCTACTACGACCAGCATTCTTCCGAAAGAAAAAAACATATGACAGAGCGTTCTCAGGAGCGGCCCCCAGAATATGGAACTCACTCCCTCCAAACATCAGGAAGATCCAGAATCTGGTAACATTCAAACGGGAAGTGAAGAGCCTGCTGATGAATAGATACATTACTTAATGAAGACTACTGATCATTGATCTGCTATAATACTGCCTTAGTACAGATCATGTACGCCATCAAAATGGGAGGCTCAGACAATACTATAATGGAATACGTATCCTATGATATGGGAACAACCCAAAGGCCAACAGGAATGGAGATTTGATTGAACAGGAGAACAATATCTTTCATGAACCTATACCGTGCTACCTCATACATGAACCTATACCGTGCTACCTCATATTTGTTATATATACATGTTTTGTATTTTATTTAATCATAGCATATTTACTTTTGCTAACGTCACATGTGTTACGAATTTATATGTCATCTACCTCACTGCGATTGCCTGCTAACGGCTTATACATATGTTAACCTTGTTTCCTCTTCCTACCTCATGTTAAGCGCTCTGATACCCACGGGTCTTGTTCGCGCTATGCAAAACTTTATAATAAAATAATAAATAATAAAATAAATAATGTGCTGAGGCTTTTTTTGGCGTTTTGGAGTAGAGCGCGCTTAGGCCCTTGTAACTTTTTGACCACATAAGGTATCCACGCCAAATTTGCGTCCTTTTCTTCCAACATCATGTGGATTCTAAAGGCGCCCAGGGTTTGTGGATTACCTTGGAGGGGTCCCAGAAATTAACCAAAATATAGTGATTTTTTTGTTTTTTTCAGAAAAATGGGAAAAACGGGCTGCAAATGAAAGCCTCTGGGTTTTTCCCTGAAAATGGTATCACAAAAGGGTTTGTGGGGCTGAAATCTCCATTTTCTCAGCTGTCAGGAAATGACAGACTTTTGTCAGAGAACCGAAATTTTTCACTCAGTTTTGGCATTTTTCTGGGACATAGCCTATTTTTGCTATTTTTAGAGCTTTCCACCTCCTTCCAGTTAATGGTAGAAATGAGTTTGAAAGCAATAATGGATCCTGGAAAGCTTTACATTTTCGAAAAGTAGACAAAATTCTAAATTCAGAAAAGGGTCATTTGTCTAAATCCATGAAGGTTTCGTTATAGAAACTAACAGTTAGATATTGGAATATTTGAAATTTTGTTGAAAAAAACAGCCTTCTGTCTCAACGTTTTCACCTATAACTTTTTCTAATTTTGACAGCTCTTGGAAAGCAATATACCGTTACATTTGTTAGACCTTCCTGGTTGTGGGGATATATAGGACTTGTAGTTTCACCAAGAACCCGACGAACCCAGATCCAAAAACTGAGCAGCAACTTGCAATGGTATTTTTTCATTTACTGGGTATAGTGCACTTTGTCTTGGAAAATGTATACATGGAATAATCTGTATGAAAGACACCTATGTATTTCTGAATTGGGTACAAATTATAGACTTCAGAAACAGTATATAATTGCACATTTTCAAAGTTGGGAATACTCATACTAGCATGAGAATTATTGGTCATTTTTCATAAAGAATTTTTTATTTACACAATGTCTTTCATTCAAAGGGAGAAATGCATGAAAGCTCAATTGGTAATAACAGTTGATTTACAAATCTGAATTACCCCAAGTGTCCCGATAAAAACGGTACCTCACTTGTGTGGGTCGGCCTTGTGCCTGCGACAGGAAACGGCGCAAAATGCAACGTGGTCACTCCTAAATTTAGCAGTTACAAATTGACCCTTTTTTGGCAAAGTGCCTACCTGTAGTTTTTGCACCCTAGCTCTGCCGGCACATAGGGAAACCTAGCAAACCTATACATTTTTGAAAAGTAGACACCCAGGGGAATTCAGGATGGGGTGACTCGACTGCCTACCACTAGGTGTTGTTACCCAGAATCCCTTGCAAAGCTAAGATTTTGACAAAATAAACACATTTTCCTCACATTTCTGTGGTGGAAAGTTCTGGAATCTGCCTGGATCAACAAATTTCCACCCACCCAGCGTTCCCCCAGGTCTCCCGATAAAAACAGTACCTCACTTGTGTGGGTCGGCCTTGTGCCTATGACAGGAAACGGCACAAAATGCAACGTGGTTGCACCTCAATTTCCCAGTGAAATTTTACGTTCTTTGGACAAAGAGACTACCTTTTGTTTTTGAGCCGTAGCTCTGCCAGCACCTAGGGAAACCTAGCAAACCTATACATTTTTGAAAACTAGACACCCAGGGCAATTCAGGATGGGGTGACTCGTCTGCCTACCCCCAGGTTTTGTTACCCAGAATCCCTTGCAAACATAAAAATTTGACCAAAAAAACACATTTTCCTCACATTTCTGTGGTGGAAAGTTCTGGAATCTGCGTGGATCAACAAATTTCCACCCACCCAGCGTGCCCCCAGGTCTCCCGAAAAAAATGGTACCTCACTTGCGTGGGTAGGCATAGTGGCTGCGACATGAAACAGCGCAAAACGCAGCATGGTCGCACCTCAATTTCCCAGTGAAATTTAGCACGATTTGGACAAAAAGACTACCTTTTGTTTTTGCGCCGTAGCTCTGCCAGCACCTAGGGAAACCTAGCAAACCTATACATTTGTGAAAACTAGACACCCAGGGCAATTCAGGATGGGGTGACTCGTCTGCCTACGCCCAGGTTTTGTTACCCAGAATCCCTTGCAAACATAAACATTTGACCAAAAAAACACATTTTCCTCACATTTCTGTGGTTGAAAGTTCTGGAATCTGCGTGGATCAACAAATTTCCACCCACCCAGCGTGCCCCCAGGTCTCCCGAAAAAAATGGTACCTCACTTGCGTGGGTAGGCATAGTGGCTGCGACATGAAACAGCGCAAAACGCAGCATGGTCGCACCTCAATTTCCCAGTGAAATTTAGCACGATTTGGACAAAAAGACTACCTTTTGTTTTTGCGCCGTAGCTCTGCCAGCACCTAGGGAAACCTAGCAAACCTATACATTTTTGAAAACTAGACACCCAGGGCTATTCAGGATGGGGTGACTCGTCTGCCTACCCCCAGGTTTTGTTAGCCAGAATCCCTTGCAAACATAAACATTTGACCAAAAAAACACATTTTCCTCACATTTCTGTGGTGGAAAGTTCTGGAATCTGCGTGGATCAAATAATTTCCACCCACCCAGCGTGCCCCCAGGTCTCCCGAAAAAAATGGTACCTCACTTGCGTGGGTAGGCATAGTGGCTGCGACATGAAACAGCGCAAAACGCAGCATGGTTGCACCTCAATTTCCCAGTGAAATTTAGCACGATTCGGACAAAAAGACTACCTTTTGTTTTTGCGCCGTAGCTCTGCCAGCACCTAGGGAAACCTAGCAAACCTATACATTTTTGAAAACTAGACACCCAGGGCAATTCAGGATGGGGTGACTCGTCTGCCTACCCCCAGGTTTTGTTACCCAGAATCCCTTGCAAACATAAAAATTTGACCAAACAAACACATTTTCCTCACATTTCTGTGGTGGAAAGTTCTGGAATCTGCGTGGATCAAAAAATTTCCACCCACCCAGCGTGCCCCCAGGTCTCCCGAAAAAAATGGTACCTCACTTGCGTGGGTAGGCATAGTGGCTGCGACATGAAACAGCGAAAAACGCAGCATGGTCGCACCTCAATTTCCCAGTGAAATGTAGCACGATTCGGACAAAAAGACTACCTTTTGTTTTTGCGCCGTAGCTCTGCCAGCACCTAGGGAAACCTAGCAAACCTATACATTTTTGAAAGGTAGACACCCAGGGCAATTCAGGATGGGGTGACTCGTCTGCCTACCCCCAGGGTTTGTCACCCAGAATCCCTTGCAAACATAAAAATTTGTCCAAAAAAACACATTTTCCTCACATTTCTGTGGTGGAAAGTTCTGGAATCTGCGTGGATCAACAAATTTCCACTCACCCAGCGTTCCCCCAGGTCTCCCGAAAAAAATGGTACCTCACTTGCGTGGGTAGGCATAGTGGCTGCGACATGAAACAGCGCAAAACGCAGCATGGTCGCACCTCAATTTCCCAGTGAAATTTAGCACGATTTGGACAAAAAGACTACCTTTTGTTTTTGCGCCGTAACTCTGCCAGCACCTAGGGAAACCTAGCAAACATATACAGTTTTGAAAACTAGACACCCAGGGCAATTCAGGATGGGGTGACTCGTCTGCCTACCCCCAGGTTTTGTTACCCAGAATCCCTTGCAAACATAAAAATTTGACCAAAAAAACACATTTTCCTCACATTTCTGTGGTGGAAAGTTCTGGAATCTGCGTGGATCAACAAATTTCCACCCACCCAGCGTGCCCCCAGGTCTCTCGAAAAAAATGGTACCTCACTTGCGTGGGTAGGCATAGTGGCTGCGACATGAAACAGCGAAAAACGCAGCATGGTCGCACCTCAATTTCCCAGTGAAATTTAGCACGATTCGGACAAAAAGACTACCTTTTGTTTTTGCGCCGTAGCTCTGCCAGCACCTAGGGAAACCTAGCAAACCTATACATTTTTGAAAACTAGACACCCAGGGCAATTCAGGATGGGGTGACTCGTCTGCCTACCCCCAGGTTTTGTTACCCAGAATCCCTTGCAAACATAAAAACTTGACCAACAAAACACATTTTCCTCACATTTCTGTGGTGGAAAGTTCTGGAATCTGCGTGGATCAAAAAATTTCCACCCACCCAGCGTGCCCCCAGGTCTCCCGAAAAAAATGGTACCTCACTTGCGTGGGTAGGCATAGTGGCTGCGACATGAAACAGCAAAAAACGCAGCATGGTCGCACCTCAATTTCCCAGTGAAATTTAGCACGATTCGGACAAAAAGACTACCTTTTGTTTTTGCGCCGTAGCTCTGCCAGCACCTAGGGAAACCTAGCAAACCTATACATTTTTGAAAACTAGACACCCAGGGCAATTCAGGATGGGGTGACTCGTCTGCCTACCCCCAGGTTTTGTTACCCAGAATCCCTTGCAAACATAAAAATTTGACCACAAAAACACATTTTCCTCACATTTCTGTGGTGGAAAGTTCTGGAATCTGCGTGGATCAACAAATTTCCACCCACCCAGCGTGCCCCCAGGTCTCCCGAAAAAAATGGTACCTCACTTGCGTGGGTAGGCATAGTGGCTGCGACATGAAACAGCAAAAAACGCAGCATGGTCGCACCTCAATTTCACAGTGAAATTTAGCACGATTCGGACAAAAAGACTACCTTTTGTTTTTGCGCCGTAGCTCTGCCAGCACCTAAGGAAACCTAGCAAACCTATAAATTTTTGAAAACTAGACACCCAGGGCAATTCTGGATGGGGTGACTCGTCTGCCTACCCCCAGGTTTTGTCACCCAGAATCCCTTGCAAACATATAAATGTGACCAAAAAAACAAATTTTCCTCACATTTCTGTGGTGGAAAGTTCTGGAATCTGCGTGGATCAACAAATTTCCACTCACCCAGCGTGCCCCCAGGTCTCCCGAAAAAAATGGTACCTCACTTGCGTGGATAGACATAGTGGCTGCAACAGGAAACGGTTCAAATCGTACGGTGGTGAATTTACATTACCTCATTGCAAAACTACCTTGATTTTGGGGGGGGGCATCTGAGTTTGTGGCCCGGGGCTCGGTGGTATTCTTTGCAGAGTAGCAAACCCAAACAGTTCTGAAAACTAGACACCCGGGGGAGTCCAGGGAGGTATGGCATGTGTGGGTCCCCCAATGTTTTCCTACCCAGAACTCTTTGCAAACCTTAAAAATAGGTAAAAATAGCACTTTTCCAAACATTTTGGCGTGGGATCGCCGTGCCGGCAAAAAAGTCCTACCACCCTGCGTTCCCCTTGTTCTCCCGAGTAAAAGGATACCTCACTTGTGTGGGTGCCCCAAAGCAGAACACGCCAAAAATGAATTTTGAAAAAAGTAGTTTTTAGTCATATTTAAGTTTTACAAATTAAGCACCCCAGCCTGAGTCACATGCCTTTGGCCCACCCACACAAGTGAGGTATCATTTTACTCGGGAGAACAAGGGAAATGCTGGGTGGTAGGACATTTGTTCCGGCAGCGAGATCCCACCCAAAAAAGTATGGAAAAGTGGGTTTTTGGACCAAAATTTCAGGTTTGCAGGGGTTTCTGGGTAGGAAAACATTGGGGGACCCACGCATGCCATACCTCCCTGGACTTCCCCGGGTGTCTAGTTTTCAGAACTGTTTGGGTTTGGTAGTTTCCAAAGATGCCCGCCAAGCCCCGGGCCAAAAGCTCAGGTGACACCCCTAAAAAAATAAGATTATTTGGCTAAAGGTAATGTTTTGGTCGCCACAGTATGAAAAGGGGGGGCCCTCGGCCCCCCCGCACGCATGGCGGCGCGGCGACCGTCGCCCCCCCTTTCTCTTGTGTTGCCATTCGGCGGTGGGGGCGTGCCCTGGGGGGCGCGGCCCACCGCCGATTGGCCGGCGGCCTCCCTGACCCGGATCCTAGGTAGTGGGTCCGGGTCAGGGGGGGCGGGCTATAGGAGGGGCCGCCTGGCCCCTCGGGAATAAAGAGGTGGGGAGCGCCCAGGAGACCCCCTTGTCCCTGGACGCTCCCTCGCTGAAACGGTGTGCCCCGCGCTCGGGGCTTCTTTGTTTTTTAATTCTCCCGCTTTGTATTTCAGGAAGAAGCGGTTCCTGGAGCCAGCCGCCGGGGGATTGCCGGGATCAGCCGCGTGGAGGGATCGCCAAGCGGATCTTTGGCCAGGGACGCGAGGCGACACTTTATATTTGTCGGCTTTTTATTGCAGGGGATTCTCTGAGGAAGTCCGCGTGGAGCCGGCCGCCATCGAGAAACCAACGTGAGGCTGCCATCGCTGAGGACGCGAAGCAATTACTGGAGGCGGCAATCAAGGCGGCGGTAGCGGAGGCTTCCCCCCCCCCGGTCCTGGGAGTGTAAGCAAAAGCGGCGCGTGTACACGGCGTCCGCTGCAGGTATTTGTTGGCGCGGGGGGCAGGAAAGAGCGGCGAGTGGCGGGGATATAATTGGCAAAGGGCGGAGGGATACTCCGGTGCATAAAAGTGCCTGGCAACTTGTTTCCATTCCACTGCCATAGTCCAACGGCCCCGGCCACATGCTACTTGTTTAACCTTACTGATGATTATACGCTTTACAAAAGCGGATTACTGTGGGAAGCGCAGGGCAAGGATGCGCATTTGAGAACTGCCTATCAGCGTGTTCACCTTATTAAAAAGGCATTTTTAGCACGTTTTGTTGAATTGTGGCCACAGGTGGGGAGCGGGCAGTGTAATTGAAGATACTGTGTAGGGAAGCGAAGCAGGACCGACCAGGGCAGCACCTGGATGGGAGACTGCTGATGAATTTATGCAATTGTTTTCTCATTACTGCTTAGCATTTCATGAGGTGTTTTTGTGGTACATGAAGTGTATAAAAAGAGACGGGGATGCATTTCTTTAAGAGTTTCACTACTGTGTGGTATTTAACAACGAAATGAATTGTTTTCAGGATACAGACAAGGTGGCATTTCTTTAAGTGGTTTTTCACTACAGTGAGGTGTGAATTGTTATGCTACCTATTTAAACAGTGTCACAAAAGCGTAGGAGGCTGCGCAACACAGGAGAATAAGTGCAAACCTTTGCGTAGAAGATACCGCCTATTGCACAAGTGTCGTTTTTTAAGGTCGCAATTGTGGGGTTAACCGAGAAGGTTTTCTAAAACGTTTTTCTGCTTTATTACACGGTATTAATACCTGTTTTTTAATTCCAGGCAACTTTAACATTATTGGCACGTTTCACTCGCAGACAGGGCACACGACGTGGGGAGGGCTGTGACCGCAGATCCTCATCGCCGGCGAGTGCACGGGACTGGTCGGTAAGAGGGGTACGGGGGGCTAGCATTCATTGCTCCAGGTGGCCGCCGGGTGGGTCTACATTAGGTTTACTCACCCCCTTACATAAGCGGACAAGCCGCTAGTGTTGCGGTCGCCGTTGCATGGTGCTGAAAGCCCCCTGGTGACCCTCCACCAAAAAGGTACACATAGTTGACCGGTTGTGATATTAAGAGAGTAGGCTGCGGTTGTTTGGGGCGGTATCATGCCTGGTCCGCGGGGTGGAAAAAGGGGGTCCAACATGGAGGCGATGATGCGGGCCATGATGCGTGAGATGAGTGAAATTAAGCAGCAGCTAGGGAAAGTAGATGAGTTGGAAGCACGGTTGAATGAGAGGCATGGGGATGCCCCGGGCCCATCGGGTAGGCCTATCCGCAAGAGGGTGGCACCAGTGCCAAGGGGGAATTTATCACCCCACCTAGGAAGTCTAAGTCCAAGAGACCCAGGGATGCTACCCCCACCCCTGGGCCAGTAGAGCCGGTACCTTCCGTGCCGCCGGCGGTCGCTCCACCCCCGCATATACCTATGCCTACACCCCTTGCCCCCGTGGTGCCGGTGCCTGTAGGTCAACCAGTAGACGCTGGGCCTGCTCCCCCACCGGTGCCCATAATCCCGGGTACAGGCGTGCCACACCCGGCACCCGCCCTGCCAGCTGCGCCAGTACCACAGGGCATAACCCCAGTGGTACCTGTTGTCCCGGGGGGTCATTTAGAGTCAATGCCCCCTGAATTGTTATCCCAGATAACGGCCTTGATGCCATGGCTCCAAAAAGGGGGAGCTTTCCCGAATTCTGCAGACCATGCAGCAGAGGCGGCGAGGTTTGTGGAAAAAATCAGATTGGCAGCGGTCGCCGACAGTGTTGCATTGCCAATATCTTCTCCCCTTGCAGGTCCAAGTGTTCCCCAGCTGGACGGAGTTAAAGGGCAGCCGCCCCCGGTGCCCGCACTTGGTAAGGAAGTGGCATTGCCGCTCTTGGGGGACGGTGTTCTACCTTCCAGGGGCGAGAATTTGGCTCAGCATGTGTCATTAGCTGTGAAAGAGATGATTTGGGCGGACAAATACGTTTATATTTATTCTTTGTTGTTAGATAATAGGGAAATGGAGCAGGTAAAAACACTGAAAGAGTGGATGCTCCCAAGCGAATGGAGGGTGCAGTGTGCTAGATTTAGGGTTGAGGAAACTCTTAACAACTGGATGAAAGCATGGGCTGTATTCACTGCTATTAAAGCTGAGCGTCCTCCAGATTTGCAGGCAGCATTGGCATGCTACTCGAGCAGGATTGTGGGGTGGAGTGAACAGTATTCTGGGGAGGCATGGAAAGGGTATGATGTCAATTTCAGGAAGGCATTGGAATTTAATAGAACATTGGCATGGGACCCGGTAGATTCCATGGCTTGGCACAAACAGTTCTCAGACACTGCGCCTCCCCCCCAGTTCGGTTCGGTCAAGGTGTTCTCTAGACCTCAACAGCCCTTTCGGCCCCCCCAAACGAGTGAGGTACCTGGGAAGTTTAGGGCCAGTGGGCCAGAGAAAAAAGGGGTGTGCTGGGATTTTAATAGGCGCACCTGCACAAGGGCCGCGTGTAAGTTTAGACATGCATGTTCCTCCTGTGGACACCCCTCTCATCCAGAAACTGCCTGTAGGTCCAAGCAGGGAAACACAGGTCAGAGGGGTAGGGGAAAGCCACTATAAGACAAACAGGTTAGGCCCCCCCACTCCAGTGGATGTGGTGGCAATGATTCCATGGTTGAACAGATACCCGGACCACACATCGGCCACCCTACTCCAAGAAGGTTTTTCTAAAGGCTTTAGGATCCCGGCCGCGGGATACACAGGCAGCGCGCACTGTAGAAACCAATTGTCAGTCAAGCACAATCCGGCTGTGGTGGCCGCCAAAATTGACAAGGAGCTATCGTTAGGCAGGATAGCTGGCCCTTTTTCTGAAGTGCCAGTACCCAATATTGTGTGTTCCCCATTAGGAGTTGTCCCTAAAAAAGAGAAAGGGCAATTCAGATTGATACATAACCTGTCAGCACCTAGGGGGACGTCACTGAATGATGCCATTGACGAGGGTATCTGTAGTGTTAAATACGCCTCTTTTGATCAGGCTGTTAACTTATTACAGGCCACAGGACCCGGGGCGCTGATGGCGAAATCAGACATAGAATCAGCCTTTCGCCTCCTCCCGGTCCACCCAGCCGATCAGCATCTCTTAGGCTTCACCTTTGGGGATATGTTCTACATGGACAAATGCATGCCCATGGGTTGTTCGATATCTTGCGCTTACTTCGAGATGTTTAGCTCTTTTCTTGAATGGGCCATGAGACAAGTGACGGGCCATCAGCGGGTCATGCATTATTTAGATGATTTCCTCTTCCTGGGTACAACGGGATCTCAGGAGTGTGCACTGGCATTGCAGGAATTTTGCGTGCTCATGCGGGCTTTTGGAGTCCCGCTTGCGCCCGGGAAGACGGTTGGCCCGACCACCTGCTTAGAATTCCTCGGCATTGAGATTGACTCAATGGAAGGATGTTTTAGATTACCTAGGGACAAGGTGGACAAATTCAAGACAGCGCTACAGTTATGCCTCCGGAAGGAGAAGGTCACTTTGCAGCAATTACAGGAGGTGGTAGGGCAATAGAACTTTGCACTGAGGATCATCCCCATGGCTCGCCCATTCTCTCGCTCTATTGCACAGGCAATGAAGGGGCTGAGGGAGAAGCACCACCGCACTCGGCTGTCGGTTGAAATTCGCCAGGATATGCTTATATGGATGGCATTCCTGGAGGATTTTAACGGCAGGGTAGTCTGGCCCGGCCCGCTGACAACATCAGCAGAGTTGGGCCTGTGGACGGATGCTGCCGGGAGTGTGGGCTTCGGCGCCATTCTAGGGAACAGGTGGGTCGCTCAACAGTGGCCGGGAGTATGGAGGACATGGGGTCTGACCAGCAACATTGGCTTCCTGGAACTCTTCCCAATATGGGTGGCACTGATGGTCTGGCCCGAACACCTATGTAATCAATCAGTGGTGTTTTGGTCAGACAACATGACGGTGGTGGAATGTATCAACCAGCAGGGGGCACGGTGTCCTTTCATACTTCGTCTGATCAAAGAAATTGTGTTGCAGTGCCTTAAATTGAATGTCAACTTTAAGGCCAAACATGTCCCAGGTGTTCTGAACAATGCAGCTGACTCCCTCTCTCGCTTCAAAATGCAGGTTTTCAGGGAGCATCTTCCTACAGCAGACCCCTCGCCAGCGCACTTCCCAGCAGTACTTTGGCAGATTGGTGCCCCAGATTACAGGACCTCGTGGTCGCTAGCCTAGCCCCCAGGACCAAGACGGTACGTCTTATCGTTCTTTTTTTGGACAACAATGGGAAGTACTTTGGGCACAGGAGGATGGCTTTGCAGCCTATTTAGAATGGATGCATAAGGAAGGGCGCTCGGTGGCAGCGGCAAACAGACATAGGGCAGCGGTGTCATTCTTCGCTCAGGCTAGGGGCTTCCGGGATCCCACTAATACCTTTATGATACGTAAGGCTTTGAGGGGATGGCGCCGTATACAGGGCCATCATAAGGATAAGAGAAAGCCCATAGGATTAGCCCGGCTGACAGCTTTACTGGCCACGCTGGACACTGTTTGTAGCTCGGAGTGGGAGGTGTTTCTTTTTAGGGCAGCATTCTCTTTGGCATTCTATGGGGCGCTGAGAATTAGCGAACTTGTGGCAGGTTCTAAGTCAGACCTACTGGGCGGCTTGCAAAGGGCTAGTGTGACGATAAGGGAGGACACCATGTGGGTGACTATTCCGAAGTCAAAGACCGACCAGGAGTCTAGGGGCCACACCATAGTTCTCCAACGGGCCCCCGCCAACCCTTGCTGCCCAGTGAGGCACGTGGAATTATTGCACGGACTGCTGGTGGGCTCAGCGGGCAGGGCATTGCTCTGTCACGCCGACGGGAACCCCTTGACCAGATATCAATTCAGGAAGGTATTGGAGATGGGGGTTAGGAAAGCAGGTCTTGACCCTAAAGAGTTTGGCTCTCATTCCTTTAGGATTGGGGCAGCAACTGAGGCGGTGGCGGGGGGCCTCCCAGTGGAGAGAGTGAAGACAATTGGGAGATGGTCCTCAGAATGCTACAAACGTTATGTACGGATTGACATGCTATGATTACATGTCGCTCACGCTTGGTTTGTTTCCGCTCTCTTACAGTTTCTCAGACCTGTTACGCAGGGGAGGAATTTGTCGTCGGGCACCGGCAACATACATCAGCACGGAGCGGCACCCAGGAAACGATGAAGAACAGTGTTTGGATTGTGGGTCACTCATATGTAAAACGAGCAGAATGTGTCTTTATGTCAGGTGACAGGAGGAAAAGGGCGGCACAACTAGGGTTGGACATCGCGTTCTTTGGCAGAGGGGGGTTGTGTCTGCACGAGTTTAGGGGATTCTTCCAGGGGCTTTTAGCACGTCGGCAATCTCCACCGTCAGTGGTGATACTTCACTTTGGGGAGAATGATTTGGCAACACTGGGTAGGCGCATTCTGATTGAGGAGATTATCTCAACGGCGGGTTGGATGGCTAGGACCTGCCCCGGTTGCACACTAGTATGGTCACAACTCATACCTCGACTACAGTGGCGGGGGGGACATTCGGTCAGGGCGTTGAATCACTCGGTAAAGAGGATCAACACACGGTTGGATAGGTTGTTTCGAGCCCCCTTGTTGCAGTCAATACCTCATGGGTGCATCTGGGGCGACAAGTATTACTTGAAGGACGGAGTTCATTTAACAGAGGAGGGTAATGTCTTGTGGTCTGACAATATCTGGGCCTGGCTAGAGGGTTTTGAAAGTAGGAGGGTTTCCTTAGGTAGGGGCTAGAGGGGGGAGGCCAGATCGTCGGTTAACAATGCTGGCCTGTGGCGGTAAGGTCATTATCGGTGAGCACATATTTGAGGTCTGAGGGGGCGGGCATCATCCTATGGAGGTTCCCGCCCAGGGGGAGGGGCCTGCGGGCCACTCCCAGAACTCCAGGGGCAAGGTAATAGGCAAAGGAGCGCGGGTAGGAGTAGTTCACGCTTTCCTTAGGCTGGTAGCCACCCCGCGCGCGTGGACTCATGACGCCACCGGCGCAGAGTAAGGGCCCTCCTTTAGTGGGTAAATGGAGTTCAGGGCGTAGACCGGGCAATTCCCGGGGTAACACTGCGCATGCGCACATCTATAGGGGAGGCGCAGCTTGTAGGACCTGACACCGGTAGTGACCCTGCCATATGGCCAGAAATGTACAAAAATCAAGATTAGGATGTTTAGTCTAAGTTAGGAAACAACATGTATTAGAGTTTTGTTAAGGTCAGGCTCTCAAACTTGTTGATAAGAATTGTGTATCTAAATGTCCTGCTGATTTTTGTATTAATTGTTGATTATGCAATTAAAAAACCTTTTTTAATTTCATACTTTAATAAATACGGCCGGGCGACTAGCGCCCGCCTTCCAAAAAGTAAAGACGTCTCGTGTCCACGTTCCTGGGTATTGGGTGCCGGATTGGGGGGGAGGCGGCAGCTAGTCGCTGACCATGTGAAAAGGGGGGGCCCTCGGCCCCCCCGCACGCATGGCGGCGCGGCGACCGTCGCCCCCCCCTTTCTCTTGTGTTGCCATTCGGCGGTGGGGGCGTGCCCTGGGGGGCGCGGCCCACCGCCGATTGGCCGGCGGCCTCCCTGACCCGGATCCTAGGTAGTGGGTCCGGGTCAGGGGGGGCGGGCTATAGGAGGGGCCGCCTGGCCCCTCGGGAATAAAGAGGTGGGGAGCGCCCAGGAGACCCCCTTGTCCCTGGACGCTCCCTCGCTGAAACGGTGTGCCCCACGTTAGGGGCTTCTTTGTTTCCCACCCACCATCCCCTTGGAACAAAAAGTCTTGTAGCAGTTCTTATGTCTGGCTGAATGGTAAGTTTTGGAGGTACGCTCCACAGGTCTCACAGGGTAGTAGAGATGGAACTGTTGGTATATTTTGTGATGCTTTTGTTTAGGAATTTTTTCCCCTTTTAGCAAACGATGAGTGAAGTGTATTATATGTGATACAAGTCTCTTTAGGCCTTTTTTCCCTTTGTAGCTATACGTTGATACTGTTATTTATTAGCCAGTGTAGCTGTCCTTTAGAATTTTTCCCATAGGTCGTCGTATTTATTAGGTATGGGGCATGCGGTAAGGTCATTATCGGTGAGCACATATTTGAGGTCTGAGGGGGCGGGCATCATCCTATGGAGGTTCCCGCCCAGGGGGAGGGGCCTGCGGGCCACTCCCAGAACTCCAGGGGCAAGGTAATAGGCAAAGGAGCGCGGGTAGGAGTAGTTCACGCTTTCCTTAGGCTGGTAGCCACCCCGCGCGCGTGGACTCATGACGCCACCGGCGCAGAGTAAGGGCCCTCCTTTAGTGGGTAAATGGAGTTCAGGGCGTAGACCGGGCAATTCCCGGGGTAACACTGCGCATGCGCACATCTATAGGGGAGGCGCAGCTTGTAGGACCTGACACCGGTAGTGACCCTGCCATATGGCCAGAAATGTACAAAAATCAAGATTAGGATGTTTAGTCTAAGTTAGGAAACAACATGTATTAGAGTTTTGTTAAGGTCAGGCTCTCAAACTTGTTGATAAGAATTGTGTATCTAAATGTCCTGCTGATTTTTGTATTAATTGTTGATTATGCAATTAAAAAACCTTTTTTAATTTCATACTTTAATAAATACGGCCGGGCGACTAGCGCCCGCCTTCCAAAAAGTAAAGACGTCTCGTGTCCACGTTCCTGGGTATTGGGTGCCGGATTGGGGGGAAGGCGGCAGCTAGTCGCTGACCATGTGAATTGGGCCTTTTCCTAAAGCAGCCACTATGCCTACCCAGGCAAGTGAGGTACCATTTTTATTGGGAGACCTTGGGAAACGCTGGGTGGGTGGTAATTTGTGTGAGCCTAGTGATGCCACGCTTTCCCACACTAAAACGTGTGAAAAAACTGATTTTTCTAAACACAAAATGAGGTTTACAAGGGATTCTGGGTGAAGGAACGTTGGAGGATCCACGCAAGCCATACCTCCTTGGAAGCCCCCGGGTGTCTCCTTTTCAGAAATGTGTGGGTTTGGTAGGTTTCCCTAGATGGCTGTCTCGCACGGGGCCAAAAACCCAGGTAACCCCTCTAGCAAAAGCTGGTGAACTTAACATTTTCACCATTGTTCCTCAAAGACACACACATACAGGTTGGATTTGGCACGAGGGCGAGTGTTGGTTCAGTACATAAAATTTTATTAACAAGATATTTCAAAAAAATGAAATGGTCTGTCAATAAATAAATGCATAAAAACCGAACCAGTGACTCGCAACTCGTGAGCTGTAAAGCCACGACAAGGCACCAACCATTTTACAGGCCATTCACGCACCTTTCATACCTGATACAAACCAGACCATTGACACCATCCGAATGGAAAAGCAACACATAACAACAATCACAATAAGGGGCAAGGTACACCCTACTGCAGAAAGAGAAAAAAAACAATGATTACTGCACACCCATCTAATCCGCAAGCACACACACATACTGGTTGGATTTGGCACGAGGGTGAGTGATGATTCAGTACATGCAATTGGATACGCAAGTAATTTCATCAAAAATGAAATACACTGCGTATAATTGAAAGTATGATAAACTGAACCACTGACTCACAGCTCGTGAGCTGTAAAGCCACGTCAAGGCACCAACCTCTTTACAGGCCATTCATACACCTTTCGTACGCGTGACACATACAAAACATTCACACCGCCAGCCGCGGACCCATCACATTTCAACACTCACACCAGCAAACAGCGCCATTCAAGGGCCCATCACTTTCACACGCCCACATTTCTGACACTGCAACTACACAAAATGATGGACTGTGTGGAGTGTCACTCAACTAGCAGTGTGTGTATTGACCAACAGAAAGTAACTACTCACACACCGCCTGCCGAGCGCCAGTCCACCCACACCACCATCCAAGCACCACTCCACACATGCCGCCAGCCAAGCTCCACTCCACATACACTGCCAGCCAAGCACCACTCCACTCACACCGCCAGCCAAGCACCTAACCATACACTCCGCCAGCCAAGCAAAAATCCACGCACCCTCCCAGCACAACTCCAATCCATGCACTATGCCAGCCAAGCACCAGACCACGCACACCACCAGCCAAGCGCCATCCACTCACACCACCAGCCAAGCACCTAACCGTGCACTCCGCCAGCCAAGCAAAAATCCACTCACCCCCCCAGCACAACTCCAATCCATGCACTATGCCAGCCAAGCACCAGACCACGCACACCACCAGCCAAGCGCCATCCACTCACACCACCAGCCAAGCACCTAACCATGCACTCCGCCAGCCAAGCAAAAATCCACTCACCCCCCCAGCACAACTCCAATCCATGCACTATGCCAGCCAAGCACCAGACCACGCACACCACCAGCCAAGCGCCAGTCCACGCACACCAACAATCCAAGCACAATCCTGCACACACCACCATCGAAATTAGAATTTTTTAAAGAAATACCACAAATCAAATGTAGAAACCTACAAATCTGCTAACACAAATTCAAAAACTAAATGCTTTGCACTAATGCAAACCTAAAAGCAAACTAAAAAATATTACAGAAAACAGACCAGACAGTACACTTACAAGCTCAATGAAACTCCCAAAACTTCTTCTGTGTGTGGTACGATTTAAAACAAGCTGGCACACACAATCCAGGATTTGAAGGACAGTCAGGACAGTGCATACGAGACTCCCTCCGCACTTCTCTTCGCCAACAGACTCTACATCTTTTAGTGGGATTGTCTTTTGCAGTTGTGGGAGGAATGTATTCTGGAAAGTGGCGATCTTTCAGTCTAGCCACTTCCTCCACCACTCCAAATCTTGGCACACTTGCCTGTTCCACTAGTACAAGGCTGCCTATTATAGTCTCCTGAAACTTAACAAAAGGCATCTTTGACTCAGGACAAGATTTCTGGAAAACAACAAAAGCATTAAAGGATGCCAAGTGGAAAAGATGGATAGCCAACTTCTTGTACCAAACGTAAGCCTTTCGAAGAGCAGCATAAGGTTCCAACCTCTGATCTACTCTGTCAACACCACCCATGTGCCTATTATAGTCTAAAATGCACACAGGTTTACGCACTTCAGCAGTCTCACCCCGAACTGGCAGAGCTTCAGTGCTTTCGTCATGGATAGTAGTCAGCATGTAAACATCTCTCCTGTCTGAAAACTTCACAGCTAGAAGCTTCCCACATCGCAATGCAGTAGACTGTCCCCGCACAAGCCTTTTGCAAACAAGTTCTATTGGGAAACCTTTCCGGTTACTGCGCATCGTGCCACATGCAACAGTGCCCACTTTGGCCAACTCCTTGAACAAACGCACACTAGTGTAGAAGTTATCTACATATAAATGGTGGCCTTTGTTAAATAATCGTCTACCTAGTTCCCACACAATTTTCTCAGTCACTCCAAAAGTGGACGGACAAGCAGAAGTGTTAATGCTGGAATCCTTACCGGTGTACACCCTGAAATTATAAACATATCCAGTCTCACTGTCACACAGCATATACAGTTTGATGCCATAGCGTGCCCTCTTACTAGGAATGTATTGCCTAAAAACCAAGCGGCCCTTGAACAATACCAAAGACTCGTCCACAGCTATTTCTCTTCCAGGTCCAAACATCTCAGGAAAACGATCAACAAAGTGATCAAGGACAGGCCGAATCTTAAAAAGACGGTCACAATCAGGGTGATCGCGTGGCAACGCTAAATCATTATCAACAAAATGCATCATGCGAAGAAGAAGCATATATCGATCACGAGTCATAACTGCTGGAAATATAGATGTTGCCATCAAGGGACTAGTGGACCAATAAGAAGACATTGATGGCTTCCTTAGCAAGCCCATCAAAAAAGTTAATCCCAAAAACTTCTTCATCTCTTCAACATATGTGGGAGACCAATGGGTAGCTCTGGAATGGGGCTTAAGGCTGGCACTGTGGTCCCTCAAATACTGCTCTGCATACAAATTAGTTTGCTTCACAATCTCCTGCAAAAACTCATCGTCAAAAAACAACTGAAAAAATTGAATTGGCAAAAAATTGTCAGTATTCACTCTACACCCTGGAACACCAGTGAAGTCTGGCAATTCCGGCTGCACCATGCCAGGGGCAACCCAGACGTCATCACTAACATGAGGAGAAGAAGCCACCCTAGCCTGCAGGCCAGATGCCTCTTGCTGCACTACATCAACGGGAACACTAGCATCCCCAGATGCCTCTTGCATCACTACACCAACAGGAATACTAGCATCCCCAGATACATTTTGCATCTCTTCACCAACAGGAGAACTCACATCCCCAGCTGCCTCTTGCATCTCAACATCAACAGAAGAACTCGCATCCCCAGATGCCACTTGCTGCTCAACAACAACAGAAAGACTAGCAGCACCAGATGCCTCATGCTGCTCTACAACAGGAAGACTAGCAGCACCAGATAACCTTTGGCGCACCACAGCAATGTGAAACCTTTTGGGCGCAGCCTTTACCGCACTTGCCTGTTCCCGACGAGAAAAAAAGGGAAACCTTGAGGACCTAGGCTGCCGCTCACATGGCTCTTGCCTCTCTACCGGCACATCAATGTCCCTCTCTACCACAGGCACTTCATCAGCACTAGAAGAAGAATCATCATCCGATGATACCATGCGAAGAGAAAACTCACTGCCTGAATCTTCTGCACCTACCACATGCTCCGAATCGGAGTCAGTGTCTGGACCATGGTCAGAGGAAG
Source organism: Lissotriton helveticus (assembly GCF_964261635.1). Taxonomy (NCBI): domain Eukaryota; kingdom Metazoa; phylum Chordata; class Amphibia; order Caudata; family Salamandridae; genus Lissotriton; species Lissotriton helveticus. The sequence continues at coordinate 641,553,745 of NC_136061.1, read as the reverse complement.
ACTCAAAAAGCAAACTAACAACCTGCTTAGCAGTAATCCTGCGAGCAGCCATTATCCTTACAAATCAAGAAGACTACACACACAAGTGAACAACAACCTATACTGTGCAAAGGAAGAAGTAAACAAGGTAGAGTCTTCACACAAAAAACAATACACTCAAAAACAATTCAAATCTAACCAAATATAAGAAGACTCACCAGCACCTACTCTGCTGAAACACAGCAAAAAGAAAGGAAATCCCACTGGAAAGAAAAAAAAAGTATAGATTAGACAAAGTACACATCAAGCAGCAATACAAAAAAAAAAGTTAACAATCAAGAAACACAAAGCCACACAAACAGCAATAACTTCACTTTTCATAACAACACATTTATCTAGGAAAAATAGTACAAAAAACATTTACTTACCAAGCACATGCAACTACACAAGCTGCAAAACCAGCATTAACCGAACCACAACCTACACCAATACAAACAGCAAAAGCCTGGATCAAAAACAAAGAAGAAAAAAAATAATTTAATACTACATTTCACAAACAACATAACAAATGAATAAACAATACACAAATTTACCCCCAAAATCACATCCACACAGATGGGCCATCAAAAAGGGCAAAACGGACAAAAGTACGGGTTGATTTGCCCACCGGGGGGGAGGCCAGAAAATCTAAATTTAAAATCCGACCCACCTGAAAGCGACCCTTGCCCAATGGGTCACTTCCTACAATCTAAAATAAAATCCCTGGTGCTAGTGGGGGCATTTCCACCGCACAATCGCAATGCTGTGCGCGACCGTGAGCCAGAAATGCCCTGCAAAGAGACATCAGAAGAGAGGAAAATCACTTACCTCTCCCCTGATGCCTCTTTGCAAACCCCCCCAAATATCTCAAAACCAACCTAACACCTCCAGGCGCAGGAAGCAAATGGCTTCCCGACCGCCTGGGAATCCCTGAAGATGTTGGCGCGTGCTGTGCGCGCTGACGTCATCAGGGATTCTCATGGGGAGGGGGACAACAGAATTACTGTGGTTAACTGCGATGCTGGACAGAGGCACTTGCATCCTTGATTTTCACAAGCGCAATCCTAAAACAGTTCCTATGACCAGGAGCTTCTTTCTCCCCATCTGCTGCTCTCAACAGTCTCTGACCATTTATACACATAAGAGGCATGTGAACTCACACAGAAGATCCCCGTTTGGCAACGCCCACCAACTAGCGGAGTGCACCATCTTTCCTAAATTTACCCACTATGATGGACAGCTCACTCAAGGGACCTGTGCACACATTGGTGCGATGGCATCGTAACACACACGGACACTGGAGACAAAGCAAGCGCTCGAGTTGCAGCACAAATTCAGGAAAACATTCATCAGCCCAAAAACATTTGTGACCTTCCCACTATGATGCACAGCTCACACAAGGGACCCCTGCGCACATCTGTGCAATTGCATAGTAACGCACACATGGACACTGGAGACAAAGATGGGGCTCGAGTTGCAGCACAAACTCAGGAAAGCAATCATCAGCCCAAAAACATTTGTGAACTTCCCACTATGATGGACAGCTCACTCAAGGGACCCCTGCGCACATCGGTGCAATGGCATAATAACACACACAAAGGTCACTAGAGACAAAGCAGGTGATCGAGTTGCAGCACCAATTCAGTAAAACATTCATCAGCCCAAAAACATTTGTGACCTTTCCACTATGATGGACAGCTCACACAAGGGACCCCTGCGCACATCTATGCGATTGCATAGTAACGCACACATGGACACTGGAGACAAAGATGGCGCTCGAGTTGCAGCACAAACTCAGGAAAGCAATCATCAGCCCAAAATCATTTGTGACCTTCCCACTATGATGGACAGCTCACACAAGGGACCCCTGCGCACATCTGTGCAATTGCATAGTAACGCACACATGGACACTGGAGACAAAGATGGCGCTCGAGTTGCGGCACAAACTCAGGAAAACAATCATCAACACAAAAACATTTGTGAGCTTCCCACTATGATGGACAGCTCACTCAAGGGACCCCTGCGCACATCGGTGCAATGGCATAATAACACACACAAAGGTCACTGGAGACAAAGCAGGTGATCGAGTTACAGCACAAATTCAGGAAATCATTCATCAGCCCAAAAACATTTGTGACCTTTCCACTATGAAGGACAGCTCACACAAGGGACCCCTGCGCACATTTGTGCAGTTGCATAGTAACGCACACATGGTCAATGGAGACAAAGATGGCGCTCGAGTTGCAGCACAAATTCAGGAAACAATCAACAGCCCAAAAACATTTGTGAGCTTCCCACTATGATGGACAGCTCACTCAAGGGACCCCTTCGCACATGGCATAGTAACACACACATGGTCACTGGAGACAAAGCATGTGTTTCAAAAGCAGCACACAAAAAAAAACATTCATCAGCCCAAAAACACTAGTGAGCTTTGCCTAGGCAGCACAGGTGTGTTTTTCAGCCACTTCAGGTACACAAAAAATAAAAGAGATGAAGGACAGAGGCACTTGCATCCTTCAATAAAATGAGCACTACATTCACATCTTAGAAATGACCCCATCTGGTTTTTTTTCCAACAAATCAACATTTTGTCATACCAGAGGCATGAAAACAAGTACAAAGTAATGTTACCCCACAAAGGGGAGCGACCCTTCCCCAAGGGGCCGCTCCCCGAACAACGAAATTGTCCACAAATGAAAAAAAAAAAAAAAAACCCTACCATTCCAGCTGCACGATCGCACGATCGTGCAGCAGAATGCTCCAAACTTGCAACGAGTGAAAGGAAAAGCCTTTCCTTTCACTCGATCTCCTTTTGAAAACTTTCCCCCCTGCCCCAGCCGCAAAACTGACCTCAGAACCATCCGACGCGCAGGAAGCAAATGGCTTCCCTGCGCGTCGGTAAACAACAGGAACCCCCAGTGACGTCAGCGCGCCTCGCGCGCTGACGTCATTGATGACGCGGGCGGGGAGGGCGGGGGGAGGCAGGGGAAGGTCTTCCCCTGCCATCCCCGCAGAAACGAACGAAATCGGGCTGACTCGGGGAGAGCGCTGGCGCTTCCCCCGAGGGTGGGGCTCATGACGAGCTGGGCTCGTCATGAGCGTGCGAGCGCCCTACTCCATGACGAGCCCCGCTCGTCATCAGCCCCGAAGGGGTTAACTACTATCGCAGATTTGTTGGTTATTGGTGAGTCTTGTGCTCTGAGGAAACTGAAGAATGTCCTCCATTTTCAAGTGGTGCGGTATTAGGTTAAAATAAGTTAGGAGTAATTATTAGAGTGAGTTTTTGAAAGTGGAAAAAGAGGTGTGTGGAGATAGGGAGGCGCGGGTTAAGTGAGCTCTGATTTCAGTTAAATAAAACAATGCGCTATATTTTGAGCTAATTCAAATGCTGAACTGTGTTTACATCACCTCCCATCTTGCTTAAAAACGTCATCCTTTGCCATGAAAATTAAATGAAATAGCAATTTGTAGAGTGCTCTATTATCCGAAGGTGTCTAGGCACTAAGATTCTGGCATGAGAGAACAAGAGACCTAACAGAAGGACCTAGTATGAGAGTGGCAAGCAGGTATATGTAATGCACCTGTCTAGCCATACCTATTTATTGAAGAGCCAAGTCTTTAAGGCCTTGCGGAATGCCAATAGGTTGGAATTTGTTTTAAAATCAAAGGGCATATAGTTCCATAGTTTGTCTGTTCCCATAATGAACGTTTTACCAACCCAAGCAGCTGTCATGTGATGTTATTGTCGATTCCGGTTCTAAAATAAACTTTAATAGTTTCACACAAGTCAGCAGAAAGTGTTTCCAAAGAAGGTTCCTGAATGCACTAATCCAAATACCAATGTTGCTCGCTCTAATTCTGTTAACATTTTATCAGCTAAACTGTATAGCCAAGACACTGAGAATGATCGAACCATTATGTATTGGTGGTGGGAACATTTCTGAATGTATTCTATGTTGAATTGTTCCCTTTAAACTGTTTCCTAATTTTTAATCTTAATGAATCATATAGTCCCATCGAATGTATGAAACCCATTGTCTAAAGTCCAATATGAGAGTCCATTTCTCAAACAAGAGTGAACCCCTACTCTGTATCTTAGAAGGTGAACCAGTGCCAGATTTCATGCTGAACTGTACTGAGTTCTTTAACTTAAGATTTATACGATATATAATTTACTGATGGCCTATTCTGTACTTGGACATTTAATAATTACATCAAACATTCAAGAGCGATCTTTTGTCTGTCATTCTTATGAGAATGTTTCAGAAGTAATTTATGGGCCCATTTGACTAAAGTGACAGTTACAATTGGGGGGCACCAAAGTCTGAGCTAAAGGGGCTACACCACTCTGAAGATTGAAATGTATAGCTTACATTTTGGAATCTTGTAGTTTCTAGCACACCAACAGATTTTGGTAGCAGAGGATGGTTTCGATTGGAGCTGACCTATACCTTGATATTTATTGGATGTAAAACCGGGTACAGCATCTTCATGGTCCAGAAGGTTTTTCCCCAGATGTAAATTCACAGCTTCAACCCAATCTTGGTTCCAGAGAGATAAGATGTGGCTAACCGAAGAACAACAACATTAGTATCAAAAGTGATTGCATTAAGTAAGCAGCGTATTGCTTGTTGGGACTTGCAGTAATCTTTGAGAAATGGGGATGCTCTGGGAAATAATTCAGGGTAAATATCAGATGGCTTTGATTGTTGGTTTTATTGTAATCATAGTTATTATGGCTTTGACATTTTTCGAATTTTAGACAAGAGGTACCTCAAGTTAGAATTTTAATCGATAATCTTGCGTGTTAGGAGAGGTGTACTGTAGAGCGCTATCAGTCCCACCAAGTTAGGAGCATAATTTTCTTGTGTGACTGTATTAACAGAGGTTGTTAGCAATTAGCTCCTGAGTGCAAAAGGGGTGAATACGTTGAGTTGTGACTTTTGCCAGGCGAGAGCTCACTTTACTGAGAGAGCAAAGTAGAAATTTTTTCTTTGTAGAATACTTTATGTAGTCGTACAAAGCAAACAGAGTAAAGTTCAGAGATATTGGAGCGATTGAGGTTTTACATCATTGCTGTGCCACGCTGTGATTGGCTATTGAGTAGAGAAGCCGTGCTGTGATAGGGTGAACTTTGGCAGAGAGGAGCTGGGATTGATGGATGAGTTACAGTGACTCTTGAGTTGTGACTTTCGCCAGGCGAGAGCTCACTTTAGTGAGAGAGCAAAGTAGAAATTCTTTCTTTGTAGAATACTTTATGTAGTCGTAGCAGGCAAACAGAGTAAAGTTCAGAAATATTAGAGCGATTGAGGTTTTACATAATTGCTGTGCCATGCTGTGATTGGCTATTGAGTAGAGAAGCCGTGCTGTGATAGGGTGACCTTTGGCAGAGAGGAGCTGGGATTGATAGATGAGTTACAGTGACTGTTAGTGCAGAAAAGTTGTAAATTTGAACTAGGATTAATTGTTATTGTATTAAAAATGGGAAATCCATTGTCAAAAAAAGAAGGAGACGTAACTAAGGAAGAGAGGTTTCATTTAGAAAGTTACCCAGTTAGGGAAATGGCGGCAAAGAAAGGGCTACATGTGTGCATCTGACTTTCCCAGTGGCACAAATATACATCTAGAGATTAGGAATATTGATGTAGTCTGAGTGGAACCTTCCACATCCCACAAACAAAGAATTTGGGAAGAACAATGTATTGGTTAAAAACACAATCTAGACCCACACAATTTGAGGCTTTAAATCTTTGGGATCAGATTGAGGGAATGAGAAAAGGAGAAAGAAGTCCAAATTCCAGATTCAAAGTAGGGCTCATTCATGGAAAAAGGAGCAAGATGAGGAAAGGCAGTGAAAATGGAGTGAGGAAGTTATTGAAACTGTAGGAGCATATCCTCTTTTGGAAAAGGAAGAGAAAGAAAAAGTTAAAGAAAAAGCCAAGCAAGCAGCAAATAGAGAAAGTGAGGTAGAAGATGCCCTTATGGAAGAATGGCTTAGTGTTGAGGTTCCGTGGTTTTTGGGCCCGGACTCCATTTTGTTTAAGTTGATCGTGACGCCATATTTTGTTGCCCTCACGTAGGCCGTGGAGGTAACCGAACGAACAAAGTTGCATGGGCCTCATTGTTCATGTATGCATTAACAGGCCCTTTTCTGACTTGTGAGTGAATTGCAAAGACGCTGACCCCGTCACCTGAAACTGACCCTTTCACAAAGCCAATTTCTCTGGCTGATCGTTGTCTAAAATTGCCAATCAATGTTCAGGATATCGTTAACTTTTAGTTTCTTGCACATATCTTATCCTACTCAACATCTGAATTGTTTCTTTCCTTACGACTTTTCATTACATGGGTAGTGCTTTCAATTATGGGTTTGTCTGGCTTGTGGAAATTGAATTTGCCACAGTCCTAATAATTAACTTTTGAGTTGGGTTACTGTAAATTGAGTTTTTGTTAATGTGATACTCAGTTAGAAAATGTGTCCTATTGGTCAGAATTTTGCGCAGTGGGTGTACATTTGTAATGAGAATATGGTGTATAAAAAGTGATGTCTTGCTCTATGAAATTGAGCAGTTTCCTGAGTTGTACACCGTGTTGTATTGCTTGGTTTACTGTTACTAGCTGCAGCTAATAAATTTGATCTCTGACGCCACCTAGAAGTATTCCGTGTCTCTGTATTCCAAGACAGGAGAACTTGAAGACTTCGGGTGTGTCCCTGGCACCGCTGGGTTCTAAGAAAACCCGGTTCTTCAGTTGGCGCCCAAAGGTGGGGCGACTTCAGCGGTACCGGTCCAAGCCTGGGGATCATGAGGAGCCACGTGAGGAAATTCTGGAGGAAGGCCGCCACTTCATTGACCCCTGCATGTCGACGTGGACCGAAGATCTTTTCTGCGAGGCTTCCCACTTTCCAACGGCTACGAAGGACTGCTGCCCTGACTGTTGCCCTGTCTTGGACCCTTGATTGATCCTTTGTAAAGCGAGACGATAGACGGTCTTCTGGTGGCGTGACAGATATTTTGGTTAAGTACAAGTGGGTCGCTCCCACGACTTTGTTTTGGTTCTTGGTTTTGATTCGGTTCTTGCAAAAATCGAAGCCGAGGGGCTCGTATATTTCCGAGTATATCGATAGTTGATAACCCCTTGAAGTTTGAAGCTAGATTAGTGAGCTATAAGATGCCTGGTCTTAGCAAAATTAGGAAATGGTTTAGTTCTGGTTACAACAGGGATTCCCGATTGGAGGATTGATGTCCGATACCTCCGGTTGGAACTCCGACTTATGAGCTCTATTCAAAACACAGAGTGGGTCCTATCACTTATAATGAAGTATGGGTCCGCTATACAAAGAAAGATGGTGTTTTACGATGGCCCCAACATGGTAGTTTCCAATTAAATTTTTTAGATAATCTAGAAGTTGCGCTATTTAAGAAGAAAGCCTGGCCGGCAATGTTTGACTCTTTCCGCCTTTGGCGAAAGGAAGCCAAACAGCGAGAAATTAAGCCAGCAAAGAGAGATAGGAAAGATAAGAATATGTCAGTACTACAAGCTGCTAGGCAGTTTAGGGAAGATGGAGAAGAGTGTGCGAGTGAAGTTTCAGATAGACAGCGTTGCATGGCCATAGATAAATGTTATCCGGCCTTGCCGCCTTCTCCTCCGAAAGTAATTGAAGATCTTGAAAAAGATCCTTTGATCTCTCATCTACTGAGATTGCCACCCCCTTATGTGCAGGGTGCTACTGCGCCTCCATTACCCCCGGTTGTTTCACCCTTTGTTGTTCAACCTCCTGCTGTTGTTCAGCCACCCGGTGCTCCATCAATGGTTTTGCCTCCTACTGCGCAACCCACTCTAGGGTCACCAGCTTTGCCTCAAACTCCTTTACCTTCTACTTCTGCATCTTCGACTTCTGCTGCTCTTGCTTCTACATCTCTTTTGTTTCAATATACTGATTCTCCTGTTCTTATGTCTACTTCTTCTCCTTTTGCTCGAAAACGAATGACCGAGACTGTTGCAAATCTGTTGTCTCCATTGTTTGGGTCACTGAGTATGACCCCTGTTTCGGAACAAAAGCAGAGTCGTAGTCAGCTTCCTAGTTCCGAAGAGCGAGCAGTGTTGGATTTGTTGGCTCGTAGATGGATTTGAAATGTTTCTAGGTATAATTTGCAAGCGGTTATGGATGTTTTCTTTCAGTGGGAGCCGCCTAAGCAAAGATAAGTTTTTGATGTAATGTGTACCTTTTTGCGTCAGGAATGGGAAGATAATGAGTTGGGTCCGATTCCGCAGGAAGTGCTTGATGTTCAGTCCGAATTTGCTAAAGGGACGATAGTGGAGTCCGATGTTGAGGAAGCCGTAGAGTCGATACTTGCTTTCAGGTCTAGATTACCGCCTCAGACATTGTACGAACCTGATTCCTCTGTCAAGGAGTTGTCTCAGACAGTTGAAGCGTGTATTATGAATTTAGCTGACATAGATATGTTAATGGGTAATGTAGTTCCTCAGCCTTTGTGGGCGAAGATTCATCATGAGAATCATGCGGCAGAATTAGGCGATACATGGGCTAATATTGTTGCTGCAGATGGTCGGCAGGTTGGAGGGGCCAAACCTGAGCCCTTAGTTGCAGAATTACCTGGTAGAATTATTAATTTAATGAAAACTATGATGCCTGCTTTGCGAGTGAATTGGGACAAGTTGGCAGCATGCAAACAAAAGAAAGACGAGAGTGTGTCTTATTTCTTCACGAGGTTTGAAGAAACGTTTATCGATCATAGTGGTCAGGACATGAGTACGGAAGGTGGTCAAAGGTTGTTTGAGGACAAATTTGTCTTTAATTTGCTTCCCGAGCTTTCTAATAAGTTAAAGGACTCTGAGAGTTCATGGGCTGTTTCTTCGTTGGCCCAGATATTGGCTACTGCACAATAATATGAGAATAGGGATAAAGATGAGAAGGATAAAGTAGAGAAGAAGACTAAAGAATTAAAGACAAAGGTTCTTTTGCAGCAAGCTTATCCGCCTAGTCAGAATCAGCGTCAGTTTCAGCAACTTCCACAGTTTCAGAGATTGTTACAGAAGACTGAGCCTTATGCTCCGCGATTCTTTCCTGGACCTAATCAGTGTGCTTACTGCAGAGAGGAAGGCCATTTCAAGAATAGTTGTCCGGCTTTGTTACAGCGTGCGAATGGCGTATCTGGTCAGAGAGGTAGTGGTGGTTTCCAGCAAGCTCCTAGGGGTAGGGGACGTGGTGTGTTACCCCAGAATGAGCGTTCCTCTTCCCTTCAGAATTCTGCGAATTATTTTGACAGACAGAATGTTCCGAGTGGTCAGTCTGCACAGTACTATGTTGATGATTATTATGTCGAGAGTGAGAGTGCTGGTTATAATGATAGTTAGGAGAGCCATGGGCAAAAAGAGGGAGTAGTGTCAGTTCCAGTAGACCAGAGTGGACCTTATGTTGAAGTGATTACATCAGGTGTGGCAGAACCTTTTCTTTTGGATACTGGTGCGACGAAGAGTTCTATTATGCACTCTAAACTTCCTGGCGCACCTTTGTCTAGCTTGACCAATGTTTCCGTAGGATTTTCAGGCGCCCCAGTTTGTAACCCGGTTTCCAATCCTTTGCCCCTTTCTATTGGTCCTTGTGAATTGGAAGCTCCACTTATTCTAATGACTGGTTGTGGTGAGAATTTGTTGGGTTTGGACTTGTTGAAAAGATTGCATGCGACATTACATTGCTCTCCTTCGGGAGTACATCTTACCTTGGGTAAGAAAGTGATTTCCCCGATGTATTTGTCTAAAGATTGTCTTCCACTGGAATTGCGTTCTCTTCCTGATACACTTTGGGCTACAGGTCCGAATGATGTTGGTCTCTTGCAGATTCCACCCTATGTTGTTACCCTTAAGTCAAATGCTAGGCTACCTCGTATTCCGCAATATAAAATATCTAGTGATGGCGAGAGAGCTCTTTTGGCGATCATCTATGATCTGGTTGAGAAGGGTGTAGTTGAAGAAACGAGAGGTAACGTGTGTAACAGTCCTTTTCTGCCTGTTCTTAAGCGTACTGATGCTTCTCAGCCACTTGTGTATCGGTTTGTGATCGATCTTCGAGAAGTGAATAAGATTGTGGTGCCACAGTTTCCTGTTGTCCCTGATATCACTGCTTTGTTGACTCTGATTCCTGCTTCGGCAGCCTGGTTTTCTGTTATCGACCTGAAGAATGCTTTCTTTAGTATTTCGATTGCCGAGGAGAGTAGAGATATTTTCGGCTTCTCATTAGGAGGCCGCAGCTTCCGGTTTAAGAGAGCTCCTCAAGGTTATTGTGAAAGTCCCTCCATTTATAGTCAGGCATTGAAAACTCAGCTTGATGGTTTTGTGTTGCCTACTGGTGCTACTCTTATTCAGTACGTTGATGATTTGCTGATTACTGCTGATGACGATGAGATTTGTAAAGAAGCTACTCTTTCTTTGTTACGACATTTGTCTGACCTTCATCATAAAGTGTCACCTTCAAAGTTACAGTATTGCCGACAAGAAGTAACCTACTTAGGTCATCTCTTGTCGAAGGAGGGAAGAAGGTTGACCCCAGAACGAATTCAAGCGATTGCGCAAATGAGTGTGCCATCCACACAGAGAGAAGTGCGTGCCTTCTTAGGTATCACCTCGTATTGTAGGCAGTGGATCCCTAATTTTTCTCTCCTAGCAAAACCTCTGTTAGCACTGACTCTTAAAGATACTCCGTATCCTCTCCCTTGGTCTGACGAATGTCAGAAAAGTTTTTCTGAATTACTTGATGCATTGTGTTCGGCTCCGGTATTGGGTACTCCGGACTACAGTAAGCCTTTTACGTTGTATATTCACGAGAGAGAAGGTTGTACATTGTCAGTGTTGACGCAACAATTTGGAGACAAGCAGCGCCCATGTGCGTATTTTTCAGCGACGTTAGATCCGGTAGCTAAAGCATTGCCGAGTTGTTTGAGAGCTACAGCGGCAGCGGCTGTTTCTATCCGACAGTCTGCTGGTTTGGTATTGGATAATACGCTGATTGTGATGGTCCCACATGCAGTGGATACTTTATTGAATAGGACCAAGACTCAGCACCGTCTGTCAGGATATGAGCCTACTCTTTTGGCTAGCCATGTTCACATTAAGAGATGTAATGTGTTGATTCCAGCTACGTTGTTGCCAATTTCTGTAGAGACAGATGCTCAAGAACAGCATGATTGCTTTCTTCGGACAGAGGAAGAAACAAAGGCTAGAGTTGATTTGAAAGATACTCCTCTTACGAATGTTGATGGTACCTTATGCGTAGATGGTTCGTGTTTCAAGCTTCCGAATGGTGAGACGACTGCGGCATATGCTGTCACAACTTTACATACAGTTGTTGAAACAGCACGCATAGCACAGAATTCTGTGCAAGCAGCAGAGTTGATTGCATTGACTAGAGCGTGTGTGTTGTCAGAGGGAAAGCGAGTGAATGTTTATACTGATAGCCAGTACGCGTTTGGTGTTGCCCATAGTTTTGGCCGTTTGTGGAGAGAAAGAGGATTTCTTACTTCCCATGGCACGAAAATACAGCATGGGCAGTTAGTGAATGAACTTCTGGAATCACTTACTCTCCCAAAACAGATTGCAATTGTGAAGTGTAGTGCGCAGAAGAAAGTTGTGGATGATGTAGGTCGAGGGAATGTGTTAGCAGATGAAGTGGCGAAGGAAACGGCGAAAGACATGACGAGTCGAAAGTATGTTGCAGGACCTGCTAATTGGGTTATGGCAGGTGGAATGTGTGAAGACACAATAGAAGGTGTGAAGATGATTAAGGCTGAAGCTACGGAAAAAGAAGTGAGTGTGTGGAGGGAAACTACGGGTATGTTGGATTCAACAGGTTGTTGGGTTGAGTTGTCAGAACACCAGCGATGGTTGTTGCCAGACGCGTATGTGCTCCCAGTGGTTACAATGGCTCATGGAATGGCTCACATTAGCTCGAAAAGAATATGCAAGTTGTTGGCCCCATTATGGCAGAATGCTGGAATTCCGAAATGTGCTGAGAATGTGGTGAAACATTGTATGATTTGTTTGAAGTACAATCCTGGCAAGGGAACTCCAACTCCAGCTGGTCATTTTGCTCCTCCAACTTATCCGTTTGAAGTGATACAGTTAGATTACATACACATGGAGAGATGCAACAATTTGAAGTATGTCCTTGTGGTTGTTTGCGCCTTTTCCAGATGGATAGAGGCCTACCCCCTAAAGGATAATACTGCCTTGTCTACAGCCAAGGTTTTGCTCAAGGAGTACTTCCCTAGGTATGGTTTGCCGAGAATTGTATGGAGCGACAATGGGAGTGAATTTGTGGGTCAGATCATGAAGAAAGTGTGTGCGGGTTTGGGTATCAATCAGAAATTCCATGCTGCGAATCACCCCCAGTCTGCTGGTCGTGTCGAGTGCTATAATGGCACCTTGAAGGTGAAGCTAGCTAAGATACAAGCGAGCACTGGTCTTACATGGCCAGATGCCTTGCCATTGGCCCTTTTTTCAACAAGGACGACAGTGCATTCTCGTGTGGGACTTAGCCCATATGAAATTGTTTTTGGTCATCCAGCGAATGTTTGGGGTGTGCCTCGTCCTAAGAAATATAGTGAGATTGAGTACCCTATGTTGGTGGATTACTTACATGACTTGACTGCTAAATTACGTGTTCTCCACCAACAGGTCTATGACAATTTGCCGACAGCTACTGCAGATCCAGGCCATACGATTCAACCTGGAGAGTACATCTTGATCAAGAATTTTCAACGAACCAAAAACTTGGAACCAAGATGGACTGGATCACATTTGGTCCTTTTGGTCACTAGAACTTATGTTAGGGTAGCTGGTAAAAAAAAACTGGGTGCATGCCACCCATTGCAAAAGAGTACCTTTGCCCCTACCGTATGATAAGTGTGTGAGGGATGGAATAGCCGATTCCGAATGTGAAAGGATTCCTAGATTTGTACCTTTTAGTGATGCACATTTGACATGGACTCAGTCAGAACGCGAGGATGATGACATTCTGCAAGCTGCTGTGCCTTCGCATTTGAAACTTGACACCACGAATCCAGAAACACTTTTTAAGGATCAAACTGTGCCTGGCAAAGAGTGCTACAATCTGAGATCGAAAAAAGATACATAAATGGACAAATAAAGATTGAATTTTTTTTATGTAGTGAATTACACCTTGTCAGATCAAGAGACTTTTTTTTAACCTTTTTTCCTTTTTCGAGTCACCATCCGGACTCAGCTGCAGGACTCAGCTGCAGGGTCGCGGTACAGCCTTAAGGGGAGAGCCGCGTATTGACATAAGGTCTGTGGTTCATGGTCGTTAGTACGATCTTGACGCATACTTAAGTGAAGAAGGTAATAGCCGTGAGCAGCACGTTAGAGGATGGAGATTTTGAGTCTGATAAGGGTATTAAGAGAATAGATTTTAAAGTGAAAATGTGTACATTGGTTCGTAGCAGATGTTTTTTAATACTGTGTTTTCTAATGCTTTTGAATATTACGTTAGCTTGTGTGGGTTGGATTGTCTATGTTATACAACAGACGCTTGCATCTACCTCCCAACCTACTCTTTCTTTTTCTACTGTTTCCCCACATGAGTTTCATACGTTGCCTGGACATGAACAGACACGAAGAGTAGAATTTGTGAACAATTCGTTTATACAGATGTTGCATCAGCATCAGTTAGTCGTAAATACCACGAATTGTTGGGTTTGTGGTCTTATGCCACATACGACAGATAAGGGAATGCCATATTTGGTTTTGCCTTTTTCGCCTAATGGGTCAGTGTGGGCACTCCAAGCAATGTTTATTTATGCGAATGAAACATCTCCTGTACGTTCCGTAAAAGTTAATGTGAGTAATAATGCCTTGATACAGGGAATAGGAGATATGATCAGAGATATTGATGCGTATAATGCTATCCCTAAAGATGAGGTACGAGCATATGTTGGTTGGAACAAGACGAGATATAGCATTAGTCTGACAGAAAAAGAGAGACAGAAAAAATCTCCTCCTATTTGGATTGTACCCCACCAAGGTCATTTTTGTCTGCAAGGTAATGGTCAGAACCCGAGAGCTCGGCTTGGTAAGAGTGTGTGTGTCCACACCTATGTCTATACGTCCCAGAAATCTCCACAGTTCGTGCCAGCTAGAGGCACGTATTTTGTTTGTCACGACAGAGCATATACATGGTTGCCTCCTGATTTTTCAGGCACATGTTATGTGGCATTTTTGCTTCCCCCTACGTATACAGCTGCTTTCAATTACCATAAGACAAGATATGGTAGAGGTGTTATCGATGCGAAAGATACTGTCGCACAAGAAGCTGGAGACTTCTTTAAGGGTTTTCTGCCCTTTTGGGGTCCTATGGCTAATGGTAAAAATATTCGTCAGCTTACGAGAGTGGCCGAGGCCACTATAAATGAGACTGCAGGTGCCCTTCGCAATATTACAGCTGAGCTTCAAGCGGATCGCCTTATGACATTACAGAACCGCTTTGTTTTAGATATTATACTTGCAGATAGAGGTGGGGTATGTAAATTGATCGGGTCTAGTTGCTGTGTTTTCATTCCGGATAATGCCCCGACAGTGTACCAAGCCATCTTGAGTTTACATAAGTCCGCTGAGTCTATACATGTAGATGAAGGGAACTGGTCGTTGATAGAATGGTTTTGGGAACTGCTGTCCAAATGGGCATGGAAGATTCTGATGTTCCTTGGTATGGCTTTAGCAATCCTTTTCTCGTGTTGTTTATGCATCCAGTGTGGTCCCGCCATTTGTGGCCTTTGTGCTACGATCTGTGTGAGAAGACCCGTCCCGAGAGAAGCGAAGGATAATAAGATGATGTTACAGCAACACCTTGATGACATGATGAGAATAGATATAGACCTGGATTCAGATTGACGTGAGTTTAGGTCATTGCCTACGTAATGGCAAAAGGAGGGTCTGACTCCATTTTGTTTAAGTTGTTCGTGACGCCATTTTTTGTTGCCCTCACGTAGGCCGTGGAGGTAACCGAACGAACAAAGTTGCATGGGCCTCATTGTTCATGTATGCATTAACATGCCCTTTTCTGACTTAAGAGTGAATTGCAAAGACGCTGACCCCGTCACCTGAAACTGACCCTTTCACGAAGCCAATTTCTCTGGCTGATTGTTGTCTAAAATTGCCAATCAATGTTCAGAATATCGTTAACTTTTAGTTTCTTGCACATATCTTATCCTACTCAACATCTGAATTGTTTCTTTCCTTACGACTTTTCATTACATGGGTAGTGCTTTCAATTATGGGTTTGTCCGGCTTGTGGAAATTGAATTTGGGACAGTCCTAATAATTAACTTTTGGGTTGGGTTACTGTAAATTGAGTTTTTGTTAATGTGATACTCAGTTACAAAAAGGGGCCTATTGGTCAGAATTTTGTGCAGTGGGTGTACCTTTGTAATGAGAATATGGTGTATAAAAAGTGATGTCTTGCTCTATGAAATTGAGCAGTTTCCTGAGTTGTACACCGTGTTGTATTGCTTGGTTTACTGTTACTAGCTGCAGCTAATAAATTTGATCTCTGACACCACCTAGAAGTATTCCGTGTCTCTGTATTCCAAGACAGGAGAACTCGAAGACTTCGGGTGTGTCCCTGGCACTGCTGGGTTCTAAGAAAACCCGTTCTTCAGTGTTAGACCACTCCTGTACAAAGCCACAACTTTGGAAGTGCTGAGTGCCACTGCACCAGTAATGCCTGAGAATACAGAGGCTCTGGAAACCTTGGTGGATTCTCATAAGCCCGCAAGCAATACAGAGACCTCTGTCTCGCCGCCAATAAGGTCCCCTGTAACAGTTGCAACAAGTACCTTACATTCACCTAGCATATTACAGCTTCTATAATTGAGACTACTTCAAACCTTGACCAAAGACAACCATGCCAAGGGGAACTATAATGAATAGCGAAAGTTTAGCTCAATCAACTAGTACTGATTTATCTGTTACCTCTCCCAATAAATGGATGACCACCTAGAGATTTAATCTATCACAGTTAAAAACAGGATGTGGGGGGAGTGGCCTGACCAAGCATGGCGTAAGATGCACTTTCCCCGAGCTCCGAACTCCTGAGGCATTTCTACAGCAATCCACTGCATTGGGCTGAAATAACTCGCTTTCCTTGACAGGCTGGAAGCCCTTATACCCCCATATCCTGTGGGGACTCTGCTGATGCCCTGGGGACCCGTCCCAACACTTCAAGCGGCACTGCAGCTGGGCAGTTCGAGCGGAGGCCATGACGCCACCATCTTGAATGGGAATCCGGGGGCCCAGTGGCTCGGACCGCATCAGCTGCAAAAGGTAGGATCGTGACCACAGAGCCTGAAATGGTGACCTGGGTCGTCCACAGATCTGGGATGCATGAGCCCTAAGCAACAGACACCTTCCTGCCCCCGAAGTCTATGATTGTAGAAAAGTGCCGGGCGAGTGCTGAGAGGTGACCCCGACACGAGGCAGACCTAGTGACTGAGGAGAGGCACCCAGCCTGGGACCCTGCAACAAACTCTGCTGGCACTTGTGATCCCGCCCAGTGGATAACTGCCCCTGCCAGAGATGGCCCTCCCACACATCGCGCATTGACACAGCGGCTCCTGGGGGGGCGTACTGATGAGAGGCGGCTGGTAGGGAGACCTCGCTGGTTTGTTGGGGACCTCATTAGCCTGTTGCGATCCCACCTGGCCACAGCGGAAGTGAGAGCTGTATCATGGTCCATCCCAGTGGGTCCTGCTGCTGACTACTGGTGACCTGCTGCAGCAGCCCCTGCTGTTGGCAAATGGCCAAAGGCCTTGGACTAGGCTCTAGGGCTGGGGCCCAACTGACTACTTTGGATCACACTGCAGGCTTCGCATGGGGATTGTGAACGAGGTGTGAGGCAGTTGTGGGTGGAAGATCTTGGCCCCAACTGGTGTACTCCTGCTACCGGTGGCCCTCACTGTTGGACTGCTTGGTGTGGCCCCATTGTACAGACTGCACCCCGCGGCACTGGCAGGGGGGGCCTATTGGAATTCCTATTTCTGCCTTATTGCCCAATAGTGTTTAGGGGTATACCTTGCTACTGGGACCCGTGCTGCTGACCAGGGTCCAAAAGGAAAAACAAGGGAACCCTACTCACGACGGAACCAGGGTGATTGAATCTTTTAAGAAGACAGTGATTCCTTTGGAACAATACTTACTATTAAATAATTATATAAACTGCGAAAATCGCATGTATGTACAGGCATTAGGGGAGGTGTCAGATAGAAAGGGACTCAAATACACCGTTTTAGGTTTTACAATGATTGTATTGAAGACAAAAATGATTCCAAACAATTTTTACAGCAAATATTTACAGTTGTGTGTTATGTCCCAAGTGAAATTTTGAAACCAGGCATGTAAATACATTGGTGAAACAATATGTGCAAGGTTTCAAAATATATTTTGTTATATATAAAAAACGACCAATTTATTTTTCCAAATACATAACATCAATGGAATGATAGAATGTCAGTTATATTGGTTCGCTTTTCTTTACGCCTTAACGGCGGCCAAAATTTTGCGGACGTGCAGCACTTCCGCAAAACGGGCAGGGCCGCGTCGGCCATTGGCCGATGGCAGCACTGGGGAGGTAGTGCTGCCGTCGGCCTAAGGCCGACGGCAGCACGGAATGGGTTAATTCTTGACGGAATTCGACCCTAACATGGGTAGAGGG
The DNA here is from genome assembly GCF_964261635.1 of Lissotriton helveticus. Taxonomy (NCBI): domain Eukaryota; kingdom Metazoa; phylum Chordata; class Amphibia; order Caudata; family Salamandridae; genus Lissotriton; species Lissotriton helveticus. Next base: position 641,535,981 of record NC_136061.1, on the reverse strand, counting down.
TCTCTTCAGGACCTTATGATGTGAGGGACATCTGGTGTTGGAATTGCTCAATGTAGGTGAAGCGCTTGAAAACCGTATGTTGTTGAAAATAAAATTGTAGATACTCCCTAGAAAGTATGTGAACTTTACAATTCCGATACGTTGCACAATGGCTGTCCTATTGGCTTCACGACGTTACTTCCATTGAAGTTGTTTCTCCTTTTTCTATTGGGCGCTGTTTAGCAGTCATCGCAGTCTGTTGTGGAATTCTTATATTATTTCTTCTAGGCTCTGTGTGGAGGAGCTGCTTCCGTCCGTCCTCCGTGGTAGTCATTCTACCAGTAGTCAATGGAAGTAATGCCGTGAAGCAAATAGGACAGCAATTGTGCAACATACCGGAATTGTAAAGCTCACATACTTACTAGGGAACCCGGCTGGGTTTCTTAGTGAGTATCTACAATTTTATTTTCACCAACGCACGGTTTTCACGCACTTCACCTACATTGAGCAATTCCAACACCAGATGTCCCTAACATCATAAAGTCCTGAAGACACCTTCTACCCATGTTAGGGTCGAAACGCCGTCGACAATTAAGAAAAGCGAATCAATATAACTGACATTCTATCATTCCATAGATGTTATGTCTTCGGAAAAAGAAATTGGTCGTTTTTTATATATAACAAAGTCTATTTTGAAACCTTTCACATATTGTTTCACAAATGTATTCATATGCCTGGGTTCATAATTTCACTTGGGACACAACACACAACTGTAAATATTTGTAGTAAAAATAGTTTGGAATCATTTTTGTCTTCAATACAATCATTGTAAAACCTAAAACGGTGTATTTGAGTCCCTTTCTGTCTGACATCTCACTTAATCCCTGTACATACATGCGATTTTTGCAGTTTATATAATTATTAAATATTAAGTATCATTCCACAGGAACCACTGTTTTCTTAAAATATGCTGATCAGGGTCCATGCATAGCATGTGGAGACCCCATGGTCTGTTGAGACTGTGAAGCCCAGCATATGCTGGAGCCATTACCTACACTGCGAGGACTGGAAGGGTGAACACCTGTGTGCCCCCTGCCCTGCACTACCTGCCCTGGGAGCACACCTCTCCTCATCTCACAGAGGGTACCTGGGAACACCTGGCCTGTGACACCTGGGGTGCTCCTCCCCTAAAACACAGGGACTGTACCATCTGGCTTCCCAAAACAGGAACCTAATCTTGGCATGCCCAAGGGTGCCTACATTAACACTCTACTATCCATGTCTATGACCTCTTTTTCACTGCTTTCCTCCTTCGGTGTAACTCTCTCCTCGAGCCACACATGGGGTCCCCTGGTCTGATGCAGTGGCGGCCCTTGACTCACTACTGGTACCCTGTTATGCCCAGTGGCAGATCCTCTAGGGTCACATCTGGTGCCGTGGCTAAATCCATATCTGTCACCTCTTTGTGGCACAAAGCGTCTGTGCTGAATATGGATCCCTCCTCAGCGGGCCCCCCTCAGAAGCCACAACACCTGAACTCCTCACCCAAGCCTATATGGACAATTTTCTCCAGGAATTCCGAGCAGAGATTGGGTCCCTTAAGTCTGAATTCCAATCATGCATTCATGAGATCAAACGTGATGTTGATGGGATCAGCAAACAAGTGAAAGACATGAAACATACGCTGGGCTCCCGCACAAAAGATCTGGAGGTGACCCTAGAAGAACAAAAAAAATCATCTCCATAGAAACAAGAAGACATTGAAAACCGTAGTCGGTGGAACAATATCCACATCAAGGCATGGAGGGCTCTGACACCATGGCTTTTACAGCTGACCGCTTGCACACCATGTGGGGGGATCAAGATGCCTCTCCTCCAATGCTTGCCAGAGCACATTGGGTGGCAGCAGTCCTGGGACGCCCGGATTTCCCCTCTGACGTCCTCCCATGGGTGCCCTTTTGTTGTCGAGAAAGAGACAACTCTGGATGCCACCAGGAAGAAGGCAGATCTGGTATACAAGGGCCATACCATCCACCTATTTCAGGATCTTGTACCCATCACCTTACGACACCGCAGAGACTTTCGACCAGTCCTCAAGAAGCTTCGGGACCTCAACATTGCTACCAGTGGTGACATCCCTTCACCATCATCTTTGAATGAGAGGGCAAGCGTAGAAACATCTGGTGCAGAAAGAAGCCTAGTGCCTTCTGAACATATCAATAACTTTGGGGGGCAGCCCCCTTTACTCAGTTTCCCAGCTCATGCAGCACTGCGCCTCTCATGAGCCACAGTGACTTCCAAGAAGGCTTCTAAATGAAACAGTAGCCTCCTATCCTTCGAAACCAAGAAAGACATTATTCAGCACCTCCGCAATCTAGGGACATACTCCACCCCTCACCCTACGACATCAGGTTCAGAATATACCTCTGGAACATCCAACAATACTCCCCACAGAGGGCAGATGCTAATCCCCCCCATTAGAGGACCTCTTGCCCAATGAGAACATCTCTGCCAGACTGTTCCGCCACTCCTCCCAAGAGTTCAGAGGCAGGACATGGCCTGGCCTATCCCTGGCCATGCAATACATGAAACTCACTGTACTCACTCCTCTGACATCATCCCCATGGACACAGACCCTGCCAGTAAGAATTTGCAAACTACCGCTGGCCTTGACAGTGTAGGCCCATGGGGTCTGGAAGGCTTTGAGTCTGCAGTCCCCACCGAACCGTCCAACAGACCCAGAACTTTGGGGAGTGACTTCCCCTGTATGGGTGGCATAGTCATATGCTGGCCCTGCCAGGTCCTGTGTCAACTGTTTAGACCCTGTTGGTCTTTATTTAATGTTCATATTAACATGTATTTTTTATTTTCTAGGCTGTCCAGCACCCTAGGGGACCACCCCTCCTCCTTTCCTCTGTACCCAATTCACTGCATGTGCCTTGTACCTTTTTCCTTTTGGTGTAGGTGACATCCACTGACCTACCCTTCCAACTTAATCACTTCCTGCTCTCCATAATGAGGGTGGTTGCCAAGAGATTGCTTGCCAGATTCCCCTGCCCGCTTCCACTTTCACTGTCCCTGGCCTTTCCCATATCACCTCCTTGCATTCGCCACACTGACGTATCTCATAGTATTGCCTCATGACCAATATCTCCGGTGTTAAATTTCTCACCCTCAATGTGCGGGGACTCAACATGCCCAACAAGAGACAACAGGTGTGGCGATACCTCCTCCAACAGAACGCCAATGTTATTTTCTTACAAGAAACTCGCCTCCTCCAGCACAACACTCCTCTCATGTTACACCCTGCATCCTCCATTCATCAGTGGGCGTACCCTTCCACTATGACAGCAGGTTGCAATTCTCTGCAAAACCACTTTCTGTTCCAAGATTCTGTCAGTAGTCTAGGATGGTGAGAGTTGTTTCTTGAGGCTAACTTTTCAACACAGTTCACAACCACTTACTCTCTTAAACATATACGCTCCCAACCAACCACAAGATACTTATCTCAGGAATTTGCTCAAAAACTATTTGTTATGGGACATGGTAATGAGGAGGGACTGGAACCTGGTTTGAGACCCTGACTTCGACTGCAGCACCACCACCTTCCAGGAAACTGGTGCTATGTCTGCAGCCCTCAAATGCAAAATTACAGACCCGGGCTTGGTCAACACTAGCGATATTGCCACCCAGACACCTGGATTTTTCATCCTTCTCCCATGCCCACCAGTCAAATTCACGTATCGACTACTTCTTTCTCAACCGTTCCCTACTGTGAGACCTTGACACCACCCTCATATCAGATATTTTTATCTTCGATCATGCGCACTTAGAATTGACTTGGTCTAGAATGGGGGGACAACTCGATCTTGCCTGTATTGCCGCCTTCCCCCATTGCTCCTACATGACCCTGTAGATGTTGATGACATCCAAAAAGAGAAAGTGAACTATTTTGAGTCCAATACACACCCTGATATCTCGGTGCATACACTCTGGAATGGGTTTAAAACCATCATTAGAGGCACCATCACTACTATATCTATTGCGTGGACACGGGATGGCAAGCTGGTCGAGACAGGCCTGGCAGCTGAAATCAAGGGCCTGGAAAGTCCTGATTGCTCCGCCCCATTCCAGCACAACAAATGGTGTTTGGTCTCATTGAGGGGTCAGCACATTGTACAAACAACATCCCTGCTTGTACTCAAACAAAAATATTATGAGGGTGGTAATAAAGTGGGAACACTCGTGGTGCGAAAGCTCTGGCAGCACCAAGCCTGCAGCCATATCCCGGGGATCCAGACTGCGACGGGCACCTGAGAGACTTCAGACACAGCCAAATAGCAGAGACCCGATTCAAGGAAGTAATCTGAGACGAAAGTCTAACTTTACAACTTTCTATATTCACAAAGGGTATTTACGAGTAGTAAAGTTAGACTTTTGGTCTAAGTTAGACTTATGGCATTGCATGTGTGCCTATTTTCTTGAGATATTGCAAAGGAATTTCATCATCAAAGGGAATGACTTGTGGATATAAGAAGATGTCAGCACAAGAGAAAGATAATGAAAGAGACTTGATGTCAAAGTTGAGGAGATGCAAAGTGAACTTTAATATAGCATGAAGGATTTCGAAGAGACCAATCCGAAGGTTCCAAAGTTAAAGAATGATATACTGTAATAAAAAAATGAACGGATGATGAATTTCTGTTAAATAAACAATGTGCTATATTTTGAATCAATGCTCATGCTGAAACTTGTCTACATCGTCCTCCATCTTGCTTAAACATCATCCTATGTCATGTGATAAAAATGTTGATTCTGGTTCTAAAATTAAGTTGAATAGTTTCACAAAAGTCAGCAGAAAGTGTTTCCTGAATTTTCTAGGCCAAGAACAAATCTTGCTCATTCTAGTTCAGTTAACATTGTATCAGATGAACTGCATTTTCAAGACTGTGAAGATGTTCAAACCATAGTGTATTGGTGGTGGGAAAATCTCTGAATGTATTCTATGTAGAATTGTTTCCTTTCAACTGTTTCCTATATGTTTAAACTTAATGGATCACGTAGTCCCACCGAATGTCTGAACCACATTGTCTAAAGTCCTATATAAGAGAGTGCATTTCTCTCACAAGAGAAAACACCTGCTCCCTATCTTAGAAGGAAAATCTATGCCCGTTTTTATACTGAACTGTACTGAGTTCTTGTAGTTTGGATTTATCAGCTTTACTATCAATTTATTGATGGCTTATTCTGTATTTTAACATTTAATACTTAAATAAAGCAGTCAAAAAATCTGTTTGTTATTCTTATAAGAATGTTTCAGAAGTAATTTACATACTTGTTTTGACTAAAGTGGCAGTTCCAATTGGGGAGCACCAAAGTCCAAGCTACAGGGACTATACAGCTATAAAGATTAAAATATCGGTGCACAAATGTATAGCTTACATTTTGGAAACTTGTGGTGTCTCTCATGCCGACACAGGAAGGAGAAGAAAAAATGAATGAGACATTATGATTTATGGGTGGAGAGGTGTGGCTCACTGGTGTGGAGAGGTGTGGCTCACTGGTTAGAGGCAGCAGACCCGGAAGTAGAGGACGGCCCGGGACCAGGGTTCTTTTCCCGACGCGGCAGGGTCGTGGACCAGGGTCAGCGGACTCGATAATTCTCACCTCGGTGCCTACTCTAACCAGGGATCACACTCGGCAACTCTGGGCATTAGCTTGTCTCATCTCCACAACGGCCCCCCACATACGCCGGGGATGCCTGGTTTCACCTTGGAGATACCAGTAGGGACCATCTCACAGGGAAAGCCAGGACGGGTTCCCCAGCGCTCTACAGCGCAGAGATACTCCTTCGGGAGTCGATTCTAGCGCTTTAGAAACCCACAATTAATTAATTAATTAATGGGTGCGGGGTGAGTAGATAGATTTTGGTGTTGCAGGAATGGTTACTCAGACAGACGGAATGTCAAACTGTATAAGCAGTGGTATGGTTATTTTACTGGGAATTAGTAGAGAGTAAGGTAGCAGGCATGTGCAGGAATAAGGTAAACACTCAGAGATGCTAAGGCACGTAAAGGGCGGAGTTGAAACAGAGTATTATTCAAATGGGAAGGCAGAGAGAGAATTATCCTTAGCTATAAATCAGGTTATTTTCATGCAGGTTTTTTTAAGTGTGAGGTAGGATGCAATCTGAGAAAGTACAAAGAGAAGAACGAAAAGCTGAAATGTATGATGTAAATGTGGACAGGTGATATAAGCTGTTCCATTTTTGGTTGCTCCACCTAATGCCCCGTTGGTGTCAACATCGTTTATTCTCATCCACATAGATACTGAACGTCACTGAAGATGTCAGCCTTTTAATATGGGATTATTCTGGGTAGTGGGTTGTTGGGTATGTGTCTTGAGGTTTTAAGGAGTAGACAATCAATTGTGGTTTGTATTGATCATACTGTCATGTGTTTGCTGAGAAAGATGCACGGGTGTTGAATTTCTAAGGAGATGTGGTTCTCCCTGTCATTAGGGGTTGTTTGCTAAAGGATTCTGCTGATTTAGATCTTTCTCAAGCTTAGATATCATAAATGTCAATTACTCACCCAAATAGGTATATAAATAGATGCCAAAGTCAACATTCTCTGACTGTCTCCTGTTGGAGCTCATCACACTGCTCTGAAGGCTCCATGACACGTAAAATCTGGAGAAGTGAGAGAGAAACCCACATATACGCATAATGGTTGACTGGTAAGAGAGCTTCAAGTACTTTTTTGCACAGGCTGTTCTCTGTGGCTCCCCTATTTCCATTATATTTCTTATACATTGTTTAAATCTTCTAATACTTTGGCTTCGCCTTATCTGTGTCATCTTGCCATTTCGTATCCCCATCCATTGCCCAAACCCCATTGCCTCTTTGTATCTGCCCTTCTCCTCAAGTTTTCACTCATTTATTCATTTGCAAAAAACTTTGACATCGCCATATCCTTTAATATTCATTTTCCACAAAATGTACCATTTTTCAAGTCATGCCGATTTTTACCATTTTCCAAGCCTCTCCTTGCTGTACCCCTTTCTGCCTTTAATGATAGGCCATTGACATCCATCTTTTCACTTCGACGTACCATTGTTTCCTTCAATTGTACAGTGCCCTGGCAAAGATGGTGTGAGTAAATGCCGGGAATAAAGAGGGAAAAAGCCATAGTCCTTTTTCATCCAGGGAAGAATCTTTTAAAATATCCAATCCGAGCATGTAAAGCATTCCACAAAATGTAATGGCTGGCAACAAGAGCGTTAACAGGATGTCCACAAAGAAAGCACCAATTCCAAGGATATTTTGATACATGTTATTGTCGTCAGTCCTGACACGATCTATATCCTCTCTTATCCGCCATGTTCAGTATCTGAGAGGCAGATCTGCACCGGGCTGCATCTGCCTCCGAGGCCGTTTAAGGCACTAAAGATGTGTGCGGCACGAAACTGGCCAGCGCTCAAAGAATTGATTAACCTTTTTTTTCACTCTAGCAGAAGTTTCAATTCATTCCGAGCGCAAATGGATTAAAATTGATTAGCAGCTCGTGAAAAATGTGTAGCAAGTTGCCTCACTAATGAAGATAACTCAAGTCGTGAATCAGCGAGTGAAACAGGACACAGCAGAGCCGCCTCCTGTAGTAAAGCCAATAAATTACAAGGCAACGAGGAAAACATTGCAGATCTATCAAGGGGAAGGCTTTCAGCGTCCAAGCCTCCGACGCCTCGGTCATCAGGACATGTCACCTTCCTCTCGTACAGACCTTTTTCCCCAATGGGCAAAAAGTACACACGACGCGCTTCTGGCCACCAGGGATTCCTGCATGTCTGACATGTTATCTATATCATGCACCGGTTAATTAATGAGGATCTGCTGCTGGGATGCTTGTAGATTTGTACGGTCTGCGCTTATACAGGCGTAGAGGTCTATGCCATCTACAAAGAGGATTGATGTGCATTAGTTGCACATTTCCTACAGCGAAATGGTCAAAGCAGAATTAGAGGCACCAGAATGGATGTAGATGGGTAAAGAACAAACGAGCACAGGTGCCTTCAGACACCTATTACTCTTTTTCTTGGGTTCCTGTTTCGGTGAGTCATTCCAAACGTCACTGTCATTATCAATCAGGCAGACAACTCTTCCAAAGTGTTCTTTCAAGTTCTGAACGCATTTCTTAACCTATGAGGCTATTTTTCAGGAGACGAGGTATTCTCACAAGCTCGCTGTAATTCCTTGCAAATCACTTTGGAGGAAAGACAAACGAAATGTATCAGAACTTCACTAAAATAACTGAGCAAGACAGTGATCAAGTTCATTCTTGCTCCTCGTCCACCCTCAATGGACCCATCTTAAGCAAATTTAAACCAATTGTGTTGGACCTTGTTGAGATGTCACTGGTTACAGCTCCTGTCGGGCTCCCGTACGATATTTGCCCACCCCCCATTGCTGCATCTTTAACTGTTCAGCTTGCCCATGCTATCTGCTCATTATTTAAGTTTTCTATAACAACTGGGAATGTTCCCTCTGCCTGGAAAGCAGCACTAGTCACACCTACTAAAAAAAAAAAAAAAATTGTCACCAATGGACCTTATCAACTATCTTCCCATTTCTCTTTTCCCTCTATTAGGTAGGCTGTTGGAAGTTCAAACTAACACCCAACTCATAGAACATCTTGAAGCTAAAGAGCTGTTGGACCCGTCGCAATGGGTTTTTGACTTCTGCACAGCACCGAGACCACATTGGTCCAACCTAATCAGGTGTTCCCTTGACAATAACATTCCTTCATTGCTTGTGCTGTTGGACCTCTCTGCAGCACTCAATACTGCCTCTCATCTCAGATTGCTGGACAGACGTCAGGAAGTCAGAATCCACGGCACAGCATTATCTTGGTTCAAGGACTTCTTAACTAATCGAACCAAGACCATCTGTCCGGGTCCTTATAAATCATGCAACTTGTTTGAGCCCCACACTTTTTAATGTCTATGTGGCCCCCCTTGCCAACCTTGTTAAATAGTTTGGATTCCAACCACTGTCTTATGCTGATGACACGCAGCTAATCTTTACCCTTGAACAGGACACGATCAACACCAAAAACGCTTTTCTCAGCATGTATGACTGCTATTGCGAATAGGATGACAGAGAACTGTCATCAGTTAAAATGCCAACAAAACTGAAATGCTGTTTGGTAAAGCGCATCAATTATGGTCACCTGACTGGTGGCCTTTGAACTCGGCCAAGCCCCAACTCCTAAATTGGTTGTAGAAAACGGTGGCGTTCGCATCCACCAAGCTCTCACTATGAAAGAACAGATTGGTGACACCACTGGCGCATCCTTTCATATCTTGCGTTTACTAGGAAGAGTCTTTCCCATCCTAGCGCTTGCATTAAGGAAAACATTAGACAAAGCTTTGGTCATCAGACGCTTGGACTATTGTAATGCTTTATTGGCTTCAAAATGTATGAGACTGTTTTAAAGAAACTGCAAGTTGTTCAAAATACAGCAGCCCGTCTCATTAACAATTTTTCCAGCCAGGACAGCATCTGCCCCTCTTCTGCAAGCACTCCATTGGCTGTCGATTCATAAAAGAATCATTTTCAAGGTAACTCATAAGTCCTTGCATGGAAAAGGCCCGAGTTACCTGTCTATTAAGCTTGTCCATTATTGTCCAAGCAGATCCTTATGATCGAGCGATAAAGCCTTGCTCACAGCACCACAGATCAGCAAGTCTCGTTCAGGAGGTAGACCCTTTTCTTACCTTGCCCTTCGGCTTTGGAATAAGCTCCCATTTCATAATATACGTCAATGAGTGGACCATTGCAAACTTACAGAACTTTTTAAAACTTCACTAATTCTGGCTTAATTAATTTTGACTACCGGTTTATGAGCTGCGCTGAGCCGAGATACCCCATCAGGGTGATTCGCAGGCATTAAAATTAAATTAACATAACATAATATCACCATGGTAATGCAAACGAATTCTGAAAAATATAACCCTGTCCCCTTAACTTAAGATCTCCATGAGACATGGGACTGGAGTTATCTATGACGGGTCTTTGCCACATCTTAGCTGGCGCTTAAAGATACATTTTCTAAAAAAAGAGATTCCGAGTGGCAATTCTGCATTCCGCATAGCAGGATGTCAAGGCACACGAACGTCTGGGCCATGCTGCCTGTACTGACACAAGGTTATGATGTTCTTGAGTCTTGACTGTTCTATATGCAGTGGACCTACAGTACAGAGAGGTAGGGAGGCCTTTCTCCTGCTTCTTGGACTACAGTAGGTACCGAGATTACCGAATGCCTTGTGCAGCCTGCCTCCTGTGGAGCAAAATTGAACAATACTTTACATTCTAGTGTGGTAATGAACCTTGTACAGTCTGTTGCGAAGACCATTATCTAGAATTTGAATAAAAAATAGTCACCACCGATAGTCTTCGATCTCTACAGTCTCCCTTCCTTTTGCTTTATGAACTCTGTCATTCTTTGTTAAAAACGAAGGCAATAAAAAGTGAATCGCCCCTTTTCTACGACTGAAAAGGAAATTTGTCTTTTTGACTGGAACATGTCAATTTCAATACGCTTTGAACGGTTAACATGATTATATCACCCCTCACACCTTACATAATTAAATGCTTATAGGTTTGGGTTATCACCCACTTCACCCATCCCCTAGGTCAGAGGTTTTCAAACTTTTTTATGTTGAGCCCCCCCCCCCAGCGGAATTTTTTAAAATGTCGGGCCCCCCCACCACTGACAAAAATCCCTGGAATCTGGTACACTACATAATCGTTCGCCATTCACAAATTCCAGGCCATATCTAGCAAATAATGTTAAAAACAGTAAGAGTGTTTAATAAAGTGCAGGTTTGTGAGTGGGTTTCGTTAAATTAGAGAGGCTTTTTACATAGATCAAATCACAATTTTCTCAGATAAAATGTGCGCAAATTGTATTTACTAGGGTTTTACTTATGCAGTTGAGTCATGATGGGACAGTTTTATCTGGTGCAGCCCGTTCAACTCCTAAGTAATTACCCTAAAGCCAGGCACATACCTACCAACCTCTTCATAAACATTGTGAATGGAAGTGAGCAACTCACTCTCAGATTTATTGCACCTTTTCAAATTGTTGAGCGTTACCAATACAACTGAATGCTTTGTCTTGATAACACGTGGGTAACTATCAAAGGAGGTGGCCATAGCAAGCAAGGAAGGAAAGCCTAGCACATTTTTCTTAAAACAAATGATCTCACAGGGTGGTGACATCTTTTCCTGTGAAGTCATGTGACAACAATGCACATTGCTTATGCTCATTAGTCCCCCCCACTTGTCTTTTTAGGACTTGTGCTCTGAGTGGGGATTTAGGACACATGTCAGGCTTATGTTTAAAAAAAATAGAACTAATAAAAACTGAATGATCTTGCTTTTTTACTTAAGAGCAATGTTGTCTGACAGACTTTGTGGTGATCAAATGGGTCTGGGCCAAGCTGCACAGTGAACTGGCAGCATTGCAGTGCATGTAAACGCTGCGGCGGCCAACGCAGGTAAGCACGGTGATGCGGTGGCGGAGTGGTGATGTCGACCGACGCCAGAATAGATCAAACTAAATAAGTAAATAAAACCAATTCCGTCCCCCTGCCTTCTCCACCACCCTCCACGTTCACCCTCACCAGCCGCGACTGATGTGTGAGCCTCCAGGGAGTGGGTCTATGCAGAGAGTAGAAAAGATTGTTAGAGTCTAAAAGGGTTTATGTTGGATGCCAAAGGCAGTGCTTAATACATTTGAATAAAAGCGCAGGGGCCAAAGTTTTCATTACGTCTCTTCTACAGCTGTACACCAGGACTGCCTGGTCTTGAATGAACCAACACACGCCTCCTTCTTCCTCCACCCTGTTTTTCCTTCCTCTGTCTCATTCTTGCAGGTGGTTTTTCATCTCTGCTTTTTTCCTTTGTCTACTTTTTCACAGCTTTATTGTCCTTTTTCTTTCCCCCTATTCTGCTTTGCTCTCTCTTGCTTAAAGTTGGATGTTGAAAAACAAATTCTTGGTCAAGAGACACATACTCAAAGGATATCAACCGTCTCACTGATGAGAATAGCATTCTTCATAGATCTCACTTTCTTTTATTTGCCTCCTGAGGCTCCCAGCACAATTTCCACTTGAATTCCATTCACTTAGTAAAAATAAAATGGTAGTTGCTTAATTGATTATACTTTCTCGTGAGGGAACCTCTGCTGCAAAACCATGTGACTAACAGCCTATTATACAGAAAGGTCTGTCTCAAAATTGTTCTTCATGAGAACAATGTATTAATGAAGAATGAAAATGGCTACAATAAATGTACACTTTTGTAATTGTGAAAGAAAACCGTGAGTGTATAACATGCCCATACTTAGGTAATAAGCATGGCCAAGTACCACTTATCAGGCGTTAGACTAAAGCTTTTCAGTGCGGTGATCCGCATCACTGCACTGAAATGCAAAGTTACGCATTATAACTCCTCCTCATCTTTCAAGTTGGAAGTGCTGTTACAATAAAGCACCATCCTAGCGGCAGTGGCAGAGCACACTGCACGCTGCTTCTGGCAGGCTTGGGGGCTCTCTGGCTCAGCTATATCTCATCTCAGCTACACAAGTTACAAAGACACCAGACAGTGCTATGATATCACTGACATCAGAGGAGCCTGGATGGGTGAGAGCTGAATTGCTACCGAGTGTCTGTTGGAGCTAGTTGACTGACATTTGAGTTTAGGCGGGTCTGGATCCCCCTTCCTGTGGCAGGAGCTGGTGGCCCGCCTCGCAGTTTAAAGTTGACTGCTGGCAATCATGGATTTACATATGACAGTCAGTGCAGCTTGCAACGCATGCTACGTTGGACCCGACTCCACGTTGGCTGGGGCACACAATTATTGCTTTCCTTTGGGAGAGCTAGTATTCAGCGGCTGCTACCGGGACCCGACCTCACCGGTGCCATCAGGGCTGTCTAAGATTGCTGCGGGAAACAGTTAATGACCGTACTAAGCACAGTCGCGGCTTGCTGCCAGTGGGGAGTTGCTACCCCTCGGCGTCCGTGTTCTGAGTCAGGTTTGTGAGATTCGAATTTCCATCACTATGTGGCCAATGGAACGGAGAGGTTAATGTGCGCCGAGTTGAGCTGCCTCGGGTGTCTCTTCTCGGTGAAGCCTTACGATAGTGGATGACAATGCTGGCCCCTAGCCTTATAGAAAATCTTGAAGCCAGACACCACAAAGCATAGAGATAGATGGCTTTTTCAAAAGGTGAAGTAAGTAGTGAGACAGTGTACACTGCACTAAGACACCTGCAGCTGAGTGTCCGTCAATTCATTGGAAAAACACAATCAGGCCACTGCCTGCAGTAAGTGAGTGCTGGTCGTACAGTGTGTGACATATTTCGACAGTTACTCTAAAATGGCACTGTTTCTCGATGCTCAAATAGGTTTAATTTATGAATATTTAAATGTTTCTCTGTCCTGCATTACTTGATTTTACTAATGAGAAAATGTCACTCATTGGCCTTAAAATGTGACTCATAATTACACTAAAAATATGGAAATTTCACTTATAGCAGTCTGAAACCTTAGTAGCTTTGCGTAATTTAAGAGAAACTTTTCCTCCTTTATTCGAAAAGCTAACCATCCGGGGAGGATTAATTCCGAGAGTCTCCTCTGCTATTAAACCAAAAGAAAACGAACAGTCTGTTCTTTCACTTTTGGTTTCATAGCAGAGGAGACCCCCTGCCTCCAATTACAGCTGAAAGCAATTCAGCTCTCAGAGACGCGGAATTAGCTTTCTTTCGAAATCACTAAAGGGCATGTCATGCCCCATTAATTTGGAAACAATGAAATGCGAGATCTTAAGGTGGAGTGTGCGCCCCCCTGAGAGGGGGGTCGTGACCCACAGATTGAAGACCTCTGCCCTAGGTTGTCCCTGGGGACAGACAGAATAAGGGGGGACAGTCTATATTTGAGCATAAGGTCTATTAAAGTATGAAACGCCAATGACAAGATATTTGAGCATGCATGATATTGCATGATATTGCATCCACACAATGGATTTTAAGTTGCAGTCAGTAATGGATATTATTTATTATTTATAGAGTCTGCTAATGATAGGGCGTACTGCCACCGACATAACCGATTCACAAAGGCTCAGATTTTGGGTCACGGCACAAGAGTAAGCAAATTTGTTCCTCCTTTTGACGAGTTTGTATTTCTTGAATTTTGGTTCTGTGATCATGCTTACCAATTACAGAAATCTTTTATGGTTTAAATCGTTTTTATTGGATGTGTTGCAATCGTTAACATTACACCCACCTACAACCACTGGCTGGCGGGGAACATCTTATTCAAAGTCAAACTTTATTAAAGAGGAAAGGAAAGAGGCAAGGAGGAAGAGAAGGGAAGTGAAGAGGAGCCTGAGGGGGACAGAAGAGATAGAGGACAGGTATCCACCAGCAGCTTACGGTATGACTCGGTAGGGGTCTAGGGCTGATTGTCGTTCGGGGGTAGTGTCTGGTCCAGTAGGGGAGTCGTGCGGAATCGCAGGACTTGTAGATATCGAGGGCAGGTAAGCTCTATGAATTCTGAAGCTAAGTATGTCACAGTAAATCTCCAGGTCTAATCAAATTTGGGCAGTGTGTGATTGATCCCTGCTGTAATCCTTGCCATCCCCACCACCTCCCACAATCTGTGTAGCCAATCCAACTTAGTTGGGATGTCGGATGTGCCCCACTTGGCCAGGAGGGCCAGCTTGGCTGCCCCCTAGCGCCAGAGTGGCCCCTACAAGACCGGAGAGGGTACCTGAGAGGGTTGAGTAGCCCCAGCAGGATATAGCTGGGAAATCTGGGGAGTTCTGTCTGATATATCTGATCAACTAAGGGCAGAATAGCCTCCCAGAATGCCTGTGTCTTAGGGCAATGCCATAGGATATGGGACAGCCTGTCCGCATTTGCGCCAACAAATATTGCTGCTGTGGGGCTCCATTTGGCATCCCTCACTGGGGTGTAATACCAATAGTGTGTAATTTTGAGGAGCATTTCCTTCACCTATGTACTGCACGATGATGCCCGCGCTATATGGATGATGTCTGCCAACTCCTTGGGTGAGAACTCCCAACCCAGCTCCGCCTCCTACCTAAGCTGCGCCAGTGATTTGGCTTGGGGGTTTGCCTTGTTGAGAAAGCCATAAATATCTGACAGGAGGCGTTTGTTGGAGGTGCGAGTAATGTAACAAAGATCAAATTTTGTGAGGAGCCAACCTGCATGCAAATGGACCTTGGGATCTGTGACCCAGTGGCGCAGCGCCAAGTACTGCCAGCATGCTTCCTTGAGGATCCCATAATGAGCCACCAACCTGGGGAAATCCAGGATTCCCTGTTCCTCAAAGAGGTCGCCTATACGTTTACAATTTGCTTCTTGCCATTTCAAGTAGGTGTTTCCTACGAGAGCCTAGGGCAAGTCTGGATTCCCAATGAAAGGGGTCAAGTGTGAGATAGCCGAGGACAGCAGACACTTCTCCTGGACTCTGTCCCACACCTTCATAGTGTCGCGCAGGCCCACGTAAAACGTACGCACCCAGCGGCCGATGACGTCTAGGAAGCCAGGGAACTTTACAGATGTGGATCCCTGCCACACCCCTATCCATGAAGCACCAATGCTTTTCCAACTCTAGTTGGTACCATTCAATCATCCATCGCAATTGAGCCGATCTGCTTCGTAGTAGCGCCCGAGGTGCGGGACATCGAGACCTCCCTCGTCTTGCCTCACATACGTGAGGTGGCGCACCATGTGCGGTTTCTTTCCCTCCCAACGGAAGCTTTTGATGAGTTGCTGCATTTGCGCCAGGGCCGTCGGTGGCAGACATGGGGGAGCGTCTGCATAATGTAGAGTAGACGGGGCAAAATTGTCATGGCAGCTATTTTGCCCAGCCAGGAGAAGGCATGTTTCTTCCAGATATTCATTTTGTGGTGGACCTTGTCCAGTGCCTCTAAATATTTCAACTGGGCAGTCATCGCAGTGGTAGAGGAAACCTGGAGCCCCAAGTAGGGATATCGGTTACGGTTGCAGCCCAAGAGAATGAGAAGTGCTGTGATAATTGGTGTTGATCCGCCGCTGGTAATGTGAGGCTCAAAGCCTATGTCTTTTTCAAGTTTATTTTGAAGCCCGACGCCGTACTAAAGGCCTCAACCTCTACCAGCAGTGGGAGGAAGAGATAGGAACGGGCTGGTTAAGAAGAGGAGTACGTCGTCCGCGGACAGGGAGATCTTATGTTCACTGTCGCCCATCCGAATCCCAGTGATCGTAGGGAGTTGGCGGACCCTCTCGGCAAACGGCTCCATATAGATCGCAAAGAGGAGGAGGGAAAGAGGACACCCCTGCCTCGTACCACATCCGATCTAGAAGGGGAAGGAGACCACCCCGTTTACCCAAATACGAGCCTGTGGGCCATGATACACAAAGTTCATCCAATTCCATAATCTCTCCCTAAGCCCAAAATGGCAGAGGACTTGTTGCAAGTAAGGCCAATGGACCCGGTCAAACTCCTTTTCGGCATACACTGAGAGAAGTATCGTCGGGGTCTGGGTCCATTTTGTCTTATCCAGTAAGTGGCATAGTCGACGAGTCCCATCCCCACAGTTGCGGTCCGGGATAAAACCCGATTGGTCCTTGCATGTAGGGGGCGAGTCGGGATGCTAAAATACTTGTGAAGATCTTCAGGTCCACGTTGAGCAGGGAGATAGGGCGGTATAAAGCACAATCTCGGGGATCTTTCCCGGGTTTGGGAATGACCACTACCTCCGACATGGTCATCGAATGGCTCAGTTGTCCCGATGAGCTAAAGGTGTTAAACAGTCGTGCCAAGAGGGGGGGGCGAGGTCCGGCGTGAACATTTCGTAAAAATTGACCAGGAAGTCATCTTTGCCCTGGGCCTTGCCAATCGAAAGTCCCTGAATGGCCCGCAGAACTTCATCTGGACTGACGTCTGCATCCAGAGCAGTCGCAACCGGGTCTGTAAGCGGGGTCACTGGTGCCGCCTGGGCATAGTCCCTGGCTGCAGCAGGGTCCAGTCGCTCGGCTGAATAGAGAGCCTTATAGAAGGCCTCAAATTCAGACGCTATGTCCTCGTCCGCACGCAGGGTCTCCCAGCACTCATTCGTGTGTTCCGTGACCCGACGTACTGCCGTCTCAGCCCGAAGAGCATGTGCCAGGAGTCTTCCCGCCTTGTATCCGCCTTCGTAGTAGCGCTGCTTAGTGCGGAGCAAGGCATTTTCAGCGTGGTCAAGATATCACGCCCACAATTGCTTCTTCGCCTGTGTAAGTAGTTGCTGGGTTTGGACTGCCCCTGTACAGCGATGCACCCCGTCCAGCTCCCTGATTTGGTCCTCCAGTTCCTCCCTCTTTGTCTTGCGGTCCCTATTCAGGCCCACCGCAATGACTATACAGCGTCCGTGGAGGACTGCCTTCAGGGAGTCCCATAGTATATCAACCCCCACCGAGCCTACATCATTCACTTTCAGATAGGTTTTGATCGCACCATATAGTTCCATAACATTGGCTTTCATAAGTGAGCAGTTTGCAGTTTAACAGCCATGCACTCTGCCTTGAGGGGCCGCCTGGGAGTAGCAACCTCTAGAAAACTGGGGAGTGATCTGAGAGTGCCGCCACTCCAATAGATACATCGTCGGTGAACGCCGTTACCCTGGGCAAGGTCCAAAAAGATCAATGCAGGTGATTGTTTGATGGGCCGCAGAGAAAAAAGTTTACTCCTGTGCCGTTGGAAAACAGTGGCGCCAGGCGTCCCTGAGGCCAGCCTCTCCTAGCCTGTGAAGCATCATGTCGGAGATAGAGTCTGTGTGCCCCACCCTAAGCGTTAAACTGTCCAGGTCCGCCGCCGGGACCAAGTTAAAATAGCCTAATTTGGAGACTCCAAGGTTGAACTGATTGTATCTCTTAAGAAGGCCTCCTTCTGCTCTTTGGGGCTATAAACCGATGCAATCATAAGTACTTGTTCTCCCAGTAATACTCGCAGGGCCAACAGGCGCCTAGCAACCTCCATGTGAGTTTCCACAACCTTCCCCTGAAAATGTGTAGCAAAAAGAATCACCACTCCAGCCTTCTTCCCTGGTCCAGATGAAAAATACTGTCTGTTGAACCATTTAGATCTGAGCCGCTTCCAATCCTCACACATGAGGTGAGTCTCCTGTAGAAGGCAAATATCGCACCTAGCATCCCTCAAGAAGGCAAAAAGTGTACGCCACTTTGCTGGCGAGTTAAGGCCCCACACATTAAAGCTCATAATCACTACCTTAAGTTGTGTCATATATTGGAGTGAGGGGATTTGCGTGCGTACAGACGTAGCATGTCGCAGGGACAACCATCAGTTGTTGGATGCCTGCTCTCCCCTTCCCCTGTCCCACCAGCGGGCCCCAATACCAGTATTTCTCCCTCGTGCATCATGCAGCGGTGATTCTGAGGAGCTGAGGGGCTGTGATGCGAAGTCCTGCGTAGAGGATGTGTCGCACAGAGGCAGTTCCAAGGAGATGAAAGGTCCTGTGTCAGTGATCCATCAGGCACCAGTGGTTCCGACGTGGAGCTGCGAGCCAATGCATTGTGTTGCAGCACTTTTTCTAGAGCCACAGCTGAACTGGCAGAGTACCTTCACACCCATTTCCAAGGGTCCAGGACTGTGGTGACACCACTTGGGGGGCAGAACTCACAGTAGCCAGACTCGAGGTGCGGGGTTCAAGAAGGCTGGAGCCTTTTCACTCCCTAAGGCTTTGAACATAAGGCTAGCCAACTAGCCCTTAGACTCACTCCAAGTGGTGGTCTTTAGTTCAAGATGCAGGTCCAGTCCATCTCACTCACACAGCACGGCAGCAGAGTAGCAGTCCTTCTTGCAGCAGAGCTGCCTAGCAGTCGTTTGTCTTCCACAGGTCCTCCTGAAGAGCTGGATCTGAGGGTCCACTATGGATTCCTGGTGCCCACTTTGAAATGGAAGAAGCGTCTTGAGCCCTCTCTCTACAGAGGAGTCTGGAATGACCTGCTTCAATGCGCAGTCCCAACTTATCTGGGGGCACAAAAGACTTGTGTGAAACCCTTTGTGAGTGGGATGAGGCAGAGTCTTTGTGATGTGCAAGTGTGGTCAGTGACAGTTTCACTGCCTATTCACTGCCTATTAAGTCAGAGATGGCCCATCCTGCCAACAACTATCCCCCTTTGTCTCACTGTCTGGGAGTAATACACAAAGACCAACTGCCAGCTACACATAGTCATGTGACCCAGGATAGAGGCTGCAGGCACCAAATGGTTGAGAAAAGAACATCCCAATTTTCTAAATGTGCCATCTTCAGAATTATGACTTAAAATCCAACTTTGGCATTTCAAGAGGGTTTTAAATAACAATTGTTTAGAGATGACGCTTGACATTACTACCTGCTCCCAATTGAAATTGATCACTTAATAAATGTAATAAGGTAACCCAATGTTATCACACAGGAGAGGGAGGCCTTGAAGTGATGTAAATCCAATGTAAGAGTTTTTCACTACCAGGACATGTAAAAGTCAAAAGTACATGTCCAGCTTTGCAAATACACTGCACCCTACCCTATGTGTTGTTTAGGGACTACCTTACGGGTGACTTACATGCATTAAAAAGGAAGGTTTAGGCCTGGAAAAATATTTATTTTGAAAAGTTGAAATGGTAGTTTAAACTGCTTACACGGGCTGCAATGGCAGACCTGAAACACGTTTAAAGAGCTACTTATGTGGACGGCACAACAAATGCTACAGGCATTTAATTTACAGACCCTGGGTACCATTAGTACCACTTTCCTAGGGAATAACAAGTAAATTAAATGTGCCAATTGGGTGGAAGCCAATATTACCATGTTTTTGGGAGAGGGTACAAGCACTTTAGCACTGGTTAGCAGTGGTAAAGTGTGCAGAGTCCTAGGGCCAACAAAAAAAGGAGGATTGAAGGCAAAAAAATGGGGGAAGACCGCGTCAAGAATGTCAGATCCAACAGTCATAAAGTTTTGATAATAACGTTTTCTTTTAAATAACTTTTTTTATTGAAAGTTTGCACCAAACCATAACAGCCATCACAGTATGGCAGCACATTATAATTATATATATATATATATGTATATATATATATATATGCCAAACAAAGTTTGCCTGCTGAAAGAGTACTCCGCACAGGTGGGTTGGAAAATCTTGCTATTTTATTCAGCGAGAGCATACACTGCAAGCCGGCATCGTGGCAACAGTAAAAAGTACAAAATCCCTTCCCGACGCGTTTCGTGCTCTTGGTAGCACTTCATCAAGGGGTGCTGGGATGCTGCTGTGTGAAATCAGAAATGTCCGCTGGCTGCATTTACATAGTTTGTGAACCCCAGTGGGTGTGGCCATCGCCAAAGGCCTGATGGTAAATGCAGTCCATTGCTTTATACCTCGAGTGAGTTTTCCGGTGCAAACAGCATGTCACAAATGAAAGCCCCAGTGGGTGTGCTCACTGCATGCCAGGTTCGGTGCTGCTGTTTATCTCGTCGAAAAGCACCCTCCTGCCCCTACACCGAGATCCCATGTGGAACCCCAGCAGGACTGCGTCAAGCGCAGCGGGAACACTCTCGCGGCTCAGGCGGGCCGCATCAAATGCCAAACAAAGTTTGCCTGCTGAAAGAGTACTCCGCACAGGTGGGTTGGAAAATCTTGCTATTTTATTCAGCGAGAGCATACACTGCAAGCCGGCATCGTGGCAACAGTAAAAAGTACAAAATCCCTTCCCGACGCGTTTCGTGCTCTTGGTAGCACTTCATCAAGGGGTGCTGGGATGCTGCTGTGTGAAATCAGAAATGTCCGCTGGCTGCATTTACATAGTTTGTGAACCCCAGTGGGTGTGGCCATCGCCAAAGGCCTGATGGTAAATGCAGTCCATTGCTTTATACCTCGAGTGAGTTTTCCGGTGCAAACAGCATGTCACAAATGAAAGCCCCAGTGGGTGTGCTCACTGCATGCCAGGTTCGGTGCTGCTGTTTATCTCGTCGAAAAGCACCCTCCTGCCCCTACACCGAGATCCCATGTGGAACCCCAGCAGGACTGCGTCAAGCGCAGCGGGAACACTCTCGCGGCTCAGGCGGGCCGCATCAAATGCCAAACAAAGTTTGCCTGCTGAAAGAGTACTCCGCACAGGTGGGTTGGAAAATCTTGCTATTTTATTCAGCGAGAGCATACACTGCAAGCCGGCATCGTGGCAACAGTAAAAAGTACAAAATCCCTTCCCGACGCGTTTCGTGCTCTTGGTAGCACTTCATCAAGGGGTGCTGGGATGCTGCTGTGTGAAATCAGAAATGTCCGCTGGCTGCATTTACATAGTTTGTGAACCCCAGTGGGTGTGGCCATCGCCAAAGGCCTGATGGTAAATGCAGTCCATTGCTTTATACCTCGAGTGAGTTTTCCGGTGCAAACAGCATGTCACAAATGAAAGCCCCAGTGGGTGTGCTCACTGCATGCCAGGTTCGGTGCTGCTGTTTATCTCGTCGAAAAGCACCCTCCTGCCCCTACACCGAGATCCCATGTGGAACCCCAGCAGGACTGCGTCAAGCGCAGCGGGAACACTCTCGCGGCTCAGGCGGGCCGCATCAAATGCCAAACAAAGTTTGCCTGCTGAAAGAGTACTCCGCACAGGTGGGTTGGAAAATCTTGCTATTTTATTCAGCGAGAGCATACACTGCAAGCCGGCATCGTGGCAACAGTAAAAAGTACAAAATCCCTTCCCGACGCGTTTCGTGCTCTTGGTAGCACTTCATCAAGCGGTGCTGGGATGCTGCTGTGTGAAATCAGAAATGTCCGCTGGCTGCATTTACATAGTTTGTGAACCCCAGTGGGTGTGGCCATCGCCAAAGGCCTGATGGTAAATGCAGTCCATTGCTTTATACCTCGAGTGAGTTTTCCGGTGCAAACAGCATGTCACAAATGAAAGCCCCAGTGGGTGTGCTCACTGCATGCCAGGTTCGGTGCTGCTGTTTATCTCGTCGAAAAGCACCCTCCTGCCCCTACACCGAGATCCCATGTGGAACCCCAGCAGGACTGCGTCAAGCGCAGCGGGAACACTCTCGCGGCTCAGGCGGGCCGCATCAAATGCCAAACAAAGTTTGCCTGCTGAAAGAGTACTCCGCACAGGTGGGTTGGAAAATCTTGCTATTTTATTCAGCGAGAGCATACACTGCAAGCCGGCATCGTGGCAACAGTAAAAAGTACAAAATCCCTTCCCGACGCGTTTCGTGCTCTTGGTAGCACTTCATCAAGGGGTGCTGGGATGCTGCTGTGTGAAATCAGAAATGTCCGCTGGCTGCATTTACATAGTTTGTGAACCCCAGTGGGTGTGGCCATCGCCAAAGGCCTGATGGTAAATGCAGTCCATTGCTTTATACCTCGAGTGAGTTTTCCGGTGCAAACAGCATGTCACAAATGAAAGCCCCAGTGGGTGTGCTCACTGCATGCCAGGTTCGGTGCTGCTGTTTATCTCGTCGAAAAGCACCCTCCTGCCCCTACACCGAGATCCCATGTGGAACCCCAGCAGGACTGCGTCAAGCGCAGCGGGAACACTCTCGCGGCTCAGGCGGGCCGCATCAAATGCCAAACAAAGTTTGCCTGCTGAAAGAGTACTCCGCACAGGTGGGTTGGAAAATCTTGCTATTTTATTCAGCGAGAGCATACACTGCAAGCCGGCATCGTGGCAACAGTAAAAAGTACAAAATCCCTTCCCGACGCGTTTCGTGCTCTTAGTAGCACTTCATCAAGGGGTGCTGGGATGCTGCTGTGTGAAATCAGAAATGTCCGCTGGCTGCATTTACATAGTTTGTGAACCCCAGTGGGTGTGGCCATCGCCAAAGGCCTGATGGTAAATGCAGTCCATTGCTTTATACCTCGAGTGAGTTTTCCGGTGCAAACAGCATGTCACAAATGAAAGCCCCAGTGGGTGTGCTCACTGCATGCCAGGTTCGGTGCTGCTGTTTATCTCGTCGAAAAGCACCCTCCTGCCCCTACACCGAGATCCCATGTGGAACCCCAGCAGGACTGCGTCAAGCGCAGCGGGAACACTCTCGCGGCTCAGGCGGGCCGCATCAAATGCCAAACAAAGTTTGCCTGCTGAAAGAGTACTCCGCACAGGTGGGTTGGAAAATCTTGCTATTTTATTCAGAGAGAGCATACACTGCAAGCCGGCATCGTGGCAACAGTAAAAAGTACAAAATCCCTTCCCGACGCGTTTCGTGCTCTTGGTAGCACTTCATCAAGGGGTGCTGGGATGCTGCTGTGTGAAATCAGAAATGTCCGCTGGCTGCATTTACATAGTTTGTGAACCCCAGTGGGTGTGGCCATCGCCAAAGGCCTGATGGTAAATGCAGTCCATTGCTTTATACCTCGAGTGAGTTTTCCGGTGCAAACAGCATGTCACAAATGAAAGCCCCAGTGGGTGTGCTCACTGCATGCCAGGTTCGGTGCTGCTGTTTATCTCGTCGAAAAGCACCCTCCTGCCCCTACACCGAGATCCCATGTGGAACCCCAGCAGGACTGCGTCAAGCACAGCGGGAACACTCTCGCGGCTCAGGCGGGCCGCATCAAATGCCAAACAAAGTTTGCCTGCTGAAAGAGTACTCCGCACAGGTGGGTTGGAAAATCTTGCTATTTTATTCAGCGAGAGCATACACTGCAAGCCGGCATCGTGGCAACAGTAAAAAGTACAAAATCCCTTCCCGACGCGTTTCGTGCTCTTGGTAGCACTTCATCAAGGGGTGCTGGGATGCTGCTGTGTGAAATCAGAAATGTCCGCTGGCTGCATTTACATAGTTTGTGAACCCCAGTGGGTGTGGCCATCGCCAAAGGCCTGATGGTAAATGCAGTCCATTGCTTTATACCTCGAGTGAGTTTTCCGGTGCAAACAGCATGTCACAAATGAAAGCCCCAGTGGGTGTGCTCACTGCATGCCAGGTTCGGTGCTGCTGTTTATCTCGTCGAAAAGCACCCTCCTGCCCCTACACCGAGATCCCATGTGGAACCCCAGCAGGACTGCGTCAAGCGCAGCGGGAACACTCTCGCGGCTCAGGCGAGCGGGCGCACTGTTTCCAGCCCACAACCCCAGGAAGAAGTGCCTACCAGGCACGAAACGCGTCGGGAGGGACTGTTTTATGTTATTGCTGTGCAACAAGTCGCTAAGAAATGCCTCCTGGTCAACCAATAAAGCAAGATAACAACTCGCCTGTGTGTGGTCCTCTCTCCAACAGGCAAACTCGTGTGTTTGATGTGATGTGGCTCTGCCTGGGTCACGAGAGGATCCCGCTGCGCTTCGCGCAGTCCTGCAGAAGCGTCAACCTACGCTTCAGCCTTGGGACAGGAGAGCGCGGCTGATGGGAGTAAGCGGCACTCCGTGCCACGAACTTGACACAACAAACCCATTTGGGATTAATTTTCTGATATACGCCGTGGTGAAAAGCAAAGACTCACTAGAGGCAAACAAACAACACTACATGTACCATCAGGCCACGCTGGTGGCCTCGCCCACTGGGGCGGAACTCTGTTTTACCTGAAAAGGAGTGTTGGAAATCTACGCTTTCTCCACTGTTTCCAGCCCACAACCCCAGGAAGAAGTGCCTACCAGGCACGAAACGCGTCGGGAGGGACTGTTTTATGTTATTGCTGTGCAACAAGTCGCTAAGAAATGCCTCCTGGTCAACCAATAAAGCAAGATAACAACTCGCCTGTGTGTGGTCCTCTCTCCAACAGGCAAACTCGTGTGTTTGATGTGATGTGGCTCTGCCTGGGTCACGAGAGGATCCCGCTGCGCTTCGCGCAGTCCTGCAGAAGCGTCAACCTACGCTTCAGCCTTGGGACAGGAGAGCGCGGCTGATGGGAGTAAGCGGCACTCCGTGCGACGAACTTGACACAACAAATCCACTTGGGATTAATTTTCTGATATAAGCCGTGGTGAGAAGCAAAGACTCACTAGAGGCAAACAAACAACACTACATGTACCATCAGGCCACGCTGGTGGCCACGCCCACTGGGGCGGAACTCTGTTTTACCTGAAAAGGAGTGTTGGAAATCTACGCTTTCTCCACTGTTTCCAGCCCACAACCCCAGGAAGAAGTGCCTACCAGGCACGAAACGCGTCGGGAGGGACTGTTTTATGTTATTGCTGTGCAACAAGTCGCTAAGAAATGCCTCCTGGTCAACCAATAAAGCAAGATAACAACTCGCCTGTGTGTGGTCCTCTCTCCAACAGGCAAACTCGTGTGTTTGATGTGATGTGGCTCTGCCTGGGTCACAAGAGGATCCCGCTGCGCTTCGCGCAGTCCTGCAGAAGCGTCAACCTACGCTTCAGCCTTGGGAAAGGAGAGCGCGGCTGATGGGAGTAAGCGGCACTCCGTGCGACGAACTTGACACAACAAACCCACTTGGGATTAATTTTCTGATATACGCCGTGGTGAAAAGCAAAGACTCACTAGAGGCAAACAAACAACACTACATGTACCATCAGGCCACGCTGGTGGCCACGCCCACTGGGGCGGAACTCTGTTTTACCTGAAAAGGAGTGTTGGAAATCTACGCTTTCTCCACTGTTTCCAGCCCACAACCCCAGGAAGAAGTGCCTACCAGGCACGAAACGCGTCGGGAGGGACTGTTTTATGTTATTGCTGTGCAACAAGTCGCTAAGAAATGCCTCCTGGTCAACCAATAAAGCAAGATAACAACTCGCCTGTGTGTGGTCCTCTCTCCAACAGGCAAACTCGTGTGTTTGATGTGATGTGGCTCTGCCTGGGTCACAAGAGGATCCCGCTGCGCTTCGCGCAGTCCTGCAGAAGCGTCAACCTACGCTTCAGCCTTGGGAAAGGAGAGCGCGGCTGATGGGAGTAAGCGGCACTCCGTGCGACGAACTTGACACAACAAACCCACTTGGGATTAATTTTCTGATATACGCCGTGGTGAAAAGCAAAGACTCACTAGAGGCAAACAAACAACACTACATGTACCATCAGGCCACGCTGGTGGCCACGCCCACTGGGGCGGAACTCTGTTTTACCTGAAAAGGAGTGTTGGAAATCTACGCTTTCTCCACTGTTTCCAGCCCACAACCCCAGGAAGAAGTGCCTACCAGGCACGAAACGCGTCGGGAGGGACTGTTTTATGTTATTGCTGTGCAACAAGTCGCTAAGAAATGCCTCCTGGTCAACCAATAAAGCAAGATAACAACTCGCCTGTGTGTGGTCCTCTCTCCAACAGGCAAACTCGTGTGTTTGATATATATATATATATATATATATATATATATATACATACACACATACATATATATATATATATATATATATATATATTACCTACTGGCGGTCGCCAGTAGGTAGTTATAGTTAGGACCTAGTTTCCATAGGAAATTGTCAACATTCTATTTGGATTAACTTTGGCCCTGGTGGATGAATCTTTGCGAATTTCTCAAAGAAGATGGCTCGGTCCACTGCGCTCCTTCCCTGAATCTTTGGGGGGGATTGGTGAAGTGGGGGCTGAGATAAAAGGGGGGTCCCAAAACGTGTTTTCTCCATGTTATTTTCCATAGGACGTTTAGACACGGCTACAGGTCGAACGGCTGAATGGATTTATAAGAAATTTGGCAAAACTGTAGAGTCCGGCTCGCAGATTACGCTTTTTGTGGAATGGTGTAAATCCGTTCAGTAGTTGCTGAGAAAATTAAAATTAAAGTCAATTATATATCTATAAGCGCGGACGGGTGCGCGCACTCAAGCGGCTGCGCGCGAGCGGAATTTTTTTTTTGCTGCGTGACGTCTGTTAACGTTCGATTCGAAGGAAATCAGGAAGTGTTGACCGCCATTTTGTCACTGCGAGTAAATATATTGTCATTTCAAAGCGTTGGAACATGGAAAGGGGAGAAGGTAGAGGTTGTTTTGCTGCGTAGGTTTTCTCAGGGTGTGCAGTAAGGTCCTTAAAGGCGAAAATATATAATTTTTTTTGTTGAAAAAATTGCGGGGTGCGCGCACACCTATTTACAAGAGTGTGAAAATGGAGATAAATCAGAAGTTTGAGTGCTTTGATATAAGGTGGCTCTGAAAAGAGCCCTTGTGTTTATTGAGTTGTTTCTGCATTTATAAGTAAGTACCGATGCAGAGTCTGATGTTGCAGAGGAAGATTCTGTTTCCCTCATCCGTGAAATGAACACCATCTGTCCTATAGATGTCTTGCATGTGGTAACGCAAGTTGTTGTGGTAAATAGAACCCATGCTATAATCTCTGAGGAAAGCAGAAACAGATTTATTAACATGTCTCCTTGCTTTCTCAATTTGTGCACAATGTTGATTGGACCAATTCCATTTCTGTCTTTGGCATATATTGGAATATACCAAGGCAGTTCGAGGAAAAAGTGTCATCAATTGTCTAAAGGTGTCTTTTAGAAGCATTTCCAGACCTACCCCAGTCAATGTGCCTAGATCGTTCCCACCACAGTGCACAATTATAAGGTCTGGTTCTGGGAGATGCATAAAAGTTTTCACCAATGGTATTAATTGGTGACATCTTAATCCTCTTTGCCCAATCCACGTTATCTGCACATTTGGTAAATCAAGGTTGGAAATTCGTCTGCTTGCTGCATATTTTCCACTCCAGTGAATATAGCTGTGTCCTAAAAGCCAAACCTTCATTTTCAAGGCAGATGCAGTCGTGCTCCGATGGGTTGTGGAAGTGGAATGGCAGTTAGAAGCTGAAATTCAGGATAAAAAAAATGGATGAGGCTTGGTGTGGTTGAAAAACAAAAGATGATTGGTTGATTCTAATACGTGAAGATTGAAGACTACGTTGCATGTTAATGTTATGTAAAAGAAAAAGTAGTATTGGGTGTGAAAAAAATGACATGTAACAGAGCTGTGGATAGGCAGGTGTTTCTGGAGGGAAAACAGTGTTGTTAGTTTGCTGTAGAACGTTGAGATATGAACTTTTGACCTGTGCCTTCAGCCAGGTGCAGAATGAGGTGTTACCATGGAAACAGCCAGAGATGGCAGTGGGTGATGGGTGACTTTTATGTGACATTGAAAATATTGTGAGGGACAACCAACTGAAATGTGAATTTGAATACAAAATTTTGCGGGAGGAAATATGATTGGCTGAAGAGACATATATGAGTCTGTATTGACTGGATATCTGTGCCATTGAATTTTGGTTGCAGTGATAGCAGCATAATTGAGACTTCCGTCAAACGAATATCTATTTTGTGACTGTCACTGTTGTACATCGTACAAAGCATTGGTAAAGGTAAGTCTGTTTGTTTTGTCATGTACTGTAAAAGAAAGGGTTCACGGGCTGTTATAGGCCTGTGGGTTCTAGTATGAGTAAATCAGGTCGACAAAAGAAAATATTAAGTTAGTACAGCTGAAGTTACGTGGAACTCATGAATACTGTTTCAATATACAATCATTTTAGTTGAGATTATGGATTAAAAGAGAGAACGTGTATATTTGAAATGTTTATTCAGAAATGCACTGTTTTCAAGGCAAGTTTCTTATCTAATACGAGTGCAGACATTGTAAAAAACAAAGTAATCGGTATAGCCACTAGTACATAAAATACAAACGGTATAGTTGATGAAAAATGAATATGGTTTAGCAAAATTAATTATACACTCTTATGAGGAAGTATATTGGGGCAGATTTATGAAGGCCTTGCGCCGCCGGTGCGTTACTTTTAACATAAATAAGGCTCATTATATGTTAATAAATGGATGAAGGTCTCTGGCTTTTCAGTTTAGGAACGATACATGAAAATGCTAGTGGTTAGACCAGTGTTTCCCAAACTGTGGTCCGCGGACCCCCAGGGGTCCTTGACCCATTCTCAGGGGGTCCGCAGGCAGCAGTTTTAAAAGCACTTCAAAGTTCCTTGCAGAATTATCAGTTTTGGAGCAACAATAAAAGTGTCAAGATAACACCAGTGATTAATGTACCTGCTGGAGAGAGGAGAGTTTTGTCCAGTGGCAACTTCAACTTATCTAATGTAGCACAGAGGGTTACTGCAAAGAATATGTACCATGTATTTAATTTAAAAAAAATTTATATGCATAGGTCAGTGGGTTACTTACTGCTTTTGTAAGTAACTTATTTTTCTTCCCAGATTGTCGTATCCTTGTGCATAAGGTCTTCATTTACTATTCTTTGAAAGCTAATAAAATTCAATCTGTAATGATAACTGTGTTGTAGACTGCACCATTGTTTCCCAAAAACCTTTGGGGGAGAGCATTCCAAAGCACCATTTGTAGTGGTCAGGCTCACTCATTGCACTTGGTATGCACCGTATGGGAACTGGTCTGAAAACATTTTCTAGGGCTGCTTTTGGTTTCCAGACTGGCCCTTGCAGGAGCAGGAGCCTCGAACAGCAAAATAAAACCAGCCATGTAAAGGTTTGTCACTGGGATGCAGCACCAATCTTCCCATTAAATTATTTAGTTTTTTGTAAATTCACAGAAGTGGAGGAGCGTGTCGTTATCCTCCTTGGCTCAATGACACGGTCCACCACTTCGGAAACGAGGGTTTTGGCCATATTTACAAGAATATGGTGCAGCCCTGTGTTTCCCCCTGCGCTTGCGCTACACTTAGCAGGGTAGCGGCAATGCAGGCACCCTTGCACCATAGTGCAAGTGTGACTGCGTGCAGGGGAAGATTGTTTATGTACAGGAAGATCCTCCTTCCTGAACATAAAAAATCCAAGGCGTTTTGCTTTTTCCATGTGTACTGCATAAGGCAGCACACATGAAAAAAGCAAAATCGAGGAGAAATAAAGCATTTATCCTCGTTTCGTCAAGTTAAGTCCAGGTGTTTCCTGGTTTTAATTATGGCGCAGTCTCCTATTTACGCTGCCCTTGTAAATAGGAGGCAGCGTTAAAAAATCAATGGGTGTTGCAGTGGAACGCCCATCGCAACACCCACTGCCCACCTCTTTCACGTTAAGTATTGCATGAAAGTGGTTCTTATTTGCAAAGCAGCGTTAAGCCATAGTAAGTGGCTCAACGGTGCCTTGTACATAGGGCGAAACCCATATCGCCACGGGAATATCGCAAAAAGTGACGTTCCCATGGAGATAGGGGTTTGTAAATCTGCCCCAAAAATTGTTAGTAATTCGAGTTTTTTTTTTGTGTACACCTGAAACAATTTCCCTGAGATATGTGGCATACAAGGTAAAACAGAACACCGGGACCTTTATCGATTGCCTTATGTTGCACAAAAGAAAAAAATACACGTAACAGACTTGGATCATTTACATTTTCACTATTTCTGGGCACTTTGATTTTTGACCTTTCAGTAACCGACTTGCTTTATTTCGCCTGTATTTTACGTAGATCGGAAACAATGGCTATGTATTCGAACTTACCAATTCAAGAGCTACTATTATATTTGGTTTTCACAAAATCTTTATTCAAAAATGATGACGTACAAATGCAGGCATACAACCACGTAAGTGATGACGCACAAATGCAGGCCTAAAACTACGTGGGCCAGCCACGGAGCAGACTGGGGCTGTACAAGAGGGCATATTTATCTGAGGAAAACATAACTGAGTCGGTGGTCATTTTATTTCATCAAGGTACGATAAGTGCAATAGAATCATATCGAAAATTCATTGTGGGCAAGTACCATCAGTGTTGAAAAATCGACCTTTCAATAATACTGTAATTAATGATGCGTCAGAACTTAATATCAATTAATTGTCCGAATGTTCAAGCAATACTCATCCCCTCCCGCCATGTGCTTCAAGAACTGCATCCATATTTCATGATCTGAAGTCTGAGCATCCGGAACACAACAGGGAATTGCGAGTTTCGTTTATATCGGCGCCATTTTGGGTGGGGTCAGGCGGGCCCAAGTATAGTCAAAATGTATCCACCAACTCGGGGTTGGACCAGAATCTCTTTCGGCAGTCCAGAAGTTCCGTTAAGGGGCAACAGAAGGGACCGGTGACATGAACCATCAATCAAAGAAAAGGGAGGGGCAACAATCTTTCCTACCGGGTCATACTGATGTTCCACCGGAACCGATCGAATCAGTAGTCTGCAGGATATTTGGTCATTCAAACTGAGGCTGGCATCAGCATGAGAGCGCCAACGTCTCTTGGCTACGCTTTGGTCGTTCTGCGGGCAATCATGGCAGTCCTTTTCCATCGGGGGCGGTCGGAGGCCCGCGGAGGCCGAGGGCCCTCCGCTGCTCTCGTAGAATCTTCAAAGTTGAGGAGAACGCCTCTGGACAGGTGTCTTCCATTCAGAAAATATTGTTGGCAGCATTTTGAAAGGAAAGACAGGGGCCCATTTTCTTGTTAACAGGCGACCAGGCCAACTTTTCACGCCAGGCCCATTCCTGCAAAGTCGACCGCCATTTTTAGGAGATCTTCAACCACCGGCAGTCACTGGGTTGCAGGAGCAGATGGACTCAAGCCTGTCGGGCGAAGCATCGTTGCACCGCCACAGTGGACGAGACCCTGCTGGGTGAGTGGAGCGTCGCTGTACCGCAACAGTGGGCGAGTCCTTTGCTGGGCTCGTGGAGCGTCCCTATATCGCCACAGTGGACGAACCCTTTGCCGGGTGCGTGGATCGTTGGGGGTGCAGGTGAGGGGCCTCCACCTGGGGAGGCGGGAGAGGCTCGTCTGCGCCGCCTCTCCCTCCCAGTGCAATCCACGGCGTCTTGGTGACATTTTTTATGGCCGGACCAGGCGATGAAGAGAGGGGGGGGTCAGAGGCATATGCAAGACATCCCCCCCTTGTGGCCTGCAAGGCGCCGAAAAAAGAAGAGAATGGGAAGACAACTACAACTCGGGTAGGGCCCATGCCTTCTCTGGCCGATGGCGGCCGGCCGCTCTTTGCCACGGCCCCAGGAACGGATCCCTTGGTTCATCCTGGGGACAGGCCTTGGCACGTGGTGTCGCCTCCAGACTATTCGCGTAATGGTTCTCCACCCCAGGCCGTTGCCGACGGCTTTTGTAGACTTTCTGACGCTCAAAAACCCTACTAGAAAGCAGCCCAAAAGTAGCCCAACATTGCTACTTTGGGGAAGGAGGGACAGGGACGGCGTCAAGTAGACGGCGAAATGCATTGTGGGTTTGTTGCTGCGACCGTTTGTCATGTAAATAGTTGTTTTAATATATTTTTGTTCAAGAATAAAAATGTTTTAACCTGTTATTTTGCTGTCGTGTGGTATATTTCTAATATTTGTCGCTCTGATGTCGTTTCCCCTCCCAAATGTAACATGTGATTGTAATCTACAGCCGGACATTCCGACAGGACATGAGAGCAAAAGGGGGGGGGGTCAGATCTGAAGTTGGGCAGGCGATAAGATCACGTTTTGCTATGTGGGGCTATCTATGTTCGTGATGGGGCCTAAAAGGGGGCAAGTTGGCGGGGCCACTGTGCCGTGACTTTCGCTTTAACTCCAACAGTGGTGAGGGTGAACACAAATGAACGCCGCTTATGTACATATACATTTTCATTTTCTACACCACATGAAACCTGCGTCAGGTTTCATATAGGCGTTTTGTTGCAGGGTGGGCATTCATTTGCATGAAAGCCCTGTAAAACTAACACAGTGAAATTTAGAAGATTTCACTGAGTCAGCTTTATAGCATTGCTGAATCAAATCCTTACGCCTGTTTGAAACAGGCATAAGGAGTGATGCACCATGCAATGTGTGGCTTGCTCCTGTGCATTGCAGTAGACATGTCGCGCTTACGACGTGATTCCTGCAATGTGCTGCTTTTGCGGCACAGATGCGTGACGCATCTGTGTTGTTTTTGCTCAATGGTGCTCCACATTGTAAATGCGGCACACCATGGGTGGCAGAGCAGCGGTGCACATTAACTGGTGCATCTCTGGGGATGCGCCAGTTAACATAAATCTGCCCCTTTACATTTAAGTATGAGCAGGGGACACAGAGTTGGTGAGGCTTATCCAAGGTTAAAAAGAGATGAGTCCTGTTTACTATTATAGTCTCTGAGATTTGTCTCTTACTCTGCAACATCTCATTGTTGTTCTCTTTCTTTAAAGATAACGACAACATTAACCATGAGTGATAATGAGCAATCCGTTGATCTCGATCTTATCGTTGAACTTGTCATTGAAACGTCAGTGGAAGTGGATCCCTTAGATGATTTAAATCCTGAGGATGATGAAGAACATGATGAGGATGCCGATTTGTCAGAATTGTATGACATAGGGTGGAAGCTGACGTGCTTCAGCATATGGAACTATAAACATTTATTTTAAAAATTTATTGGAAATAAAAAGTGAAAATGTAAACCGTTTCATTTAAAATAAAACATAACTTGAAAAACAGGTTATGTGTAGTGTCTTTAATAAAATAGTCAAAAATGCTCATAAAAATATTTCTAAACCAATGAAAAGCTTTATTAACAAGTCACATGACCTGTTATGCTTACGTTACGCTCCCCGCGCCGCGCCCCGGATTGCTTCCGGGAAGCTGCGCTTCGCGCCTCTCGCACCGGAGGACTTCCGGGTGCGCTAACGCGGCGTGTCATATGACGCATTATGCAACAACGCGATACGTCGTTGGGGCTCCACCGGAACTGATTGAATTGGTAGTCTACAGTGTTTCTGGATGTTTCAGACTGAAGCTGGCGTTAGC
The DNA here is from genome assembly GCF_964261635.1 of Lissotriton helveticus. Taxonomy (NCBI): domain Eukaryota; kingdom Metazoa; phylum Chordata; class Amphibia; order Caudata; family Salamandridae; genus Lissotriton; species Lissotriton helveticus. Next base: position 641,502,296 of record NC_136061.1, on the reverse strand, counting down.
ATGAGAGCACCCCATGGCTACGTCGTGGCCATTCTGCGAGCAATCATGGCAGAAGCTTCCCACCGGAACTCTGCGGGAGTCGGGGGCCCCGGTGACTCTTGTAGAATCTTCAAGGCTGATGGGACGCTTTTGGGAATGGGGCCCATGCCGTAGCAGTGAAGCGTTCGAGTTCCAGGGTTGTCCAGAGCCATCCTTGCAGGCCAGGCCCATGTCTGTGGAGCCGACCGCCATTTCCTGAGCTCCGTGGCAGCCGCCTGTCGCTGTACCGCAAGAGTGGGTGCAATTCAGCCGGATGGCGGGTGAGACGCTGTAATAGCAAGAGCAGGCGTAATTGAGCTGGCCGAGCGAGGCAATGTGCCGCAGGAGCGGGCGCAACTCAGCTTGTCGAGTGAAGCGCTGGGGTGCAGCTGAGAAACCTCCACCTGGGGAGGTGGGGGAGGCTCGTTCGCGCCGCCTCTCCCTTCCAGTGCACCCCACGCCGTCTCCTGGTGCAGGTATATGTGATGGTTGGACCAGGGCACCGCAGGACGTGTCTTCAGGTCAAACGGATTGTGGGACAAGGTCCAGAATGGAAAAGTCACCAAAAGGCTAAAAGTTCCGCCGGACCCCGGGAGCCGGCCGCCTATGTCGAGTGAAGTGCTGGGGTGCAGCTGAGAAACCTCCACCTGGGGAGGTGGGGGAGGTTCGTTCGCGCCGCCTCTCCCTTCCAGTGCACCCCACGCCATCTCCTGGCGCAGGTATATGTGATGGTTGGACCAGGGCACCGCAGGACGTGTCTTTAGGGGTGTAGCTGAGAAACCTCCACCTGGGGAGGTGGGGGAGGCTCGTTTGCGCCGCCTCTCCCTTCCAGTGCACCCCACGCCGTCTCCTGGCGCAGGTATATGTGATGGTTGGACCAGGGCACCGCAGGACGTGTCTTTAGGTCAAACCCTCAACTATGGCACCCAACATCCAGGACTTATGACATTTGTGGAAGGCTGTGACATCAAAGCATCTCAGGGACCAAGCATATGCAGAGTCCTTTCTACAGCCTCTGCGTTCCTTCTTACCTAGTTATGGTTTTTTCACTGCCACTCCAGGCTTTTAGTCTGTGGATGGCAAACTATGAACCTACACTCACCTATGAAAATCTTACTATTGATGCTTGACTGAGGACAAGGAGATCAGTGAAGCGCTGGGGTGTAGCTGAGAAACCTCCACCTGGGGAGGTGGGGGAGGCTCGTTCGCGCCGCCTCTCCCTTCCAGTGCACCCCACGCCGTCTCCTGGCGGAGATGTTGCAGCAGGCTGCCATGTAAATAGTTATTTAATTAAACGTTTTACCATGTTACTTTGTTGGTGTGTTGTATATATTTATAATATTTGCATAGGGTTTCTCGTTATTTTGGGCGGGGTGGGCGGCGGAGCAAATTCACTGAAAAAACCATAGGTTATAGACCATATATAGTTAAATATCTCAAGTCCTTCTGTGCACTCGATGGAGATACAGGTCGTCGATCAGAAAATGTGCTGGCCACCTCTAATGGTAATAGCGTGGCCAGGGCTTTTGTCGATGCCTCTGCAAATTGCACAGGGTGCACTTGTTTGACATGCCGCACCATGGTATGTATGGAAAAGGAATATTTTTTTGTTGGATTTCCTCTTGAGAGAAACGAGTCACATATCGTGCAGGTTACTTTTGGTGGATTTACTTTCTTTTGATCTTCAGGATAAGTGAAAAATTGCCAGATGAAAGATTCTTTTTTTCTTCTTAAAGGTAGTCGATCATTTTGGAAGTGTTGTTTTCATGTTGCAGCAGGCTGGCATGTAAATAGTTATTTAATAAAACGTTTTACTCTGTTACTTTGCTGGTGTGTTGTATTTATTTATAATATTTGCATAGGGTTTGTCGTTATTTTGGGCGGGGTGGGCGGCGGCGCCGAGCTATGTTGCAGCCATCATGGCGTCGAGCTCGGTTTCTCTCACTAGTTTCATATTTCTCATGAGGGGTTGTTCCAAATGTTTCTATTTTAGCGAGGTCAAAAAGAGATCCTATCAGTGGCCCACTGATTTTGCTCTATTCTTTTTGTTTTCTCTAACGATTTTTAAGTTAAAGTTTGCTAGTACGATACAGCGGCTAGTCCGCATTTTATATATATGTCTTTTTTATTAGGGGTGTCCTCCGGTGGAGTCGGACGATCTACCTCTAATAAACGGTAAGTGTTCCTCTGAAGGAATGCGTCTTGAAAGTGGCTGACTGTAATGTATGATATTTCACTCAGTGACTTTCAGGCCCAGGTTGTATGTTTTTTCAACGAACTCCGTTGTAACGCATGCCTTTACCACGCATGCGTTACAACGGAATGCTATTTACACGCCTATCTTTTTCCACGTATTTTAGTGTGGTGACGTCATTAGTATAAAAAAAAAACGGCCTTTTCCTTCCTCTCAGATGTCGATTGCCTGCACATCACGCCTTTTTTATATGTACCCTTTACCATACATGCCTTTACTACGTACCTCGTAGTAAAAGTATGCGTGGTAAAGGCTGTCGTTGTAACCACGCATGCGTTGTAATGCATGCGTGGTTAAAGTTTTCGTTGAAACGGCCTCGTTGTAGTGGTCGTTTCCCTTCAGGCCCATGCTGTTTCAAAACTGTGCATGTGCTTGAAGCAGGCGTAGGTATTGACGCAGCATAGAAACTACTAAGAACCAATTGGAAGTGTTGTTTTCAAGTCACATGACTTCACATGCGCGTCTCAGGACGTGTACGCGGTGATAGTATCTAGTCACGTACGCCATTTGGAAGTAGCGGTCTAATTCAACGAAGTTTCAAAACGTGAAAAGGAGTAAATTCAAACATATCCGGATTTAATATATCTTTTGAGCTCGATTCAAGCATACAATTGTTAAAGTATAAAACCTTTTATATATTTTTTTGAAAATAGCAAGGTGTGTACATTCGGTCACACACGAAAGTTTAAAAAGACATTCGGCTCCATTTAATGAAAATTTTCATAATAATAGAAAAGAAGCCTAGGTTTAGTGTCTTTGACGTAGTATAAGTTCTTTGATGGGTCTATGAAGAAATTCAATAAGTTCAGATTGCAAAGTTTTCACGAAATATGTAGGTGGGTGCGCGCACACGGTCGCGCACGAAAGCCTGGAAATAAGCTATCCATTTTATTGAGAACTGTTGCCGAGAGTGCGCACACCGGGTCGTGCACGAAAGTTTAGAAAGGCTATTTTTATTTACAGACAAATTTTAATGCGTTGAAAAAAAGGCAAGGTACAGACTTTCTAATTCTGTATCGCTTTACAAGGAGTCTCTATGCAATTTGAACAGTGAAGAAAACGGCTTGTTTCCGAAAAAAATATTGCCAGAACTTTATTGACAAAAGTATAGGTTGTATACACGAGATATTTCTGAATTAGCATTTTAAAAACCAATGAAATTCACTGAAAAAACCATAGGTTTTACACACGTTATAGTTAGGAAGTAGCATTTACAAAACCTATGAAATTCACTGAAAAAACCATAGGTTTGACACCAGTTATAGTTAGCTGGAAATTTTACTGATATAAAACCAATGAAATTCCACGTTATAGTTAGTTGGACTCACTATAACTTGCGCGTGTAATGCACTGCTGATGACGTCACATATTACATCACTCATGACATCACTGATGACACCATCCAGTGAATGTGTGTCTTTCTGAAAAATAAATATGTGTTATATATGTATATATTATTGAATATCTTAGTGAATACATATATTACTGAGTAATGCTTACATTTTTAAATCTATGTATTAGTGTTTCACTTTGTGTATAAGTGGCTCCATGGGTTGATGAGTAGATACTGGACAACGGGTTACACCTTTTAAGCCCAAATCTATTTTTCAGCCAATCATGGCTCATGACAATTTGGATTCCTTTCAGGAGATTGTAGTGCGAGATATGAAACATCTACATATCGCAATCAACAGGAAGAAATTCTACATCTCCAAACAGAATCGATGCTACAATCAATTGGTCACAAAACTTAAACTGGACCATAATATCATTGTAAAGCAGGCCGACAAGGGCGGAAACGTGGTCCTTTGGCCAAGAAACATGTACCTCCAACAAGCGGAATTACAATTAAATGACACGTCATGTTACCGCAGGAGCAATATCCAAATTGTCAAAAATACATGGATTGAGCAACATCAGAAGCTTCAAATATGGCGAAGCGCAGGGCTTTTATCACATGAGGAGTTCAAATACCTCAGAAAAGAACATCCTGTAATCCCTTCCTTCTATCTGCTTCCCAAAGTTCATAAGGACAGCGTTACACCACCAGGACGTCCCATCATTTCAGCAATAGACAGCTCTCTGGAACACGTTTCTAAATACATTGACTTTTTTTTACAGAACCATGTCAGGAACCTTAAATCATATGTTAGGGATTCCTTTGATTTTCTCAGTAAAATTGCAGAATTCGATTGGGAAGACAATATGGTGCTAATGACTTTGGATGTTTCATCCCTTTATACTTCTATCAGGCATGGGGATGGTCTCAAGGCCTTGGACTATTACCTTAACAAGGATTTGCCTCAACCAACAGCACATAATAAAATGTTAGTCGATATGACTAAAATGTGCCTTGAACAGAACTTTTTTATTTTCAATGGCGCAATATACCTTCAGATAAGGGGAGTTGCGATGGGGGCCTGCTTCTCACCCAGCTACGCGTGTTTGCACGTAGGGCTGTGGGAGGAGCAGGTCCTCGCCTGTCAGCACCATGAGTTTATTTCTAATAACATTGCCTTATATTTGCGTTACATCGATGATGTCTTTATTATTTGGAGAGGTAACCAGGATAGTGCCAGGGCCTTTGTTGATTTGATTAATTTGAACAACGTTAATCTTAATTTCACTGTAAATTTAAGTTCTGAATCAATTTGTTTTTTGGATGTGGAAATATTTGTGAAGGATTCCACCCTGAGTACACGACTCTACCGGAAGCCTAGTGCAGGTAATACTATACTGCACTCCAACAGCCAACATCCTGCTCACCTGATTCGGAGCATTCCCTTTGGGGAGATGCTCCGAATCAGGAGGATTTGTAGCTCGGATGCCGAATGTGCGGCTGCACAGGAGGCATGTACAATACGTTTCTTGGCCAGGGGTTATTCCTCGGAAAATATTATGAAAGCGATCAGGCGCTCCAATTCAGTAAGCAGGCAAGAGGCATTGATCTCTAAATCTAGGAATACAAATTTGGAGACTCCTGTGATTGGAGATGGACAAATGAGTTCTCCACGACTCATTTTGACATTTAATCGTCAACATGGGGCTTTACGTAAAATCGTAAATAATAACTGGAATCTGGTCCGTAGTGACCCAGCAATTGGCCACAAAATAGACACCAAACCTACTTTGACTTTTAGAAAGTCCACCTCAATGTCCAAAACCTTGGTCAGTAATACTCTGGAACCCAAGATCTCTGCTACCTGGGGAGCACTAAAGAAGGGCTTCAAGATTTGCCCACAATGTAAAGCCTGTCGATACGGCTCCAACAGGACCCACTTCCAAAGCCCTTTTCGACAACATCCCACTGCTATCCTTAAATGGCTCAACTGCAAAACCGAGTACGCCATTTATGTGTTGGAGTGTCCGTGTGGACTCCAATATGTGGGCAGCACTAAGCTGCCCGCCCACAAACGAATACTCCAAAACATACGTGCAATAACTGGGCATGATCAGAACTATCCGGTTGCCAGGCATTTTCAGGAGAAACATCTAGGCATTCCTGACAAACTCCAATTCTTTTTAATTGATTGTGTCGAGCCATCGAGGAGGGGAGGTGACCGTGAGGCCAAACTCCGCCTCCTCGAGACGAGATACATCTTGGAGCTTAACACCAAGAATCCTAATGGTCTAAATGACAGGGAGGACCTTTATACCTGCCTTTAGGATTTAGGAGTTTTTCTATAAGACCTGTCCGGATAAATGTGATATTCGTTGTTCTAGGTTTGCTGTTTCCAAACTTCTGTATTTGTATATATTGATGAATTTATTCCTCTTCAATTTGTAAATATATTGGTACAAATTTTAACATTTGATAATTTTCAATCATATTGTTTGCACTTTATTGCTATATTTGCACTATCTCTTCATGCACTTTTTCTTGTTTGTCAGACACTTATTGTGACTTGCCCACTTGGGCTTTATTCTGATATCTCTTGTCATATGGCTTTGGATTAACGCTGCTAACTCATATACTGAGCTATTTACTTTTGGGCATAACATGATTATGAGATAATACCCATAGTGTACATAGATGATATTAATTGTCGTGTAATATACTTCTGTTGGTTTTTCATCATGGTTTCTTTTGCCCTATGAATATGCTCTTTTATCTAGGAAATCGGTTTATATGATTTCAAGGATTGTGCTATTCTCATTGAAAAAACTAATTGTTTTATTTTTTGCATTCTTTGACTATTAGCACGTGAGTAGCGTGTCATTGTACAGTATTTTTTCCATGCCTATGATTTTTTTTGATTGCACTGTCACTTTAAAAGCTTTGCTGACTATGTGTAGTTTGTCATGTGATCAAGCCTCCCTGGAGACGAAACGCGTCATGGCGGCAGCGCTGGCTTCACGTAATTAAAATCATCTTGCACCAGCACTTTTGGGTCGACTCTTTGTTGCTGGACACTGTTGGCAAACTGCTTTTTTGCCAAAGCGACAACTTTCGGAATATACATATATATATGTATCCAACAAAACCTCCAATGTAGAGCCCAAAGAAGGACGCCGTAGCCCGGATTTTTGATAAAAACAGGCGCTTTATTCAATGCAAACTTCACAGAGCGGCAACAGATTCTGTCCTGACGCGTTTCAACTCAGGAGAGTCTTGTTCACAGGTGAGCCAAATGAAAAATGACTTTGGATTCAGTCTGCATTTAAAGGGCCACGGTGTCACTCCGTAGTTCCTTCAAACTGCCATATCCATAATGCACCGGGAATGTCTCTTTAAACCTGATAATCCTGTGTTTTTCTCAAAGCCTGCAATTTCGTTTTCCACTCTAGTACTCAGTTCTGGGGAAAAGGCAGGCTTGTTATTTTTTATCTGTTCGAGATTTCCCAGCACAATAAAAAGGCTCCAAATCTCTTGTTGCCTAATTCTTTGCAGTGTCTGAATTTCAAAACCCATCAAAACGACCAGTGTCAGTTTGAAATCCCTTGCTCTGCTACACTCCGTAATGCCAGGTTGAAAACATTTTTCGTACCTTTTCATGAAGTGTACCATGCAGGCGGGTCGGGCTCATGTTATTTTTAAATATCCAACGTAGTTTCTCCAATGTTGAACCCAGACCTCAACAGGGCGGCCACGGCGTGCGGGTATTGGAGCACTCCGCAAACATCCAACAAAACCTCCAATGTAGAGCCCAAAGAAGGACGCCGCAGCCCGGATTTTTGATAAAAACAGGCGCTTTATTCAATGCAAACTTCACAGAGCGGCAACAGATTCTGTCCTGACGCGTTTCAACTCAGGAGAGTCTTGTTCACAGGTGAGCCAAATGAAAAATGACTTTGGATTCAGTCTGCATTTAAAGGGCCACGGTGTCACTCCGTAGTTCCTTCAAACTGCCATATCCATAATGCACCGGGAATGTCTCTTTAAACCTGATAATCCTGTGTTTTTCTCAAAGCCTGCAATTTCATATATATATGTATGTGTGTATATATATATATGTATGTGTGTATATATATGTACATATATACATATATATATGTATGTGTGTATATATATATATATGTATGTGTGTATATATATATATATAGATATAGATTTATATATATTACCTACTGGCGGTCGCCAGTAGGTAGTTATAGTTAGGATTGGCTACTATAGGTAATCCGCAACATTCTATTGAGAATAACTCTGGCGCCGCTTGAGGAATTTGTGTGTAATTTTCAAACATTTTGGCCAACTCCGCTGCGCTCCTTCCCTGAAAGTTTCGGGGGGATTCGTGAAGTGGGGGCTGAGAAAAAAGGGGGGTCCCAAAACGTGTTTTCCCCATGTTAATTTCCATAGGACGGTCTGACAAGTCTACTGCCCGAACAGCTGAACGGAATTACGCCAAACTTGGCAAAATTGTAGGGACTGGTACGCAGATGTGCCTTCGCTATATTTGCTGAAAATTGTTCCAGTGGTTTTTTTTTAAATTAACTTAAAAAACACATATATATCTATAGGCGCGCTCCGAGCGCTCTCTGGTACGCGTACCGGGGAGCACACCCGGCGCACTACGGGAGTGCGCGAGCGGAAAGCTGATTGGCTGTCGGGGGTCTGTCAACATTCTAAACAGTCCAGAGAGTCCGCCATCTTGTGTCTCTGTAGAATCGAGACACAAGAGGTGAAAAAGAAAGGGGGAAATAATTAAAAGGGGGCAGAGTAGACACCCCCTGACCCCCTAGGTTTTCTGAGGGGGGCCTAGAAGGATTCTTAAGGGCAAAAAAAGTTTGTTTGTTTTTTTAAAATTTTCGCGGGGTAAGCGCTGGGTGCGCTCCCAGGTGCGCTCTCCGGTACGCGCACCCTGAGCGCACCACGGGGAAAAACAGTGGAAAAAAGAGTAAAAAAATAATGTAGAGTGTTTAGAGGTAAGTTAGCTCTGAAAAGAGCTGTTGTATTAAGTTAGTTTTTTTGTACCTACAAGTAGGTACCAATGCAGAGTCTTATATTCAAGAGGAAAACTCTATTCCCCTCATCTGTAAAATGCACACCATCTCTCCTATAGATGTCTTGCATGTTGTAACTCAGCCATACTCCCACACTCACCTTCTTTCAGACCTTAACCTTTACTTTCCTTCCTGTCTCTTTCCTTCTTTTGCTCCTTCACTCTTTTCTCTTCTCTTACTCTCCTTACTCCACTTCACTAACTCTTTCTCTTACTCCCTCTGTCTTCTTAGTTCTACACTCCCCTTCCCTCTTTCTCTCTGTGTTACCCTGATTCTCTCTGACCCCTTAGTCTGTCACTCCTCTTCTATCATGCTCACTCCCTATAACACAGCCACACTCCCTCACTTATGTTTCTTTCCTCCCTCACTCAGGGCCTCATTTATGAGAAATGACGCATCGCTGCGTGACAGCAGCGATGCGTCATTTCTCAGTGCGCTCTCCTTAAGACTTTCCTGATGCGTCATATTTAATGTATGACGCATCATGTGGCAAGGAGTTACAGATATGTCAGTATTTCTGACGTATCTGTAAGCGCAAAAGTGACGCATTGCTGGAGTGTGTCACAAAAGTGACGCAACTCCAGCAATGCATCCTTTCACATGGCGCAAGCCCCATGTGAAAGGGCCTGCGTCAGTCTTACGCCTGCTGTGAGGCAGGCGCAAGATTTTGTCGCAACGGCGTCCTAAAAGTGACGCAGTGAAATCTCATAGATTTCACCGCGTCACTTCTACGACCCTTCCTTGCGTCAATATGCCTCCTTTGCCTACATTATATCTGGCACAGGTATAATATGGCGCAGGAGTTTACAAAGTGACACATCTACCTAGATGCGTCACTTCGTAAATATGACTCAACAAGGCCCTTTTTTTACACCACTGCTGCGTCACCGGCGGCGTAAAAGGGACGCATGGCCTCATAAATGAGGCCCTCAGTCTTCTACTCTCACTTTTTCTTTCACTTTCTCTGTCTCTTTACTCCCTTACTCACCTTGTCTCACACTTACTTGCCTTTATCCAGTCTGTATCTCCACTCTTTCCTAAACATCACTGCTCTTTTCTTACCCTTCCACACCCCCGTTCCTTTACTACATTTTCTTCACTTATCCTCATTCCCCATGTTCACTCTCCTTCTCCTCACTCACCTCCCACACTCACCTTCTTTCAGTCCCCCTACTTCACTTCCCTTCCCCTCTCATCCCTTTCTTTGCTTTCTCACTCATTTTCCTCTCCTCTCTCACTGCACTCCACTTCAGTTACTCTTTTTCATTTTTTTTAAGAATACAGCTCTTTTTTGAGAATTGGAGGTAGTTCTAAAAAGAACTTTTTTTTTCTTCTTTTTTCTTTTTTTTCAACAAAAACAAAAACAGGGAATGGCAAACTGCTCAACAGGAGCAAAAAAACATAATCCAAATTAGGGCTGGGGACGGCAGCGGTGGTTCTCCAATGCTCGAGCAATGATCAAAATACTTTGTTCCCCGTAACAAAGTAGGGCATCACAATGTTTGCATTTGATGGAGGTCTCATTAAAAATAGGCTGAATATTTGGGATCAGCTCCTCTGGTCGCCTCCTCACCGATGCAATTGCTCCTTCAGTTGAAGTAGAGGCACCATCTCTTGGAGCCTCTCGTGCCAGAGCCCTGACACTCTCCCGGGCATAGTTCTGGGGATGCCTTCTCTGCACGTGGCGAATCATGGTAGAATTACCAAAACTGTACTTCCTTCTGGGGTCTCCTCGGGAAAGTACAGTATGGCAGATCTTACACTCCAACTTTGGAGCATTTACTTTTTTATGTCCCTCAGGAATATCAAAAAATTTCCAGATGAAATGTTCTTTTAACTTCGGCTGAGGAGGCTCTTCATCTATGAATCCATCTGACTCCTCACTGCTGCTGGATGCTCTGGCAGCCATTGTATCCACAGATTATAAGGAGAGAAAAAAAGAGGTCTTGCTCTCACCAAAGTGAAAGAAGAAGTGAAGGAACAGGGTGGGGTTTTCATTCTTTGGAAAAAGAATCTGTTAGCAACCAATGAAAATTGTTATTTTAAGGTCACATGACTTGACGCGCTTACGCTACGCGCACCGAAGCGCTTCCGCCGGGGGCGCTCACGCGGCGCGAACGTAGGCGCTTCCGGAGGCACTTACGCGGCGAGAACGTAGGCGCTTCCGGGGGCGCTTACGCGGTGCGCCTGAGTGACGTTTTGGTAGCTTTACGGAAATGCAAAATCATTTTCATTCGGAAAATCAAAAATACTGCTTTATAACTATGGTACAGAATGTCTTGCATTATTATTTAGTTTTCCAACATATTTTTTTTTACGAACGTAGAAATAGCGCTCTCGCTGCGCTCACGGGTGAGCTTACCAGTGCGCGCACCCTGATCGCACCAGGGAAAAATGATAAAAAAATAAATATATACATTGAACAAATATATTTTTTTTTTAAATATAATTATTATTTGTAAAAAACAGCTAATAAAAAAACAAAAAAGAAACGTAGGTTACAAAGTCGATATACAAAGGAATTACCTTTTAAAAAAACTATGAAATTCACTGAAAAAACCATAGGTTTCACAAACGTTATAGTTAGGAATTAGCATTTACGGGATGGGAGGACGGGGTCGCAACTCCCAGTAATTCCATCAACAATCGTTTTACGTCGTCCAGAAAACAATCCATGTCCTAGCCACTTAGTATGTAATCAGCGTGTATTTATTTTGGTACAGCTCACTATACGCGTTTCGGAGGGAAACCTCCTTGCTCACGAGTACGAGTGTATGTTTTCACATAGTTTAAATACAAATCACGTGACTTTCACCTTTGGTGCAACCATAGAAAACAAACTCCCCTTTGTGTGCATTCACACCAACAAATAAATAAAAATTATTTACTGAATTACAATTAAATTACTTCCCACCCTATTCCCCTATAAACCCACAACCCGCTACGGAAAATAAATTAATAAAATTAACGTAATTTTCAATTAATCAATTAATAAAAATTAATTACCAATTAAAAATGAATTAACAATAAATTCAAAATGAATACCAATGAATAAAGACAAACATTTAATTAATTACAATTAAATTACAAATTAAAGTAGAATGATCATTTCAAACAGAAAAAGTTCAAATTTAAGTCTGTGATTTCTTTATTTTTCGTATTTCTTCATTCCTCCAAAAGGACTTCTTAAACAGATTCTGCAGTTCATGAGTCTTGAAATCAAAATACATCAATACAGACAGAAATACAGAACTAAAACGCAAAATTAAATTAAAAATACTTAGTAATTTCTAAAAATTGATATTTAATTTAATATAATTAAATTACTTCCCACCCTATTCCCCTATAAACCCACAACCCGCTACAGAATTAAATCATGCAAAAATTAAATAACATAAAATTCATTACTTAAAATAAATTACAAGAATAATATACACTCTTCACACATATAATAACATACAAAACACTTTAAAAAATTCGATATTATTAAAAAATCGATATATTTTAATACCTATAATATATACTTCAATATTTTGACTTTCTATATTTATAAAATCGATATTATATTACTCACCTTCAATTCGATAGTTTTCACCACTATATTGTGTCCATTCGATATTTTGTCCATTCTATATTTTTACTTCGATATTATGGCTATTCTATATTTTGTATTCGGTATTATGTCTAGTTACCGTTCATACCATTTGGCATTCTTGTCTCTAGGGCTAGGATAAAGTGTGTTTCCAATTGCCTAAGTATATATAAATATATATGTCTTTTTTTTGTGGTTGGACAGCATCATTTTATGGGCAAGATATGTAGACAACCTTTTTATTGTTTGGAGGGGAAGTCGCTCCTCGGCTGAGGAGTATATTTCCTCTCTAAACAATAATGGGTTGAATCTTGAATTTACAGGTCACATTAGTGACAGTGTGGTCAACTACCTAGATCTGGAAGTCTTTATTGAAAATAATTCATTGCAAACTAGACTTTACAGAACGCCAACAGCTGGAAATGCTGTGCTGCATGCAGCTAGCTACGATCCCTAAAGCCTTATAAGAAATATCCCATTTGGAGAACTATTGCGTATTAAACGCAATTGTTCCAACCAACGAGATTTTAAGATAGCTAAAGAGGAAGCAATGGGAAGATTCAAAAGGCGGGGATAGAGTAACACCACCCTACAACAAGTAGAAGTAAAGGTGGGGGAAATAGACAGAAAGACCCTGTTGGTAGCAAGAGCTAAAACAACCCCTGTACAAGAAAATAGTGCAAGAATGATTATAAATCTAGTGCGGTTGTACATATCTTCCAGAAGAATTGGCACATTCTACAGACGGATAATATCTTAAAACACCATCTTCTTACTCTTCCTTTAATTACATACAAATGCTGCCAATCAATCTGTGACCATCTAATACATAGTCACTTTGACCCTGCAATGAAAACAAGAAACATAATTAATGTGTTGGGATTTTATCCATGTTTATGTTGTAAGGCCTGTAAAAACAGTAAGAAAACCACCACCTTCAGGGGGAGACCAGGGGATCCTAGGCCCCTCAGAACCATGAACAAATCCCTTAACTGTAATTCAGATTTTGCAGTATATTGTTTAGAATGTCCCTGCTCCAAACGCTATATAGGAAGCACCACACACCCAGCCAAAAAGTGCATACTTGAGCATATGCGCGCAATAACAAATAAAGATGTCCCTTATGCAGTGGCGCGCCACTTTGAACAATACCATCAAAGTAACCGAGATCTCCTTAAATTTTACTGCATTGATTAGGCAGATAGAGGGGAGGAGGTGAAAGGACTAAAAGGCTACAGGTGTTAGAGTCCAAATACATCATAGACCTACAAATGAAGGCCCCTATTGGGCTGAATAACGATGAAGAGTTGTGGGTCCATTTGGACTAACAGGGTAACTAATTAATGAAAGAAACAGAAAACTGTGAGGTGGCGTAAACCATAAAAATCTGTATATAATGTATATATTGTATATGTATTGATCGCTTACCAAGATGAATGAGAATAATTGCCCATTGGGGTAGAATAAGGATGTAGCTGTCATGAATTAATTCTCTCACGCTGTTGCATAAAGGCCCATTCAGAGCACATTCAGGGCTCAATTCTGATACAAATGGAGTAAATCATGAAAAAATTATCCTTCTTTAATAATGCATGGCAGTTTTACCCTGGAGTAACATATGAATATATGTGTTAATGAAATTACAGTGGATATTTATACACTATACGGTCAAGACTGTGAAATGAACTCCATTTTGTATGAATTTAAATCTTTTTTCATTTCACTAATCGCACATTTGTTTTGGCGGTATAACAATAACACTTGTGGGAGGTAAACCATGTTACAAGATGGCCACCATTCTTGGGTATAATAATGTAATTTGAGTTCATCTTTGATGTCAATTATTGATCATGTAACACGATGTGATTTGAAATACTGCCGGTTTTGCACAGGGTAACTGACATCGAAAAAGCCGCAAGGTGAAACATGTTTGTCAATAAGCGGGGGGTCTGCACCAATAAAGTATTATATACTTTGAACTGTTCGCATGAGTGCTTTCCGTTGGGTACGACAAAAAAACGTACCTTGTTGCAGCATATATATATATACATAACAGTCATCAGTCCAGAGAGTTCAAGCCACATCCTCATATGTCATTCATGACAACCATATATTCTCTCTTCATAAATCAGCTTTTCTGCCAGCGAACACCAGTCCATGTCTATGTTCAATTGCTCCAGCTCTGGAGGAGAGGTTATGACCCACTGCTGGACAATATTCCTACTGACCACAACAGGCCCGAGCCTCCAAAGAATTATTTTGCTATATTGTTGCAAAATGACTTCTCCCTAGATGTAGCAGAAGGCCAATTTGACTGGTGGCAGTTCCTGGAGGTTCATGAGATCACCAAGACACTTCCCACCGCTTTCTTAAAGTCCCTCAGCTAGGGACATTTCCATAGTGTATGAATAAAGTAGAATTTTGCCCTCACCCTCTTGAGCAACGACCAGCTGCCCCACTCCCAATTTTTGAAAGAAGTGTTCTGCCGAGGTATGTGCTATGCAGCACTTTCAGTTGTACCAATCTGAAACCAGACTCAACACCATACTCTAAGCAGAAGACACACAACTCATCCTCGCCTCTCCAACGACACCACCAACACCAAGACCAGTTTCCACAACTGCATGACCGACATCATCAACTGGATGAGGAGAACTACCTGAAGCTCAACACAGACAAAACAGAGATACTGATCTTCGTAAGCAAAAGATCCCCATGGGACGCATCCTGGAGGCCCTCAGAATTTGAACATACTCCTATCCCCAACAACCTCAGTTGAGTAGGGCTAGGATGTCATCGGGAGCCGCTATGAGAGCTGTCTTGGTGCTGTGGTTGCTGCGGAATCTGGATTGGGAGGGGTAGAGTTGAAGGCTCTGTTCCAGATTTGAGAAGTTGTTGGTTCATGGCTTTTTCAAATACTTTGGCCTGGAACAGGAGTGTTAGCGTTCATTTGTACAATATATTCTCAGAGATGGTTCGATGCCTATTTGGTCCACCTCTCGACTGCCTCAATTCCGACATGCTATGAAATCAATGAAGATTAAGGTGATCAAGCGAGGCAAGGATACGGAAGGTACAGCAAGGAGGGAGGGAAACCTGGAAGAAATAAACAAATGGCTATCACTCATGGTAACTCCTTTTACTAGTATATATTACACTATATTATCATTACCTGTAAAGAATAAAGAACTCCACCTAGTATACTTCAGGTTAGTTATAGTCATATCCTTTAAACAGGAGTTCGCAATATCTCATTGGTGAAAGAGAGAGGGGAGGGAAGGATATATCTGAAATGAGGTAAGGAGATATATTTTTGTGTATAGCACCTTTCTATATGGTATCTTCATAAGTATGAACCTTTTTGTTTGATTACCCACCTAAAAGTATTATGTGTCCAACCTCACAGGCTATGAACCTTAACTCACAGGACTCAAGATCCCTTTTAGAAAAAACTGTTATCCACATGACTGAGTAAGCACTTTCTCCAATGTCTAAAAGCACATATACAGCACGGATCCTTTTTCCCCAATTCGCACAATTATGTCATATAGGACTATTTGCATCATAGACCTCTTCAATCTTCTTTGCCATGAATGGTATCCAAACACGTTACTAGTTCTTGCCCCAATTGTAACCAAATAATAAAGTGATCAACAGGATTGTTTGTTACTTCACAACATGTCTCGTAATTCAATTGTCATTACTAAAAGAACTGCAGCGCTTGAAAGTCACACAGATCACCAAACCAAAATAAACCTGAATTGTGGAACGACTGTAACCTCAGCAGTATCCCACTGTTTACCCTGGTTCAAGATGCCAGACAGCAACTAGCTAACCAGGTGGATTCATCGGGCATTGTTCTAGGAAGAACAATACAAACAAATAATTCTCAGATTTGAAGAATGCTTTGGAAATCGGTGCGAAGTGCACCATTACCCGATACCAAACTCGGGAACTTCTTTGCATGACAGCCAAGGATCATGGGAATTGTACCTCCCCTGTCTCCCGCGTCGTCCACCAGCTGAACAAGGCTCCGAACAGCACCACTGCCTCGCTCATGCTCACCGCCGGGACGGCTACTATTACTCTTGGCATCCTCTGACCAGCCGCTGGGAGTTTGTGTGTAACAAGGAGCAGGGAGATTGGTAGGTAGTTGTTGAGTTTGCTGGGGTCTGCTGATAGTTTCTTTAGTAGGGCATTGACTTCAGAGTGTTTTCAGTCCTCAGGGATGGTCGCTGTGGCAATTTAGTTGTTGAACAAGGAGGTGAGTATGTGACTGATTCTGGCTCTGCCTAGGTTGAAGATGTGGCGATGGCATGGGTCAGTTGGGGCCCCTGAGTGAACTGAGTTTATGATAGAGGCGGTGTCCTGTTGCGCAAGCTGGCTCCATTTTGGTTAGTTGGATATCTGTGATGATAGAAGGGTCATTGTGTTGCTCGAGCAAGTCGGTGGTCTTGGGCTGGGGTATGAAGTTTCTGTAGATGTTGGCGATCTTATTGTGGAAAAAGTTTGCAAGGTTATTGCAGAGTTCCTGTGAGGGGGTAATGGGGTTTGTTGCAGCTTTGGGGTTGGGGAATTCTTTGAAGATGTTAAAGAGTTCTTTGCTGCTACTGGAGCTTGATTTGATGGTTGACGCTAAGACCTTTTTATTTGATTCTCTCAACTGTCTGTGGTAGAGGCTGAGGATTGTCTTGAAGGTGGTCTTGTCCTTGCTGGTGTGCCATCTCCTTTTCAATTCTTTCCAGTGTTGTTTAGCAGTTCTGAGGTTTCCAGTGTACCAGTGAGCCTGCTTGGGGGAGCTTCTCTGGGTGTTGTTGCCGAGGGGAGTGACGCAGTTGGTGATACAATTGTTGAAATTTCGGACATTCTTGTCTAGGTTGTTGGAGGAGATGGGGTGGGTGATGTTGAAGACATTGATCCATGTGTCCTTTGAGACTTTGCTCCACCTGTGTGTGGGGGTGCAGAGCAGACTGGAAGTGAACGTCCCTGAGTTTGTACTGTTGAAGTGGAGTGGTCAGTCCAGGTACGTTCCATGGTGAAGGTGGGGTCTAGCATGTGGCCTGCTTTGTGTGTGGCATCGTGGACGAGATGGGCGAGTCCAATGTTGTTCATACTGTTGAGTTGGTTGTTAGTGTGGATGTCATTGTGGCCATCGAGATGAAAGTTGGGGTTGCAGAACAAATTGTAATTGTTGGAGTCGATGATGGGGGGGCAATGAAATTGGCGATGAAGTTGCAGATGGCTGGATGCGGGCCTGGAGAATGGTAGGCAAGGGTGCCCCTGATGGAGGTTTTGCTGTATGTTTGGAGTCGGAAGTTGAGGTGTTCCTTGACTGGGGTGATGTCGTCATTTGTGGTGGTGCACTGGATGGATTGCTTGTGTATGACGGCGATCCCTCTGCCAGATTTGGTAATGCGGTGGGCATTCTTATATCCTTTGGGTATTACAGTGGCGATTTTGGGCACGGAAGTGAGGTTGAGCCAGGTCTCAGTGATGAAGAGGACATTGTATGTGAAAGTAGAGATGAATTCTGGAATCTCGATGGTGTGTCTGCATAGTGAGCTTGTATTGAGAAGGTGCATGAGAGATGGCCGGACAGACGGACTATGCATTTGTCATGCTGCGGCCTGCATTAAGTAGGTTCTGGGGTGGGGTGGGCAGGGCTTCTGTTGGTGGGAAGAATGGTGAGCTGGAAAACGTGGGCGGGAAACCCAGGCATAGGCGATGTCACTTGGTCAAACTACGACAACTGGATCAGGCTGGAACAAACAGGAACTGGAGGCCACATGCAAGTGGCAGGCTAGCAAGTGGCAGGCTAAGTGGCCGGGGGCCTACTGGTGCGGCTGAGCTGTGGCCTGCATTAAGTAGGTCCTAGGGTGGTCAGACTTTTGTTCATGGGAAGAACTGTGAGCGGAAAACCCAGGCAGCGGCGGTGTCACTTGGTCAAAAGGCGGCAACTGGATCAGACTGAAACAAGCAGGAACTGGAGGCCACAGGCATGTGGCAGGCTAGGAGCCCAGGAGCCTGCTCTGGTAATAAAAGGTTGGTGATTTGGACACTGCTCCACCGTGCAAAGAGGTTCCCTAAACCCATACTGACAAAACCTAAGATATTTTGGTAGTTAACCCATGGTCTGATTTGGTTAAATATCACTATCCCCAGAAATGTAGCTGTTGAATCGATAAGGTAGATCGGCTGGTAACAGCGAGGGTTTGAATGGTCCGCCTTCTTAAAAATGTGCATTATCAAAGAGTCAAAGAGGAGGACCAAGGGCGGTGGCAGGTTAGCAAGGGTTAAACAGTTACAAATATTGGTGAGCAACAAAGCTCAAATATCATATGTACCCTTGAACAGTTCAATTTCAACTCCATCCGGTACAGGGGCTTTGTTTCTTGGGCATTCCTGAAAGGCTGTGATTATTTCATCCAAATCCATCCATCTGAAGATTAACACTTGAGGCACAGCACCGGAAGGGCTCATATAAAGAGCTACCCTACTGCTGAGGCAATCGATAAATAAGAGGTCTATTCCTATGCTGAGATGTGTAAACTAGATATGTCATATTTCTATTACTGCTTCTGCTGCGACGAACCTTAAGCTAAAGTGTTGTGGACACTCTCCATTTGTTAGCTTTCACTATACACTTAAGATTATGAGTCCTGATCTCATTCTTTCTCTGCTTGATGGTATGCCTATAGTGAGCTCTGCAGCTCCCCATTGTCTCCTTGTTCCTGGGTTTCGTACCTGATGCATTTCTCAGATTATGATTAGCCAGAGAACATGCTGAATCCAACATCTTTGGGAATTGGGTGTTGGGATTAAGGGCAGACTTCAATTTTCTTAAATACACACATATCTCATTGAATGACTAAACTATAGCACAACTCTCTCCTTCTGTTATTTCCTTAATTAACTTAACTAACGAGATTATGGACTTGGGTAATTCCAAACCAAGCACAGGTTGCTGTCTTTAGCGTGCATACCAATTCTTGATTCCAGTTTGCGGGCTGAAAAACGGCAAGACCAATAGACATTGTAAGAGGGTCATGATCTCCCATACACAGATTGACAATTTCACAATTAGAAACAAAACAAAGAGTGATGTAGACAAAAGAAAATATTAAACAGAAGATGCACATCTCCAACCAAAAGAGATGAGGGTGATGGAAGTTTGGGTTGGGTGTTGTTCATGCATATTTACCAGACCTTGCTCAAGAATGAATTTCCCTAGCTCTAAGCCTCTTAGATTAGAGCATGACATGGTATTAAATAAAACACTATTAGCCTTATTACTATGATCTAATGTGTTAGCATTTAAGACACCATTAAAATCGGAATATAAAATAGATTAGTGAATTGCAGCAACCACCTGTGCTGCTTTAAGATAGTATCCACCATTTTAAATAGACTTTTAACATTTACATTATTAGAATAAGAAAACTCATCATTATAAAAATTAAATAGACATAGGTTAAAATTGTTACAACAGTTGCCTGCTAATGCCTGTATTTCATTACTATCTACAGCTACAGGAGTGACGTGAAAATGTAATAATAGCTTTAGCTAAATTAATAATCCTCGTTTAGCTCTCCCAAAAATGGACGGTTGAGCAGCAATAGAATAACAACACTTAATCTCAGGCACCTCCCAGGTTTCTTTCAACAAAATAATATCAAATTTCTCTATGAAGGATAACAAAGCTCTACACTCTGCCTTCGCGGCATAACCCGCAATATTCCATCTTGCTACCCTTACTGGGTCTACACTTGAGAAGGATTACCTCCAATGATAGAATGAGCTGTTTTCGGATTAGAGCCAGTTACTACATTTCTGCTACTATAAGGAGAAGGTCGAAATTGTCATTCTATATCAATTACATCTTGCAAAGGAACAAAATGATTTTTCCGTGGAATTGTACTAAGAGGCATAGTAACCGAAGGTCGTTTGTAGTTTGAGTGCGTAAGAGAACTGGGTGATGCAGGGTTGTAATGGAAGCCAAGAGAAAAAGCCACAATTCGATTAGCTCCACCGAAAAGGTTACATACATGGGAGAGCAACCGACTGACGATACATGGCCTTTTAAAATTAATTACAATAGTGTCACCAAATGCTTTTTGAGATAGACCAATACACAATACCAGCCTTCCAAAAATAATTTGATAAAAATCAGCAAGGCTCTAATCAATGTGTTGATTAAATCAGTGGGTGACCTTGTTCTTAAGTTGAGTAGAATTTTCAGTTATCCCCTCATCAAGTGGGGGGACATTGTCTAAGGTAAGGACATACGGACAAGGCTCTGGATTAAGGTTTATTAAAGATAACCGCTGGGGCTCAATCCTACTTTTGTTCAAGACATTAGTTTGACAAGCCCTTCCATCGCCCAGCACAGAGTTCAAGGGTAGATGTGGGTCCTCATTTGAAACACTGGCAAATAGGGTAGTAGCAGGCATATCCATGGCCACCAATGTATCACTAACTCCCAACTGCATTGTTTCCACCAGCATTAAAGGGGATGATACAATAGTGTTAGCTGAAGCAGTTGTTCTTCTTCTCGCCCGCTTATTCAAGGATGACTCAGTGTTTGCTAATCTTGCTGATAATGGCTTAATAAGTTTACAAAGGAAAGCACCTAATTTTTCACACAGCTGCTGAGTAGGCACTGTTTCCATTAACCCAAAAGGAGGCTCACCTCCTTCAGTATTGATACCCATTTTGCATCTGGTAATCAGTCTCTGCACCTTCCTCTAGCACTTCACCTCCGGCTCAATTAAAAGAGTTGTAGAAGAAGGAGGGAGGCTACAACTGATCACAGCTGTTATGTTATGTGTATTTCCAAAGTGCACTATCACCCGCAGCGGTATCCTGACCCATAGCAGGTGTGCATGCCTAGCCTTACCTCTGGTAGTTTGCTTAACTGAAAATCCAAGTCCTCATCTTTTTGAGGAATTCAAGAAGACTCTGATGTGGAGTGGGAAGTGGTTCCATGCTTTAGAAGCGATGCACAAGAATGCCCATCCTCCTGAACTGGTTCTGTGTATGTGTGGGATGTGTGCGAGTAAGTAGGAGTCCTGTGGAGCAGAGGTGTCTGAGTGGTTGGTGGAAGGTGAAGCAGCTTCAGGTACGTGGGTCTTGAGTTATGAAGAGTATAAATTGAGCACATTTGTGTATGGGATCCAGTGTAGTTTCCTGAGGTGAGGTATGATGTGAGTTCTGTGTGAGAAGTTGAGGATGAGTCTGGCTGCAAAGTTCCAGATGGTTTGTAGTCTTCTATTGAGTTGCTTTGTGATCCCAGCATAGAGGGTGTTCTCATAGTCCAATTTGCTGATGACTACAGTGTGAGTGAAAGTTTTTTGAGTGTTGCTTGGGAGCCATTTGAAGTTATTTGTTGGCTTCAGTGTAAGCAGGATGCAGTGACGGTATTGACTAGTGCGGTCATGACCAGTTTGCTTGTCTGTGATTATTCTGAGGTTCCTAGCGTAGGTTCTGGGTGTAGATATGAGTCAGAGTTTGGCCAGCCACGAGCTGGAGTCCCATGGTAAAGTGTTCTTTTCGAAGATCACTACTTCTCTCTGTTCTGTGTTGAGCCTCTGACAGTACGCTTTCATACAGTCAGCAACTTTGGCCATGCTGGCGGTGAAATTCTTTCTTGTGTTGGGGGTCTTATCCGAAAAGAAGAGTATAAGTTGCGTGTCATATGCATAGGAGAATATGTTGAAGTTGTGTGTGCATATGATGTTGGCCAGAGGGATCATGTATGCATTGAAGAGGGTGGAGGCTGTTCAATAAACCTTAATGCACTCTGCAGATGAATTTGCGGGCTTCTGAAGAGTAAGATGCCAGGCTTAAAGCTTTCTAGCCATTAAAAAGGAGCAGAACTAGCAGAGAGTCGGTTATTGGTGCCAATGTCAAGCAGGTACCAGATGAAGATGGGGTGTGAGACCGTGTCAAATGTTGCAGAGAAGTCCAGGAGAAGGAGAGCTGCTGTGTCTCCTTTATCACGGATCATGCAAATGTAGTCTGTGGTGGCAATGAGTGCTGTTTCAGTATTGTGTTTGAGCCTGAATTTGGACTGTGTGGCCTCAAGGAGCTGCTGCTTGTTTAGGTGGTAGGTTGATTTGTTTCTCTAAGACTTTACCTGGGTACGGTGGGTGTGAGATGGGTCTGCAGATGGAAAGTGTGCCAGGGTCAGTGGATGGTTTCTTGAGCAAAGGAATGACACTGGCATGTTTCCAGGTGCCCAGCAATATGACAGAGTCGATGGAGGTGTTGAGGATGGGTGTTAGTACTTTGCTGACTGGTAGAAGTCCTTTGGTGAAGGAGTAGTGGGGACAAGGATCAGAGGGAGCACCCGAGAGGATGGTCTTCCTGGTAGCAGCAAATTTGATAGCAGTGGCGGCAGGCCACGAAGTCAGGGTTCATTCATCAGCCATGATGGGAAGCTGAGTTGCGACGGTAACAGGGTCCAGTTGAGGGTCAAAGTTGCTATATACGGAGGTGATTTTGTTGCAGAAGAATTCCAAGAGCTTGTTGCAAAGGTCTTTTCAGGGGATGATGTTGCTGGAGGCGGTAGGAGGCACAGTGAAATCAATCTTTGATGATGGCAAAGATTTCTTTGCCGATGATAGTGCTGGTATCGATGCGATCTGCAAGAGTTGTGCTCTTGGTGTTCCCTATCTGCTGATGGTAGCGTCTTAAGGCTAATTTGAAAATGTCTTCATTTGCGACTTCCTGGCTTTTTCTCCATATGCACTCCAGTTGCTTGCACGGGGGTGCCATCAGCCTGAGTTCCTCTGTGCACTGTGGCTGTACTGATATTTGGAAAAGCTGATGCCAAAGCGCAGTAAATGTCTATTAGCCAACCCTGTGTGCGCCCCTCATTTGAAAGCCTTCTTCTCTGCAAGCGTAATCGCCCACAGAATGAATTTGTCTATAGTGCTGCTGTTAGTCAGTGAGCTAGAGTTACCAATTATTTTATGCTTACCCATTGTGATCTAGCTGCAATCGCATTTAGTGCTGATTGTAGATAAAAGAGGGATGGCCTGACCGGGAAATATTCAGGCGTGGATGACCCTCTCTTGTGCTTGATGAGATTAGGCATATCTTGCACTGTGGGAGAGAATGCTGATTTATGCAGCACCTCCCTACCTCCTCACGGGTCCCACAGCACACTGGACCTTGCAGTCCACAGAAGAGCCACCCAAAAAGAGACAGCATGTTGAGTTTTGTAGCGCCTCCTCAAGGGTCCCATGGCAAACTGGACCCTGAAGTCCACAGGAGAGCCAGCCATTAGGAAAGAGTTACGGCTGTTCTGTATACGAGAGGAGAGGTATAAACACAATATATATCCTGGGGTCTACTGGTAAGGAACACAGATTCTGTGTCTGCCCAAGTCTCTCTCTCAAAATAAATCCTAAAGGAATATACCAAAATTGTATGGATTCCCATCACTCACCGTTCCAGGTGACATGCTTCATCATCTGGGTCTCCTTAAATAGGGCTACAACTCCACCCTATTGATGGAGGAGCCCAAGGATGTTTTAGTATTTGAATCAATATTATACAGATGTGAGCTAACATATTCTAGAGTGTATGGGGAAAGTGCAGTGAGGATATAAATGTGAGGTTAAAATTGAAGCGTGATCAGACCACGATTTATTCTTGTCTGCCACGATCAATAGTTAAAAACAGTGCAAAAGAACAGTTTCAACAGATAGCTGTCCATAAATAATCAATCGGTCAACATGTTTCAGCACATATAGGCAAGGATACACCCAGTGCTTTCATCAGGACCTATCAAATATTAATGCTATTGCAAAGGTGAAAAAAGTAAATGAAAAATAATTATAGAATGTACCATGTAAAAAATCTACTGGGAAACAATACAACCTTGTTACTTGTTTCTCACAGTTCTCAAGTCTCGTATCTCTTGGAGGATCTATAAGAAATACAAAGAAGGTACATGGAAGTAGAACAGTCTTGGGGGACAGTATGCGTGTCATACATTTAACCTATTTAACTACAATTTGTTATCAAGCTAGCCCTCATGATGGGCACTCATCCATCAAGCCTTACCTCAAGAGTATGGAGATATTACCTCACCCCACCTGGCAACAGCTATGGGAAAAGGAGGCACCGCTCTAGAAAAGGAAGACTCTGTACACCGATATATAAATTATGGTGCACTGCCCACCTTTAACATTTTTAACAAAAAACTATTGTCTGACACACAGCATGGACAGATACAACACTCAACACATATAATGTATACTCCCTACGACGTACTGTTTCTTTGCTGCATGTACATAGTTTCGTTCTGCTGAGAAGGAGGGGTCACTATTAGATCAGCCTTCTTCTTTTGTTGTGGGATGTGCAAAAGTATGTCTTTAATGGTTGTTGACAGTTGCTGACGCTGCTGGGTCTTTGGCATTCAGGATTTTAATATCCATCCATTACTATGCATTATGGCCACACCTGTATTAAATATAGGGAGACCTTTTGTAATTACAACATTATTTTTAGAGGATCACATGATTGTTCAGCTATCTAGCTAGAACCTTGCTCTATGTGTGATCGAGTTAGACATTTTATTCACCACAAAAAACTGAGTGCTAAGAGAACTGGACACCCCTCCTGTCGAGGGAGTGTACATTATATGTGTTGAGTGTTGTATCTGTCCATGCTGTGTGTCGGACAATTGTTTTTTAAATTTTTTTTCAAAGGTGGGCAGTGCACCATAATTGATATATCGGTGTACCGTGTCTTTCCTTTTCTAGAGCGGTGCCTCCTTTATCCTGAACTGTTGCCAGGTGGGGTGAGGTAATATCTCCATACTCTTGAGGTAAGGCTCGATGGATGAGTGCCCATCACGAGGCCTAGCTTGATAACAAATTGTAGTTACATAGGTTAAATGTATGACACGCATACAGTCCCCCAAGACTGTTCTATTTCCATGTACCTTCTTTGTATTTCTTATAGATCCTCCAAGAGATACAAGACTTGAGAACTGTGAGAAACAAGTAACAAGGTTGTGTATTGTTTCCCAGTGGATTTTTTGCATGGTACATTCTATATTTATTTTTCACTCACTTTTTTCACCTTTGCAGTAGCATTAATATTTGATAGGTCCTGATGAAAGCACTGGGTGTATCCTTGCCTATATGTGCTGAAACATGTTGACCGATTGATTATTTTTGGACAGCTATCTGTTGAAACTGTTCTTTTGCACTGTTTTTAACTATTGATCGTGGCAGACAAGAATAAATTGTGGTGTTATCACGCTTCAATTTTAACCTCACATTTACATCCGCACTGCACTTTTCCCATACACTCTAGAATACGTTAGCTCACATCTGTATAATATTGATTCAAATACTAAAACATCCTTGGGCTCCTCCATCAATAGGGTGGAGTTGTAGCCCTATTTAAGGAGACCCAGATGATGAAGCATGTCACCTGGAACAGTGAGTGATGGGAATCCATACAATTTTGGTATCTTCCTTTAGGATTTATTTTGAGAGAGAGTCTTGGGCAGCCACAGTATCTGTGTTCGTTACCAGTAGACCCCGGGATATATATTGTGTTTATACGTTTACAGTGGGGCTTAGTATCCCATTAAGTCTTTAAATTTTGGCTCAGACCCCACCTAAAGTGTATTGTATTACGAGAGGAGAGGCCCATGTATTTGGTGACGTTGATTCATTGGTGGTAGGTTCTGAGGGATGCTTTATAGGCGTCGCTGTCAGAGGCGTTACGGGAGACCCGCCAGCACCTTTCTAAATGTGGTCTTATGAGAGTTGAAAGTCCTAGGTGTACTAGCTGGTGTGTGGCATGGTCCAGATTTGGGGTTGGTTGGAATTTGAGCCAAGCTTTCAGCATAAGTGGTCATCTAATCATTGAAGCTAGATACAGCGTGGGTTAATAAGGTGGGCTGGGGTGTATTGCGGGCTGGGGCTGGATTCACTCCTGAACAGACACAATTATGATTGCCCTTGTGCTTGGAATACAAGGCTTGCTATTCTAACCAGCAATATGCAGCAATTCAGAAACTCAAGAATAGGCATATTATTTACTAATCTGATAGAACTAGCAGAACACTTAGAGGTAGCACAATGAGTATGTTAGGCCTATTAAATTAAATTTCCTTGTTAATATATTTTTATTGTTGTTTCCAGTGTACATTTATTGCTTTGCTGCTTGAAATTTAAATTTTGTAATGTTACCATTCATATTGTGTGCACTAGATTAGGACTTTTTAAAATAAGCATAATAAAATAAATATTCCTTTTCTAGTGATCCTTGAGTGTGTGATTCATTTTCAAAAGAGGGTTTGGAGTTCCACTGTTATGCCTGAACTCATCTTATGGGACTGACCTTTACTAGAAAAAACTTCCTATGCAACATTACTAAGTGTTTTGTGTCTGGGTTGCAGTCCATTTGAATTTTTAATTCGGGTTGGTGCAGTGACTTGCAGCCAGATTCATCATTCTCCCGTTTTGCGAGCCCCTAATAGCGATTCATAAGGAATCGCTATTAAGGACTTGCAAAACGGGATTCATGTAGGAATTGCAAAAAATATTGCGATTCCTACATGTTCCTTATTTGCGATTAGCAAATTGCTAATCGCAAATAAGGAATAACTCCCCATGCTTTCCCATGGGCCTACAGGCCCACAGGAATGCATGGGGAGTTATTCCTTATTTGCGATTAGCAATTAGCTAATCGCAAATAAGGATGCGATTTCAAGGGTGCAGGGGTGTCCAAAGGACACCCTGTAGCACCCCTGAAATGTAATCTACATTGGTGTTGCACACACACATGTCCAAAGGACATGTGTGTGTGTAACATGCAACTTAGAAAAATGCATTTAAATGCATTTTTCTAAGTTTTTGCTATTTACCACGAGGTCTGACCTCTCGGTAAATAGCGGCCCAAAATTGCAATTTCGCAATTTTAAAATGATTCATGAATTGCATTTAAGGAATCTCAAATAGAGATTCCTTAAATGCAATTCTTCGCAAATGTGCGAATTCTTTAATAGCGAATTTTGCATTTGGGATGATGAATCCCAAAAGCAAAAATTGCACTCGCAAAAGGCAAGATTCTGAGAATCTTGCCCTTTGCAAGTGCAATTTAGCTTGATGAATCAGGCTGTAAGTCCTTACTGTGAGGGGCTAGAAATCGTGGTAATGATCATAGACCCCAAATGTTGTTTTACAGTAGCAGTTTCCCTGCCAGTGCAGCATGACAGGAATGAGATACCACAATCAATAACATATGTCCTTTGCATTCCTTTCCACCCATTAGTCTTTCACAGCCTTATGCCCTTCCCATATCCCTCAGTTAGAAGCACAACGTTTTTGGTTGACTCGAGGACTGCTTGGTCTTTAAAATGTTGTCAACCAACAAACAAAGTAACAAACCTCCCAATGTGAAACTTTCAATAGAAGAAGATACTGATCTATAGCTAACCTAACTGTAGTGAGTTATCGCTGTTGTGCCTTGTGCAAAATAAATATTTAGATGGCTAATCTGGTATCTAAAATGGATGCATTATGTTTTCTCTAGTCACACAGACCACCAGTGTTGCCACACAACAACCAGCCAGGGACTTCAGAGGCAGCCCAGCCAGTCGAGGAAGGAGGAGGAATCCTAGTGGTGGAAGGAACAAGTGGTAAGTCAACTTGCTTTCTTACTGACAATACTGTATTTGTTAAGCGAGGCAGATACTCTGCCCATCACCTCCAATCCCTTCCCACAGAATGTTGCCACCTAAAACTGCAGTGTTGTTTAATTTGGCACAGCAGCACAGGCAGTGAAATGTGCATCTGCCGTAGCATATCTAAGTCTGCTATGCACAAACCGAAGAGAAGGTGTGCTTCCCAGTGTCCACTCATTAAACTACTAGTATTTCAGTTCATTAATCTTTATTTCCGTCCCAGCCTGCCAAAAAATGTAAATTCTATCTTGGTGTCAGGAAACGTACCCGAGCCTCACGGTCCCCACCTGGTAACACCTTGCATGTTGTCCCGGTTCACCACATGGCATCTTAGACTCTTACACATTACACACTACCCAGACTGCATGCGAGCATCTGGAGGAGCAAAAAACCACCCCAGATGCTCCGGAGCCAATGCAGAGTGGTACTATTCGTCCACTCCTATCTAAAGCCGAAAAAGAAAAAAAGCAGCATGACAATCTCTGTCTTTGTTGTGGCTACAGTGGATATTTTATTTGGCACTGCTCCAAAAAAACACAAAGATTCCCGAAAGGACTGGCTGCCATTAAAAAAATAGCGTCTGATAGTTCACAAATGGCAGCAGCACACTTCACCATGAATGTATCCTTTTGTGGTCCCACTATTAAGCTTACCAACATCTCACTGTTACTGGACTCAGGGGCCACGGGTAATTTGTGTGATTGGTCTTTCACTCAAATGCAACATATCCCAACAATTTATAAGGCATACATGGGACAGGTATGTGCTCTGGACGACTCTCAATTCACCTCAGGGCCCATAGCTCATCAAACTACCCAAATCCTTATGATTGGACCCAACCACCATTCAGAAATTTGCCAGTCACCGGAACACAGCCCCACTATAGACTGGCATTCCTATGAATATTGTCATATATTCTGCAATCCCCTAAGGAATTCAAAAAATTCAAAAAAATCCCTTGAACTAGTTTCCCCTCTAAGTTGCCCAAATGCAGTTTGGCCACTATGACCACATACCAACTTCCACAGTACTATAAAGACTTTCAGGGGTGTGTTCAGCGAGCAAAAAACTGAAACCCTACCACTCCACAGAGAATTTTGATTGCCAGATGAACTTGGAACCTGGGGCGCAAATCATATGCATTCACATTTATGCCCTGACGGAGAAATAAAATGAACACCTTAAGGAATATTTGGCTAACTATCTAGCCAATGGCTTTATTAGGTATTCCAAGTCTCTGGCCTCATCACCTTTTTTCCTTGTGTCTCAAAATATGGGGAATTGAGAACATGCATAGACCATAGGGCCCTAAATCAGATTACAATTAAGAACTGCTACCCACTCCCTTTGATCCCCACCATGTGCGATCAAATTCGGTCAGTCTCCATCTTCACTAAGCTTGATCTCCGTGGAGCCTACCATTTGGAAAGAGATTGCAAAGGGGACAAGTGGAAAGCGGCCTTTATGGCTAAATTCGGACTCTAAGAGTATCATGTGATGCCCTTTGGGCTTTACAATGTCCCGGCCACCAACCAACACTTTGTTAACATCGTCCTGAGTGAGTATATTGATGTTTTCATGCTGGTCCACATCAACCATATTTTAATCCTTTCCACTTCCCTGTCAGAACACATCCAACATGTATGCTCAGACCGCCAAACCACACCAGCCAATAGGGTGTTTGCCAAATTGAGAATATGCGAGCTCCATGTAACAACAGTGCAATTCTTCAGTTTTGAAATCTCCCGGAATGGCCTTATTATGGACCCCGCAAAGTACAAGCCGTCATACAATGGCCAACTCCATTCTGCGTCAAGGAAGTACAAAGCTTTCTTAGCTTTGCAAATTTCTATCAGATAGATATTATTGGATTTTCAAATCTGGCCACACCATCACCACCCTCTCCTGCATAAGGGGAAGTTGTTCCATTGGCCCCCAGATTTCTGCACCTTCAAATCTGACTCATGGGGCAATTCTTCCCCAATGTAATCAGGATACCAGAGAGTTATACTCTGCAGCGTTCATTTTACGTAAACTAGAGGAAGCAGAAAGAAACAATGCTGTGTTTGACAAAGACTTCCTAGTTGTGAAGGCTGCCTTTCAGGAATGGTGCTTCTTTCTCCTGAGGCCAAAAACCCCTTGCCAGTCTATACAGACCATTGTAATTTACAATTTATGAAATCCATCAAAGCAATATCTCCTCGGCAACTGCAATGGACTCTCTTCTTCGCAAATTATTCCTTCGTAATAACCTACCGACCAGATTTTGAACCCGAAGCCACTAACAAGCCTCCATCTGTACTTCCTAAAACCAAGTTTGTAAACTGTATCTCAGTTCAGCCCAAGGAGTGGGAGACAGACGCTTGACAAGCTATGTTGCATGTCGACACCTGCACTTGGCTTGCCACTCATCCCCAGGGGCGATTAGAGCAGGGTTTAATCTTTCATGCCAAGCAATTATTTTTGCCTACCGCCTCCCTACCAAAGCAAGCTTTGGGTTGATGTCATGATCATCATTGTAAGGAACACTAGGTATTTCTAAAATCCTGGACCTGCTAAAGAAATTCTGGTGGGACACCATGACGAAAGATTTCCAACAATTCATATTATACTGTGATGTTTGTGCTCAGATTAACAACGAGCATAGAAAACCAGCTGGCCTATTGAAACATTTGCCCATCCCAACCCTGGCAATCTCTCTCTATGGATTTGATTGTTGACCTACCCAAAAATAAAGGGTTCACCACTTGATCTACCCAAAAATAAAGGGTTCACCACTTTAATAGTGGTAATTCATCATCTAACCAAGATGTGTCACTGTATTCCTGCATAAGGGATACACGAGGTCCCACAGTTAGCCTTTCTATTTCTACAACACGTGTTGCACTTGGACAGCCTTCCCACCAGCATAATTTCTGAGCAAGGGGTACAATTTATGTTGCACTTCTGGCAGACCTTCAGAAAATTATTAGGTATCTCAGTAAATCTACAAACCACCTGTCACCTGAGGGCCAAACGGAGCGGAGGAATCAAACCATTGAGCAGTTTTTGCGTTGTTTCATTGGTGAATAAAAAATGAGTTGAGGGGGCCTGGTTAGCGGAATTCTGCTCAAAAACACCGTCCATTCAGCCACATGATTTTCCCCTTTTTCTATGAGCTGAGCAGTTTTCAGCCCTGAATGCTTACAGTACAAATAACTGTCCCCTCCAGAAATGTATTCGATAATGAATGACATGACGGACTCCATACAACTCTAACCACACTGTGTGCACATCTGTTTCAGAACCAAGCAGCATACAAAAGGTTTGCAGATGCCAAATATCAGCCAGCCCTGGACTATGCTGTAGGGCAGACAGTAGGGTTATCCACCCGAAAAATGTGCCTCAAGGGCTCTTGTAAATTCCTACCATGCTTAATCAACCTATTACCAATCATAAAAATGTATGGCCAAACAGCAGTCCGTCTACTTCTGCCTTATACCATGAAAATCCTGCCAACCATCCATGTTTCCATATTAGAGCCTATCCACCCATCCACACTGTTTAAAAACCACTGGCCCCACTGTTAGTGCAAGGCCATCAGGTCATCAACTCCTGAAGGGTACGAGGGAAGCTGTTTTACCTAATAGATCAGGAAAATTATGGACCCCACAAATGAACTTGAGAGACAGCCACAAACGTTCATGTCCCCGATTGCTTCGCCTATTCCACGCACGTCATCCATCCAACCAAATCCTGCCTGGAGTACAGACCTCAGAGGGGGTAATGTCACAGTCCATGCCATGTGACACCTTGCGTGCTGCCTAAGTCTTAGGTTTACTCACCCATTCCCCCGCCAGATCCCGGTTGTTATAAACATTATTTTTCATTTCACAGCAATGACACGATAGCATAACAATACAGCATGTAACGCTGTGACATCTTGTTAGTAGTTGATACTTGGCACAGATTGCAGCTTTTAAGCAAACAGACACATCAGGGGTACATAATCAGCCTTATAGATAATACAGGGAGAAACAGGGCATAGGGTACTCCAGACTCATATAATCAATACATATATAGCACTAACTCTCCTGGGTTCCATTATCAAGTTGGTCTTCCTCATCTGACCCACTCTTCCACCCTCCAGAGCGCTGTGATCGGAGTCACCCCCTCTGTTAACCCTGAGTTACACAATTCTCGCCAATCCATCAGATCTGCTTGCAACTTGTCGTCCCTGCGTGTAAGCTTCATATGTGTCTCTTTGCAAGACACCATTTCCGCACATCCTTGAGCCAGGCCGGCAACTCCGAACCTCTCCGTCCCATCCATGTTATGGTCACCCTATGCCTAGCTAGCGCTAGCATTAATTGTAGAAAGTTATAAGGCAGTTTCCATTTCTTAGGCTTACGTACATACACTAATAAGCTGTGTAATGGTTCTGGCCTCAACTGAAGGCCTGTAGCTGCTCTTATCTTCTGGACCACCCCCGTCCAAAACTGTCTGACCACTGAACACTCCCATGCCAGGTGAGTAAAATCAGAGTTTTCCGCAGTGTATTTTGGACATTTACCATCCCTGTCATCTGAAATGCAATTTTGTGTTTCCGACTTTAGGTAAGTACAATGTAAAAAGTTATAGTGTAATAATTTGAATTTGGCATTGCAGGAGACAGTGCGTGTAAGAGCACCTATGTATGCCCACTGTTTCTCTCCCATTTCGGGGCTTATGTCTCTCTCCCAGGCTGCCCGAGATGGTGGGTTTGGGGGCGTGGAGCCCTGTTTCATGGCCTGATAGAGGAGGGAGACCATTTTACGACCAACTCCGCACATGAGTGAGATGTCCAGTGTTTGTGTCGGTAGGGGAATGTCTGGGGACTGTGGCCAGGTGGCCTTTACTACCTTCTGGACACCTCTATAGCATAGGAAGTGCCCTTGCCCCAGGCCAAAGCTCTCCTCCGCCTGTTCATAGGTGATAAATGTCTCATTCGGGAAAAGGTCGGCAAGTACCTCATAACCGCCCTCCCTCCAAGTCTAAAAGGACATATGCGTTCCCATTTCTTTAAAGGGGGCCAGTGTCCAAATCTGTAACTCCCTGTGGAATGGAGCCCGCCCCGGGATCCTTTCAACAAATTTCTGCCATATGTCGGCCGTGTGTCTCACAACATAGGGGAGAAAGATCCCGTTTATCCTTGAGTCGCATCTCAACTCGCACCTTGCCGCCTTTATCGAAAGCTCGGAATGCCTTGATCTCTCCCAACATGGCTTCAGGAGGGATCACAGCACGGAGTCAGCCCTCACCATCGTGCTAGATAACATACGTACACGGGTTGATGAGGGCCAGACCACCCTCCTGATCCTTTTAGATCTAACCGCGGCTTTCGACACCCTCTCTCCCTCAGTATTAACAACTCGGCTGAGTGAGATAGGGGTGCGGGGTGCAGCTCTGGATCTTCTCACGTCTTTTCTCTCTCACAGAGTGCAAAGAGTGAAGCTGGGGGAGTACCTATCTCCATCCCTTCCTGTGCAATGTGGGGTCCCGCAGGGGTCGGCGCTTAGTCCGACCCTATTTAACATCTACGTGACCCCACTTGCCAGGCTTATCAGATCTTATGGGATGGAGATAGTCTCCTATGCAGACGACACTCAGATCCTAGTCTCTCTCTCCTCTGCTAGCGCCCCGACTGCCTCCAATTTTAGATCTTGTATGGAGGCGGTAGGCAAGTGGATGATTACCAACTCGCTTAAACTAAATGGAAAGAAGACCGAGGTGATGGTGTTCGGAGGAAAAGAGGAAATTTGGTCTTCTAGCTGGTGGCCAGACTCACTAGGAGCCTGTCCCTCCCCTACTTCTTCTGCCAAAAGCCTGGGGGTCATGATAGACCCTGCCCTCGACATGACCAAGCAGGTCAGTCGAACCATCTCCACCTGCTGGGGCATTATCCATATCCTGAGAAGGATTAGAAACTACCTTTCCCCTCAGGCCAGGAAACAGATAGCCGTTGCCCTTATAGGCTCAAGAATAGACTACTGCAATGCGCTGTATGCGGGCCTGAAAAAGAGCCTTCTGCAGCGCTTGCAGGTAGTCCAAAATGCGGCGGCCAGGTTTGTCCTTGACATTCCTAAGCGCTCCTCTGCTACAGCGGCTAGAAAGCTGCTTCATTGCCTCCCTGTTGAGGCACGGATTCACTTTAAGATCGTGTGCATGACATATAAGGCTTTGGCCAGAAATAGCCCCTCTGGTCTTGGATCTATTCTGTCCCGATACTCTCCCATTAGAAATTTGCGCTCCTCTGGCAGACTCCTGCTATCTACCCCCTGTGCCAGGAGAGCGAAATGGGGTGGCAGGGCCTTCTCCACACTGGCCCCTAGATGGTGGAATGCTCTCCCCCTGGAAATAAGATCATTACCCACCCTTCAGGCTTTCAAAGGGGCCTTGAAAACCCACCTTTTTGTGCAAGCGTACCTGTAGCGATGTAGTGATTTCCTCTTTTATTGTTCTGTTCTGTTAGGCGCCTTGATACCTTCGGGTTATTGTTTGCGCATTATAAATCTTATTCATTCATTCATTCATTCATCCTGGTTCACCACATAGCATCATAGACTCTTACACATTACACAATACCTACACTGTATAGTTGGGAAATGGTGCATGCACAGTGATTTAGGGTAATACATTCATGTATGATACACTGCACACTTGTTCCTTACTCAAAACGCTCTTGAGATTCCTGCTGTTTCGGACGATTCACCGACTTTAGGCTCCCCGGACAGTCTCTTCCTGGTTGGCATTTTGTGCAGCAGTTTTCTAGCTAGTCCTGTACTGAAGGAACTCGTTTGCTCATCGGCCGGCCCTTTGCGGCAGGGCTGCGTGAATGGAGGCATCCCTCAGTTACTGTAGCTATTTCCAGCTGGGGTGACCCTTTGTAACTGGGGCTGCAGGGGGAACTCTCGCAAGGAGGCTAAATCTTGGTGCCCATCTTGTATACCTGGAGGTATTTACAGCCACCTCATGAAAAGCACTCAGTGCTTCTCATTGAGCTGCCTGGTGGGTGGAGTCGGCGGTGTGCTTCTCCGGTCACATCGGAGTTTCCTGCGCAGACTTTGGAGTCAGATGGTGAGATCTCTTGGACATCTTCCCACAGAGATAAGTGTCAGCATGCCGCCATGTTTGGTTTTAGGTCCTGACAAAGAGTATGATTGCCATTCTTGTTCAATTAGCTAACTGAGAAACGGATGCACATTCTCATTTGGTGCGCTTGCGCTTTATTCTCAAAATAGGAACCAGTCACAATAGCTCTACAATGATCCTATTGACTACATGAGTTGGACTGCGTCTTGCAACCCTGCATTAACTTTTATAGAAGCTGTGATACCATGTTAATTTGGAATAACCATAGAATTATTCATGTGAGATAAGTGGTTGCAGTGTGTGTGTGTGTGTGTGTGTGTGTGTGTGTGTGTCAATACGATGTTATTCTAAGTCTCAATGGTACATATATCTGATAGTATTTAAGCCTTTTCCCTCCTGATGACGTCTTAATAAGCAGCCACATTCCTTACAGGCAGGACCTAATTGGGCGAAGAGTTGTGAATGAGAAGTTACCATAGTCACATCATTGCAAGCATAGTGAGCATCCACAAGTATAGTATCCACTAGTTGTAGTGGCATTTAGTCAGTCCTGGCACTGGGGCAAGGCCAGGTCTCCTCTACAAGGCACAAACACACACTGACCAGTCAATTTTTATTTTTATTTGTTTTGTTAGTTTGTTGTTTGTTTACAAACCCCCTTCCCTTGGGAGTATCAGTCAGCACCCGGCTGATGCTATCCACTGGCCATCAGATACTTTCAGAGGCTTGTGGGACCATGGAACCTCTGCAACTGAACACAGAGAGAAGAACGCATTCAACCTAGGCTGGTTCTGATGCTTGGTATGTGCCATATTTTTCTGTCCAAATAACTTATATTTCATGCCTTCCATTACAGATTTACGGTTCCAACCAATGTGACTAAACAAAAGCTTAGTGTGTGATCAGTGACACCCAATCATTCCATAGCTAAACCTCTACCTAGCCCAACCCTTAAACTGCGAAGATTAAAGTTCGGCACTGCCAAGTGAAGGTATTTGTTGAAAATAATTTTTGGTGGATGCCAGTGTTTAAAGTGGGACTAAAGGCCCGATTTAGAGTTTGGCAGACAAGATACTCTATGACAAATATGGCAAATAAATATATTCATGTTTGCTGTACTACAATGCATCATTTATAATCTATGCACTGTCTACTGTAATACAGCAGATTGGATCTCTGTTATTCACCACATTTGTGACAGAGTAACCCACATGTCACACTCTATCAGCCCCTAAGCTTGGGCAGAATTGAAGAAGGAGTCAGAGAAGGGCAGAGTCTTTGGAATTAGAAATTAATAACATAAAAACCGTCCCAAAAACAGAGTAAGCAGACCCAACAGCATGACTCTGTTAATGCTGCATAGTAAGTCAAAGATTATTATCGTGCAGTATATATACGCCTTAATGATGAATCATGCTGGGTCAAGGAGACGTATGTCTCATTTTATTACTTTAGTACCAGGGGTATTACAGTTGTGGTTATTATGTATTACCCCTGCAGAGGCATTCTAAAGTGATAAAGCCTTTTTTAAATTTATTTTATCAACTCTATCTTGACACTGAGGAGATCCCTGCTGGTAATCTTGCATAGGGTGGTCGCCAATGTATTCTTGTCTGATATGCTCACTAGTACAGTGATAATAACAGTAGCTTTGGGTGATATTCATTGAACATAAGTAACTCTTATTACAGAAAAGGTTGGAGACTCCTGGATTAGTTACTGCCCTTGTCCTACGCTCTGTACCTATTGACCACTATTGAGGTCTGCCAACAAAATAAACAGCAAAGACCATCTTATTTATCTCTCCTTCCAAAGAACAACACTAAGTTATTAACTTGTTCTTATCTGAATTGATTAAGTGATGTCTGCTACTGCTCTCAATTTTCCTGAACCGTATTGCAGGGTTTCCCAAAGGGCCTTCTTAATGATGGTGGGAGTAGTGGGCTAGCGCTAACAGGGAAGACATCACTCAGCGCGGTCCAACTCCCACCAATTTCGAATAAGGTGAACTCCAACTGTAGGATTGTTTATAAGGACTATCCGACACAGGCAACTAGTCTGAAAAAAAGCAAAGACATAGTGGGGAATCAAAGACCTCATATTACAAACAACAACTAGCAGTAGTACCCGAAACAGTTAGCTTGTGTCGCGTTCACCACACCCAGCCTGCCAAGTAGGTGTGATACTTTTATGGCGTAAATTCTCAAGTGACATCTTAATCAATCACACAACCTGAGTAAAGAGGGTTAGGGGCTTGATGAATGCATTGGATCCAGGAGTTGGGGAAAGGTGAGACAATGACTAATACAACATTCAGCAAGTCGATTAGCATCACATCATCATCACATCTATTTAGTTACTAAATGCATTGCAAACAGTTTATCAATCCAATAGTACTAAGTTATCTCATTTTTCTGTTATCCAGGGTAGAAAGAAAGAATATAGGGAGGACCCACACAGTTCTACAAATTGTTATTGTTAAGAAATGAAAAATGATTCTGTATAAATACCAAAATGGATGGTGCATCTGCATTCTTCTACTCAGAATGTCCTTCTTGGGTGTTGGAGTGAACCAGTCCAGTAAGCAGGAGTGTTACAGAGCTTTTGTCTCATGCAGAAGAAGAGAAGGCCTGTGGAATGCAAAAGAAATTCAACATTGTAGTATCAAGGAGAAGATAAACTTCACGGTGGATGAGGACCAAGAGGGAAGAGCATAGGCTGGTGCAGTCATGTGCGATCAACTGAGAAGTGAGAACAATCTTTTACCATCAATACCAGACATGTAACTAGATGCACCTGGCTGATCAATCTCACAAATGTAAATTGTCATAACATTTAGCTGAGTGTGTCCATCATGTGACAAGTGTGTTCAATGACAGTCCCCCAGACCACAACCACATAAGTAGAAGAGTCTGACATTTGAGCCAGCACCCTACTTGGCATTTTCCAAATCAACGCACCTCTGCCCGTCCATAGGAGCGAGTATGCCTCTTTGTGTCATGTTGTTTCCCAATGAAGTAGACAGGCATTAACTTCCTTCTTCTCACTGTTGGGGTAGTTCCGTCTTGACTCTAGACCTGTAGTGTTGATGAACAAGAAGAGCAAAATA
This sequence comes from Lissotriton helveticus, assembly GCF_964261635.1. Lineage (NCBI taxonomy): Eukaryota > Metazoa > Chordata > Amphibia > Caudata > Salamandridae > Lissotriton > Lissotriton helveticus. Next base: position 641,464,057 of record NC_136061.1, on the reverse strand, counting down.
ATGTGAGCATTTAGTGTAGTTTTGTTGACTAAGCTGACTGGTTTCTGAAGAACTTGAAAATAAAGTACAGGAAAGGAGTGGACCATGTAAGCAAAATTATAGTGAAGTGTGAAATCAAAGGAATCATTCAGGCTGAATCATCCATCCGGTCCCAAACATTAAAAATCAAGTTTGCAAAATGTGTTGAATAACATTGTCCTAGTCACCACACAAATCATCATTCACTCAATATATCACTCATTGGTGAAATATTAGTTAAATGTTCTAGGATTGGTACTCATTTCTGTATTGTAACTTCTCTTTTCCTATGGAAACAACTGACTATGGCAGTCTTGTATAATTATTGATTTTATTGGCAACCCAGCTAGGGAATGAAATAAAGAAGGATATGAATGAGAGGCATTGTCTTCGTATCATTTCAGCATATGGGGAGGCTTCTTCTGTGCACAGTGGTCAAACTCCACTCCATATGAATGAATAAATAGCAGGGCTGTATAAGTCAGGCACGAAATATTCATAAATGTTCTTCAATAGCCCCCCTTTTTGTTTTTTGCACAGAAGTTAACGATAATATATGAAAGTTCTGTTGTGGCCTACTTAGTCAGGAAAGTAGAGTTCATTCTCAAACTCAGAGGTTTTGCCCAGAAAGTTGCTCAGCTACCATACTTGAGTCCGACCAATTGCCCTCATCCTCCTCTTGCACTGTTTCAGGAACAGTGCAATCTTGTGGTATGAAGTGTTGGTCCAATTTTATCACAGTCAATCTCTCCACGTTTTGAGGCAAGAGACTGGTTCTTCTGACTGTGATAACTAGCCGACTGCAATGAACATGCACTGACAAGACACTGGTTACCAGACAAGTCAGATACTTCATTGCCAACCTTCTGAGCTCTGTCCATTGTTGCATCTTCTCATACCAATAGACCAATGGGTTTGGATCCAGGCAGAACACTTTTGGGTCATCAAGATAGTCTTGGACCATCCTCTGAATGGTCATTGGTGCTGCCACTGCTCAACCTCTGTTGCCTTCGCCTCTGCACTTAGCTTAAGCACATCCACTTGAAACCAAGCCATTTCAGAGTCTGTGCCTGATTCTTCTTTTGCTGGTGGTGATATCTGTGAGACAACAGCACTGCCCTCTCTGGAGGTTGAAGGCTGCATGCCATAACTTTTGCACTCAGGCCTCTACCTTCCATCTGTTCTTCTGCCAAGTCTCCCATTTGATCAACAATCCAAGAATTATAAAGTGAAACATCCCCTTTTGAAAAAGGAATGAAGTGACAGCATTTTTTATACTGTGAATCAAATATTGCGGCACATATGTGGACTTTGGAGGATATGCTCTCTCTTTGCAGTCTAGTGTTAACAGCCAAGTGAATATTTAGCTCTGAATCAACCTGTATGCATCTTTGTCCTCACCGGTGAACCTTTGCAACACCTTTTTTCATCTGGTATTCTAGCAGATGCAACAACAAGATTAACAGGCTCATTGTACTGTCCTCCTTGGCTTTCTAAGTGAAAATCTCAAAAGGAAGAAGCATTTGTGTCAGGCATTTGAACAGCCTCCATTTGCCCATCTCTATGGGCATGCTTTTCCCAGTTGTATCTCCTTCTCTTTGTAGGACATATTCTGTGATCCGTCTGTGCCTCTAAAACAGATGCTGCAACAGGTAGTAGATAAAGTTCCATTGTGTTGGACCTCCTGTATGAGGGCTTTAACCAATACTCTATTAGTACGCTGAATGATCCTCAACTGCTGCCGGGCTTCTAAAAAATTACTGAAATTAGTGCAGATTATTTAGCAAGTGTCCAGTATGTTGCTGACCATTTCTTTTTTTTTTACAAAGTCTGCACCATCAAGTTGATACAATACGGCAAACACAGGACCGTGAAATATCCACCACCTGCCATGGCCTTGCCTATATTACAGCCATAGTCCGTGGCAACAAATCCAATTCTGAGATCTCTGGGTTGAATGCATTCAAATACCTTGCTGTTAAACTCTCCTAAGATGTTTGCCGCAGTAAGGGATTTCACTATGGCAAAAATTGCTACTGTTGCATGCTACCGAACGCCCATAAAACTTTTTTAAGTGCTGAGGCCTGCAGTTAGCTGTTGCCTAACCTCCACAAAAGTGTGCCTTCATACACATGTAATCAGTTGCTTGACAACTGGTCAGCATATTTGTCATCAGGTGGATAGTGTGACCACCACTCTTCTACCTAGGTTGGCCAACCAATTCAAGCAAATCATTATACAGCACTGGAACAGGAACTCTGGCGAAATAGGTCCAGCTGGAAAGCTTCCATTTTGGGCAGGTGGCGCAACAAATGTTAAAATATCTGACTCCTTCTAAAGAAGGAAAAGGGAGGAGGTCCAGCTCAAACATTTTAGCCAGCTTCCCATTTTACCAATGTGCTGCTGGGTGTTTGCGATCATAGGGCACCTCCTGCATTCAAATACCTTGCTGTTAAACTCTCCTAAGATGTTTGCCGCAGTAAGGGATTTCACTATGGCAAAAATTGCTACTGTTGCATGCTACCGAACGCCCATAAAACTTTTTTAAGTGCTGAGGCCTGCAGTTAGCTGTTGCCTAACCTCCACAAAAGTGTGCCTTCATACACATGTAATCAGTTGCTTGACAACTGGTCAGCATATTTGTCATCAGGTGGATAGTGTGACCACCACTCTTCTACCTAGGTTGGCCAACCAATTCAAGCAAATCATTATACAGCACTGGAACAGGAACTCTGGCGAAATAGGTCCAGCTGGAAAGCTTCCATTTTGGGCAGGTGGCGCAACAAATGTTAAAATATCTGACTCCTTCTGAAGAAGGAAAAGGGAGGAGGTCCAGCTCGAACATTTTAGCCAGCTTCCCATTTTACCAATGTGCTGCTGGGTGTTTGCGATCATAGGGCACCTCCTACCTCCACATGCCCATAATAGTAGCCTGGATTTTTATCTTATATGGTGGCACTGAAAGAGGTGACTCCCGGAGAGAACCAGGAGGTGGGTGACTCAATGTACATCTTGGGGAAATCACTGTATGTGGCAAAGGTGTCTTCAGCTGAGTCTTGTGCCATATGTAGGTTGCTGACTCACGTGATGCTGGAACGCCACAGGGGAGAGGGCTGCTTTATGTAATGCTGCCATCCTCTTCCTTCCTCCACTTTCTTCTTCCATTACTGTGCACTCAGCAGCTTCCCCTCTATCATCAACACCACCACCTACCTTTTAAGGAGCTCCTACCCACCGGATTGTGTGAGGTTTTCTCAGATGGGACGCTTGGCCTCCAATACTGCATTGCGAACCTGGCTTACCTCAGTGAACACTTGCATGAGGAATGGACTATATTGCAATGTTATACTCCTGCTTGCCAATGTTAAAGAAGTCCCAAACTGGGAGGACAACATTTTTCTCCCAAAGCATGAAGAACTGGAGGTAGGTTGCTGTGTCATTTACCTCTCTGTAGGGTGTACTTCGACTCTGGCAGAGGTGGATGCAGGTCATGATGGGGGTCTTACGAATATGGAAACTGGTGGTTGTGGTGGAACCAAATCACTCTGAGAAGGATGAATAGAAGGGGTCATTTCGGTGTCCACTGAACCGCCATCAATACTGACAATCACAGGTTAAGCCACATTACAGTCACTTTCCATAATTCTAAGGCTTTCAGGAACTTTTTAAATTTTCACTAGGGCTGGTCTCGGACTCAGCCCAGGTCTAATCCATGTCCAGATTATCAGAAGGGAGGTTTGGACAAGATAATGGAGTGCCCTTTCCTTTTCTTACTGGAGAGTGTGAAGCCAATGATTGAAGAGCAACATCTTGCTCAGCAGGAAGCTCGGCCTCCTGTTCAGCTCTTACCTCAGGAAGAACTGTTGCTGGCTGTGGCTCCTGTTGGCAACTTTCCTGCGACAACTGTGTCTGAGACAAATCCTGTTCAGACCAGACTCACTGCTCATCGCCATGAACTGCTGTGGCTGCACCGCTGAGAGATATGGGCTTGGCCTTAAGTTGAGGTGGTGCTGTTGATAATATGGGAGTGCTGCACCCAGCCTTTTCACTGCAGATACATCACGTTTAGGTGGAGGCTGGCATGCCAGTGGTGGCAATATCCTTCTTCTTATGCTCCTCACTGGCCACTTTCTTGGCAGGAACACACTTCTTTGGGGAATCTTGTAGTTCTTTCTTAGCTCTGGCAGTTGTCACTTAGCTGCAGAAGCAGAGGAGGACTCAGCTGGTGTGTGTCGCAGCTGGCCTTCTGTCTGGCTGTACTGTGTGTGATGATGTCTCTTGTGCACCTAAAGCAAACAAACAAGAAACGAATTCAGTAAAACGTGCCAATATAATTTAGTGCGGTCACATCACAAATAATTAACAATAGTGTCATCATTCCAAGTCATAATAACGTATTTCCATACCATACAGATTGAAAAGTTTGTGTGCCTCTAATGCCAATGAGATGCCTGTGGCAGCAGTGGGTGCTCAGGGGAAATTGTCTAATCCTTAAAAAAAAATATTGCTTCTGTGAACCTACAGCCTATGGCAGGCAGGGGGTGCAGGCCAGGGAAAAATGGAATAATCCTTTAAAAAATTATTTCTGGCACACACTTATAGCCTAGGGCAGATGGTGGGTGCAGGCAAGGAGAAAATGGAATGATCCTAAAAAGAATTACTGCTGGTGTGAGCATATAGACTATGGCAGGCAGCGGGTGGAGGCCAGGGGAAAATTGAATAATCCTTAACAAATGTATTGCTGGTGTGAATTCATTGCAGGCAGGGGGTGCAGGGTAAATGAATTCATTGAAAACAAATTATGCAGTAGTCTCCCTAGAGACTAAGAGAAATTCTATAGGAGGTAAGGAGGCGCAGGGAAAATTGGAAAAAATGCATTAAACTCACATCAAACTCACTTCAGGGTAATAAAACAAATGAAGAAAAAACAAAAGGTTATACACTTCTATTAATTTCCAGAGAAAGAGGCTTCAAAAAGTGGAAGAAAAGGTACACACTGGCTATAAAAAATAGCTGCACTGGCACATGGCAACCAAGGGCATAGGCATGGACAGCACACTGACTACAAAATGGCTGACAGTCTCATGGACAACAAAGAACACATGTTGACCTATGCAAAAGCAAACCAAACAGACTACAAAATGGTAGCCGGCCACATGAGCACCAAGGGCAAAGGCATGGACAACAAAAAACACATGCAGGACTATGGCAAAATCAAAGCACTCTGACTACAAAGTGGCTGCTGGCCGCATGGCCACCAAGGGCAAAGGAATGGACAACAAAAGAATGGACATGAAAGAACACATGCAGGCATATAGCGAAAGCAGAGCACACTGACTACACAAATAAAAAGGCCACAATTCCATATAGCATAGAAAGACAAAATGGTGGCCTATGGCAAACACAGGCACCCTGGCCAATCAAACAAATGGCCACTTGTGGAGCAAAGGAAGGAGGCGTGGTAAAAAAAAGAAGACAACACTACCATTAATTCAGCAATGGCAAAAACAAAACTTATCTGTCAACTTTACAAATTCATCAACCACAAACATTTCAAAGCATCAAAAATTACCTCACAAAAGTACTTTAACCCATTACAGAAAAACTTCAAATTAAAAAAAAAACATAGGTAAACCGAAATGCTATGGTTAGGAGGACTGTGACATTTTAAATTATGCGCATATGTTCTAGATAAGGACGTTTTTTGGCGAGGTTTACATGGGATTCCACTTGGGATTTTAATCTGGATTCTTGCGGGGTCACATTATTTCTTGCTTAGCTTAACTTCTTCTCCTTTCAGTGGTTGTTACTTATTTTCTACTTCTCCTTGTTCTACTACAATTGAATAAATGACATTAAGGTCTTGTTATATGTTTGTGATTTTGAATTAGTACTATTGTGTTAATGTTTCCTTATATGTGTTAGAATTTGGGTATGGTCTTATATCAATGTTTGACATGTGTGTCTTTCTCATGTATATAGGTTGGTTTATCAGATGTTTTCTAAACTCTTTATATATATATATATATATATATATATATATATATATATATATATATATATGCATATATTAATGTTGTACGTGTTGTATAGTTCATGTATTGTAAATGTCGTTTTTATATGTTTTTTAATTACAGCCGTGAAGAAGTCCTATGCTACAGGACGAAACACGTTGGCTGTTACTTTCTAAGAATGAAATAATAAAGAACAAACTGTTCCAATCCGCACCTGATTGAGAAATAACTATTTGTATGGACTTGTTCACTTTAAAGTGGTGCAGCTCTGAACTAGTTTATCTGTATATGCAGAAGGATTGCAGACAAAAAGAGAGTGATCCTTTACCCTCAAAATCCAAATGAAAAGTGACTAATGGATGGACAAAACACTGGGAGGAGCCTTCTGGACAGTAAGAGGAAGTAGGAGCCTCTGTGGCACTTCCTTCCTGTTAAAAAAAGTAAAATAAAAAAATGTGTTTCATGCTAAAAAACTACCTGAACCATCCGTTTGGGTAGAATAGTTGCTCGAAAATCCGATTTCAAGTTGATTTTGCTGCTTCTCAAGTAGAATATCTACTTGAGAAGCAGTCCTCTGAGCGCAACCACCAGCATTCGAAAATGGCACCAGAAAGCTTCCTAGTGCCCGGAAATCATGCTAGGGGACGCTAAATCTTGCTCACACTCACCAGCTCACGTGCTGGAGTATTGCATTGTTCCTGTTGTCATCGTGCTGATTAAACAGGAGCAAAATTCCGCCTGTGTTGTGGAATTTGGCCGGACATTGGTGTTACTGAGTAATGTGGAGTGACCAAAATTCTTCCAATTCCGTGAGTGGGATGTAATTTTCCTCCCGCCTCTAATCAAAATCCCTGGCTACTGATTTTTGGGACATTCTTGCAGCAGTTTACTGCTATCTTTGACAGCCTTGCAACTCTGCACATCTAGCATTACTAAGAAAAGGTACAATTATGGTAGTGAAAAACATTGTTTAAAACGTTTACATGTTATAACAACTAATTTGAGAAGATGGGAACTAAAAATTAGTTATTATATTTTAATATATGCCAAATATGAAAATGTAAACTTTATATTTAACTGTTTAAAAACAAATACAGATGGACTCCCTTTTTTGCTTCATATGTTACATTATATTATTTTGTTTGTATTCATACAACGTGTGCTTTTATTGGCATTGGTTAGCAGCGCTAAACATAAAATTGTTGCACCCCTTGTTGCTGTCCTGTTTTCTCTGTCCCCTGCCATGCCAACAATATCTACACAGTCTCCCTTAATTTAAATATTATGATCAAATTAGCAACAGGTTTCTAGTTAGCAGATACACGTGTACGGATTATGGTTATCTCTTGTGTGAGATTGATCATGCCATTCCATGTATAAACTGATCTATTGATAACCCGTCAAACAAATAGTGCAACATCCATTGCATGATTTCATAAGTAGAGATTCTGTCCTGTGGTAAATAAGACATCAATGAGTTTGTTGTTAAATTCAAAATCTTATTCACATCATTTTCATGGAATTTGTGTTAGTAATAGACTTCTCACTCAAAAAGTTGTGCTCAGACAGAATTAAGGGATTAGAGAGGCTGGCGTGCACTAAATTACTATAACTGAAGTCACCTACTCATTTGAGTTTTCAAATAGCAGAACAAAGCACTATCTGGAAGCCAAGGTTTGCATATACATTGCACATTAACTGGGGGTGAGTATCCCTCTAACTCTACGGAGTAACAAAGACTCATACAGTATTATTTAAGAGTAAAAGAAAGGCTTTATAAATCGCTGATTTACTTTGAGTGAGTAAATTAATGCATTTCGTTAGATCAACATTACATGGTGAATTAGTCCACATAAAAACCAATATCTGTTCGAAATTGTGATAGGATATGATTGTAATGATTCCCCCTGAGCTGTGTGCATGTGGGGGGCGGGAGGTTTTAGGTCAGGAGGTCATTCGGGAACCAGGTAGGTCTTTGAGTGCTGTATAAAAGTATTGTGACAATCCTAAATGGAATATGAGATCATGAAAAAACTCTGTAATTACCGAAAACCTTTTACATGCCACTGTACTTATATTACTCTCATTAACTGCATTTATGTTTATTTTGGCAAATTGTTTTAATTGTACGTTATGTTTTATTGTACTTATTATAGCGAGTATCAACAAAAATCGCCTCATATTTCGCTGTTAAACATCTACTGTTTTTATTGAAGTCTACTGCTTCAAGATATTGATTGTTAATCAAAATAAATGAATATTTTGGAGCTCTCAAAGTAAATCGAGGATTACTTAGAATAATACTTTAAATGTGTTATTGTATGAATCACTGTTATTCTCTCTGACACCACAAACACCAGGTTCAATGCCGATTTTACACAGTAGCCTCATTTGTTGTAACACCTGTAACTGTAGTCATCAGGATTTGGCATCTCTGTCATCAAGACGACCCTGATCAGAGTCATACAACTACCTGAGCAAGCATTGCTAGTGTATAAATCATTAAAGGTGACTATACTTACAAAGCTAAGGATACAAGTATATGCTAAAGTCAACGCCCTCCTACTATCTCCTTTTGGATGTATCCACACTGCTCTGAGTGCTCTATGATGACAAATTTGGAGAAGTAAAAGAGCATTCAACCTGTAGCCCATAATGTTTGTCTTGTCAGAGGGCTCTTGGTGTTTTTTTTTTACATATGCTATTGTCTGTGTATTATTACATCTTTGGAAGTTACCTCGAGTGAGTGACTTCCATATTTCCATTTATGTTTCTCATGCATTGATTACATCTTCTAATACTTTGGCTCCTCCTTAGCGCTCTCATTTAGTCATTTCTTACCCTCACTCATTGCCCAATCTCTATTGAATAAATTAATGATTGAAAAATATTTATAGAGCGCAACACATGCCAAAAGGCTTCAAGGCTCCAATAGCAAATAGGCTCCAGAAGAAGAGAAATAAAGGAAGCAGCTAATGGCTGTTAATGAGTGAACAGCGAGGTCTTTAAAGCTTTACGGAATAAGGTGTGGGATTGAAAATATAAATATAATAAATGTAAATATAAAAACATTATCAGATGCAGGTCCACCAATAATCCCCTATCTGACTGTGAGAGCTTAGCCTTCTCAATTAGCTTTTCCCCTACCAATACCTTTTCAGGCATTTTAATATACCGCCCCCCCCCCCGCCCACCCCCCCCGGCATCTTCTAATTTTTGTAATAATCTCCCAGACATTTAAAAAACAGCACAAGAATGGCAGTAAGGGATTATGGGTTGCATCACCTACCTATACACATAAGTACAAAGTCAATTGCTGTAAAAAGCTGCCCACCTCCCAAGTCCACTGCCACAGAACTATAATTAGATGAATACAAAACAAGCAAATGGAGAGGCAACAGAGAAAATTGTAAATGGAATGTATCAAAGCGACAAAATACAACACATGTCCTTCAATAATGTGAAAAAAGCCAGTTTTAATGAGTTTTCTTGACACAATGATAAACAGCCAAGATTCTCAATATAAGATGACCAACAAAACAGCCACGAAACAGCCAACGCGTTTCGCCCATTGCGGGCTTCCTCAGGGCTGTAAACACAACATACACAGCTGGTCATAAATACAGTTTTATCAAAATGTGATATAAAATTACAAAAAATTCATGTGACTAACAAATAACCATTAAAAAAGTGTATTACCGTAATTACACAAATTACACTTGAAGGACATTACATACCACAGTCAAAGTTCTGACTGAGACAAAAATGCGCATATCATGTATTATACACATAATAGAAAAAGACCTCAGTGTGAAAACACAAACCAACAACATTGAGAGCAAAAAAACAGGGAAGGAAAAAACCCAAAAAGGAGAAAGCAAATGGAGAGAAGAAATAAACGTATGAACACAAGAAAGGCTTAAACAAAGAAAATCTCGAGCTATAGAAAAGAAACGAAAAGAAAAAGTGAAAGAGAAAACACAGCCCTCAAACAAAAAAAGAACATACTACGCCACTACACAATACCAATTCAAACAACTTTATAAAAAGCCAGTATTCAGAATTTATACTACTTAAAAAACCTTAGTATGACATTGTTTAAAAGCATGCTTCAACAAGTGGGAATTAACAAAAAAGCCTGGTATTCCCAGAATTTGAGGGAACTCAAACAATCGTGCAAAAAACTGGAAAAGAAATGAAGAGTGGACTATGCTGCAGAAAAAAAAATTAAATACAGGGAGGCAATTAAACTGTACAAAAAAGAACTTTGAGACTGCTCAAACAAGGTATTATCATGAGAAGATTGTTTCTGCAGCTAATTCCCCTCACACAATTTTTAAAATAACAAAATCTCTTCTTACACACCTTGGCCACATTTCCGCCCTCGATAATCCTTAGCTGCGATGTGAGGAAATTGCAAAATATTTATCGTCTAAAGTACAAAAGATGTATAAGACTTTCTCACATCCTAACCCTACTAATAATAGTGCTATTTTGAAACATCTAATTCTGCTGGAACAGTTTCCTCCACTCTCCCCATCCTCCAAGCAGAAACTCCTTGGGCAATTGAATTCGGGCTAGCCCACGGACCCTGCCACTCCATCCATTCTAAATCTAATTCCTGAAATAGTATCTCCAGTTATACAGGATGTGTTAAATTCCTCCCTCCTTAGTGGAGTGGTGCCCCCTCTCTGGAAACTGGCGAGGTTCAAGGCACTCTGAAAAAAGGGGAATCTTGACCCTGAGGACTGGGCCAATTATCAGCCCATCTCCCTGCTGCCTGGAATTAGTAAATTGGCCGAAAAACAGGTTAATTCGGTTCTGTCTTCATTTTTGGAAGACAATAAGTGTCTGCACCCCTCTCAGACAGGCTTTAGATGCCAACAGGGAACTAAGACGGCCCTCATAGTAGTAATAGAAGAGACCAGGAAGATCATGGATGACAGAGGCTGCGCTGCCCTGATATTGTTGGATCTCAGAGCAGCCTTCGACACTGTCAACCATCAACTTATGATTCAGAGACTTAGGGAGGTCGGGGTAGCAAGAACTACAATGCAATGGTTCCAGTCCTTTCTTGACAACCGCTGGTTCTGCGTTTATGAAGGGAAAGCTGCATCAGAGTATATCCCTCTGCAGTGTGGTGTCCCCCAAGGATCATCACTAAGTCCCACCATGTTTAATATCTACATGAGCTCATTAGCTGAATTGGTATGTCCTTGGCGGATCCAAATCGTCACTTACGCCGACGATACGCAGCTAGTGGTCTCCCTTAGTCAGAAGGATAAGTAAGATCATGGTCTTCTTTCATGCTTGGGGAAAATCTCTGAATGGATGGATGAGTCATTCTTGAAGCTAAATGGAGCTAAAACAGAACTAATGCTTCTGGGGCATACAGTCCCTATCAGCATTGACTTTTCATGGCCTACTTGTTTGGGCCCGCCACCTGCCCCAAAGAATAAGATCAAGAGTCTGGGAATCTGGCTGGACTGTAAGCTTGATCTAAACTAACAGTCTCATAGAGTCGAAGCTAGTTGCTATGGACTAATAAGGATGATAAGGAAGATTCACACTCTTCTTCCTTTCGACGCCAGACGGACGCTGGTCCAGGCGCTGATACACTCGCGACTGGTCTATGCAAACGCAGTGTACCTTGGTGCTCCCCAGGAAACCACCAAGAGGCTACAAATTGTTCAGAACTGTGCGGCCCACCTACTATTTAACATTCCGAAACGCAGTTCGGCCAGACCAGCCCTTATAGGTCTGCACTGGCTTCCCATTCAGGCCAGAATCAGGTTCAAGGCGATGTGCATCGTTCACAAAGCCATCTCTGGAAAAGGTTCCCCTCTGATCCAGGCAATGGTTCAACTTTGTCACCCTAACAGATTGCTGAGATCTATGCACAAACGTTTACTCATAGTGCCCATGATTAAGCGGGTTGGAACAGGAGGTCGGCGTTTTTCATACAATGCAGCCAAACTATGGAACTGGATTCCCGAGCATATTCGCCTGGAACCTAATTACCTCAGTTTCAGGAAACAGCTGAAAACCTTCCTTTTCTCCTGAGATGTTCTTGCTGAGTGAGGTGTCACACCAAAGCGCTGGGATGCCTTTGGGTAGCTATGCGCTACACAAGTGTGTATACATTCATTCATTGAAGACCAGAAATTGATAGGGTAAGAGAGCTCCACAACGTGGATGCCGCCACTAAAACTGAAAAAGGCTCTGCCTTCCCATCTTGATCTCTTACACCTAGGTGCCATTGGAAAATATTTTCCTTATGAACGAAACTGTCTGGAGGGGGGTATAGAGGTGAAATAGATCCCTGAGATGTTGTGGGCCCCTGTTTTAAGGACATTGTGATCCAAGCTGAGAACCTTAAAGGTAATTTTCTTGGTGACAGGAAGCCAATGAAGTTTACGAATCCTGTCAGCGACAGACTGAAATTTAGGGAATCAGTCTAGCAGCTGCATTTTGGACTTGCTTCAATTTCGCAAGGACTGTCTTGTTGATCTCCAGATAAACTGTGTTACACTAGTTTGGACATAAGAAATACCAAAGTCACCTGTTTTCATGCCTGAATAGGAAAGAAGGGAAAAACTTTTCGCAGGGATTTAATTGTCCAAAAGCAGGTCGAAACTGTCCTGTTTACCTGTGCTACTGAGGTATAACATTATTATTTTTTTATTTGTTCAGTTGGTTGTCCTCATACGCCATTAGATATGCCCAGAATCTGCTTTGATTTTTCTGCGGCCCCCCATTCGATTGATTGGCACCAGCAATTTGGTGATTCTGACCTGATCTAAATGGAGGCACTTTACACAACCTCTCCTGAATAGTCAGTTCAGTTCTTCTAACTGGATGGCCCTTGAAACTGATCAGAGAGATAAGTAAGTCTGTCCAAAGGCATAATCATAGGACAGATAAGTCTCTGGTATCACAACTTATCAAGCCAACCCATACATGGCATCCAAAAATCTTTTTCCTTTTCTAGGTGGCCCTGTTGAGTTTTATTGTCTATTTAATCGCATTTACCCAGTCTAAAAAAGTCAGGGAGGTATTCTTGATCCAGCATTTGCAAATTTCTCTATGGGCAAGTAAAATTAGATATAAAGACAATTTACAGCTCATGATTCAAGAAGATATCGAAAAATACCAAGGTTATGCTCACCTGTTTATCAAAACTAAACATGGCTTTCATACCTTCAATAACCGATCCCCAAAATGTGTGTAACATTGGGCCTCTTAAAAACATATGGATGTCGTCAGCTTTTTCCTGCTAACACTTCGGGCAGCGGGGGACAGGTCCCCTCCCAAATGTAGACAGCTTGAGAGGGACCAGTAAACTCTGTGAAGAGAAAAGAGATGATTTCTCTTTAAATTGGCAGCTAGTACTGTAGAGTGTAGTAAATAATAAGATACTTGCCAATTTCTTCTGTGCTGTAGTCCAGCAAGCATTCTCTCCAGAGCTGTGATGGTAAGGTGAAGTCTCCATCAGCCATGTCCATCATCATCCAGTATAGATTTGCTGTCTCATTCTTATTCCGCTTTCTTGTATTTATAGCCTTCTCCAGATCGTTTGAAACACCCACCGCTGTACCGATTGCCTGACTCCAGCTTCTTATTTGTAAGTATTTAAATTTTCATAATTTACTGTCTGTGATGTTGTTCAGTTCTTCCCATGATAGCAGGTAGCCCTCCGGCATAAATGGACCCATCGTTCAATCCCAGCCATTTTCAGCATAGCTGCCAGGACGTCTTTAGTCCACTCTGGTGTTCCTGGGGATTCCCATATAGGAGCCAAGGCACTATAATAGCTGATTTTCGAGAGCTTTCTGACTTTATACTAAATAATCGCTATATCTCTTAGCAACTTTAGGCGTACCTTCTTGAAGAAGCGTGGATCTCCGAACGTATTCATAAAAGCTTGGTCACCTCCTTTTATATCCCGTAGCATTACTTTAAACATTTTTCCTATGTCTGAGTCATCTGGTGGTTTAAAAGCATTTTCCCTGCCGTTGTTAAAAATACCCATGCATAGAGAATTAGGTCCGGTACACCTAATCCCCCTTTACTTTTCTTCCTTCGTAATTTTTTCCAAGATATTCTTTTGCCATTGGAAGCCCCGATAAACAAACTCATTTTAGCTTATATTTTCCTTGAATGCAAGTGGGATGTTTTGGAATAAGAATATGAGTTTTGGTAAAAGCATCATTTTCACTACGTTAACTCTACCTATTAATGTCAAGGGGAGGTACGCCCAACTTTTTAGGGAGTCAGCAATTTCTTTATCTATTCTGTGTAAATTTATATCGGGGATATGTTCAATGTTTTGCGTGATTCTGATGACTAGGTACCTTATCTCGTTTTTCAATATAGGAAGTTAAACATTCATATTCCAGGCCATTCACTCAGTTTTTGGTTGATCTCATATCCTGAAATCTGTCCAAATTGTAGGGCCAGATTGTATATTATTGGAATAGCTGTGACTAAGTCAGACGTGTATATTATCATATCGTCAGCGTATAGGGATACTTTCTTTTCCCAATCTCTGTACTTAAAGGGAGCTGTGTTGACTTGCTTTCTGATCCTCTCCGCCAATGGCTCTATGTACAGATTAAAAAGCAACGGTGACAAGGGACACCCCTGCCTTGTCCCTCTTTTGATTGCTACTGCCGCAGAGACATTACCATTTACCAGAATTCTGGCTGTGGGCTTTTGATAAATTGCTAAAATTGTTCTGCAAAAGTTTTCACCCAGATTGCATCTATCTAATACCTGAGCTAAATACACCACGTTCATGCAGTCAAACGCCTTTGTGGCGTCTAGTGTAATGATGGCCAGTGGTAATTTGTGCAGTGTTGCTAGGTCTATGGCGCCATCCAAATTGTGTATCAAGTCCTCAATGCTCCTACCTTTAACAAAGTCTTTTTGATCTTCATGTAGTAAGTCTCCTATGACTCCATTTAGTCTCTCTGCTAAGATCTTGGCAAAGATCTTATAATTAAGATTAAGCAGGGAGATTGGCCTATATGAGTCACATTGACTTGGTGTTTTAGATGGTTTTAAAATCAAGACAACCGTGGCTTCGTTCCATGAGGGGGGCACCTTCCCTCCATTCTCAAAAATATGGGAAAATAGTTTATGCATCACAGGGGCGAGGACTTCCGCTAGAGCTCTATACAACTCAGCTGGCAACCCGTCTGGTCCCGGGTGCCATGCCCTTTTTCCCAGACTCAATTGCTTTTATTATCTCACTGGAGCTAATCGTTTTGTTAAGATTGCTAGATGTCCCCTCATCAATTTTATTTAAAGAAAATTGGTCAAGCCACAAGTGTATCAAATTATCTTGTGGGGTTAGATCTTCCATATAAACTTGTTCAAAGTGCTTATGAAAAGCATCTTCAATATCTTTGGGGTTCTCAAGTAGCTTTCCGGAGCTGTCACCTAATACTTCTTTTATATTATTTTTAATGAAGTCCTGTTTGGTTTTGCAGGCTTGGAGCTTTCCACAAGATTCCCCGTGTTTGAAATGGGCCAGCTTTCTAGCCTCCCACCTTTTCCTCAACCTGGTATCTAGCAGCCCTGTCAATACTAGTTTACATGATGACAAATTCACATAAATGTCCTCCTGGGCTGTATCCCTCTGGACAGTGAGTTCTTGATCTAGCTTCTGAATTGTTGCCTCTATTTCTTCTACCTCAGCCCTATATTTCCTTTGCCTAGCAATTTGTATAGATGTTATCTGGCCTCTCAAGAAGGCTTTATACGCGTCCCATACCATTTCTATTGAAGTGGTTTCTAAATTAGTAAAACAGAAGTTCTCTACTACCAGCTGTGCACCACTTCTTCTTCTAACAAAATAGTTCGGTCTTAAGTCCATCTTTTATTACCAAGCTTTGTTGGGAGTTTCAAAGCTAGCGTTACTGCAGAGTGGTCAGATAAGTGTCCTCCGAGGTGTTTCGTATCTTTCACCCAACTTTGCAACTCCGCACTGATTAAAAAGAAATCTAGTCTGGACTTATGCCCATATTTTTTATTGTGAAAAGTGTATCCTCTCCTAATCCCCATTTTAATCCTCCATATATCTATCCGTCCCATTTGCTTAATTGCGTTAATTAGAGAAGATCTCATTTTGCAATTCTGTGCTGATCTGTTCTTGTAAGTTCTGTCCATCAGGGGGTCTAACACCAGATTAAAATCTCCCGCCAGAATTAATGGATAATTAAAAATGAATAGCTCTGCAAATAATTCCCTGCTACTGTGAATTTATACTTATGAAACCTGATCTTAGCTATGACCCATCTGGCCATCTTATCCGCTTTGAAACCTTCCACTGATAAAGCAGAGTTATTTTTGATAAGAATAGCCACTCCCTTCGTAGTCAGCTGCTGTGTGGTGCTTATGACTTCCAGGATCCATTTCTTGGTTTTACACAAATCCCTCATCTCCTTTTCTGTTAGATGTGTCTCATGCAGAATGAGGATTTGTTCATGAGTATCTTTTAAATATTGTAAAATTCTCTCTATTCTGTATATTACCCTCAGCCCATTCAGGTTCCATGACAAAACCTTTAAATATAATGCCTGATCAGTCATGGCTTGTGCCATTTCGCAAAATATGGGTGATGTGTTGCTTGAAAGGCCTATTTTGGCGCATCAGACTTATTTTTTAGTTTTTTTCTCTATGCTCCCCACCCCTTGACCTCCCCACTTCCTCCTCTCTCCCACCCTAGTGCTCCCCTGGAGAACCCCCGATCTTCCTCTTATGGCCCTACCCTGGCCTTTGAGGCATCCCTCCCGGTACCCGGGAGGGTGGGTAAATCTATGTCTATTATATTAACATATAATGGTGCAAGCTTCAAAGCGTTAAAATAAAAAAACTATACTAGAGAAAAAAATTCTACAGAGGCCTGAAGTACTAACGAACTGCTAACTTATTGTCCGCCCCCGATATAGATTGTAAAAAAGATTCTGCTTCTTCCACCTGTTTGAATACTCACATTTTATTATTGAACATTACTTTCAAAGTAGCAGCGAATTTTAGCTGGGCTGTTGCACTTCACTGTCTAAAGGGATCTAGGGGCATATTATCAAGGAGGCGATATGAAATTATCTCCACTTTTGCGGCCATTTTCGGCCGAAAAGCAACGATCATTTCATCGCCTTATCAGCAAAGACATGCTATTGCGTGTTTTGCTGATTTAGCGAGCCTTTCAACAACTCACAGCTTTGCATTTCTAATGAGATACAAAGTGGACGTTCCAGAGCAAAATAATAGGAGAAATGTCGCTAAGCTAACAAGGTTATCGCCATTTTCAATGGAATATCGCTGGAAAACCGGCGATATTCCATTGAAAACGGCGATAATCCCCGCTATCGCTGGGATTTTTATCTCCATGGCGTTAAGCGTTGTTAATACAACACTAACATGGAGATTATCGCCAGCGATAGCCAGCGATAGATTTTCTCGCGCTAACAGCGGTCAGCGATAATTATCGCTGCCGCTTGTTAATATGTCCCCTAATGACTGCCCTAGCTCCCATTGTCTGGAGGCTGTTATTGATGAAACATCCGACCTTATCTGGAAAGTTATCCCTTCTGCATTTAGTGTACTCTTCTTCAGAGCTCTATTTAATATTTCATTTTTCAGGCTGTAAGTTAAGAAGTCTACCAAAATGTTCCTGGGTCTAGTTTTGTTTGGGTTTAATCTAAATGGATCTCTATGTACTCTCTGAATATCGGTCATAAGATCTTGCTCTGAAGAGTCAATCAGAGTCGATTGCTTGATCAGTTTTCCTCAAACTCTTTAATGTTGTTCCCCTCCACTCCTTCCGGAACTTTAAGCAGGTGAAGAGTATTTCTTCTCTGGGAGTTCTTAATAGATTCTAACTTCTACTGGAGCCCCAATTCACGTTCTTTTATTTTAGTGAGTTCTTTTGAATTTTCCGCAGTGTGAACTGACAGTTCTGCCACTGTGGATTCCAAAGCTGAGGCCCTGGCTGCCAGGGAATCAAGCTTGTCTTCCGATTTCTCGCAAAAGATCTTGATTTCACCTTGTTTTTTTCCGAGACCAGGAATCTACTCTTCATCTCCTCACTTAGAGATTGTAAAAGATGCGGGACAGATAGATGCGTTGGTGGATCCCCTAAGTTCCTGTTCAAAGAAAGGGTGTTCACCACTTCCCGCCTATGGACTCAGTAGCCGAGTTTGGTGCTTTGTCCCCTGCTTTATCCCCTGCATCAATCGAAAAAAAAACTTCTGATTCAGATCCTTTTGACTCCCCCTCAAGTGCTTGAAACTTGTTCAGGCTTAGGACTCCTTCTGGGTAGCTAAAAGGCCCTTCTAGGCGGCTTCCTGTAGTGCCTGGAACACAGTTTAATGGCTTCAGTAACAGAGTATCAGGCACTACTTTGAAATAATCTTTTAGCGAGGCTGTGAGTTTTGCCTTCGGTTGAATTGGTTGATTTGGAAAGTTCAACTTCCGATTTTGTTTTACTTTTTTTAATTTTTTTACTTTATAGGTTTTGCAGACTTGACGAGCTTTACAGTGACTGCTGCTTTAGAATCCTTGGATAAATAGTCAGGACCATTAGATGTATTGTCAGATTTTATATCAGATTTTTTATTTGTGCTTCTTAGAGCATATCTGAGTGATAGCCCCTCATCTGTTGTTTCCGATTTGCTCTTTTGCCTGTAACTCACTGTGACTCCCATCTGTGGCCACTCTCCCTCCCCAGTGTAATTTGTCGCCTTTTACAGTGCTTTTCAGGCCAAAATCTGGAACCTTTCGGCAACTCACCTTGGGCTTTTTGTGCTAGTTGGTTACTGACTGCTCCTTCTGATCCCTGGATGTTCCAGAGGGATTTTGGGAGACTGAGTCCCATACATCCCCTGCCTTTGCTGCTGTGTAGGAATCTGGCAGCCGCTCTGCGACCGCGTCGAACCTCGAGGGCTGCCCGTGACCACAGTGTGACCCCTCCCCCAGTGTCACCTGAGTCTCCTGATCTCCACTGTACCACTCATTCGCGGCCGTTGCCGCCCCAGGGGAAACCAGCCCAGCCACCTCCAGTGTCGCTCCCGGGTGTACGCAGTAAGAGTCAAAAGAGCACGAAGAAATGAAACTCACTGTGAGGATGCAACTACAGATGTTGCTGTGGCGTTGTCTTCATATTCTTCGGTGCCCCAGCGTTTTTCCCCACTGTTGAATCCCACACCACTGCTCCTCACGGCACCGCACTTCCTCCTCCGGTGAGGATTAATCTATTTTTCCACCTTTAATTTATTTATAACCCACTTGACTTTTACTGGGATTTATGCACCATTTTGCACGATTTTTTACAAGTTGATAGTAAATAGGTTATTAGAAAATCATCAGCACTCCAAAACTCGTCCGTTCTCCGACTTAAAAAAAAAAAAGGTATAACATTAATAAGCACCACTGGACTTAAGCTCCAAATATACCCATCACTAGTTCTCACAGCATGTTTGATTAAGTTAACAATAAATCTTGGTTCAGTATACTTAGACCACTCACTTGCTCCTAATGGAGCACAAACCTTGACTAATCATCAACGAGTATCTTTCCAAGTTAAATTGTTTTTATTTGTATCACGCATTTTTCCACAGAGGCCTTGCGTTCTTCCCTGGCTCTTCAAACATCTGACACTGAGACTTTAACCTAATCTTTCCTCCAATTCATCCAACCAGGAAAAAGCTTAGACTGTGATCTACGACCAAAATAAAGCCCTGTAGTAGAATATGGGACACACCCCCTGTACCTATATACTCCCAATATTTCTTGAAGTACTCTCTACCAATCTAATCTATTCGTGCTAACTGAATTCCCCACATTAATGTGCTTCTGAAATGTTCTACCATCCCATTAGACTCTAGGTGATAAAGTGAACATTTCTCATGGATAATGGTAAAGACCCCTAAGAACTCTGAACAAATGGGACAGCATTGTCAGAAAGTACATATATGGGAAATCCCTTCCATCAAAGAAGCTCCATTAATAACTTAGGGGCTAGATGTAGGTAAATAGGATTTACCGAATCTAAAATACTGAATTTTACTGATTGGGTATTTTAGAATCGGTAAATGCTATGTAGGTAATAATTCGGTAAAAATTACCGAATCGTTAAGATTCGGTATTTACCGAATCGGTACCGAATCGGTATTTACCGATTCGGTAATTGCCATTCATTCCTATGGGCCTAGAGGCCAAAAGGGATTAATGAATATTACCGAATCGATAATTAAAAATAGGGAAAGAGTCAAGGGTGGCAGGGTGTCACTTTGACACCCTGTTGCACCCCTGAATAGTGATTACGTGTACATGTGGCACACAAACATGTATGTCTGTCACATGGCACAGGAGTAAAAGTACAGATTTGCATTTACAGAGGTATTCGTTATTTACCACCAACTAACAGTTGGTGGTAAATAACGAATCCTTAAAGCACAGAAGCACTCTACAAAGTGCTTCCTACATGTCATTTACCGATTCTGTAAATACTGAATTGGTAAATGATGATTCGGTAAATACCAAATCGGTAAATACCGATTCGTTATTTACCGAATCCTCCCCTACATCACAAATGCCCAATACCAGTCGGTAACGGCCGAAATTTGGTAATTTCATCCGTTACCGACCGGTATTGGGCCACCTACATCTGGCCCTTAATCACAGAACCAGATGAAATATCACAGGCACACTTCACCACAGGTCACGGGGAAAGCATATCAATGACCACAATAAAATAAAGAGTTAGACCTCCTCCCTTGAAGGGGACCACTAAGTCTACAGCGATTCCTTCACACAGGCCGTTGGGCAACCCCCTACAGGACAAGGGTGATACCAAGCTTTGCAAATTGTGTCCCTTGCAACACACTCTCTGCAGCACCAGATACGGACACTTTGAATATTCAGTGACTCCCTTTGGGTTATGTAACGCACCTGCAACCTTTCATCATTTAATGAATTATACCTTTCTAGATTTATCGGACACATACATCATTATATATCTTGATGATAGGTTAATGTTTCCAGAGTCATTGAAAGATCATGGAAGACACGTTACAGAGGTACTAAGACGCTTATGGGTATTTACTTTTGGCAAGTTATACAACTGCTTATTCGAAATACCCGAGAGCTTGTGTTCCTTTAGTTTTGAATTTAGCAAGAAAGAACATGTGCGGCTATGGATGAAGTAAAAGAGATATGGGAATGGCATTGAGCTTGGCAGAACGACCAATATTTTTGTCTAACTGTGGGGCAAGAGACTTACGTTATCAACAGACAATCTAAGACTAGTATGGCGGGGGATTAACTGTGAGGATTTGTTTAAACAAATAACTAATGAGAACTTGCCCCATATCAACTCCTGTCTGTCATTTCAATCCCCGTACCCAGATATAATTCTGAATTTTTTTAAACTTTGCTTGGCCATTAAAACTCACCTGTGGAAGCTTGTACCCTTGGATAGACAGGGTCCTAGAGGATTTGATAACGAATGCTCACTGGCTAACAGGAACTTGCGTAAGGTCATGCAGACCGTACCCAGGAGCGCATTGGATTTGAAATCAGCAACGAAGGAATATAACAGGGCTGTTAATAAGCGGAAGGGAGTACTCCTCAGGGACTGATGGGGAATATTATCCCAAGCTGCAACCGATAAAAACGGCAAGTTATTTTGGTCCGCCGTAAGGGACTTTCGAACCGCAGGCCAGTTATTAACACCTATTAGTTGCACTATATCCTGTGAATCCTGGGAATCACACCTCTCTAATATCTATGCTCCCACCTCACCGGACATTGATCAGTTTGAATACGGCCCATCTATTAGTATACATATAACACTCTCCAAAGTAGAAGAAGCCATCCATCAAAGTGTCGGGAATAAGGCTCCCGGCCCTGATGGGTTACCAATAGATTTTATTAAATGGAATCCGGAATTCTGGCCGCCGCTTCTTCTAAATGTTTTTAATAACCTTACACATGCCCCACCACCTGACACCTGGGCAAAAAGCATCATTGTCCCAATATTTAAGAAGGGGGATTGGTCGCAGCCTAGTAACTACAGGCCTATATCATTGCTCGCTAATACCCTTAAAATACTGGGCAGAGTTTTGTATAATAAGATACTGGAATGGACGTAGGAATGTAGCATCCTGGAGTCCTATATGTTAGGCTTCCGATGCAAGGTTGGTACTATTGAGCAATGTTTCAATCTCAGCCTTGTATTGGGGAAATATAATATAGCCCAGAAGTCTCCACTCTACATGGCCTTTATGGATTTGTCCTCAGCTTTTGACCTTGTCAATAGGTCGAAGCAGTGGGTAATCCTTTTGGCCTACGGCCTGGATGAGCCTTTGGTCCATTTTCTGGCACATATCCACCAAAGATCTTCAGGCACAAGTGAGGATTGGTAGAGGTGGGGAGGTATCAGGACCTGTTAAGGTTGGAAGGGGATCAGGCAGGGTTGTCTCTAGGCCCCCCTCTTCTTTATTATTTATATCAACAGCCTGAACAAAACCCTAACATCTATGTCCCAGGATGTCCCAATGATTTACGTTAAACCTCTCCCTGTGCTGCAATACGCAGACGACGCGGTTCTTATATGCCGCACCCCAAACTCCCTGCGTGTCCTGACACAGTCCTTTGTCGAATATATGGACAGCCTGGCACTAAGAGTACATTTTAATAAATCATTCTTAAGGTCCTGTGGTCCCAGGAAACGATTTGGAAGAACGAGGCAGCTACTTTAACTAAAGATATTATTAATGACTGCATGAAGTGTGACAAAGGGATGGATATCCCCTGGCTCTCTGGAGTCTACCAGAGCCTATGCAGTGTCAATAGTGGCAGCATCTTTACAAAACCTAGTGAGACGGAATCTCTGGACACGAAAGAACGAAGAAGTGACCTCTACTCACTATATACCCAAGATAGATTGGTGCTGAATTTGAAGAAATCACTAGCTTTTAACTACATGTCCCGTGAGCGGTGCTGTTTCCCCCTACCAGACTATTTATTGTTACCGATGAGTAACTGGGACAGGAGCCTCTTATTCCGTCTCAGAGCAGGGACAATCAAATTTGCATTATGTTTCCCGTTTGGCTATAACCCGCAACTCGCTTCACTACTGTGCCCATGTGACGGGATAAGTGGCCAATCGATTACTCATTCTTTGTTTTTTCTGCAAATATTATATAAAGTAAAGTAAGGGGTTCCTTCAGCCATTCTTTAAAAAGAGCAGGCCGGTTAGTCTGGATTCTGCCTACTCGAGCATTTTGGCCTTGAGCAATGAAGAGCTCACTTTTCGCACCAGCACTTTTTTGAGGGCTGCTACCCGGGCGCGTAAGTTAATGCCAGCACCCTGAGTTCAACAAGCACTGAAGGACACATTTTATAATAGCTGCTAATGGTTTTTATTGTCTTTTTCTTCCCATAATGAAATGGACGGGACAATGTAACTGCTGCTAATGGATTTATCGTTTTAGCCTTGATTGTATCACATTGTGTTTTATAAATTTTTATTTATTTGTTTATATTATTTTTCTCTTGTTACTAATATTGTTATTGTACTTTCATGGATATGATGTATATCCGAATAAAGTTATAAACTGAACTGACTGATATGGGAATGGCTTGTGCTGAGAACTGCCAGGGAGATTCAGAGATTCTTTTCCAATTTTTATAGATTGTACATTTCATCTCTTAGATGACATGAAAAAGAAGTTTCCTTTTGTTTGGGTAAAGCACAAGAAAAAACATTTGAAACATTTAAGAAAGCATTTACAAATGTAAGGTATCCAGACTGTACCCTGCCCTTAATTGTTGAGACAGATGTGTCATCTTTGGCTGTTCCATAAAGACTCAGCAACAGATGAAATGTATCCTGTAATTAGTATTCCTGGACTCTGATATCACTGGAAGTTAACTACACCATCTACGACAGGGAGCTACTGGTGATAAAAGAAGCATTGTCTCACTGGAGGCATTATCTTAAAGGAGCTCAGCATAGGGTGACCAGTTGGCCAGATGAGAAACCAGTATGATTCCTTAAGTCCCAGATATATATATATATATATATATATATATATATATATATATATATATATATATATATATATATATATATATATGAATCCACCCTCCAACGACGTGAAAGGAAGCAGCCACAAACAGGGAAACTTCAGGTGAGGCTTTTAATTGGAACTGGACAGCGTAGGTATAATGCATTTCGGTTTATATTCCTTCCTCAGACACCTTTTGCTGCCGCGTCTCATGTTTGTGTAGCCCAGCTCAATCGTCCGTTATTTACATCCTACACGCCCCCAACCATGTGATCATCCGCCTTGTTGCAGCCATTGCAAAACTACAACTCCCAGAAGGCTGTACTCCGGATTGGCGTGATGTGGGGAACCAAAGTTTTATCTTTTCGTTGTTAGCGTTTGTAGGACTAGGCACACTTGGTGAGAACGCATTATGATGTCCTGGCCCCTCGAGTCCCTGCGCGACGTCCCAACCCGCAGTATATATATGAACAAGGCCTCTTGCAGGCTGAAACGCGTAATGGCGGACAAACGGGTCCACAAATACATAAATAATTTTGCACAGATATTGTGTCTGTTTTGTCAATAAAATGAAGACTGCAGTGGCGAGAAACTCCTCTATATATATATATTCTCTTTGAGTATTTCTTTGCCACTCCTTAGCGAGAGTTGCGTCGTCGCAGGGACCTCTCGAGAGCAGGTCCTATAAGTCACTCCAATGGAGACAACGCCGTGTGCGGTTTAAAAGTTTATTTCAAACTGCCATTACCAAACGCGTTTCAACTGCAAAGCAGTCTTGTTCACTGATAGCGAAATTGCGAACGAGCAGCCATTTTTAAAGTGCATTATGTGTTTCAAAACCAAGTCACATGGTAAACTACAAACGTGATAAATGTGAAGACAGACTTGTAGTTTCTCAATTCACAGGCATTATACACAGAATAATCCTTCAAATTGATATAGCAATTATCGCATATTGCACATCGCTTTTTCTTTTTTTTTTTTTTATTGATTGGAATGGTTATACATGTCAATTATTTCCACTATTTTGCAGAGAAAGTTGAAACATATCAAACATAGTGCTCTGCACTAGTGCTCTGATATTGCATTATACACAGGGGGCTTTACATTTCACAAGCGCACCTTAGTAAATCATCAATTCAGCTCAAGTGAGCTTGCATGTTGCTAACCATTGCACTGCCCTTCATAAAAGTACATTAACGATTTAAATGGTATTACGTCCAAGTGGGCTTGCACATTCGATTTGTTGCGAATTCATTTTCTTGATTTTCTGGAAAAATGTTGTGACTAACCACCCCTCATTACTTTCTAAGTCTCCTTAAAGAAATTCTTCTACTTATACATAAAATTCATTATTGAATTTTATGTATATATATTGGCAATTTATTCCTTCTCAATTCATCTACAAATGTGTGTACAAGTCTTCTTCCATATGTAATCCGTCTGGTTGCTTAGAGTCTAGCTCTATTAAGTAGTGTGACTCTAATCGTCTTCGTTTTTTCTCTCGATTTCCACCTCTCGTGCTTTGTTCGACTGCATCTATTACATAGAATGTTAGGCCCTTGGTCTCTTTACCATGCACTTTCTCAAAGTGTCTGGCTACTGGGTATGTTCTATCCCCATTCTTAATAGCCCTCAAGTGCTGTAGGATTCTTTTAGACGCTTCCAAAATTGTGCTCCCCACGTACTGCAGGCCACAAGGGCACTGCTGCACGTAGGCAGCAAAACTTGTTTTATATATATATTTTCCTTTTATCTTACGCAATCTGTTGGAAAGGCCTAGTCTGTATTGCTCAGTGTTTATACCATGCGTACAAGCTTTACATTTAACGCATTTTACAAACCCCTGTCTTTTGTTTAACCATGTTGTCTTTGGTTGTGGTTTCTTCATGTTATTGCTGACTAAAGCCTGTTTGAAAGACCTGGCTTTTCGAAATGTAATTTGTGGTCTACGAGGCACATTGTTACCCAATAGTGGATCAATTTTTAATAAATGCCAGTGTTTATTTAAAATACTTCTTACTTCGTCATGGTGCTGGCTGTATGTTATAATAAATCTACATTGTGATTCGCTCTTTTTGTCTAGCTTTTTGCTTGCATCAAAAAGCAATTCTTCCCTTCTTCTTTTTGCGGCTTTACTTATTCCACCTTCAA
Source organism: Lissotriton helveticus (assembly GCF_964261635.1). Classification (NCBI taxonomy): domain Eukaryota; kingdom Metazoa; phylum Chordata; class Amphibia; order Caudata; family Salamandridae; genus Lissotriton; species Lissotriton helveticus. The sequence continues at coordinate 641,437,791 of NC_136061.1, read as the reverse complement.
TCCAAATATCTGGGTACCCTCTGTTCTTAAATCGCCCTTTTTAGAAAACCAACCTCAGGAAACACACTCTTACATGCTAAAAGCTTCCACCCGGTAAATCTTAAACGCAATATCCCCTATGGGGAAAGCCTTAGATTGAGGTGTAATTGTAGTGAGGTTGATGAGACAAAGAAAGAGCTCAACATTCTGAAAAGGCGATTTAAGAACAGAGGGTACCCAGATATCGTGAAAAGTATCAATAGAGTCATGAGGTAAATTGGGATAAAATACTGATCATGGCTTGAATGAAGTGCAAGCTGCTTGGTCTGTAACAAAGTAAGATGAACTTTCTTCCTCCTGACCGGCATTATTGTACCCAATTGCTCCTCCTAATTCGAACACTGTGTGTAGTGTACTGGCATCGCCAACTGTTAACTTTGGTTGTGTGGGGTTAATATAAGGTTTCAGCCTGTCAGGTTATACTCCGCTGTTATTCAAAGTCAAAGTCAAAAAAACTTTATTTCAGTTATAACATAAACCATAAAAGATATACATACATTTTTTTTTTTTAAAGCGGAACCAATTTGCCATTCCGGCTCCTTTTCCCACATTTCATTTATACCAATTGAAGATCAATCAGAATGACTTGCGATTATAAAACAATAAATACGTTTCTTAATCTAAAACCATGGTTCATTCATCAAAGATATTTACAGTCACAGGTTTACAATTAATAATTCATTGGAGCACACTTTACTTGAATGTTATTACTCCAAATATTTAAAATAAGAAATAGTTTCTTGCTGGACTGTTCCTATGAGGCACAGGGTCAGACTGATTTGCTTATGGCCATGTCTAAACTGGGGTGGCAGAGTGGGCTAAAGAACGGTGATGGATTAAACCCAGATCTGTTGAGTGGGTGTGAGTGTTTGATTGGTTCGGATGCTCCGTCCATCACCACCCCCTTTTGTACCACTTTGAGTGGGTAGTAGTCACTCTCAATACGAGTCTCCACTACAAGATCATTTACCATCGGTCAAAGTGAAATTGAAGTCTATGTGGCTCTTACAACTACCCCGCTTAAAGGTTGGTTGACTTGGGCTCTCTGATGGCAAACGCCCATTGCAAGCACGTAAGCCATGCGCAGCGGTCAGTCGCAATAACTGTGCTGCCGCTGTTGAGCATTGCACGGCTGGGCTGGTCTCAATTCCAGGGATATTGTTAGCATTATCCTCTTGCTCAAAGATATTTTCCAGGCCTATTATCGGCTCAAATTTACGAATAAAATCTCCCCCAATAATTATCAGCGTTCCCTGATCGAGCATGGAAATGACATTATCTAATTGCTCGATAACTTTTGCTTCTTTAGTGGCCGCCAATGGTCTACTATAAACATTTAAAATACAAACTTCTCTTTTGTTAGGCCCTACGAACCTCACTCCCAGGATATCCAGGCTATTAGAATCAATTAGCTCAAAATTGATTCCCAACGTGATTTTTGTCCATATTGCCAGACCTCCCGAAGGTCTTCCTTTAGTTGCGGCAATTGCAGGTACACTAAATGATCTGTAGCCAACTTTAAAATGGCTTTCAACAGCCCAGGTTTCTTGGAATAATATGATTTCAGAATCATCAATGTAATCCTGCCATATGGGGTCGCTTAGGTTTTTTTAATACCTGCTATATTCCAGGATCTCAATTTAAAGCTGAATTATAACCCTGTGTCAGATGTATTGTCATTCAGTCTTATGTTGTTAACTTATGCTAGTTGTACCGGCTCAATGCTAGCATGTTGGACACTACTTTTTGGGAGATCACCTTCGGTTGTGTCACTCAGTTTGTTGTACAGGGAATAGGGGTCAGGTCCGCTTACATGGGATAATATGTGCATATGATTATTCTCACGGTCTTTTCCAATAGACATATCAGTAGTCGTAACCTCATTATTAGCAACGATACCCAGGTCTGAACCCTCACCCATACCATATAAAGGCAATATACGGTCTGGGTTACTACAAACTGGCCTTGCTTGCTTCATCGGGTGTTTTTTAAGGATCATTTTATCACGAAAACTCACTGGTCTGTTCTCCCCTATATCCCAAGCTTCTAACTTACTTGGACCTTCACTTCTCAGATAATCCACACCTTCAAGGCCATATAGCTCTTCAAAACGGTTTGTGATAGGGATAGTATAATACCTCCTAGGCCCACCCATAGTCCCTACTTGTTGCATCCCAAAGGGGTTATATTTAGGTAGTACCATGGGGCTGGGGGTAAAAATAGGTCAGATCATGAGTGTGTATGCCATTCCGGTCACTTGGATAGAATCGATCGCAAATATGACCAACTACCCGTCTGTCCCTGAAATTGACAATGACAGAATCCCCAGCTGTATCCTTAATTCTTTGCCCAACCCAACTTACTCTCCGGGCATACAAAATTTCCCCATCAATGTTACTTGGTAGGGGTCTATTCTTGTTTAACCAGAAGGTTAACTTATTTTTCAATTGTGGGTAAGTTTCTGTTTTATCATTCTTTAGCTCACGTACCCCGGTAAGTACAACCACGTATGGGAAGGAATCCGGAGGGAGATCAATGCAGTTTAAATCAGTTTTTTTCCTCATAGAGTTAGTGGGTTCCCTAACTTCCCGTGATTTGTCATTGGTATGTCTCCCGGTTCCTTGCCCATTTATCTGCCTCTCCTCCCTCTCCCCTTGGCAGCTTCTCGCTAAGTCCCCTATCCAGCTTTCCGAAGGTATAGGAGCCTGGTTATTACTACTGGGTGCCACAGAAGTTGTCTTGGTTACAGTCGGGATAGACAACAAGGTTGTTCCAACTACGGGTGCATTTAGTGTACTGGCTTCGCCCGTGTTGTCTTTCGTTGAACACTCAACCAACTTTTTTAATATGCCAAAATACTCGATAGTATTCTGCTCGAGTCTCTCCAACCTTTCATTAATTACTTTTGTCCTCACTAAGAGAGGTAAAAATAGGGACTTCATCAGTTGTTCCACTTGGGCCATAAAGCCGTCAGGTGGTTGGAGCAAAGGAAGAATTGGATCAGCCACCCTTGCGGTCAAGAGCGCTGGAAGAGGGGTAGATGACAGTGCCTGAGGAGGGAATACAGCGTCTTGAAGGGTCACGGCCTCTTCTGTAGCATTATTAGTATTATTAGGCACTTTTGAGGTTTTTGACATCTTTGGGCATATCCCCTTCTGTGCACCCCCTCCCCGCTTCCTCCTAGCAGTGTTAGATGGTCCTGTATTTTGATTTGTCTTATGAGTTTGTAGAGGAATGTGGTGCAGCATTATTAGACTTATACTCCAGTGTTAGGATGTTCGGTGGGCCAAGTGGGGTGGTCTTATTTAACACTAGGTGAATTCCCTGCCTCATATTCTGTGTTATCTCCCTCATTAGTGTGTGTATTGGCATTGGCTTGCCCTACTAAGGTATTTGGGGAAGTCACTGACATTACAGCCCCTAAAGATGATCGCCTTACATACATTGGTACGAGGGAGAGGCGGCGCTCTGTCATGGCTATTTCGTGCTCAAGAACCGATGTTGCCCTGGTGATAAACTGATCGAGTGTTCCACTTATAGTTCCCCCCACTGCAGCCCTCCTCCCCTTCACTGCACGTGCCGCCATAGCTGTGCAGAGTACAGGTCAGTACACCCAATCCCCTCCCCAGCAACAAGATAACAGTTGGTCTAAATACAACAATCTACAGATAAAGTTAATGATCTCCTTACAGTTCTGGAAATGTTCGGAATGATTTTTAAGTGCCTCCTGGTGCTGGTCCGTGACGCCTTGTCCCTGCGCCGCCGGGGATTCTAGGTGGTGTAGTTCCCCCTGTCTGGCGCAAAGACTTCCTTGCTGGCAGTGTCGGCCCGCAGCCACAACGAGGCAGCAAGAGTCCCCACAGGGCAGCAGAAGGCGGGAGACCCGACGAAAACAGGGCAGGCAGCAAAAAAAGCTGTGGCAGTAAGTCAATAGCGCGTCCCGCGCTGCGTGGGGCCACTGATGACAGTGATGTCATCAGTGATGTCACTGACCATGTCATGAGTGATGTAATATGTGACATCATCAGCAGTGCATTGTGGGTGCGTGAGTTATAGTTAGCTCAACTAACTATAACAGGCGAATTTCTCTCGTTTTAAATGAGTCAAATGTTCAACTAACTATCACGTCCCTGAAACCTATGTTTTTTAGTGAATTTCTAAAAAAATTTAATTGCTAATTCCTAACTATAATGTCTGTAAAACCTATGGTTTTTTCAGTGAATATATGTATATATATATATATTTTGCAGCTCCTTTCAACACCAGCCTGCCGCACTCGCAAGCGGGTGCCTGCTTGACGGGGGTGTACCCGTCACATACACTCGGCTCCAAACATCCTCCAGGACTCCACCTGTACAGATACGCCGCACTCACGGGATGGTTTTCAAGAGTTTATTAAAAACCTCTAGCACATCAAAAGACGCGTTTTGGCGTTTAGCCTTTGTCAATTTGCTCAACCTTGAGCAAATTGACAAAGGCTAAACGCCGAAACGCGTCTTTTGATGTGCTAGAGGTTTTTAATAAACTCTTGAAAACCATCCCCGTGAGTGCGGCGTATCTGTACAGGTGGAGTCCTGGAGGATGTTTGGAGCTGATATATATATATATATATATATATATATATATATATATATATATCACAAGCATCCATCCAACTCCGAAGAGAAAGCCGCACGTACACATGGTCGGTAGGAATAGGGCAGATTTATTGTTTTCAGGTCCCCCACGACCCCACAATAGCAGAGAGCTGCGTTTCTCAATCACAATCATATATATGTATATATCCCTGACATGCCGGGTGGTGCTTGTGTTTTTTCTAGATTTGCCTAACAATACAGCCAGCAACCAAACAGGGAATAGACATGGAAAGACTGATGCCTTCTGTAGAAAAGTAAATAACTTCAACCCATCTGCAGTTCTCACTTTATTGTGGTAACTTAAAACAAGCTTCTCGAATTATAGCAAGGATTCTTACAGCAACTCTTAAGAAGCTATCATGAAATTGACTAAGAGCATTTTATTTCCCAGGTTGCTGATAGAAGAAAGAGACAACATGTACTGCTGCAATATCATACCAAAGTTTCTATTTTACTTAAAGAGCTTCAACAGCACATTTTGCAGAGAGGACATCATTCACCAGTAGAAGCCATGCGAAAAAAAAGGCACAAGAATTTATCTTTCAGCAGATTTGGTGGCCAGACCTTAGCAAGAATAGTGTAGCTCCTGTTAGGCACTGCTCAGTTCAAATGCTAAAGAAGGAAACCAGTGGGACTTCTATAACCACTTCCCACACCTCAACAACCTTTGGTCAGATATGAATGGATTTTATCAAAGATTTACCATCATCAGAAGGCAATACACTACTTTTAGTTGTTGTGAACTACTATACAAAATATGCTCACTTCATTCCTCTTAACATATTTTACACTGCTCCTTCCTTAGCCATTAACTTTATAGGAGAGGTAGTTAGGTTACATGACACAACTGCTGTCATTGTAGCTAACAGAGCATCCCAGTTTATTACATCGTTTTGGAAGGGTTTACCACAACACTAAGGAGTAATACAGTACATCTCTACAAGTTACCATCCCCAGGTTAATGGGCGGATAGAAAAGCTGAATCAGAAGTTGGAACAACACCTCAGATGTTCTCTAATGAACTATGCAGAAAAATAGACACAATGGACTCCAACAGAGGACCTTTCCTATAATAGCACCCTGCACACTTCACTAGGATGCTCTAATTGTTTTATTCTTCAGGGTATCATGCTTATATTTGATCTTCAGGGTTTTCCACCTGTTCCCTCTGTACAGTCGCTTTAATCCCTCCCATGCTCGTGACGGAACCGTTCCGTCACGAGCCTCGGGTGGGCTTTGCTGGTGACGGAGCGGTTCCGTCACGAGTGCGGGAGCGCCGCGCGGCCCCACCTCCCCCTTAGCGCTGCGGCAGAATAGCCGCCGCAGCGAAGGCGTTAAAAAGACATCAGTAATGTACAAACATACACACTATAGCATCTCAGAATTGCAAAAACAACACATATAAGATCGTTATTGACACATATCAGACTCCTTGTCCAAATTATTCTATTGGGAAGAATGTATGGTTATTCAAAGCCTATTTCACCTTTCCCGGCATACATTCCAAGTTTTTGCCTAAGTTTGTTGGTCCTTTTGCAATCCTTAAGTTTGTGGGTACAACAGCAGTGAAGCTTGCTCTTCTAAACGTATTAAAACAAATCTCCAACTCCCACTTGTTCCCTTGCATTGATAGATGGAACACCAGAATATGAGGATGAGACAATTCTATGTGGTACAGAGGTCAACTTCAGTATCTGGTGGCTGGCTTGGAAAGGGCAAGAGGTGTCACATAACTTATAGGAAACAACTTAATTAGTACATGCTTTTCAAATGATCTCGATTTCCATGAAAGGTGCCCATCTAAAGCAAAGGCACCATTGCACAGGGATCATTTGGGGGCCGGCGATACTGTCAGGTCACAGGACATAGTTTGAGACAGGAGAAGGCAAACTTAGGAGGGTTGGAATATAGGACAATGGGAATTGCAGCGTGAGACTCATAAAACTACATTTTTCAGAGTTAGAGTTGCAGCTCCAATCATCAGACGACACACTTCTAGGTCAACAGTTGCAGTAACAGTATTTAGACTTGACTCCCACCATACCCGCTTGTCCGGCAGCACAAGTTGTGAGTCGTTGCTACTCACCTTAGTTTGCACCCAGCTTCTCCCATTCTTTCAATTTTGTTGTTTTGCTTCTATTCGGTTCCCATGGTTGCTTTGTTCTCTCTCCTGTTGTGCATTATTACTCTCTTGCGCTCAACCTTTTGTTGAGTTTGTATTTCCCATCCAGCCTCCTTCCTTCAGTCTGTGGAGATTGGCCCTGTACTTACATTCTGGCAGTAGACTTCGTCGTAATTTGAGTTATCTCACGAGCAGGTGTTGACTAAACCTTGATAAGCTTGATTTGAGAAGCTGTGCCTAGGAATCCACTCTGTATCTTCCCACTACCAACCTGCAGGATTATCTCTCACTGTGTCTGTTCCCTCACACATTTTTCCCCTTAAGCTTGGTCTTCATTACCTTCCTTGACCTCATACGAGGGGATAAGGTGCCTCTAGGGTGAGAGGGAGGGTTGGCTTCAACACCATCAGGCTCGCAATACTGAGTCTACGATAATAGATAAGAAATTAGACCTGTTGGAAAATCCATGTTTTTATGTTTTTCCTGAACATACAATAATATGGCTGTTGACAGAGTGGTAGAGGAATGCCATGTTTTTTGACTGCCCAAGGGAGAAGGAGCAACCTCCACATCTGAAACATTTCATACAAGAGACAGCAGTTCAAAGGTTGTCAGAGAAAAAGTTTGCAATGGATGGTGAAAGTTGTGCTTCTTGTAGAGATAAAGGAGATCAGTGTTATACAGAGTTCTGTGTGCAAAGCATATGATTTTAAAAGAATTCACTGCACATGGAGAGCCAGTGAAGATCAGTGATGTCCGCAGATACATGAGCGCAGGCTGGCAGATTGAGAATAAACAGAGCTATATTGTTCTGAATTGCCTCTAGCTGCTAATAAAGGAGACCAGCAATACTGTAATAGAGGTCATTGCAGTAGGCCACTCGAGATGCGATCATAGCAAATACCACTGTCTTCCTAACTGCAAGAGGCATCAAGGAAAAACATGCACGGAACAAATACAAAATGAGAAAGCAGGAAGCCTCAATTTTGGTTATTTTTCTTTCCTTGGTAAGACTGGTCAATCAGCATGCCAAAATGTCTTGCATTATTAACAGGTTGAGTTGTGGGGCCCAGGTCATGAGGCCACATGGCAGAGGACCAGATACATGAAACGCTGGCAACCATGAGAAGCTATCTTTTCTCACTCTTAAGTTTCAAACAGCTACTCCTCATCCTCAGAGATGGAAGCTAATGGAAACTGATTTTAGTGTTGGAAACGTGAGAAATGGCGACTATATTTGTGTCATTAAAATATGACACTATGTGGAAGTTGAAGAATCTTACAAGAATGTGGACATATACATTAAACAGTGTGGAGTCTTGGGGGGCCTCAAAAAGATGGCTGTTGAGTCAGCCTTAAATTGTGGGGGGATGGCATGTGTGCATGAAGATAAACCCGAGTTGAACCAGTTTATTCCCTTGAAACAAATTAAGATTGAAAGAGACGGTGAAGGGGGGTTGGATGGGAAAATGTATTGAAGGCAGTGGAGAGATCTAGCAGGATGAGGGCACCCAAGCCACTCTGGTCTCAAATAATGTGGATGTCCATAGCGGTGGCTAATAAAGCAGATTCGGGACTCAAAGAAGTCAGAAAACATGACTGTGAAGGATCTAGACGTTTGTGGGATTCTAAGTATTTTTTTTGCTATTTATTTACTACTATTTCTACCAGCTTGGTTGAGAAATGCAATAATAAATGGACTGGTAGGTACCAGGGTCAGCAGAGATAGTGTTGTTTTATTTGTTTGGTACAGGCATGACAGATGTTGGGTAACCTTGGCGAATTAACAATAGGTTGCACAGATTTGTTAGGATGGGTCAGGTTGCATCAAGGATGAATGATAGGAATACAGTGGCCATTAGAAGAGAGAGACTTAATACTTGGAAAAATTGCACAAATATCATCTTATGTAATCAAAGTAAATTCTGCAAGCAATGCTAGATTGGAAGTACTCGGACTGTGCAGAAAATTAAGGGTGTCCAGTGAAGGAGAAGAGTCAAAGAAGCTTGATATAGTGCTGGGATTTTTACCTTAGTAAAGTTGGAGTAGAAATGCCTCCAAATCCTTCCCAGTGATTTACACTAGAGCTTTTTCCAAGGGCTCTTGTCAATTTCAGAAACTGTAGGAGACATCTGGTGACTTTTTGCAGAGTTTCCCTGGCACAATATTATCTAGTGATCCAATTGCTATAGTTCTCCTCGACGCCAGACATATCAGAATTGATTTCAGGAGAAGTAGCATTTAAGCCATCATTAACATTTTCAGGTGTGAATTTAACCCTTTGGCGAGAAAATGGACGGACGCTGGATGGGCCCATATATAGGGGTTAGATGGGATACAACATATGAACTGAAAAACATGGTCTTCAGTCCATGGCAGATGCATGGATCCTGGAACACTAGTACCAGGAATATGACTCCCCTTAGATGTGTAGGCTTAGTTACTAGTTGGAATAAACCAAATGATCCATGGTTTGTAGAATGGGCATGTTGGAATCCTGACCATATCCAGATGAAAATTCAGATCACCAGTGATAGAGAAGTTGGACGCTCTGTGGATATAATGGACCAGAATTTGAACAAGCTTTGTACTGAAACTAATACATGGGCCTGGGGGTTGGTAAATAAGGGCACCAGAATAGGGTGTTGTGTGAATAGGCCTTAGGTTGAAAATAAAACAAACTAACCAGGTATGTGAAAGAGAGGAGGTAAAAGTACAGATGAAAAAGGTGTTGTAGATAATGGCCGAGCCGTCTTCTTGTTTATGGGAACAATTTAAAATTTGCATGGCTTTTCAGTCAGAAATAGTGAAAGATATTTATGTGTAGGAATCAGGAGAAACCCAAATATCATAGAGTAACAAGGCATAGGGATTGTGTAAAGATTTGAAATGCCACATGTTAAACTGGGGTTTAGGTGAAGATCTCACATTATTGTGGAAGCACTTGAGATTCAAGTCACAGGTGGTGGGGGGCGGGGGTGCAGCTCCAGATCAGTCTAAGAACCAGGTCTTGAGGCTCTTCTTGAAGGTGTGCAGTGTGGGGGAGCGTCTGATGTGTACTGGGGGCTCGTTCCAGGTCTTTGCAGCGAGGTAGGAGAAGGCCCTTCCACCTGCTCTGGTTCTGCGGATGCATGGGGTCCCTGCCAGGGCGAGATCGTAAGAGCGAAGGTCCCTTTTGTGTACGTGGAAGGAGACTCTTTCGTTGAGGTATTTGTGCCCGATGTTGTGGATGGATTTGTAGGCGTGGGTGAGTAACTTGAAGTTTACTCTCTTCTCGATGGGGAGCCAGTGGAGGTCTCGTAGGTGCGGGGTCATGTGCTCATGTCGTGGGGTTCCGAGTATGAGTCTGGCTGGTTAGGAGCTTGTGTAGTAGGATTTTGTTGATTCTGGCATAGAGGGTTTTACCATAGTCCAGTCTGCTATTTACGAGAGCGTGGGTGACGGTCTTTCTGCATTCGTGGGGGATCCACTTGAAGGGCTTGCGGATGATGTAGAGGTCATTGAAGCAGGTCGAGTCGACGGCGTTGATCTGGCAGGTCATGGTGAGGGAGGAGTCTAGGATGATGCAGAGGTTCCGGGCGTGGTCCTTCAGGGTGGGTGGATTTCTGAGGGCAGAGTGCCACCAGGAGCTGTCCCATGCCGTGAGGGAGGGACCGAGGAGGAGGACCTCAGTCTTCTCCGATGAAGGTTTTAGGCAGCTGTCGCTCATCCATTCTGCAACGTCTTTCATTCCTTCTTGAGAGCTGAGTCTGCTGTCTTCGGGGTTCTTCGTGAGAGAGAGAATGAGCTGGGTGTCGTTGGCGTAAGATACTATGCTGAGCCCGTGCTGTCTGACGATGGCAGTGAGGGTGACCATGTAAATGTTGTAGAGCGTGGGGCTGAGAGAGGATCCTTGGGGTACTCCACTGTTTATCTCTGTGGGTTTGGAGAGGAAAGGCAGGAGTCTGATCCTTTGGGTTCTGCTGGTGAGGAAGGATCGGATCCAGTCGAGGGCATCATAGAGTCTGGCGGCGAGACTGCAGTGGGAGACGGTATCGAAGGCTGTGGAGAGGTCTAGTAGGATGAGGGCCGCCGTGTGGCCCTTGCCAAGTAGCATGCGGATGTCATTGGTAGCGGCGAGGACGGCAATCTCGGTGCTGTGGTTGCTGCAGAATCCAGACTGGGAGGAGTCGAGGATGGCGTTCTTTTTGATGAAGGTGGTCAGTTGGGTGTTGATGAATCTCTCTGTGACTTTGGCTGCGAAGAGAAGAAGAAAGATGGGCTGGTAGTTTTTCAGGTCCGTCAGGTCTGCCGAGGTTTTCTTGAGGAGGGGCTTGACTTCTGCCCACTTCCAGTCGTCGGGGAAGATGCTGGATTCTAGGGAGGCGTTGATGGTCTGGCCTAGTTTGGGAGCTATGGCGGTGGCGGCTCTGTGGTAGATGTGGGGTGGGCGGGGGTCTGTGGGGGCTCCAGAGTGGGTGATATTCATGGTCTTGGTGGTGTTTTCCTTGGTAGCAGGTTTCCAGGTGGTGATAGTCGGCCGGTTGTTGGTGGTGGGGAGGGGGGTGGTGTCCGGAGTCTATTTGCTGAAGTTGTCATAGAGGGCCTTGATTTTCAGGTGGAAGTAGGAGCTGTGCTAGTTGCAGAGGTCCTGGATGGAAAGATGTCCGAGGCTTTGCGTTGAAGAGTTCCTTTGCGTTACTTGCGTTGGAGTGGATTTTGTTCTTTATAAACGTCCTCTTGGTGGCTCTTATGCGCTGGTGGTATTTGTTCATGGCGCTCCTGTAGTTGTGTAGCTCTTCAGTGGTTTTCTTGTTCTGCCAGAGTTTCTCAAGGCGGCTGCTGGAGGGTCTGGTTTCTTGGAGGTCAGGCAGCCTTCAGGGGCGTTGATTGACGGGGTGGCGGAAGGGTGCAAGCTTGTCAGTGTAGCTGGAGATCCATCGATGTAATTCTTTGGCCGCGAAGTTAGCGTCGGTCATGGTGGAGGGGGGTCATGTGGCGAGGCTGGGGTTGAGGTGATTCTCTGTGATCTTGCTTCAGTTTCTTCGTGTTGGGCACGCTGCGCGTTTGTGTGCGATGGTTGTGTTGAAGGTGAAGTGTACGCAGTGGTGGTCTGTCCAGAGGGGCTGCGTGGTGTGGTTGAAGCGGATGTTAATCCCTCCTGCAAAGATGGGGTTGCAGGTGTGTCCGACTCTGTGGGTGGGGGTGGTGACGAGCTGCTTCAGTCCGAGTTTGGCAAAGTTGTCAAGGAGGGTGGTGGAGTCGGAGTCACTGCGGTTTTCGAGGTGGAAGTTCAAGTCTCCAGTGAGGATGTAGTCCATGAAGGTGATGGTGTGGGGTGCAATGAGGTCAGCAATGGAGGTGGCGGAGGAGGCGTGAGGCCCGGGGGGTCTCTAGACGAGGGTCCCGTGTAGCATGGATCAGGACATGGAGGTGCTCTGTGTTGGATGAGCAGTCGCTCATACTGCAGGTGGAGAGTCAGAGGGAGCTCTTGTGTGTGATGGCGAGTCCTCCTCCTGGGCGCTGAGGGCGGTCCTTTCTTTGGAGCTTGTAACCATTGGTGATGGCGGTGGCAATGTTGGGGCGGAGGTGGCGTTGGTCCAAATTTCCGTGAAGAAGGCGATGTCTGGCGAGAGGGTGAAGAGCAGGTCCCATATCTCTGTGGTTGTCTGTGGAGGGAGCACACATTGAGGAGGATGCATGTCAGTACTACAGTGGGCCGGGCGTCCGGCAAGGGTTAGGCGGTCGTGGAGGGGCATGTTGCTAGTGAAGGATTGTCTGCAATGCCGGCAGGAGAACTGGCCATGGATGGTGTTTGGCATCGTTCTCTGGCAGTTGATCTTTCTTCCAGGGTTGAGTGCGAGGAGGTTGGCAGAGTTGTAGCAGTGGATGGCTGGAAAACCAGGGTCCCTGAAGCTGGCTGCGGTTGGGTCGCGGACGGGCGCAGACAGACTTGCCTTTGGCATGCCAGTGGTACGGCCGCTACGCATGGTCACCATTCAGAAGGGAAGGAGGGCGTGAAGAGTAGCTGGGAGGTGGGAAGCGGGAGGTGGGAAACCAGCAACGGCGGGGGGGCACAGGGGCAGCAATGGGCATGCACAAAACAGAAAACAGCAGAAAATAGAAGAATTAAGGCCAGAGAGGGTGCAGAAAACATGCAGAAAACAGAGAAAACACAGGCAGAAGTCAGCAAAACTGAGACAGAAGGCAGCAGGCAGAAAGTGAGACAGAAGGCAAAAAAGGCAGAAAGAGGCACACAGGCATAAGAGAGACAAGAAAGCCTAGGGAGGCACAGAGGCAGACACGGACAGCAGCGGCCATCAGAAGAGCAAGGCTCTCCCACTGGACCATCTAGGGATGAAGCACAGGCAGGAGCCTGCGGGGGAGGAGGGCCTCAACACCTACCAAGAGAAGGCACTTGATAGCTGAGCTGCGAGGGGAGAGCAGAAAAGATGAGGAAAAGGTATCCTGATGAAGCCCCGCACATTTGGGCTATAGGGGGGCAGCCGTCTGCCAGGTAGGCTTGCATCCTCACAGATTTTGGGCCGGTGGTGCAGCCCGAGCCCAATTGGGCTTATTGGGTGACGTTTGGGGTTGTAGGGAGGTGGGATACTTAACCACCCAGTTCGGGCGCTGGGCCACAATTTTTGGTAAGGTGAGATTTTTGGTAAGGTGACATTGCACAAGGTTACTTGGGAAAAGGCTTGTACACCCATTAAGGAAGAGTGTCTGGATGCTTGGCTGAAAGATCAACTGCCATTCCTGCAGGGAGGGTGCCTATGTAATGAGTTTTGGTTTCAGCGAGGGGTTTAGGCTGGGGCCTGAGGGGCCTTGGTCCACCAGGTGGGCCGAAAATATGAGGTCAGTTGCTTTCGATAAAGTACTAGTATTGGAGACAATGCTCAAAGAAGTTAGTGAGGGGCGCGTGGAGGGACCATGCACAGATTGGCCGATAAGGAACCTGATCATTTAACCTATTGGGGTGGTGCCAAAGAAAGAGCCAGGCCAGTTAAGATTGATACATCATCTGCCCTGGTCAGAGGGAGCTTCAGTAACAGATTTCATATCAGAAGAACTGACATCCGTTAATTATTCTTCAGTGGACGTAGCAAGGGGATTGGTTGAGAAGGTGGGCAAAGCTGCTGAGATGGCAAAATGTGATATAAATTTGGCTTTTCAGCTACTAGTGGTGCACCCAGATGACTTTCAACTATTAGGCATTCATTTTGACAGGATAATCTTTGTGGACAAGGTGTTGCCATGGGCTGTTCTATCACATGTGTCTTGTGTGGGTGCTTCAGGGTTGGCCTGGGAACACAAACCAGACCTGACAATTCTGCCGGCCTGGGGGGGGGTGGGAGTGCTAACTAGATGCAGCACTGCTTCCGCTGTAGCACTGCTGACGGTTTTGTTACGGGGGCGGTATTGCAGCACCGGTCCCCGGTAACAAAACCGCCCCCCACCTTTCCGGCCCTGCTTCACTTCCTTCCTGTAATGAGTCTTCTCAAGGCATACTGGTAAAGAGACGGTGACACATTACCTTGATGACTTCTTTGTGGTAGGCGAACCTGGTTCAGCAGACTGTCAGCAGCAGCTGACAAGGTTCCAGGAGCTCATGAGGGGGTGCCCCTGGCACCAGAGAAGACACAAGGTCCAAGCACAGTGTTATCATTTCTTGGCATTGAATTGGATTCAGTGGTAATGAAGACATGTGTACCAATGGATAAAAAGCTGAATATTCAAGTGTTGATAGATGACATGTTGGCCAGGCAGAAAGTGACCATTAGGGAGGTGCAAGTGCTGCTAGGGCATCTGCATTTTGAATGTCGAGTGGTAAGGTTGAGAAGAACATTTTGTAGGAGACTGAGCAGGTCATTGGCGGACCTTATACTGCTGCACCATCACATGTGCTTGTCCGCAAGGACAAAAGAAGATTTATGCATGTGGTACAGGTTTTTGGAGGAATTTGATTGCATTCCCATGACAGCACCTAAGGAATGGGAATGTCCAAATATATTCCGATGCGGCGGGAGCTAATAGTTTTGGACAGTACTGGCAAGGTAGGTGGTGCGCCGAAGAGTGGCCAAGGCATTGGAAGAATGGGTGCATGAGTATTGCCTTATTAGAACTCTTTCCCTTGTTGGCAGCAGTCACAGTGTGGGCACAGGAGTTGGCACACAAGAAGATCATTTGCAGAGTGGACAACATGGCAGTGGTACATGTGGTCAATAAGCAGTCTGCCTGTGACGAACAGATGCTTAAGTTACTGAGAGTTTTCATCCTTAGTTGTCTTAAACA
Source organism: Lissotriton helveticus (assembly GCF_964261635.1). Lineage (NCBI taxonomy): Eukaryota > Metazoa > Chordata > Amphibia > Caudata > Salamandridae > Lissotriton > Lissotriton helveticus. The sequence continues at coordinate 641,422,716 of NC_136061.1, read as the reverse complement.
TGATATTCTGCTTCAAGTTACACATGTGCCAGGGGTGTAAAATGACACTGCGGTTTCTCTGTCTCATTCACAGTGGGAGAGGTTCCATGGGCTGGCCATGGAGCCGACATTTGCAAGACACATGTGCCTGCGGGGATGTGGTCCATAGGAGACAAAAGATGCTGCTACTGGTGGGGGATCTTTGGCTTTTTCCACTAGGAGTGCGTATATGCAAGCTTGGCAGGAGTTTATAGAGGGAGGGTTGCAGAAGAGTGCGGAAGCCTGGGTGAGGGAGGAAGTTTTCGATCAGCCTATTTTGTCATTGATTTACCATCGGTCTGTCCAAGGTCATTATTGCAGGCAACCTAGTATTGATTGCCCTTATGGGCAAGCTATGATGCGGTTATGCCTCCTCCGTGGGTGAGCTGGGCAGACGTATCCTTGAAGGCTGGGCCAGGGAGATGGGGACCAGGCCCAGGGTTAGGAGGCAAGTGTCTGGGGAACTTTTGGCCAAGCTCTTAGGGATTATACCAAGGATTTGCAAAAATACTGAAGAAACAACGCTGTTTTCTGCATTAATGTCATGCATGTATTTTGGAGCATTCAGCATGTCAAAGCTTTTGGGGTGGAAAGGAGTGGCAAGGTTGAATTGGAAGGAGGTAGGGGTTATGGCGGGCGGATGGGTGTGGTAATGGTCACACTCAAGCACTCTAAGACAGATCAAAGGGGTATAGCAAAAGTGGTAGTAATGAAGGCCAGTTCCGATACAGATTTATGCCTGGTAAGAGGGGGGTGTAAATTAAGAGGTGTAGTTGCGAGGATTGCTTTATTGGATGAGTATCTGGGCAGGTGGTGACTGCTGCACAGCTATTGTGGGTGATGCAGAGATCTTTGTTGCAAGTTAGGGAAGCCCCAGGCGACTATGGCACTCACTCATTCAGGAGTGGGGTAGCCACTGATACAGCAAAGCATAGTTGGAATAGGAACAGAATCATGCACCTGGGGCGTTGTTTAAAGAAATATGTCAAGTTGGGAGAGCCTTGAAAATGCAACATGAAGTTTTTTATGTACTCACTCAGGTGTCTTTTTAGGTGCTGTTGCGGGTGCGGATTCAGCGAAGATGCCTATTTGGATGGTTATTCATTTGTAAAATGGGCAGAAAGACATGACCTTCAGAAGGGGAAAGGTTTGAACCTTGATTTGGACTCCTCGTTATTTAAAAAATGTTGGCACGGGAAAGGTGGTATGAGAGGGCACAAACTCCTGCCCTGCTTGAACAATTTAATACAGTTTGCCCTGATGGTTTAATTGTGAATTTAAGGGAGAATAATCTGGTGTTATGCAAAGGATTAGCTTTACTGAGACAGACAACAAGAGATTTATTGGAGAACAGGAAGCAATGAGCAGCATGTTTCATCATTTGGATGGAATTTATCCCTAGGAGACAACGGAGGAGGGCCGAAAGACCAGCCGCTATTGACAAAGCAAGGAAGAAGACCAATAGGGACATGAGGTTATTTCGTAGGAATGAAGGTTTTGGTAGAGTGGAGCATCCTAAATTGAGGTAAGCAGCAATACATGTTTTTAGGAGGGATGGAGTACACTTGTCTCGCTTAGGGATGGAGTTATATCTGATTCAGATCAAAGACGTTTTAGACAGGGTATTAGACATACAAAGGTACCCTTTATGAGAGGGGTGGGGTCAGAAAAGTGACAAAGAGGGAGGGACTCTTCTGAGTGGTGGAGTGTAACTAGTTTTGACATGTTTACAGGTTACGTTTACGGTTGTGAACAAGATACACCGGGAGCAGGCAATAAGGTTAAGATAGGAGATACTTAGGTAAATGTTTAGAGAAGTCGATAAGAATGTTAGAGGGTTAAAGTTCAACAGTAAATGAATGAGTAGGTTTTACAAAAAATTGCTGCAACAAAAGGATGAGAGTGGGTAAACCTTAAGGATGGAGGAGGAGGCTATGTAAATGAATAAATGCACATTTAGGTGCGGTTTTGTATGGCAAAGGCCAAGGGTAATGTTGTGAGGTGCACCTGTCTTCCATAAAGCAGTCTTTTTCACACATAATTAGAGCGTGATTGTGGTCTTTGCTGCGCCCTTTCGGTCGAATGGGGCTGGGGGGGGGGCAGCCGACTGCCAGGGAGGCTTGCACTTCCAGGGTGTTTGGACCAGTGGTGTGGCCCGAGCCCAATTGGGCTCATTGGGCAACTTTTGGGCTGGCAGGAGGGGGGATACTTAATCGGCCATTTCGGGCAATATGCCAACATTTTGGGTAAGGTGACACAGCAGCTGCTAATAAGAGAGAGGAAGAGTTTTCACCCACTCTCCCTCCCTCATTCTAAGGGGTTTTCTATAGGCCGGTTTTAGGGTATAGGCAAATTTGTTGATCACAGGTGCGCTGGAGTTTCAGAAATGTAATTGGTTGTCACTTGAAGCAAGTGCAAGGCATTTGGTAGCTAGTTTTTACATGTTTACAGGTTAAGTTTATGGTTGTGAACAAGTTTCTCTGGGAGCAGGCAATAAGGTTAAGAAAGGAAATACTTAGTTAGGTAGATGTTTAGAGAAGTAGATAAGAGGTTACAGGATTAAATTACAACAGTTAATGACAGAGTACGATTTTTTAAATAGTTGCAAGGAAAGGATAATGGTGGGGAAACCTTAGGGGTGGGGGAGGAAGCTATGTAGGTGAATAAATGTATAGTGAGGTGTAGTTTTGTAAGGCAAAGGCCATGGGTAATTTTGTGAGGTGAGCCTATCTTCAATAAATCGGTCTTTTTCACACATAATAGAGCATGATTGTGGTCTTTGCTGCACCCTTTTGGCCCAACTTTTGCTTTTATAGATGAAAATCTGCAGGTGCAACAACTTTAAAGAGCCTTCTAACGTGTGCACCGAGATCATGCTGAATTGGTGAATTTACCAAAATTTAAGCTGTGGAGTTAGTTAGAGGAATAGCCAGAGTCATGAGCAGAAGCTGAGGTAAATGGCCAGGGTTTCTGGCGCTGGGTGCTTTCCAGGCTCATGTCGGTGCAGAGAGACTTGCCTTTGATGTGTCTTCGGCATCCATGCTTTGTGAGCATGTTGCAACTCTGAATGCAAAGCCTATCATAGAAGGGGTGTGTTCTGAATTGGAACACTATCTTGTGGAAAGAGTGTGTTGAGGAAAAAGGGGATGGCAAATGTAAAGTGAAATCAGGAGCCCAGCTGACTCCTGTACCCACTAATATGCTCCCTTGCCAGGGGTACTACTGGGAAAAAAGTTAGAACCAAATTAAAAGTGTGAAAATCAAATAATAAAAACATTGAAAAAATAGACACTGCTGCTGTGGAGCAGCCACCTCCAATAAATAAAAGGAGACAATCGTATTATAAATGCAGAATTTCTTGAGTTGTGTGTCATTTGGATCAGTTTCAAGGTTTTCCTGTGATCTCAGTGCCCTTGTTACAGATACATCCCGTCAGCGTTGGCTAGGTGCTATAAGCATGTGAGAAACCAACTTTCAAATAGTACTCTTGGTCGCAGCATAAGCTAGTTGATAACTCTTTGATACAGCACTCAACTTCACCTCAAAATCTCCTGAAACAACAACATTCAGCAAATCAAAACCTGCTTTCGAGGTAATTGAGAATTGGATACCATGCACTTGCCTAAAGCTCAATATGGTATACAGACTGAACTCTTGCTTGCAAAACAGCTTCAAACAAAAACAGATTTAAACCGGCTCCATGATATGAATCTCCACTACTTCACCCACAAATCCGTACTGAAAGGCAATGTAAACCATCACCATTATAGAGCCCATCGCTAAGAAATCGAGGGGCATATTATTAAGGGATTTATCTCTGCTTTTTTGGCTTTAAAAGCCAAGAAAGCGGAGATAAAATGATCTCCCTATCAGCAACAGGGTGCTAACGCGCAAATTCGCATGTTAGCACCCTTTTTCTCTACGCTTCCCCTTGCATCTCTAATGAGATGCAAAGGGGGCGTTCCAGAGAAAAATAATAGGAGAAATGTTGTTAAGCGACATTTCTCCTATTATCAAGGATGTCGCTAACCCTGTTAGTGATAAAAAAAAGCAGCCGTGGTTAGCGCTGCTATTTTTACACCTGGTATTTTTCTGACTTAGCCATGATATCCTATGGAAGGTGGATATCATGGCTAAGTTTGTGAGCCCCTATCATCAAGCTAATGCCAAACTTCGAGAGATTGTTGTTGGTTTTCCTGCGATAATCTCTCATTTGGCAGTTAGCGCCAGGATTTTTATCACTTCTGAGATAAGCGTTGCTGATAGCACGCTATCTCAGTGATAAAAATCCACGCTACCCGGCGTTAATTATCCTAGCGCTAAGTGCGCTTAGCGATAATTATTGCTGGGGCTTGATAATATGCCCCCAAGTCAGCACTGTACCTACTCTGTCTCCTAAATAGAGTGAATACGTTACTTCCAGAAGACAATTAAAGAACATAAGGTGCAACTCTGGTCATATCCCACTTAGACGGATGCAATAATTTCCACCACATTAGCACCCTTGAAAGACATCCTACAAGCAGCTGTGTATGTCACCAAGGATGTGAAGATATATAAACACTTCACCCCAACGTTGAAGGAACTATTATCGTTTACCAGACTAGCACCATCTTTAGGACCAACTGTATCGCCTACAAGTCCATCAGAAATAATATGCACACCTGCCTGGCCAAGAAACTAATCCACCTCAGACAGTGAGCAGAAAACTCGGAGCTTAGATATTGCCAGAAGGGAGGCAACAAGTGCAACAAGGAAAAAACCTAAGAATACGGCCTTCATCATTTATTTATTTATTCATTTATAGAGGACTAACTATCATCCCGGAGGATATCATGGTTCTAGGTAGCAGGAATTCGATGTGCAGTTATCTGCGGAAGTAGTGGATCTGTCAGATACTAGTTTTTAGGAAACAGATGGGTTTTCAGTTTTTTCCTAAAAACAAAGTGATCTGCTGTAAGGCGGAGATCTTGAGGTAGTTTGTTCCACTTTTTTGCTGCCAGATATGAGAGCGAACGTCCTCCTGCCCTCACTTTCCTTATGCGCTTTGTCCTGGCCTGCGCTTGGCAGAGTGACCTTAGACACCACTTAGGAACATAAAATTCAATTTTATTCTAAAAACATTTGGGTCAACTAGAGTGGAGTGTCCTATGTGCATGGCTGAGCAGCTTAAACACTGCTCTTTGCCGCATGGGTAGCCAGTGGAGTTGTTTTATGCACATGGAAGCTGAGCTCAGTCTGCTTTTATTGCATACCAGTTTTGCTGCAGTGTTTTGTAGTACCTGTAGGCTTGTAAAAAGTTAGTCTGCCATGCCTACGAACAGTGCATTGCCATAATCAAGCTTGCTAATGAGCAGGGCCAGTGTGACTGTTTGTCTACACTCCAGTGGGATCCAGGGGAAGAGTCTTCTTAGCAGTTTCAAATTTGCAAAGCCCCTTCCAAATAGGGCCCACACATGGTCCTTCATGGAAAGTGTATTGTCAATGAGGATGCCTACGTTTTTAGCACATTGCTTGGGCGCTGGGGCATCTCCCAGAGTTTGTGGCCACCAAGTGGCATCCCAAATCAAGTTGGCTCCACCAAAGAGTAGGAATTTCCGATTTACCCGCGTTTAATTTCAGACAATGTTCTAACATCCATTGAGCCATTTCAGTGAGGCAGTTTTTCAGTTTTGCTTTGGTATCATCATGCCTTTCCTCCAGTGCTACCTTCAGCTGAATATTATCCGCATAGGAGCAAATGCTGAGACCCCATTTTTTGCTGATTTTCGCTACAGATGACACATATGTGTTGAAAAGTGTGGGGCTCAGGGATGCTCCCTTTGGCACGCCACAGCCGACAGCCCTAGGGTTAGAGAAGAAGTGGTCCAGTTGTACCGTTTGTGTTCTGTTACTCAGAAGTGAGCTGAGCCAATGTAGGGCTTTGGCATGGATTCCCTTTTCATGCAGGATTTCCAGCAGTATATTGTGTGAGACCATGTCGAACGCTGCCGACAGGTCCAATAATATCAGGGCTACAGCTCCCCTCTGGTCGGTCAGTGATCGGATGTTATCTACAATGGCCAGAAGCGTTGCCTCCGTGCTGTTCGTAGCCCTGAAGCCAGTTTGTGTGGGATCTAATAGATCGTTTGACTCTAAGTAGTTGGATAGTTGTCTATTCACCAGCCTCTCCAGAACTTTGGAGAGTTAAGGGAGCTGAGAAATTGGCCTGTAGTTTTGAGGGTTGTGCACATCTGTTCCTGCTTTCTTCAGCAGAGGGGGTCACTACCGCCTGCTTCCAGACATCCGGAAAGGTAGCAGAGTTAAGCGAGTGGTTGAGTAGCTGAGTAGCTGAGTGACATAAGGAAATAACACTGCTGTGGTCCAAGCAAAGATTAAATGAGTCCAAGGGGGATCCTGATTTAACTTCCCCCATCACCTTTAGAACCTCATCCTCTGTTAGGGGGAAAAGTTACCCATGCTGGATGTAGTGCTTGGGTGAGGAGTCCGATGCTACCAGTTACTTGAAACTGCTGTGGTGCTTGGGTTAAAGAAAGAGTACATTCTGCTGATTTTATCAGAGACAAATCTGGTGATTTTTATCACAGGCTCCCTCCGAGGGGGGCAGTGTTTGGGACATACTCGCAGGTTTGCTAAGTTCCCTTAGTATTTTATACTGCTGAGTTACAATTCTCATTGATTCGTTGCACATAGTAGGTCTTCTTAGCTCAGACTTATACCTTAACCTATCAGATTCCTGCTTAGACAGTCTCCATTGATGTTTGATCATTTTACAGTTTCTTTTGAGTGCCCTCAGGTCCGTTGTGTACCACTTCTCAGAGTGGGGTCTTTTGTCAGCTTGGATTTTAACTTGGGGGCGCATACGTCCAGAACTTTTGTAATTTCCTTTCAAGGTTGGCTGCTCCCATGTTCACAGGGAGAGCACTCAGTGATTTCAAGTTATCAAAGGTAAAGTGGGCCTGAAAGGCGCTCTGGGTAACTAGCCTCCAGGCTCTATTGGCCCCGTGCAAGGGTTTGCCGGATTTTGCTAATTTTGCTGGCAGGCTGAATGAAAAGGATATAAGGTTATAGTCTGTCCAGGACAAAGGTTTTATCTCCTGGATAAGTGTGGATTTAATATTAGAGAAAAGAAAGTCTAACATATGCCCAGAAGTGTCTGTGGGCCCCGTAATCCACAGCTTAAGTTGGAGGATTTGAATATCACTTTGCAAGTGTGTTGCTGCAGAGTTGTTCACCTTCTCAAAGTGGACGCTAAAGTCTCCTATCACTAGGTAGTTTGTGTCTTTCAGACAGACAGGGAGAAGTTGGTTGAGTAGTCTAGAGCTGAGTTCAGCTTGGTGTCCGGGGGAGGATTGTAGACCACCGCTCCGGCAAGTATCGTGTGGCCTTCTTTGGATAGCTGAAATGGTAATATTTTGTGCTCTCCTAGTTGTACTACGTGAGCATACAAGCAGGTCTAGTGATCTCTAAACAGAATAGCTATCTCCCTCCTTTCTGTCCATGTCTGTCTTGTTTTAATATCTTATAGTTTGCCGGTAGGGCACTGGCGATATCAGGAGAGTTACTTTCGTCCAACCAGGTTTCGGTTATGAAGGCCAGATTGGGGTCCGTCTCATTGAGAATGTCCCCAATTTCGAGGGCATGTTTTGGTACCAACCTGGCATTAAAATATATGCAGGTCCGTTTACACAAATCCACGTCTTTTTTAAGACCAGTCTGATTGTGTTATGCTGCTCCATCGCCAGCCTGAACAAGAAAAAGGTCCTTCAGTAAGCCCAGGGTGGGCTTTTGTGCAGGATGTGTTGTCAATCGCTCCATATTGAGAAATATCTAGGAGTGTGTTTCTTGTGTAGCGCTGAATAGTGCACGGGGTTGGTTCGCGAGAGGCAGGGGCCCTGGCCCTGGTTCCGGTCGGGTGCGGACGGGCGCAGACGGGCTTGCCTTAGGCGGGCCTTCGCTGTCCCAGCGGCACCCCTGCTGCGCGCGTCTGCTGCGTGAATGCTGGCACATCGGTCTGATGTAGGGGAGTGCACGGTAATGTTGCTCCGCCCTCTCCTCGACCGGAAGTGCCCTGTGAATGGCCCCGCTACTTCCTGAAACACCCTCCACTCAATCGGCACTCAGCCGCGGTGGACCAGGGCTAGTGTAGGGATGGAATTTGCGATAAACACATATTATTGGCCAAATATGTCCAATATAACCTTGTGAACATATACTCGATCAATTAGAATAAAGTGTAGTCATTTAGTTACCTAAAATTCACTTTTAATAGGTTAGTACTAGTGACACGGCTGAAGCCATTTTGTTTCGTTTCTTGGTGTGCAAATGCGGTTTCCCTGAAATCACGTGACTATGTCTTTTCTCTAAACCATGGCATCAGCCAAACCGTGGTGAATGTCTGCTAATTGGTAGCTCAAGGGAAACTCAAGGTCGCACCTGCCTTCTTTGCGGGATGCGTACATTCTCACAAAGCCTGTTCTTGTCCTCCCCGTCTCTAGATAGACTGGGAGGCACCCGGTTGACCTGCCCCCGGAATAGCTGAGGCCTAGGATACTAGCAATCTATTGTGGGTATTCCTCTTGGCCTGCTGACAAACTGTGTTTTTCCTTGTATGGTGTCATTCTCCATGTGTGAAACGTATATATATGCTTTGTACTTTGAACATGTAAGCAGTCTCCTCTGCGCGCCTTCGAGGTTGTGTAGACCGGGGCTCCTCTGTCAGGGTTTGTCTTTGAATTGAATAAAAGATTGAACCTTCTCCATTGCCGACTGAATTATTAGTTATCCTTAATCGTATATGGGTTATTGGTAAGTGTGACCCGTTAGAATTTATTTATCCCTTCAGTTGGCGACTCCGCCGGGACTCCGCGATAGGGTCGTCCCCTCCTGTAAGCAGGAGTAGCGGGACAAGGAGGAGTTCTGGCCGAGTGGGTGGACAGAAAGAGGATCCTGATTTGAGACACCCGTTTGCGGTAAGAAAACAAGCTGTTCCCCTTTCGAGCCCAGTACCCCTCCCAGCTGTTGAAGACCCTACGACGGAGTCCTACGGGCTTAACCCGAGAGAAGAGCAGACTGTGTCGGTCTGTTTAGATGTCGGCAGTGGAGAACTCGCAATCGACCTGAGTGCACCAGGTGAGTGATCTTTGAAATTGAATTGGATTAGACTCACTTCGAGGAAGTGTTTCTTTTTGGATATACAGTTAACTGTCTTTGTTTGAAGGTGGCGGGGGAAGCCGGACCACGAGGGAATCGAGGGACCTGTCGTTGTGGCGAAGGGGCTGCACAAGTAGAGACCTCACGGACTTGTTTTGTGATTAATTGAGACCACCTCTGATGCCTTAGCAGAGTACGGTGTTGCTCGCTCGGCCGAATTCTCTCCGGGAAAACTCTGGGAGCAACTGGGTAAGCTAGGGGTCTGGAGACATGTCCAGATACCCGGCCCAACCAGAACAGGACCATGGGATGGCCTGTGAGAGAGTTCGTGGTTCGCCGATCTGAGGGTCTCGGAGCACTCTAACGATTGTCTCTTTTTATGAATCTGTTGGTCTGGAATTCTTTTGAATCGATTCCCCGAACAGGAGTCGATGGGCTCTGTTCGTATTTGAAGACGTCATTTGCATTTGAACAGGTTACGAGAACTAATTGCCTTGCACTGCTTTGCAGCACTTTATTGTGACGATTGTATGAGTGAGTGCTATGGAAGGACGCGTCCGATTGTGTGTGCGTGATTATATGTAAAAGGGCGAGTAGAATAAAGCACAATGCAGTGTTTTAGTAAATTGTGTTTTGGGTGCTGCTGTCGGAAAGGAACGCGGCTCGAAGAAAGACAGCCTGCCCCTCCCGAAGGCAGCCCCAGTTTCGATATGTACACCAAACATGGCTTACAGCCAATTTTTTTTAATACTCTGTGGAACAAGTACACCAGGGACAATTCGGATTTACAATGGCCTCTCACGGGGTCTTTTGATGAGAAAAAGATCAATTATATACAGAATAAATTATTTATGAAAAAGAGTCGTCAGTCCATGTTTGACTCCTTGAACTTATGGTTGAAGGAGGCAAAAAGACAAAGAATTAGGGAAGAGAAGTTGGGAAAGATGAAGTCGGGTCAGACGGTCACACAGAAAGCTATAGCATATAATAAAGACAAAGTGGAAAAGAATATTGAACGGATGGATAGGCAGTTTCGGTTGGAAACCGATAAAAGCTATGTAGCTAGACCAGAGACAGGAGATGAATTGGAAGAATTGTTAGACACCCAACCACCTCCCCCTTATGCCCCGCAAGGTCTGTATCCGGCCGTGCCTGTGGTACGAGTCGAGCAGTCGAGTGCTGTTGCAGCCGCCCGACCACGATCAAGAATGATTGCCACGGCTCCCGTTGACGGATCTGGATCCGACGTTCCGGTTTCCCCTCCTTCTCTTCGACTAACTACCTCACCCTTATTATCCCTTCGGCCGGACGCGGCTGTCCCCTCTCCCTTGCACCCTGTATTTCTCTCTCCTCCAACTCAGACTTCATTAGATCTTTGAAATATGGTTGGCCCTGGGGCCACGCCCAAGCGACCGATGTCTGACTTGAGTGATCAACGAGCTTTCACGCGGTCGCTGTTGGGACAGGAAGAACGGAGAGCTATTATAATTCAGGCGTCCCAGTGGATACGGAATCCTATTTATACTTTGGAAGATATTTGTAGTACTATGAAGGATTATGAACCCGTTGCACAACAACTGGCCCTAGAGAGCATGGCGATCCGATGGATTTCACTATGGGAACAGTGTTTTGAGGAAGGATTACCTCCTCAGATACTGCGTGATATCAGGGACCACGCTCATGAATTTCATCTCCAAATCGAAGCAGTGTATCAGAATGTAAACACCCTTTTGCATTATAGGGAAAGGATGCACCGAAAAAGTGCTGAATGGGGAACGCAAAACCCCATGAGGGAAGTACACTCCCTTTTCTTTCCAGAATTACCTGAAATTAAGGATAATGCGGGCAATGTTACTAGAGCACGGGAGGAGGCCAGACTTCAGGAACAATGGGTTTATGTTATGTTATGTTACTGGGGGTTTTATATAGCGCACAGCTGCTCGGAAGAGCGTCCCGGCACTGCAGATCAAGAACAAGCACCAGCAACCAACAAAGAATACCACCGGCGAAGCAAAGTGCTCAGAAGAAAAAGAAATTATTGGGAAAAGAGAAAAGTCTTCAGCTCCTTTCTAAATGCGAGCAGGTTAGAGCTAGCGCGTAAGGTCAGAGGTAGCTCGTTCCAAAGACGTGGAGCAAGGTAGTTAAAGGAACGTCCTCCACATTGTGCACGTCGCACTGCCGGCACGATTGCATTGGCCAAGGCAGCTGACCTCAGGGGTCTGGATGGAAAGTAGAAGTTGACCCTTTTTTGTAGATACATTGCTCCGATGTTATGTAGAGCTTTAAACGCCATCGTTAAGGTCTTGAAAGTGATGCGTTTACGAACCGGCAGCCTGTGAAATGCTCTAAGAAGGTCGCTGGCCCTAGCTCTTCTGGTTAGGCCGTAAATGGCCCTGGCTGCCGAATTCTGGACAACCTGAAGACGGGCCAGGAGATACTCGGGGAGGTCTAGATAAAGGATGTTAGAGTAGTCTAAGCGCGATCCTATCAGCGCCTGCACCGTGATCTTTCTATGCTCCAAGGAGAGGAACGGCAAAAACTTCCTCAGCATCCGTAAGATGGCAAAACACTTCCCTGTAAGTCCTGCTACTTGAGCCTTAAAGGAGAGAGTGTTATCCACCTGGATGCCCAGGTTCTTTGCTGTTACAGAATCATCGGCTGGCGGGAACATGGCCGAAGGCCACCATTCCTTCCATCTCAGGTCGGCGGGACAGCCAAAGAAAAGGATCTCGGACTTGTCCGAGTTGCACTTGAGGCCGCTCTTCCCAAACCAACCAAACACAACCTTCGAATGGCAGCCCCGTCGAAGTCACAGCCCTTGTCGCAGGTGAACAAGAGCTGGGTGTCATCCGCATAGGAGACGATCTGGGCCCCATGCTCCTTCGCTAGCGCAGCTAAGGGTGTCAGGAAGATATTAAAGAGGGAGGGGCTAAGTATAGAACCCTGCGGGACCCCTACCTCAAGCTGCGGCATCGCGGCAGAGAAAGGGGGGGCCCAGATCATTTGTCTTCGGTCGGCCAAAAAGGATTGGAACCATTTGAACACCGTTCCCCTAAGACCTATCTCCCAAAGTCTAGTAAGGAGAAGGTCATGGGGAACGGTGTCAAAGGCCGCCGACAGACCGAGCATGATAAGCATGGCCTTTCCACCCCTATCCAGAGTTTCCTTCACCGCCTCAGTAACCTCGAGTAAAGCAGTTTCAGTACTCAGGTTAGATCTAAACCCGGACTGTGACTGATGAAGTAAGGAGTTAGACTCTAAAAAGTGGGATAGGGTGGTGTGTACATGCTTCTCTGCTATTTTCGCCAAAGCAGGCAACAAAGAGATTGGTCTATAATTAGAGTGAAGTTTCAGGTCCATGTTAGGCTTTTTAATAAGAGGAAGGACGAGGGCCTGCTTCCAGGGAGTGGGAACCACGCCTGTGCTAAGAGACAGATTAATAATGGGATTAATAATAGGGTTAAGAACGGGGGCCAAGGTCGCAAGAAATTTAGCGGGGCAAGGATCTAAGGGAGAACCTGATTTCAGTTTAACCAGGAGGTCCAGCGAAATATGGAGCTCCAAAGCTGGAAAACAGTCCAGGATAGGACCGGTAGTAGCTGTGCCTGAGTCGGAAAGGAGTGACCAGGGGACGGGGGAAACACCAGGATTGGAGTTGGCATCAGAGATATTATCCGTTTCCTTCAAGGTCGCTTGGATCGTGAGAATTTTGTTGGTAAAAAATTCTGCTAGTTCAATTATCCATGGTTCCGAAAAGGAAGACGTGGGAATACAGCAGGTGGGAGAAATAAACTCTTTAACGATCTTAAATATTTCTTTACAGGAGCTATCTGCTGCCTCAATCCTTCTAGCTAGATAGGATTTCTTTTCTGCTGTAATATCCCTATGATATTCTTTCACCGCTGCTCTGTAAGTCTGCTTGGAGGTTGAATCATACTGCTTCCGCCAACCTCCTCCGAGCTTCTTGCAGTACCTTCTTTTGCCCGCCAAGGCAGCAGAGAACCAGGGGCCGGAAGCTTTTACCAGAGGTGGCCGACCTGCCGCGGCGGAGCCAGGGCTGCGAAACGTGCAGTAAGCCAGTCCTGAAAAAGGTTGACATCGTCACTCAGCTTGCCTTTGAGTACGCACGGATAAGTCTCTAAGGCCTGAGTGAGCATGGCTGGAGAGATTTTGTGAAAGGCTCTGGAAGTGCGAACCTCGCGCAACTGACCATCACGCGGGGTCGCTGTGAGATGTGCAATCTGAAAATTGCCTAAAAAATGGTCTGACCAAAAGACTGGGGCAAGGGAGGATATGGTAACTGGTTCAGTAGAGAAGATTTGGTCTAAAATATGCCCTTTGTCATGTGTAGGTGCCCGTAAATACAAATTGAACCCCGCGGAGGATGTCATATCCAGAAATGTTTTCACTTCCGGGTCCTCCGTCTTATCCATATGGATGTTAAAGTCACCTAGGACCAAGCAATGTCTCGACCTCAGGCTGAGTGTGGAAATGATTGCAAAAAGGTCCTCGGCGAATGAGCCGAGAGGGCCTGGGGGTCTGTAGAGCAAAAGCCAATGCAGGACTGTTGGGGGGAAAAGGACAGGGAAAAGGCTAGAATTTCACAGCCCGGTAGATTGTCCACAGGAAGGATCGTGCAGGGGATGAGTTTATTTACAATAAGAGCCACACCGCCCCCCCTGCCCTTGCTTCTGTCTTTGCGGAAAATCGCATGGGTCGGAGGAATGGCTATGGCCAGATCAGGCTCAGAGCCTTCGCCTAGCCAAGTCTCCGTGAGGAAAAGACAGTCCATCTTCTCATGAGCAAGGAGGCTAAAGATGTTAAGAGCATGTTGGGGCAGTGACCTAGTATTCAGGAGCGCACAACTACTGCAAGTAGGGGTGGAATTGCATGGGGAGATACCGGCAGTGCCGGGGCACCACCCACAAGCGAAGCAGTTGACCGAGCCCACAGCAGAGTTAGGAAAGACTCGATGACAAGGAGCAGTGTTATTATCATAGGAGATGAGCTACTCTCTCGTATATATCCTCATCATGGCGTCGCTTACCCGCCTGGCTCGCGGCCCGAGCGCCTCCGGGGCGCTGACGGGCGCAGACGGGCTAACTCAGGCTAAACTCTGGCGCTGACGAGGCGCCCCCGCAAACGCGTCCGCTAGCGCGGAAGGCGACCGTATCCTTATATGCAGCACACTAGAGCGCTCTCACCGCTCTCGCCCCCACTCAAGATGGCCGCCGTAGGGGATGTTATCCCTGACACTCGGTCTCTAGCCCTAAAATCGGCTTGGACCGTGAAGATGCGGTGAAAGTGAGTGCAAGTGGGTGTAAAGAATGCTGAATGCACACAGAATGAAAATCACAATTTTAAAATATGCCGATTAAAAAAAGATTAGTTGCACGCAAGTAGCTCCTAAAATCTATTCGGGTGATCAGCGCCTCGGAGGGCAGAGGAGAATGCTGGCAAACGCTAAAGACCCCTTGGAAATGAAGTGAGGTTCTTACGTTAAAAGCCCAACTCCCTGACCCTCGTAAAAATCCTACAGCCTATTATAAGGAATTGACGGAAGCCGCTAATTCGGCTATTATGACTATAGCTGACATCGAGCTATTCTTTGGCCTCCTGATCCCGGTAGATATCTGGAGACAGATACATGATACGGATCACATTCCTGAGTTGGGAGGTACCTGGAACCAATTAAAAGATTGGGATAAGGAACGAAAGCCGGGTGAGAAACCCCGGGATGAAATATTAGCAGTACCAGAAAAGATCATTACCTATATGCATTACCGAGGAAGGTAGATTGGGATAAATTGACAGCATGTAAACAGAATAAGGACGAAAGTGCGTCCGATTTCTTCACCAGGTTTGAGAAGGTGTTCGTAGATTTTAGTGGGCAGGACCTTTCTACGGAAGGTGGAATTCGATTATTTGTAAACAGATTTGTCACAAACTTGCTTCCTAAGGTTATGACTCGTCTTCAATCGGCAGAAAGTACCTGGACTACGGCTGCGCCCTCTCTTATTCTTAGCATGGCCCAATATTATGAACATCGAGAAAATGAGAGTAAGGAGAGATCAGAGAAAAAGACCAAGGATTTAAAAACCAGGGTACTATTACAGCAGGTCAGTAGAGGGAATAGTTCAGGCAGAGGATTACGAGGTTCCTTTCAGAGAGGTCAAATGTCAGGAAGAGGAAGAGGAGGCCCACCGAATATTGGGATTAATCAATGTTCTTATTGTAAAGAGGAAGGCCATTGGAGAGTAGATTGTCCTTTGCTACAAGGAAGAAATGGACCCAGTAGAGGTCGGACAAGAGGCCGAGGAAACATAGATCAAAATAGTATGAGAAGGGAAGAGACACAACATGAGGGTTCTCGTAAGAATCACTTTGATGACCCTCAGAATAGACAGTACTACAATGAACACTATGACAGGTACGAAGACCACGACTACGCATGAGACAGCCAAGGACAGAGCGGGGGTCATATTACAGTACCAGTGGACCAAGAGGGACTTTATGTAGAAGGAGAACTGTTGGGTACATCAGGGAAGTTTTTAGTGGATACTGGGGCGATGAGTAGTTCAGTCGCCCAGACACTGGTCCCAGGGGCAGCTCTGTCTGGCCAAAATAATGTATCAGTCGGATTCTCTGGAATACCGGTAGTCAGCCCCGTTTCAAAACCTCTGCCTTTTACGATTGCTCCCATTTCTATGCAAACCCCTTTTCTCCTTACTTCTAATTGTGGTGAGAATTTGTTACGTTTGGATATCTTAAAGAAGCTTCATGCTCAAATCTACTGCTCACTCGATGGTGTTTTTCTAACCATGCAGAAACCACCTATAGAGATGGCTCAGTATTTTGCTAAAAATTAACCCTTGCCTCCTGAATTTGCTACCATCCCTCCGACCTTGTGGGCGAAAGGGGATACCGACGTGGGTCTGTTAAGAATAGACCCTGTGTCAATCACCATAAAAACAAATGCAAAGATGCCGCACATTCCACAGTATAAAATTTCACCAGAGGGTGAACAAGCATTGCTTCATATTATTCACGACTTAGTTGACAAAGTAGTAGTGGAAGAAACAGCTGCAAATGTCTGCAACAGTCCCATTTTGCCGATTTTGAAAAAGACTCCGATGGATGGTACCCCGGATTATAAGTCCGCATATCAGTTTGTGATTGACCTTAGAGAGGTCAATAAAATAGTGGTCCCATAATACCCAGTGGTACCAGATATCACCACGATCCTTACCATGATTCCCCTACTGCTCGATATTTTTCTGTTATCGATTTGAAGAATGCTTTCTTTAGCATTCCTATTCATCCTGATAGCAGACATATCTTCGGATTCTCATTAGGAGGACGAAGCTTTAGATTTACGCGCGCACCTCAAGGCTATTCAGAAAGTCCTAGTATATATAGCCAGGCCTTGAAAGCGGTATTGGGCGAACTAGTTCTGCCCACCGGCAATGCAATCATTCAATATGTGGACGACATTTTAGTGGCCTCCGATACGGAGGAAGGGTGCAGAGATGCAACTGTGAAGTTGTTACACCATTTAGCTAAAAAAGGTAATAAGGTCTCCCTTTCCAAATTTCAATATTGTCGACAGGAAGTGACCTACCTTGGCCACTTACTGTCAAAAGCGGGGAGGCGTCTAACATCAGAACGAATATCTGTAATCACTAACATGTCTGTACCGTGTACCCAACGTGATGTCCGTGCTTTTCTTGGCATAACCTCTTACTGTCGCCAATGGATTCCTAATTATTCCCTCATCTCTAAACCCTTGTTGTACTTGACTACCAAAGATGTGCATGAACCCCTACCCTGGACGGATGAATGCCAAGAAGCCTTTGACTCTTTGAAATCTGTTTTATGTTCCGCACCTGTCTTGGGTACCCCGGATTACCGGAAGCCTTTTTCACTTTATGTGCACGAGGTGCACGGTTGTTCTCTTTCAGTATTAACCCAGGATTTTGGGGGAAAACAAAGACGCTGTGCTTTCTTTTCATCAGTACTGGACATAGTAGCACGAGCCCTTCCCAGTTGTCTGAGGGCCACTGCGGCGGGAGCAGTGGCCATCCGACAATCAGAGGGGATAGTGTTGAACACTGACCTCACAGTAATGGTACCACACGCTGTGGATATTTTGTTAAATAAAACTAAAACCCAGCATCTAACGAGTGCCCGCTTGACAGGATACAAATTGACATTGTTTGCACCCCACATTACCATTAAGAGATGTGCCACATTGAATCCAGCAACACTATTACCTCTCTTCTAGTGATACGAAGGACGATATCCATGATTGTGTGTTTAGGACTGAGGAAGAAACAAAGGGCCGGGTAGATCTCACAGACATTCCTTTATCAGAGCCCCAAGGAGAATTGTATGTTGATGGATCCTGCTTTAGGTTACCAGATGGAACTGCAACAGCTGCGTATGCTATTACGACTTTGAAAACAGTGGTAGAAACGGCTAGGATTTCACACCACTCAGCCCAGGCAGCTGAACTAATAGCTTTGTTACGTGCGTGTGAAATTAGCAAAGGATTGAAAGTAAACATTTACACGGACAGCCAGTACGCCTTCGGCGTTGCCCATAGTTTTGGGAGGTTATGGAGGGAAAGGGGTTTCTTTACCACACATGGCCAAAAGATCCAGCATGGTCCTTTAATTGATCGTTTGTTGTTAGCTTTAACACTACCAGATAAAGTGGCCATTATCAAATGTAGCGCCCATCAGAAAATAGTCAATTCCACAGGAAAGGGAAATGCCTATGCTGATTCAGTGGCAAAAGAAACAGCTCGGACTAAGGTAACTCCCATGTTTCCCAGTACTTCAGCCCGGTGGGTGGCGGAGACGTCCGTATTTGACAATACCATAGAAAGTGTAAGGGAATTACAGAAGGAGGCCACCATAGAAGAGTCGCAGAAATGGGAACAGGAAGTAGAGAAACTGGACAAGAATGAATATTGGATAGATCGAACTGAAAAACAGCGTTGGTTACTCCCTAATGCATTGTTATATGCAGTAGTGACCATGGCCCATGGCCCGGCACACATAGGAGCAAAGGGTATTTGTGCTGTATTAGACCCCGTCTGGAGCAACCCAAACATTCCCAAGACGGCCGCACATGTGGTCAAATATTGTCCAGTATGTTTACGCTATAATTCGGGGGGCAGAGAACCTGTTCTAAGTGGCAATTTTGCACCACCATCTTTGCCTTTTGAAGTTATTCAGATTGATTACATCGAAATGGAGAGAGTTAATAACTTGAAATACTTGCTGGTGGTGGTTTGTGCTTTCAGTAAGTGGGTTGAAGCCTACCCCACCAAGGAAGCCACTGCGGTGGCAACTGCTAAAGCTTTGATTAAAGAATATTTCCCTAGGTATTGTTTAACCCGATTATATGGTCAGACAATGGAACACACTTCAATTCGGCATTGGTTCAGAGTGTATGTGATGGTTTACACATTCGCCAGATGTTTCATGCAGCCAGACACCCCCAGTCAGCAGGGCTAGTTGAAAAATACAATGGTATACTAATATTGAAAATGGCCAAGATCTGCGCAAGCACTGGAGTAAAATGGCCTGATGCACTCCCTTTGGCATTATTATCCTTGAGAACGACCCCACATACAAGAACCGGGTTGTCTCCATATGAGGTCATTTTTGGCTGACCCGCCAATGTGTGGGGAGTCCCTAGACCTAGGTCCTTTAGAGACATTGATTATCCTTTGATGACAGATTACTTGTATGCTTTGACTAAAGATCTGCGTTCTATTCATCAACAGGTATCCGAGACATTGCAGCCGCTACCAGAGGGCCCCGGACATCGGTTGGAACCCGGCCAGTGGGTGTTGGTAAGGAACTACCAGAGGAAATCGAGTTTGGAGCCGAGATGGTCTGAGCCCTACCAGATCATTCTCGTTACCAGGTCAGCTGTGAAGGTGCACGGGCGGAAACACTGGATCCATGCGAGCCATTTGAAAAGGCTCCCTCTACCTTTGCCCTTTGATTTGCAAAACCGTGAAGGAATTCCAAGCCAAGAAGGGGAATCGCCTCAGAGCTTTGTGCCTTTTTCAGAAGCTCGAGAAAAGGGGCAGCCAAGTGAAGCTGTGCCCCGAGTCGACAAAGTGGTGGCCCAAACAGCGGAGGCCAGTATAGAGGGTCCATCACAGGATTCGGATGCATCTAATGCCCATTCCACTGAGTTATTTTCTGACCAGGAGCGACCTGGTCACTGCAAATACGACCTGCGGCCCCGAAAACAGCGCGGTACCCCAGATCTTCTTGATAGGAGATAGGGAAAGACTTGAGTTTAGAAACCTTGGATAGATTTGCTGGGGTACTGAGTGAGACACTGGACTGAACACGTTGAGAGCCTGGAACATTGTGCTAATAGCTCTGTTCAGCAAGAAAGAATGAGTTGGGGGCTGCGGTCATTCTACAAAACAAAAGAAATTGTTTGCTGATTTAGCCATGGATATGAATGACGAGAGTCTGCCTGTGAGACTCTGAACGGACACAGGGAAGAAGAACCCCTCTGGTGGCGTGTGTGTTTGTGGATACAGATAGTTTTTGGACTTATAGAGAGGGACCGAGTTATATCTGAACTTTTAGCAAGCATGTTTCCTTTTGCCCGATTTGCTATGGAGGATGAGAGACCACTAGCCCCTCGGCGATATATGGATAATATCCATTTGATTTCCGGATGGTCCACCAGAGTGAAGGTGGCATTCGTTGTTTTTATCATTATTATCACAATTATTATGATGAGTGTGTTTGTATATCTAGAATTTTAGCATTCAGTACAGAAATTATTAGGCACCACTGTTGCTCCGGAAGAACATCTCTTTTACTCTTTGCCCCCTCATAAGGCTAGACAGAGAGAGACCTATATGAAGAATGCTTTTATAGAAATGTTGCATCAAACCCATTCCACTACAAATAAGACGAACTGTTGGGTATGCAGGTTACTCACTTCAGTAATGCATCAACACGAACTGTTCATTTCCCTACCGATGTCCTATTTAGCCAGTTGTGAAGCATGGTTCCAATTGTTATCTTTGATGTATTTGCATTATGTAGCTGAACCGAAAATGTATACTGAAAAAGATTATGAAGCCATTTTAAAATACATAGAGAACCATCAGGGATTTGATGCAGCTGGTAATGAAGGAGAGGGCTCATTGGACCCTAATGCCTGTATGAATTTATACACGGATTATAAGAATGTTACATGGCTAATGGAAGAAATGCAGGATTTTGAACTTTTCAATGATACGATGTACTTTCAGCATTTTAAGGACCGAAATGTTACTAATGACAAGGCCTTACCGATCCCTATCATTGATACTACCTCCCCGTTTTGCATACAGGGCAGAGGCCATGTTAAGGTAGGCAGAAGTAGATGTAATTACACCTATACTCTACAAGTGTACAGTACCCCACCTATGATCACCCCACCAGATGTTTATTTTGTGTGCGGTGAGAATGCCTACACATGGCTTCCCCGGGGTTGGGCAGGAAGTTGTTATCTTTCATTTCTTTATCCCCCTGTATATATTGTCCCTCCTGACTATCATAGAACTCATCAGTTGATACAGAAAGAGGAAGTAGTGAGCCGAAACATTAGGAGCTATGATCTGGAGGCTACTGATCAAACAGATACTTCCTTACAACAATTCGAGGACTTTGCGAAGGGACTTACTCCCTTCTGGGGGCCCATATTCAATAGTCGTAGTATAAGACGTTTGTCAAGGATAGTTGAGAATGTGGTCCAGACCACTACTGGAATCTTAGCTAACATCACAGTAGAGCTTGCTGCGACGAGGCTTGTTTCGCTCCAGAACCGGATGGTTCTTGACGTCATCCTCGCAGATAGGGGAGGAGCCTGTCGTGTGATCGGCAGCTCTTGCTGCGTGTTTATTCCAGATTCAGCGCCCACTATTCATTTAGCTATACAGAAACTACATCGATTAGCTAGCGAGGCCCATGTGGATAATGGCACCTGGTCCTTTAGCAGTTGGTTTTGGGGTCTTTTAGCTACTTGGGGTTGGAAGATATTTATGATACTGGCAGGGGCATTCGGAGTCATTTTTACATGTTGCTTGTGTCTCCAATGTGGCCCTGCCTGTTGCTCGTTTTGTGCCACCAGGATCACGTCAGCATTGCAATTTTCTCAACAAATCAAGGTAGAAAAACAAATGATACAAAAGGAAGTGTCTGACCTCATGCAAATAGATGAGGGGGTATTTGTAGAATAGAAGTATGTGTATTGGCCATTTTAGGCCAAAAGGGCCGTCTGTAGGGGTCGAATTTGCGATAAACACATATTATTGGCCAAATATGTCCAATATAACCTTGTGAACATATACTTGATCAATTAGAATAAAGTGTAGTCATTTAGTTACCTAAAATTCACTTTTAATAGGTTAGTACTAGTGACACGGCTGAAGCCATTTTGTTTCGTTTCTTGGTGTGCAAATGCGGTTTCCCTGAAATCACATGACTATGTCTTTTCTCTAAACCATGGCATCAGCCAAACCGTGGTGAATGTCTGCTAATTAGTGGCTGAAGGGAAACTCAAGGTCGCACCTGCCTTCTTTGCGGGATGCGTACATTCTCACAAAGCCTGTTCTTGTCCTCCCCGTCTCTAGATAGACTGGGAGGCACCCGGTTGACCTGCCCCCGGAATAGCTGAGGCCTAGGATACTAGCAATCTATTGTGCCTTATATGGGTATTCCTCTTGGCCTGCTGACAAACTGTGTTTTTCCTTGTAGGGTGTCATTCTCCATGTGTGAAACGTATATATGCTTTGTACTTTGAACATGTAAGCAGTCTCCTCTGCGCACCTTCGAGGTTGTGTAGACCGGGGCTCCCCTGTCAGGGTTTGTCTTTGAATTGAATAAAAGATTGAACCTTCTCCATAGCCGACTGAATTATTAGTTATCCTTAATCGTATATGTGTTATTGGTAAGTGTGACCCGTTAGAATTTATTTATCCCTTCACTAGGAAGGCAGCAAAGGTACCCCAATGGTGTGCAATGCAGTCAGGTACGGTGGGATTTGAGGAGGTAGGATGATAGTACAAAGTGCAAAAATGTGGGGTTTAAAAAACATCAAGCGGGATTTAAAAGAAGTGAAGTTTTTTTTTTTTAAATGGTGGCAGTAAAATTTGTGGGGTTAAGTTACACCCAGTTTCTATACTGACTGCAGCGCGCAGTCAGCAGCCTCACCAGAATTTTGCAGATGACCACCGGCACATCGGTCTGATGTAGAGGAGTGTGGGGGAACGTTGCTTCACCCTCTCCTCAACCGGAAGTGCCCTGTGATTGGCCCCACTGCTACCTGAAACGCCCACCACTCAATAAGCACTATGCCTCAGTGGACCAGCATTAACAAGCATTTACAAGCATAAACTCCAAAAGAAACTCCCAAAAGAACATCCGTCATCAATACCAGAACTGTTCCCACCCATTCTGAAAGAAACTGAAGACAAATATATTCAAGAAGCATTAGCCCCTTCACTATGGTTGTGTAGCTATTATTTACCCGATTATAAACAATCCTTAGTCATA
Source organism: Lissotriton helveticus (assembly GCF_964261635.1). Lineage (NCBI taxonomy): Eukaryota > Metazoa > Chordata > Amphibia > Caudata > Salamandridae > Lissotriton > Lissotriton helveticus. The sequence continues at coordinate 641,399,959 of NC_136061.1, read as the reverse complement.
CCCATAATGACGGCCTGCAATGTTGAGCAGTGGTGGGTGAGCACACACTCATCACACTCTCCTACACGCACACATGCATACTCAAAGCAGTCTACATGCTCACTTACTCACACGCATCTTTTCACAAGCATGCACACATACACCTACCATTCACAAGCACATACACATGCACACACCCATTTACAGCACACTCTCACAAATACAGAGACATTCATACAAACACAAACGCATGCAAGCACCCAACATTAACAAAAAATACTTTTTGGGCCACCAGTGATCACAGGTGGTGGGAGGGCAAGCCTCTGTGGTTTAAGGGTTTCAGGGAAGGAAAAACAGGAAAATACTGCCACCTGCTCTCATTGGCTGACCTTGTCATTGGTCAGCCAATGAGAGGGGGACCTTCCGTTTCTCACCATACAGTGGACTGGGGTCAGTGAGACTTGCTGATCCCACCCTACTATGTGACAAGCGTCACTGATGGATACTCAGCCTGGGTACTTTAGGGCTTACAACCGAAGCACTCAGGTTCGAGTCTATCAGTGATGTGCCCTCTCATCATGAGGAGGAGGTCAACGCATCGCTTTGCCAGGCTGAGGAGGTCATGCCCACAGGGCTGTGAAATCTTCAACCTGACAAAGTTCGGCTCAAGCAGAAAGGCGGTTGCACATTTAGTGCGTGTACAGTGCCTGGCTGCCTCACCCCGACATGAAGACTGTCTGTCAGGCTGTCCTTTGCTTAGCCCGACAGACACTTTTCATGCATTGGATAAAAGTGGAGTGGCAGGGCCCCTCCACCTTTATCGCAGGGCTATAGCCTGCATACCCCTAGGTTCCGCCAGCAGTTTAGCACTCAGTTTTTTTCCCAGCTAGGCTTCCTATATGCTAAGGACCTATACATAAATACAGAATGGAAAAATCAGTCAGGCTATGGCCAAAGAGAAGGCAGACTGTACCATGTAGGGTATGTAGGCCCAGTGTATTTTCATGTTGAATCTTGAGCAGAGGACCCCAGTGCTGTAATACTGCTCAGTTACATAACAAGCATTTGTAACTGCTTGTTCACCCCGTGGGGTATACTGGAGCTGAAAATAGATGTCTATTGTTACACAACTCAATGGTACTAATTTTTTATCAAACTCAGAAGGGTGACTGGCTAAGCAGACCCTCTGGTATTTAAACCTGTGACTATGACATCAAACACAGATTCCTTCAGCACATGTAATAGACCACTAGGGGCCAGATGTAGGTAGGCTTTTACCGGTCGGTAACGGACGATTTCGGCCGTTACCGACCGGTAAATGGATTTTGAGATGTAGGGGGCATATTCTTACAGAATCGGTAAATGTACCGATCGGTAAATTTACTGATTCTGTAAATTACCGAATCGGTATTTTTACCGATTTGGTAAATTTGAGATGTAGGTGGGACTCTTCTGAGTCCCACAAGCCTTACCGAATCGGTATTTTACCATCAAATCCAATTTGATGGTAAAATACCGATTCCGGTGTGCATGCACATGTGTGCATGCACACCTCTGCCATGTGACAGGCAGACCTGCCCTTGGGGCAGGTATGCCTGCCACATGGCACCCGAGCCTGTTTTGGGGGGGCCAGAGGGTGTCAAAGAGACACCCCCTGCACCCTTGTGAAATTCGGTATTTACCGATTCAGTAAATACCGAATCGGTAATGCCCATTCATTCCTATGGGCTTCAAAGCCCATAGGAATGAATGGACATTACCGGTCGGTATTTACCGAATCGGTAAATACCGATTTTTACCGATTCGAAAAAAAACCATCTGGATTGTCCTACATCTCCCCCCTTCATATTTACCGACTCTTACATACCGAATCGGTAAAATTAGGTATTTAAGAGTCGGTAAATATTATTTACCTACATCTAGCCCTTATTTACCAGGCCCGGCTAATGGCAGTGTTGGAAAACATTTATTGAGAGGTAGGATGATGAACAGGAGAACAGATTATAAACCGAGCATTAGGTGGTGAACAGGGTTATACCCAAGTGAAGTACTTGTTGCAAGAAACATGGACGACTTCAAGTAGATAAAGGTGCAGCTTGTAGTTTATTCTCCAGAGAAGATCCAAATCACAACCCAGCGGCGTCCTGTACAAACTGTCAGTATTTCATCCCAATACATTCTACACCCATTGTTGACATAACAAAGTTCCAGTGTCTACACTCCACTAAGTCAGCAGCACAAGGCCATGAGGAGAAGAACCAGATACCACACACCTCCCTCCTATACACACAGCTAACTACAGTGAACATAAGTAATAGAGAAGTACATCTGAAATAGAAAAACATTTCCAGTACACGAATAATAATTTAAAACCAAACTATACAACACATAACAGAAATTGTAATACTTTGTTTAAACACGTAGTTATGATTCATGTTACACAAAGTCTTTCAGATATGAAGGTCTCTTCACTTTCCTCAGAGACTTCATGGAGTCACTCTTAGAAGGAGTATTGTCCTTACATGCTACACCCGTTCACGACTCACATCTCCACAGACGGGACCTGGAGCCTTGTACACCACAATCCTCCCAAGGTTCCATATTCTATGGTCCTACATCTTTACTCAATTATCAAACACCTTAGCGACACTGTTGGGCTCAGAGAACTTGGGACCACCACCACTTCACCCAGGACATTTGATCATCACCATGTCCCCCACTTCAACAACAGGTTTTGTTACAGCTTTCCTGCAATCAAAATTTACTTTTCTTTTGTGTACCTTCTTGGCGCTCCTCACATGCCAAGTACCTGCAGGCACCTCAGGTGCACCATCATGAATACCATCTCTCAAGTTTTTCACCCATACTGGTTCCACAGCAGTGATGAGAGACCTACCCCTAGAGTGTTCAAAGGCAGACTTCCCCGTCATGCTGTGAGGGGTCATCCTGTACAACTCCACCCTTTTTTTAGATTGCCCCCTCCAGTTCAGACCATTAACTTTAGCCAGCAATATGGTCTCCTTAATTAACTTAATAAAACTTTCCACCATACCATTTCTTTCTGGGTGGTACACAGGGCACTTTTTATGCCTTAGCCCTCTTGACTTCAGAAATTGTTCCATCTCATGTGACACCAACTGAACCCCATTGTCTGTCAAGGGCACCTCAGGATACACCTCAGCAGACATCAAATCATTAAGATAGGTGACTATGTGCTTGGTTTCCAACCCGAAATTGAACACACTTCTGGTCACCTGGAAAACATATCCATTACCACGATCACAAAGACTTGATGACCCTCACCGTGGATAGGACCTAGGATGTCAAGAGCTATTTCTTTCCAGGGCCCTGAAGGAGAGACTCTGGTGACCATGGGTTGAACTATGACCTTCCGGGATTTCTCACTCATTGAGCAGGGCAAACATTCGCGCACCAAACATTCAATTAATAAGTCCATCCCAGGAACCAGTATGTCAAGAGGAGCCTTTCCTCTGTTTTAGACATGCCAAGGTCAGAATACCAAGACTCTGCGTCGCTCAAACCAAGTGATAGGAACATGATGGTATTCATGCCTTCGCTCCCCTCATGCTGCAGTACTGCCCTTAAGTCCGTAACACTAGCATCTTTTGTGACAATAGATACCTTATGTGGATCAAAACTTTTAAGCTTGGGAGCCATTCTGAGATTTTCCATCAAGCCCACCAACTCTCGTTCACCAGACTCATCCCAAACAAAACTAACACCCTTCCTCAACAATATCCTCATGTTCTTGCTCGGCTCAGCTAAATTTTCCACAAACTTGTTATAGTATTCCACCATTCCAAGAAACTTCATCAGCTCCTCCCTAGAAGAAGGAGACTTCATTCTGGAAATGGTGCCAGCAAGCTCATCCTTGGGCATGATGCCATCCCCTGTGATGGTATGGCCAAGGTAATTGTTCATGGTGGTAAAGAAACAACACTTTTCACCCTTAATTGTTAAATTAAACTCCTCAACTTACATCAAAAAATTGCGGAGGTGGACCCTATGTTCTTCACCATCGTTCCCATGGACAAGAATGTCATCTTGGTACAAACATACACCCTCAATAACTTTTAAAACCTTTTCCATGGGCCGCTGGAAAACTGAGGCAGTAGATATGAGACCGAAGGGTATCCGAACATACCTAAACATTCCAAAAGGAGTGATCAATGCTGTGTAATCCCTGGAGGAATATTTCAGAGCTACCTGATGATATGCAGATGTGAGGTTGATCATACTAAATCTTCTGGCCCCATTATTCATCAGCAGCAATTCTAAAATTTTAGGAAGATCGTACCTTGAAGCCAATGTTCTCCTAGATTCTAATCAATGTGGCTTCTGTACGCGCCACTCCACAGCGTCAGCATTAATCATGGCCAATGAAGAAATTTGCATGCAGATCGATGAGTTGGGGGGAGGTAAGAGCCGTCCTGGTCCTACTTGACCTATCAGCCGCATTTGATATTGTAAATCACACGGTACTCACACAACAGCTGAAGGCAATAGGAATCAAAGAGGCCGCTCTAACCCTCCTCACCTCATTTCTCACTGCAAGAGAACAGAGCATGTGCTGTGACAATTTTAAATCTCAGAGGGTTTCTCAACCCTGTGGGGTCCCCCAAGGCTCAGCTCTATCGCCAACACTATTTAACATCTTTGCTATGCATCTGGCCAAACTGATTAGGGCCCATGGTTTTTTCGTTGGTGGCGTACGCCGACTATACTCAGATTGTTATTTCCATTTCTTCAAGCATAAATATAGTGGTGGGGAGATTACACGGGTGTCTTGAGCACATTAAGGAATGGATGAATAACAACTACCCCAAATTGAACACAGGTAAAAATGGAGGCCATGGAATTTGGAAATGGACCTCCAATCTGGAGTCAATCTTGGGGGCCGATAGTGGCAGGGGTTTGTCCGGTCCCGGTGACAAAAGTGAGAAACTTGGGTTTCTCTGTGATGTCCAGTTAGATTTCTCAGGACAGATCAATCTTGTGACCTCATCCTACTTCTTTTTACAAACAAAATCCTGCCTTTCATTCCACTAGCCCTTAGAAAAACAGTAGTATTGGTCCTAATTCTTTCTCGATTTGACTATTGTAACACACTCTATTGAGGCGTTGATAAGCATCAACTGTTAAAACTGCAATCTCTGCAAAATGCTGCAGCAAGAATTCTTCTTAATGTTACAAAATATTTCTGGCAGCATTAGGAAGCTGCACTGGCTCCCACTTAGGGAGCGCTTCCAGTTTAAGGTGCTCTGCCTGGTACATAAAGCACTCTATGGTGGAGGCCCATTGGAACTACAGAAACATTTTCAGTGGTACACCCCCCATCGGAATCTTAGATCGGCCAGTACAGCCTGGGCCCAGGTTCCTTACATCAACAAAGCAAGATGGGGAGGTAGATGCCTCACTTATCGACCTTCAAAGCTCTGGAATGAGCTATCAACCCACATTAGGCTTCAACCTACTAGACCTCTGATCAGGAAATTGGTCAAAACCTCGTTACTTGCCACTTAGGAACATTCCGGTTCTTCCTATGTGTTGTTCACGTTTCTATGCAAACCTTAGTGCCAGGACGCCACGGAATTTGTGCGCTCTATAAATCATTTGTTTACTTACTTACTGACTTACTTACCTGTCAACAATGACACACTTTTTAACCCCCAGGCTGCGGCCGGAATTCTGCACCTGTGCGGCACATTCCGATCGTGGTCATGGCGGATCCCGGCCGTCATCAGCACACGCCCACCGTAACTGATGACGACCGGGAGCTGTCATCAGCACCGAAGGGGTTAAAATTCCTCAGGTCCGAATATAGGCGTAAACTGCCATTAGACTTGCATGCTTTAACAAGCCTAGCAAAACACCCTTTTTTAGCATTTAAATTTCAGTTTGCATCTTAGCCCTAAGAGTTATGGGAACATTCCTCACTTTGCAACATACAGGATGAGCACCAGAGGTGAGGTGTATCTCAGGATGAAAGCCTTTCAAACAACATAATTCATCTCTGAAGACATTGTGGCACTCCTCTCTTATCTTCCCCTCACCCTTTTCTGAAACTTATACCTTTCCCAAGGTGTATCATCCCTTATATTCTATGAGGCCAGTAAAGAAACCCTTCAATATTATGGCTTCACCCCCATACTCATTGGGATTAATGTCAGGTTTTGATAAAACAATACTGCTTTTCAATTTGTCCTCGAAGAATTTCCTAGAAATAATCGTGATTTTAGCCCCAGAATCAAAACAACACCTTGGTGTTATCACATTCAATCAATATGCTGTCAATAGGGGAGATGGTATAATTCTTGTCAGTAGTGATAGATACCTGTAGGAGAATTTGGCCGCATTCAAAATCTTCATCGATCTGTTTATCCTCAACTTCCACAGATTTGACATTAGAAGTTCGCAACTTTGCTTACAGACACTAGCAAAGTGACCCTTTTTCTTACATTTGGAACAAAACACTTTAAGCGCTGGACACACTTTTTCATTCGCCAAGTGGTCAGTCCTATCACACCTAAAACACCTGCGCACCATTGACTTGCCTCTCGACACTCCCTTCAACTTTGACGGAAGCTCTTTAGACATTTTCTCTGACCACCTGAACAGTTTGCTTCTTATCCTTTTTTATCATGGCAACACATTTACGAGAGTGCTCAACCCTTTTTGCCACCTGAATGACCTCATCCATTGATGGCTCAGCGCTCATTCACAACTCTTCTCTCACTCTTTCCATATCGCAGCCTAACTTGAACTGATCTGTTATCCGTTCGTCCACAAGTTCTGCAAATTTGAAAGGCAAAGCAAGTTTCCTCAACTGGGTAACATAAGCTTCAACCGACTCACCCTCCTTTTGCATCCTTTTGGCAAAATGGTATCTCTCAAGTATTTTGCTGACCTTCAGGAGAAAATGCTTATCTATTTTCTTTAGGCAAATATCAAATCCATTCAAGCCATCAGCATCAAAATCACGAAGGTCCGGAAGGTGGTCATAAATTTCCTGTTCTACGGTCCCCAAAGAGTGAAGAAGAGATTACCTTCTTTCCACACTCAAGGACACACCACATACTCTAGAATGCTTCTCAAAAACTTTTTATCCACTTTTGCCTCTTAATTAGTGGATCTCCTGAGGTCATAAGAAAGAGAGGTGGTGCAGGAACATTTTGCATTGTAGGATGTTATAAAGGCTGAGTACAGAAGTATAAGCAAAATGAGGAAAAAAAATGAGAATGCCTCAAATATAACAAGAGAATGTCCCTGACGGAGATTACAATGGATTTGACCAGGAGTGCATGTGTCACTGACCTGAAGAGTAGAAGATCAGAGGTGTGTGTATCATCGTGTAGCACACTGTGGATGCCCTAGATTAAGAAGTTGATGTGTGGATTATAGAAGAGTAAGTCACCTCAATGATTTGCTTTTGCTTGTGTATCGTCGTTGACCTAGGAACAGTACCAGATTGAAGAAACCTGGTTCACAATATGCATAGCCGTGCGTATCGTCGTTGAACTGAAGCGTGGTTGGCAACACTGAAAGACGTGGTTGGCAACTCTGAAAAGCCGAACTGGAACACGTGAAACACATAGACGTATGCATCTTCATTGGGAAAGAGCATGAGAGAGAAGAAGACCAGCAGGATGAGGACACGCAAGGACATGCGTATCATCGGTAAATCCTGTGAGGAGATGGCCGCCATGAAGAGACACTCCAGGGATGCGCACCAGACTTTGGGAAGACACAGCCAACGTCACAAAGAACCGCAAAGAGCCACAGCCAGGTATAACCTTATGTCGAGAGCGATGTAGATGCGCGTACCAACTCTTGCAGAGGTTCCATCCAATGTCACAGAGTACAGAGAGAGAAGGAGCCATGAAGATTGTCTCAAGAAAGAGTTTCTCTTTCCCGTGGAGTCAGGTGCGAGGGAGCACAGGAGCAGAGCGGATGAACAGCCAAGCTCGAGGCAGCTCGCAAGGGACGAAGAAAGATGTTGCAGTAACGAAAACAGCCGGTGAGTAGAGATGGATGAATGCTCTGAGGGGTGGCACAAGGAGGGAGAGAGTGCCGGTGGTGAGAGCTCAGTGCACGCTCTGAAGCCAGCATGCACCCCAATAGTAACCTGTTCAACCAACTTGCAACACCGCAATAATACCCAGCTCAAGCAATGAAGCAGCTGAAGGAGACACAAAAAATATGATAAGTGGCAAGCTTCAAATAATGGATAGTCCAAACAGTAAAATACGCACTGATGAATGTCCAGAACATGAAGTGAAATCTGAAAATGCAGGCACAAGCTGGTAGGACAGTCAACAGAGGGGGCCCAGTGCGAAAAGTCAAAAAGGTAACCATGCCCTGCACTGAAGAGAGGGATGGCTGGTACCCTCCTTAGATCATCCCTTACGGTAGGTATGAAAGGTAGTCCTCAGCGCAGCGGTTTGTTGGGATCATCCAGAGATTAGGAGCTGCCGACTACACCAATGTAGTGCTCAATTCAAGAAACAGACAAGACTTCAATTAGATAGAGGTTCAGCTTGTAGTTCATTTTCCAGAGACGATCGCATCCACAGCCAACCAACTACCTGTAAAAACTGTCAGTATTTAATCCCAATACATTCTAAACCCCTTGTTGACATAGCAAGGTTTCAGTGTCTACATTCCACTAAGCCAGCAGCACTAGGCCATGAGGGGAAGAACCAGATACCACACCAAGATTTGTGTCTTTGACACACAAAGATTGAGCAGAGCAGCAGATTTGGATCTGGCACCATACACCCTTCCCGAAGTTCCTTATCTTACGAATCTCTGGGTGGCACTAAAGTGCCAGGGCTTGAAGTAAAATCCATGATAGTCATACCAAATTTCACCTGAGTGAATGAATCAATTAATGAGTTTATTTGTAAAGCACTACGTTCACTCCAAGGAGCATCTTGGCGCTGGCTAACAGTAAATCGGAACAGGAACAGTAGTGAGATGGGGGCCTAAGAGTGAACCCGTGAACTCATATCTGGTGTCATATGAGGGGAAACATAGTACTGTTGGGGGCAGCGAACATCCATTTGCCTCCTTTTGTTTTCAGTCGGTAACTGGGAACAGCCAAATAGTTGCCCAAAGATGATCGCAGAAGATGTTGTGTTGTATATGTGCAAATTCTGGACCTGAGATATGTCGGACCTGATGCTTTTATTGCTTTAAAGTAATCGTTAAGACTCTAAACAAAATTCTTTTGTGAATCGGTAATCAATATAGTCTTTGAAGTGCTTCTCTGGAGGGGTATCCTCTCAGTAGTCTAAGCACCAGCCTGGCCGCTGCGTTCTGTACCACCTGTAACTTTTTTATAATCGATCTATTTGCTCCTGCATATAGACTGTTGCAGTAGTCCAGACATGAAAGAACTAATGCCACCATGACTATTTTTCTAGCATTTAAGGGAAATAGGTCCAGAAACTTCCTCAAGATTTTTATAGTATGGAAGCACATGCCTGCTACTGCTCATGCTTGCCTGTGAAACGATAGGGAGTGATCAAACGTAATCCCTAAATTGCGTACTGTGTCTGCGGTTTTCGGAGGTGAAACTATGTTTTCTGGCCACCATAGACTGGGCGTAAAGAGATTTGTTTTCCCGAACAGCATAATTTCAGTTTTTTGGCTGTTACATTTCAGATGATTGAGATTCATCCAGTTTATGACTGCCGTTAGGCAGTGATAGAATTTTTCTTCCGATATGATGGAGTTTTTATCAAGGGTTAGGCTGACCTGAGTATCATGTGCATAGGCAGCAGCTTCGACATCAAATGAGTCTATCAGGACAAGCAGTGGGGTCATGAAAAGATTTAAGAGCATTGGGCTTAGGAAAGAGGCGTGGGGGACCCCGATAGTAGCTGTTTTTCTATGGACTTGTGTTGGCCGAGGGTAACTATGTTGCG